>NC_051259.2:3167500-3800000 GCF_015237465.2 Chelonia mydas
GAAGTCCATTGCTGCATGATCTGCCTAAGTCACTGCACATCAGAAAGCTGACGTGCAGCTGGTGTAAGATGAAAAAGAAAAGCAGCACCTACTTCACCTTTCCGTGTTCAGCCTATCCAGAGTGCAACTGACCGCACCCTCCTTCCCTGAATCTCTGCACCCAGGGTCCCTTCCCCTTCAAAGCTCTTCCCAGCTCTGCTCCTGCCCACCTCTTCCCTCACAAATGACTACACCTCCCTCCCACTCTAGATGCTCCCACCATTTCTCTTCTCACTTCGCTCCCTTTGCCTGCACCCACTTCAGACACTGCGCCACCTTCCATACCACCACACCCTGTCCCCTTCCTGAATGTTTCTAGAAAGACCTGTCCTAAAAGGTACCAGTGATAACACTAACAGCCATTTCATGCCTTTAGGTTCTACACAGAAGGGATTTTGTATAGTGTGTGGGGATAAGGCTAGAAATCAGTATCAGGGATCCATTGTGCTAGATCCTGTACAAAAGACATGGTCCTTGTTGCAAGGATCTCCTTGCAATAAAAAGTGCTAATCTGATTTGAAAAAAGTGACAGCCCTGAAAAACTGAAGACCTATTCCAATTCTTTATCTATTACAATTTTGAGTACTCTTAAAAATAACACGGGTCATTTATTCAATACTAGGATTCCTCCCAACCTTCTGCCCCTACTTCTACTACTCCTTCCCTCCTTTCCCCACCCCCAATGATACTGGTTGTGTAAAATCTGCTTTCTAATTCTGTAATTCATTGTCTACATACTTCCGAACACGTTGGAAGATTTGACAAAATAAACTGAGTTATAGATACAACAGTGAAGTTTGGAGCAAAGCTTTTTTTTATTGCAGTTATTAGTGAAAGTTACACTTCAAACTGAAGCAAAGCGACACTAAAACCAATAAAAATTTTTTAAAAAGGTAAAAACAAACACAACATAGAGTCCTTCCAGTATAGAGAATGGCAGAAAGAGAGGAGTGGAATCTGTCACAGAAAACTGGTGACAGTTTTGGCTCAGAAAGAGTTCCATGACTGAATTTCACAATGCAAGTATTGTGAGCGACAGAATGTTAAACAAAATCAAAAACTTGCCCTTTTAATCTCAACCACAGACATAATACATTTTTGCAAAAGAAAATGATTTAACTGAAGGTACAACATTCACCACTGAAAATCTGCACACAAGCATTTTACTTTCAGAACCTTGTTTGCTTTCTGTTCACCTCTTCTTATTCTGAGCCTTCAGCTGACACCATAATACATAACTGGGTACTCAGCACGTGCATAAATAGTGCCAAAAACCTCTGATACCATCACCATACCCCCATAGCATTTTATTAGTCTGTGGAGAAATGATGTAAATTGCCAATTTATGCACATTTCAATTTTATATAAACTGTTTTATAATTCCAGCTATTTGTCATTGAATAGCACTAAATAAAAAGTTAGAGAAGTCTGAAAGTAAAATCACATTCTCTCTGACAAAGGTTTGGCAGTCATGTTTAGTATTCCCTCAAGATATCATCTGGTCCTATGTCCTTTCAGATTTAGACCTGCACTGCAACCTCCATTCATTTTCACAGACGTTTTGGAAAAAACTAAAATAATGCAAGTATTAAAAAAAAAGGTTAAATAGTACATTACATGCATTTCAAAACAAAATTTAGTCTTCAAATGATTAAGGTAGGTTTACAATATACCCAACTTGATTTTTTTTTTTTTAAAGCCAAAGGAAAGATCTGATGACTTTATGTATATTCTATACCATTCTAGAGAGATTACAGGTGGCTAGCAGAGGGAAGTAATAGGGGGACATGATATTTTACTGTGCTGGAAAAAAAGCAAAAGTTGTGACAGGTAGAAAATTTTGGCAAGAACAGTTTGTTTGGAAAAAGAAGAGGGGGAGGGGCCACTGCTTCTAGTTAGCATTACATTTCAAACCATACTAACACACATCAACTCCCTCTCACCCCAAACAGTTGCAGCCCACATCCGCAATACAAATAGGCACACACGGTCAAGATGGTTAAAAAGTAAAAATAAAAAAGCTTTTACCAACGCATTTGTCATCCACCAACAATCTATTTTGTGCAATGTTTCAAATCTGTTTCATTCTTGAGATAAACCCCCCTTTTTCTTTTAAAAATAGGCATTGTCTTCATAGTTAGAACACATTCTATTTCTTGCATAAAGCAATGGTAGCACCAAAACAGAAGGGAGCAGTTAACAGCATCTCAGAAAGAGGAAGAGTGTGTGTGTGAGACATAAATGTATAAGAGAATTCCAAACCACTGGAATGGTCTGTTAAAAAACAACCCCCTTTATTCCAAAAAGGAATTCCAAGTAGCACAAATATTCTCTTTATTTAAGTACACAGTATTATACACATGTAACATTTATATATACACACCACGGCTTCCAGTAGCCTTATACCTAAACATGTGTTGATTAGTAATAATCTTCAAGGTGCACACTATGCCACATGATTTACCATTATCTGAAGACATGTTAACGGCCATATTGGCCCATAACTGAAGAGAGACACATTAAGACCATCTCTACACATGGAGATGGGAGGCAAGGATTCCCAGCTCAAGTAGGCATACTCATGCTCGCTGTCATTGAGCTAGCATGTGAAAAACAGTACGCACCGCTAGGGCCCAGTAAGTCTGTACTCTGGGCAACCAGCCCATGCTGCTACTCATACAATCAGTGCTACACTACTATTTTTAGTGCACTAGCTTGATGAGAGCTAGAACAAGTTTGTCACCTCACACTGAGAATCACGCCCCCAGCTCCATGTATAGACATAGCCAGTGAGTGCATATTACAGTGAAACCTTTAAAGTAATGCCTGATAGACAACACTCATAGCTATGCCAACCAACCCCATAACCCTGTGGCATTGAGCAGTCAACGCTTTCCCACACAGAACGCCAATGCTATTTATCCATGAGCAGTCCATGTGGGAACGCCTAACTGTTCACAGCAAGGGAAATAAGAATCTCTGTCAAATGAATCTATACCCTGTGAGCCCAATACTCATTTTATCACCTGACATGTGAAACAAATTATTGTACGTCAGTACTGCTAATCATATGGGAGAACCCTGCTAAGTGAATGTCAGTAAGAGAAGTTTGGTTTTTATCAGTACAGTTACTGTACCCAGAGGCTATACAGTTAAAATTGTTACCGTCTGCAGAACTGAGCTGAAATGTAATATTTTAAGGAGCAGCACTTATCTTCAGGTAAACTCTTAAAGCCAGAATCAACGCTGCAAAGCTTCACTTGGAGAAATGAGTACACTTTCCTCTAACACAAACTGTGTCCAAAACACAGTAAAACCTACAACCAGGGTGGAAAGGGTTATATTAAGGTCCACAAAACAGAACAGCCCAATGAAGCCAACATTCAGTGAAGTTATCTGACATCAAAAGGATAAACTGTCTTCCTTCTAATAGCCTTCCTATCACTTAATGAAATCTTGCAATATGTCACTTCACTTGCCTGGCACAGCAGCACTAACCATGTTGTTAATTTACCACGTGACGACAGAATTTCAAAAACCTTCTTCAAATCTGGCACTATCCACCCCTCCAATGGAAAACTGACGAGCTGATATGCCAAAATGAACAGAACCTTGCACAACCTGCATTTTCTATTGTAAAGAACTGGGTGTTTGAACAGATTATTTTATTTTTTTAAAAGAGACTTCCACAGTTGGGCAACTTTAGACAAAAAGCAAATTTACTGGCCAATAATTCTATATTTTAATTGCTATTTTTGCAAATCTGTGTTTACACAGACTTCTCCATTTTACCGAACACGTTGCAACAAAAAAACATTCCTGTTGTCAGAAAAATGATAGGTACAAAGTCAGCATTATAGACCCAGTACTGCTGGCTTTCCCAACAGGTAACTCCCAGAGCAGATACGACGCATGCACGAAGACCACACCCTGGGTCCATGGCACCACCCCTAGAGCAGGTAGATGGGAGAAACATTAAACAAAATACAGGACTGATAAATGGAGATGAAAATTTACAAAAGATACCTCAATTTAGATGTATTAATAATTTAGTACTTCTATAGCATTACTCATCTTCAAAACATGTAATACTTAGTCCTTATAAAACAGCGTGCAGTATTACCCACATTTTACAGATGGTGCAACTGAGGCAGAGTGACTAACCCAGAGACACAGAGGGAGTTTATGTTACAGCAAGAATTTGAATTCTGGAGTGCCTGGCTACAGACCATGCCACAGTCTCAAAATTCAAAGTGGCAGCCGTGTTAGTTTGTATCAGCAAAAAGACAGAGGAGTACTTGTGGCACCTCAGAGACTAACCACCACGAAAGCTTATGCCCTAATAAATTTGTTAGTCCCTAAGGTGCCACAAGTACTCCTCGTTCTTTTTGGTCTCAAAATTGTTTCAGTATGGTCCATCTGAAATTTTCCCTCCACATTTTGAAAATCCACCTTCACAGCAGCTTCAACTCTAAAAACTAGCATCCAGAACTCAATGGTGAAACAGGTACAAGTAAGTGCTTTTGCACAGCATGTAGTATACACAGATCTGCTCTATATTAGTACCTTGGTATAGAAGAGAAGGTACTTTTCTTCTCAAACCTTTCACACCCAAGACATTACAAAATTCTTTATATAGACCAACCCCACCTTAGCTGCTGGCAAAATAATTTTTACAGAGGTAATTGTGGCATAGAATTTTCACCACAAGGCTTCCACTTAAATCAGGCCAGTTTGTTGTGCTCCTACATTTGTTATACCACATTCTTAAATGTCCCTCATAGTTGCCAGGAAAAAAAACAGCCAGGCTCCAAAAGAATCAAGCAAAGTGTGTGACTGGTCAGATGCAGATGTGTGTCTGGACAGTCTCTATGCAAAAGAACAAATTGACACAAATCTGACATCAGGAATTACAACATTCAAAAACCTGCAGGAGAACACTTCAACCTCCCTGGTCACTCAATAACAGACTTAAAAGTGGCAATTCTTCAACAAAAAAACTTCAAAAACAGACTCCAATGTGCAACTGCAAAACTGGAATTAATCTGCAAACTGGACACCATCGAATTAGGCCTGAATAAAGACTGGGAGTGGATGGGTCATTACAAAATCTAATTTTACCATACTAATTTCTCCCTACTGTTACTCACACCTTCTTGTCAACTGTTTGAAATGGGCCACCCTCATTACCACTACAAAAGTGATTTCTCTTCCCTTGATATTCTACTGTTAATTGAATTGTCTCATTAAACTGCCCCCCCCCACTTGGTAAGGCAACTCCCATCTTTTCATGTTCTATGTGTGTGTATATATATATACACACACACACAAACTCTATTTTCCACTCCATGCATCTGATGAAGTGGGTTCTAGCCCACGAAAACTTATGCCAAAATAAATTTGTTAGTCTCTAAAGTGCCACGAGGACTCGTTGTTTTAGCTCAAAAAGTACCTGAAAGGGTAACAAACTCTATAAATTCATGCGTAATCCCATTCAGAGTGCACATTCCTTAACAAAAAAGTGACATGAAAATTTTAAAATATTAGCATTGTAACAGTGGGCTAAGGAAAATGAAAGAAGAATCTCAGTTTTAAGTTTAGTGCATGAAAATCTTAACCATAGCATATCTATTTGGGAATGCTGCAAGTGTAAATTGTCTTCTAGCTTCTGTTCTTGATCAGAAAAAGGCAAAACGCTTGCTGGGTTCTCAGTATCAGCTCAAATAATTCCTGCAAGATAGATAAATGTTTTAAGAGTGCTCAAATCACCTTTTGAGATTCCTACCAATTCTTTGAAGAACCAGAGCAGAATGCAGCTTACCCTACAAAATTCTGTTTAAACCCTTCCTGGGTTTCTCTATTAGCAGTTGCTTCACCACAAACCATCACTCATTGCCTTAACACTCACTAGTCCAATAACTAAACCCTTGTTTTCCAAAGGGTAACAAAATTGTTGCAGATAGAAATGGATATCCCATGCGGGCATAGTATGGTGAGTGAGTTTGTTTAGAAGAAAAGGGAAGGTAGGTTAAAAGCTGAACATGAGTAGCACCAATTGCAATGCCATGGAAGATGAACACTGCAACTGACTGCTCTGTCTCTGGATGGCTATGTACACTGCAGTATCAGCTGCTGAAGACTGTGGCCAACAACCTTCAACAGTAATTAAATGTTATGGTCTTACACATGAAATCTTTTGGCTGTAGGGTTTCAAATTGCACCAATGTATCAGATTTTAACTAAGTATTTAAAGTAGCAGCGTTTAGGTAAAAGCAAAATAAAAATGTTGTTCTTTATAATTTTACATTCAAATGTACAGCGCCCAAGGGCATTACTAGCTGCTTCTCTGCATTCTTATGTGGTAGAAGGAACACAGGCACTCATTTGAAAAAAGCTCTTTCCCCTCCTGTGGTTGTTTTAAAGTGGCCAAATGCAAGAGGCTTTTTCCTTTTGGTGATCTAAACATGAAAATACAGGTTCACAAGGTTCTGAGCCGCACATGGTTCTTTCTGAAACCTTAGCTTTCCATTGCTTACACAGTTTTAAATATAAACACTAATTTCCCCCTTGCACTGCTTTTGACAGCTCTCTATTGTTGGTTTGATGTGACTGTCATCACGGCCATTGTTCTCTACTTCAGTAATATAGGAAAGAAAAGTGACAAGACTCCTAACATAATTCAGTCAGCTTGGTTTAATCATTACTCCAGCACAACCTGTTACCAACAATACAATTTATTCCAGAAAATGTTCACTCACCAAGTCTCTATCAGCAAGGAGGATGAATTAAAACCAGACATATGCACTAGATTATTTTTCCTACTGAAAATATTTCATGAGAGAGTGTCTGCACCATCAGCAATTTTTTAGTTTAAGCTTAAACTGGGTGTTTTAAAACTTCACACACTTGCTGCTGAGTAATACAGATCTACTGTAATTACATACATATGCCACAGTACATTTTAATCCAGGTATGACTGATTAGTAAGGGCTTGTGCCCAATAAAAACAATATCACCAAATTTAAATTATTACATCTCTTTAGACTTTTGTAGCCATATTTACAAAGTATGGAAAGCAAAAAAGACAAGAACTGAAATCTTACTGGATCTCAGCAACTTCTGGATTGGTTAAAAGTCATAAAATTGGCTATGGGCAATGGAAAAAAAGATGCAGGGTCTATCTTTGCATGAAAAAATGATGGAACAAGAATTTTTGGTCCTTTTCAATCTGTAAAATAAAGGTATGGCTGTTACTAATGGGACAAAAGTAAGGTAGTTTTGGCCCTGAATTTAGGTTTTGTGGAATAAACTGTAATAAAACCTAAACAAGAAATGCTTTCAGGAATTTATGATTTAAAAGAAAAAACAGTTTAGGTGAAATCACTGTAGAGGAAGGTTTAAATGCCAATATTGCTCTGACTATAAAGTTACTATAAACTAACTAATTTCTTTGTCTAAGTTGAACTAGAAGCAAAAGACAGCAAAAACAGAGAAAAATAAATTAGTTCTTTAAAATTCATTTTTATAACCTACATTAAGTAATAAGCAAGTATTTTTAATTATGGATTAACTTGACAGTGCTCTTTTTCCCTAAAGACCTAAAAGTTCGAGCAAGGATCACTATGCCCACTTTACAATTTGAATAGATTAATTACTTGAACTTAAGTGAGCAATTCCAAATTAATATTTAAAATAAAGGTGCTGACACTGCTTAATCATACTAGAAAAACTGATACATTTACTGAATAAACCAATTCCAGCAAATATGCCATTTATCAGTAAAAGTGGGAGTTTCAGATTAATGTTTCTGACTCTTGAAAACATCTTGCTTAACATAGAGAGAGACCAGTATTCTCAGATGATCTAGAACTGTTTTATACATGTTAAAGACCAGTACTGCATTTACAGAAATAAACTGAACACAGAAAAGGGCACATCAGAATTCTAAATCAAATCCAGCTACTGTTTTATGTCCTGATCATTTCATTCAGTTTCTCCTCAATCGTTAGTAAAGTTATGATTTCACAAAGAAAAAGACACCTAGAAACAACTCCCTCCTAAAAAAAAAAAACTGTTGAAAAGCAACATTCAGGACAAACACATGAAACTACAAGCTGCACACAAATTACCAATAAATATAAGGAAACACCACAATAAAGGACAAACCTCATCTTTTAAAAAAAAAATCTTTTAACTGCTATTAAGGCATTACAAAAATGAAACTTGTGTGTGTATTTTTGCAGGCATGTGCAAGCACATTACAGTGAAATCAAGGCAGAACTTTGCCATTATTATTACTTTATGCAGCATTACAAGGTTACTGAGGTGCAGTGTTTATTAGTCTAGTCTACAACTCTTCTTGACTGGAGGAATGCTCACCAAAGTCAACAGGGGTTCCACAACATCTTTTAGCACTGTAAAAACAGGGCACCAACAATCATCCAAACACATTTACCACTTATATTATGAAAAGTCCCTATTAAGTCATTAGAAGTTCCATTAGCATGTAAACATTACTCTCTTAAAATACAGGTTGGGTGAAGTCTACTCAAAGTAGGACTTACTATCTCATTATAAGCCTCCAGAGAATTTTACTTCATCTCCAAAAATGACGACATGTCCTTTGATCATCTATGATCCCATTTAAATATTAACTACACCACTGCCTGAAGTGTTCTGCGCTGTTTCTCCCCCTTTCCTCCCCCAATGCATCCTCCTTTAAAATAGGAAGTGGTTAGTTACATTAAATAAAATCCAAACTACTTCAAGCCTAAAAGTTGAATTTGGTGATCGCTCCTCAATACCTTTCCCTCCTTCTGAATACACCCTTCCTCGGTTATTCTTGGTCCTGACTCAGAAACTGCTGCTTGAAGATATATAAAATGATACCAAACACTTGGCATTTTCAATAATTTTTCTCAAATTTTCAGCCATGTACAATTTGAACATAAAAATCTACAGCACCATCTTCTGAAAAGGCACTTTCTGAGGACTGTCTTGCTTAAAAAAAAAATTTAAAATTGCTCCAAGTTTTAACAGTGGAACTTCTTTGCTTTAACAGGACACTACAATAATGACCCATGTTAGGTTTCAGAGTTAGTCTGTATCCGCAAAAAGAAAAGGAGTACTTGTGGCACCTTAGAGACTAAAATTTATTTGAGCATAAGCTTTCGTGAGCTATAGCTCACTTCATGCTGTAGCTCACGAAAGCTTATGCTCAAATAAATTTGTTAGTCTCTAAGGTGCCACAAGTCCTCCTTTTCTTTTTACCCATGTTAGAATGAGAGGATCTCAGACAGAATTCTAACACAGTCTAGGGGCACATGGCTGGAAAGGTGATTGGTATGGAGTCTCTCCGCCAACTCCCTAGTTTCTGTAACAGTGATGCTTCATTGGTTTGCTTCTTTGCAAACCTTCACCTACCCGCCACACCCACTGCTTCCCATAGGCTTCTCAGGCCACAAACTAATTTTAAACCTCAGTGTTCTAGTGATTGTATTCTTGAGACTCTGCTAGACAGGTAAAACATAGGGTCCTGTACACATCAGATTCACACCTCACAACTATTGTAAAGTTACAAAGATTTTCTACTAGCAGAAAACACTGAGATTAGTACTCGCCTTAACCTAATTTTTTTCGTTTTTACAAAAATAATAGATATCTGAGCGAATTGGCTAAGTGAAGTTTTTATAATTAAAAGATGTGCCAAAACACAAATGGTACCCCATACACAATGTCAAATTCAAGTACCATCTTTGGGTAGGAAGTAAGCCAGGAATATTTGTCCCTTTGACATCTACATGGATTTTCTATTTGATAAAATTAACTGGCCAGTGGCAGCCACATTTACTCCACAACACTGCAGCTGACGGAGCATTTGTCTGGCATGAAAAGAAACTTCAAGACGACCGTTTGGAAATGAAAAGTTATGGTTTCAATGTATATAATCAGTGCTTCTTTGACTTCTCTGTTATGAAAAGTGCTTTGAGAAAGGTTATCCCATCAGTTCACAAAACTGAGAACACAAAGGTCGACAAGTTTCAAGGTACGAGTAAAATGTAAATAAATCCAGAAAGGCCTCATACTTTTGAAATTGAAGCTTGGAAATTTCACACTATTGTGCATTTGAGCACTAGTAAAAAACCAACATAAGCAGCTAAGATGTGTACAGAGGTGATTATTCACCTAATGTCCTGTGCCTAAACATTAATCCAACAAGTATCTGCACAAAAAGAAGAAATGGAAATAATTTAGGACCAATGGCATCTTGAAAGAATTTGACTGACAAGCTTCAGGAATCCATTTTAACTTAAAAGCTGTTACAAGGGCTAAACTACCGTCTAAAAGCATCCCAAAATGAATCCTAGGGAAATAACCTTTGCATAATTTCAACTAAATGGTTTAACATTTGACAGCCATCAAACAATCCTGAGTAAAATGGCCACAGTGGAAGTGCCCCACAAATCAAAGCTGCTTTGTTTGAGTGGAGTTGTCAGTCGTGCTGTTAGCAGATGTAGCAAGAGTTTAACAATTCAAACTACTAAAAATTCTTTCCAAAGTTGCATCCACTAATCACTAGATCACATATTTAAAGTAACCGCCATTACCAAAAACCCTTCTGTTAACCTTAGGAGAAGCACTGCCATTTCTAGGACGGTGGTTCCTACAAATTGGTACATGTACCAGTATTGTTATTTCAGGTGTGTGTGGCTAGCATCCTTGGTTGCCCACCCCAAATTTTGTGCTGGGTGTCCAAGTGTATGCCCCCATTGTTTGGGAGGTTAGTGGCACTTGTTAGTACAAAGTAAAGTCTTAGTCTGGTAAACTGGTACAGTGTCTGAGAAGATTGGGAACCACTGTTTTAGACAGATGTATGCACAAATGAGGCCAATGTTTCCGCAGAGTGGAACTGTCAGCCTTTGCCCACATCCCTGTTTGGGCTATATACAGAGTGCTCCTGGAAAGATAAAGGGATCATGTGTGTTGCACTTGAGATTTCTCTAAAAAGCACATAAAACTTGAGAAAAACTTTTCTTTAAAGGAGAGCAGGTACAAAAATAAAAAATCCATATACTCCCATGAAAATATACTGGAAACTGCCACCACAGATGAGGTACCATTTATCCCCCCACCCCCTAAACTGCAAACATCAAAATATATATAAGTCTTTAGACAAAGGAAGAATATCTGGCTATTTAATCTCAATTAAAATGACAGCACCCTTTGTTACACTTGGTATTTCACACTGTTAATTTTCTTTTGAAAAACGAGATACCACATCTAAACTCTAAGCCTTGGTTCCTGCTCATCTCCTCATTTCCTAGTGCAGTAATTGTCCGTCTCCATTTAAATAAATATAGCAGCTACAGTATCATAAACGTGTGGCCCTCACAACGCCAGTAACTTGATATTGTAATACAAATATACGTATCGGCACTTTATGTAGACATTTGCAAAACTAAGAATATAGAGATTAAAACTCCCAACTTCTCTTCACATGAAAACCAGTTACACTGGCCTGCTGAGCAAACATTTTAAAGTCATTTCCCCAATGGATTTTTACATATATTTAAATTTTTGGTGAAAGCAGCAAGCAAAGTAACGTAAAACTTTCAAATCATAGTCACTGAGTGTAGGCAGACTAGAAACTGTATAGTGTCTTTAAAAGAAGAGTTAAAGGCCATATTTTTTTAAAAAGGGCTTTTCATCAAAATGCCAGTTCACAAAAAGTCCTTGTAAAGCAGGTTTTTCTAAAAAAGCCCCTTCAATTTTAAAAAAATTAATCTTATATAAAAAGCCAAACCTGGGCCTTTTCTAAATGGGTCTACTAGCTAGAGCTCTTCTAAGAGTTACTTTCTGACAAGTTACAGAATAAAAGATAGAGAGATTTGTTTGGAAACCATCTTGCTCCAATCATTTCATTATATTGACATCCCTGCAGCAGTTTTATTCAAAGGAGCTGAAAGATAAGTGCATGAAGCAGCCAGAGAACACTGGGACACTTCAGTTAGGAATCTGCAGTCCCACTGATGAATGAATATAATCCCACTATCAATGAAAGAGACTCCTAAGAGCTTGTTGGCTACACAGAGATCTGTTACAATAGTCCCCTTTTCTGCCAAGCCGCTAGGTACACTGCCCACCAGCATGACCATTTCCAGTGCAATTTTAAACTATGCAAAAAATTAGTTTCTTTGCATTATGTTTCTTGATATTGGGAGAAAAATATATATGTATATACACCAACTATTTAGTAAAGCGCTTTGAGACAGTGTTGTGAACAGCACTACATACATTTCAATACAATGTACAAATGCACAAAATACAGTACTTAGTTTTCTGGCAGAAATGGGAGAAATGCATGCCTGTTAAAGCAAAACGGGCTCAGATTTTAGGCTCAAAATACAGTAAATTGGCAAATATAGTGGATTACACAAGAAGGACAAGAGACAAATGAGATACTTAAACAAACCCATTGGTTTTCGTGTGAAGAGCAGGTGGAGTTTAGAAGGGCTGGGATAACAGCAATGCCCATATAAACAATCTGCAGTATATATGCATATATACTATGAACCAGTGCAAATAAAACAGTCAAAAATGCAGTTCACGAGGTTACAAAGTGCAAAACTCCCCGATGCCCAGACGTACTGAATACATGCTCATCTCTATCATCTTTAAAATACTTGTTTTAACTTTAAAGTGGAATGAACAAAAGTCCCATTAATGTTTTGTTTCACATTTCAGTGATTTAACTTGTTAAAATTATCCCAGCCCTCTTAATTTATTTGTAAAGTGAAATGAAGCCACCAACACCTTAATTTTAAAAGGAAAGCCACTGAACATGAAATAAGCAAAAATTGCTTAAGAACTTCATTAACTTCTTAAGACATTTTTTATGATTAATGTCAGCTACATTAAAGAAAGCATCTGAAAACCTGGATCTTCAATGAAAAGTCTTCACTTGAGTTCAAATAACTGCAGTCTTTTAAACCCAAAAATGTACACAATTCCTTTGTTAAATCAAAATACTGCATTGATTGCCAATATTAAAGCTTGCAGAATCCTAGAAGCAAAGGTTTTGCTGTTCTTAGCTGGTTTGATTTAGAAAAGGAACATGCATGACTCCTGATGACTATAAAACTTTCCTTTTGAAATTAAGGCTTTTACTTTGTCCTTTTAAAATTGTGGAGGTGTCCATTCTCCCACAGTTAGTGGTACAAACGCCGCTTTAATACAGCTAAACGGACACATTTTTCCTTTAGAACGGCTTATTGCACTAAAAGATAGCAAAAACAAGTTGTCAGTTGTTTTTTTAAAATAAACATGGTTACATTTCTAAAAATAAAAATTGATGTTGCCCATATGTTCTGTAATAATTAAATTAAAGCATTATTATTATTCTAATAAATATAAAAGAAAAAGAAGCTAAACTTCAAAAACACACACATATGTATGAAATCACATTAAGGTGTAAGAGGCAGCAAGTAAACTAGCAAATAAAGACCTCAACTCTAAAGTTTTGTTTCTGGTGTTTACTGTGTGTAACCCATAAAACAAGGAACATCTGATCTTGCATGAAGCTCAAAATATATTTACGACTTGCCAGATAGAGCATTAGTTGAAACTTCTGGACAAGGTAAAACAGCAGCTTTAGTAAACTCACCAGGGAGCAAGAAGAGTTTGGATCACTACTGCTGCACAGACACCACTAGCTTTTTTTAAAGGGAGCTATTGGAGTTGAGGACTCCAAACTGTGAAGAAAGACACAAAGGCAGCAGTTGGCTAAATTACGTTCAGATTAATGGACCAATGTGTGCAAAACCCTTCCCCTAATTTTTTCTAGTTAGTGCTGTACATTGAAATGTACTTGGATATGTTCCCATTCAAATGCTGATGGCAAAAATGAGAGAAAGCCTCCTCAATGCATTTGGGTAAAGACAAAAGGCTATTTCTTGCACACTTCCCCCCTCAACAATCATTGTGATTGCTCTATAGGTCGTTTGTGGTTTTTTTTTAACTACATCATTAACGTTTTTTGCAAAGATAGTTGTGCTGCCAAGCAACTTGAGGTAAAGGCATAAAAGGGTTAGACTACAAGAAATAAAAAAAAATAACTGATGACAACGGCACTTCCTACAGAAGACCGCCCCAAAAAAGCAGTTGGCTGGTTTCATATTGCATAATAGTGCTGTGTTCCTCGATGAAGTAAACAATCCTCCTCGTGTCAATTTAAGGATTAGCCCCTTGCCCCTGCACAGTGTCGGCTTCAGCATGATCGGAGGCGCACCCCATAAACTGACCCCACCGGAAACATACATTGTATGTGGCTTAATTTTTCAGTTCTTCCTTTCGGTGAGTATGCTCCGATTTTATTGATTTATTTAAGCGAAGTACATGGTGCGTAAGGTGTCTTGGTGAATCTGTACAGCCTTAGCAAGGGCCTGTGGGTCTCTCCCATTGCTTTGTCCTGAAACATGGCTTCCTTCAGCACTGCAAAACAAAGCGAGAAATATTAAAACTAGCAGAAACCCTTTCAATTTGAATGGCCATCATTATTTACCAGCACTACATTATTTCAACACTCAGGAAGGGAACGTGACAATTTTTTAGAGCAGAGTACGGTGAGAACTCCTGGGGTCTACTCAGCTTTGTCAGCGACTTCATGGCTTCTGCAAGTCCCTTCACCTCTGTAGCTTGGCTAGCCCATCCATAAAATAGGTATACTATTTCTTACCCTGCCTGGTGCTTTTGAGGCTTAATGTTTATAAAGCACTTTGAAACCTTAAAATGAAAGGAATTTGACAAGGGCAAAGCATTATTACCACTCACCTCATTCATGGCAGTATTTCTGGTTTCAGGATTAGAATTTAATGCACTGAGTCTTTTGGCCCATCTCCAGGTAACAATGTTCATTAAACAAAAACGTTTTTTAAACTCTTAAACTTTAAATACTTTATATAACAGAAATTGAACACCACACTATACACTTATGTATTGTGGTAGTAGTAAGGAAATGTGTTTGAAGGCCAGTCACATAGGTGATAAATTAAGCTACTGCTCAGCATGTATCTACAGCAGTGGTTCCCAAACTGTGGGTCACGACCCCAACTGGGGTCACTCCACCGTGAGCAGATGGGGTTGTGGCAATCCTGAGCGTGCGGAGGATGCCATTTTGCAAAATGACATCTTTCACACATGACCCCACATGCATTGTACATGCAATGTCATGCTGCATGGAGGATGCTATTTTGCCCTACAAAAACAGCCCCCCTTCTCCCCCACTGTCCATGCAGTGTGATCTTACACCATGTGTGCGCAAGGGCACACTGTGCAGAGAATGCCATTTTGTAAAGCAAAATGGCATCCTCCATGCAGCATGACCTTGCACAAATGGTGTGTGAAAGGCCACGCTGCATGGAGGATGCCTTTTTTAATCAGCATCCTCCAGACTGTCTGGGATTACAGGAAGCAGTACCTATGAAAATGAGGTCATGCAGCAAAAATGTTTGGGAACTGCTGATCTAGTCCGATAGTCTAAAGCCTGATACCATGGAAAGGTATCTTTTGGGCTGAGGGCTGAAAGAGGATATAAATATAAGCACTTGTGTTTTCATTTACCTGTCATGTTCTTTGTCCACAAGATGGTATCTTGCTCTGAATGCTACCAGGTGAGCATAATACGCTGGTGCAGGTATAGAAACAGAACGTGTGCAACGCACATATGTGTGGCAGAGCTGGTAAGTCAGCAGCTGAAGTTCATCTGCAGTAAAACAGTTATCATCCCACAAAACATGATAGTGTGAGGGACGGCTGGTACCCTATGGAGAAGGGAATATCAGTTCACTTGTCTGGCTCTCTCATATGTATCAAGTCAGACTTTAAGGCCAGGAGAAATTATTATGATCATCCAGTCTAACCTTCTGCACAATACAAGCCAGAGAATTTCACCCAGCAATTCCTACATCTAGACCATAACTTCTGGTTGAACAACAGTATCTCTTAAATACTTCAAGTGACAGAATGCATACCACATTAGGTAAATTGTTCCAATTGTTAGTTACTACCACTTAAAAATTTGCACTTTATTTCTAGTCTGAATTTGTCTAGCTTCAGCTCCGAGCCATTTGAGCTTATTATGTCGCTGCTAAATTTATCAGCTTCCCCACCACTACCAGAAATCTCCTCATGTAGGTACTTCTAAACCATGATTAACTCACCCTCCTACCCTTCCTTTGGGTAAACTAAATCCATCAGGCAGGGTCTGATGAAGTTCATCTTAGGATACTTAAGGAACTAGTAGAAGTAATCTCGGAAACCATTAACAATTATTTTTGAGAACTCATGCAAGATGGGTAAAATCCTGGAGGATGGGAGAAGGGCAAACATAGTACCTATCTTTGTTTAGAGCAATCAGTGATTCAAACAAAAAAACCTCAGAATATACTTGCTGCACGCCACCAAAATTCCCTGCAGTTTGGTCAAAGATTTCATAAAGAACAGAACTTAAAACTCTGAAGAGTTTAACTTCTTCCATTCTTCTGAACTCAATATTTTGATGGAATTTGCCTCATTAAGTTGGATCCCCATTGCACTGCTAGCAACACCAAACTGCTAGATTCAGTTTCATTATCCTATAGTTTACCATCAGTCTAGGCTTAAATCAACTAATTTTCAAGGCTGCTTTCAATCCTCAAATTGAATCAAGTTCTCAAACACAAACAGTGTTCATTTCATTACAACTAAACAGATGTTTAACATAGTGTTCTATTTTCCTAATGTGTAGGAGGAGGGTTCATTACTTCTCTTCAAATAAACCAACCTCACATCAAAACAGATTATGAAAATAAAAGGTACCTAACAGCTCAGTTAAGTAAGTCATTGGTAGTGCTGGTCCCAGAGACAGGTTTCACAGCTCTCAAGGAAACAGAACGAGAAGATGTTTGTCTAACATACAGTTGTGTGTGCGCATAGGCATATTTTCAAAAAAGGAAAAGAATACTTGCTGTAGCCAAATGTATTCGTTTATAAAGGAAGGAATCTTACCTGTATTCCAGCATGGCTACAGAGGTAAAAATCAAACTCGTATGGGTGTGTAATATCTGTATCTACAGTTGTTCCAGCTGGAATGTTGCCACTTCTTCCAACCTACAGAGGTGTTTTGATGAAAGCAATATTAGCTAGTCAATTTTTCAGAAAATAAAGCAATAAAAAAATTATGATGTTCTTATGTCATCCGATCGTAACTTTAAAACACAACAATCCATTCAGAGTATACAGCATTCAGTAAATGGAGCCCCCACCGTAACCCCTCCCTTTCGAATAAGCAAATGTAATGATCTGGGATGTTTGCTCTGGACAAAGCACTCCCCTCTTCTCTCTAAAGTTAAGCATGCTGCATCCACAGCACTTTCAGCTCCACCTGCCTTCAGAAGGGGGAAGTACCTAAAGATTTAACTGTATATTTTGGTTTGTGTACCCATCCAGTCTGCATTAGATCACTCAGAAAACAAGTAAACTTGACTGAAATAAAGTCCTTTATAGTTTCACATTCTCTTGTATTTAACATTTTTTTAGAGCCTGTATCAAATAGTATTTCAAGATATTTAGCTTTCTTCTAAATGACACAAACACCTGTAATTCTACAAGAACTGCCCAGGGTCATCAGCTGAAGTTTTACAACTGAATTTAGAATAAAATAAAATAAGATCTTCAAAGACAAAATAAGTTGGGGATCATTTTTTGCACCTGTCAATCCTGAGCATCTCCGTTGAATGTGAGGAATACATGAAGTGGATTTTGTACAGTTTGTACATTTGTACAGTTAGCAAAAATACTAGCACAATCTTCTCTTTCTTAACCTTTTCACATACGCAAGTACACTGGAATGGGCTAAGGATTACCCTTTCAGTTCTGTCCGCACAGAACAATCGCGTGTGGTGTCGTTTCTGTACTACGATGTAGGTTATTCCTGGCTGGTAATCTTTCTCCAGACTGATGCAGGCCTCTCTAATTGCTAGCAGCTCATAATACAACACCTACAGGCCAGAAACAATAGATTGACTCTTACATTGTACTCTGCACACCGTGTCTAGTAAATAGCACTCTGTAGTTAACACTTGTCTCATGTCTGTTATGCAATATTAGTAATTTGTAGGAAGTCTATACTCATCTATGGCTCTAAATGGTCAGCTTCTCAACAAGGAAACACATTTTTCATCCATTTGATAGAATATATCATTACTTTCTTCAGCCCCCAATCTTAAGAATTCCAAGCAGTTTCCACCTAATGGGATTCCCTAGTTGGGATTTCACACTTCCATAAGAAGCGTAGCCAATACATTGTGGTGCTACATCTTAACTCTGAGTGTGAAAAATGGAACTATAACATTGCTCAATTCAAATCTTACCACAGTAAAAAAATTCAAGTGTAACGAACCTGTCGAAATTGTCCTTCAGAAACCCCATCCCTGTAGAAGATGATACGTGTGGGTTTGAATCGCGTTGACTTGTAGAACTGGATGAGAAGTTCTCTTACCATGGAGGCCAAATCTTGGATAATCTCCTGCCGAGGTCTTTGAACTCTCACTGTGGCACAATATCTGCTTGGATGAGCATCCATACTACCTACAACCTATATGTGTGCGGGGGGGGCGGGGGGGGGGAGAGGAGAATGAGAATGTGAAAGATCCATGTGGAATTGATACAAAGTATTTTACCAGGGAAAAGGGAAGAGGTTTTAAATTTAAAGGTTTGTTTTAAGAAGAGAATAGTCAGATCATTTAAACAAATGGCACAGAATTTATTGTAAGATGTGGGTTTAGAAATCTTAAACCTCTTACAGGAACATGTTTGAAACTTGCCTTTTACTAGCCCTCCACAAAAAAAACCTATTTTATATCTGCCTTGGAATTATTCTTCCTCTTTTGTTGGCAGTGCAATATTTCTTCTTCTACCCCCACTTTAGTAATTCAAGAAAAAACTCCTCCTGGTTCGTTGCCTCTTCATTAGGAACTCTGAATAGTCCCCCTTCCATTCTGGGAAATATAGCAGATAACGTAGCAAAGAGCAGCATGGGTACCCAAGTGTCTAAAGATTTTGCCTTACAGCCCACTTGTCCTTCCCAGGCTGAAAAGGAGAAAATTATTGAAGAACTTCCTGCCAACACCAGTCTCATAAAATCAGCTTTGTTTAAATATAAACAGCAGCATTTCGTTAGTTTAACTATTAGAGATGCATGTTTTTTTTCGGAATTTGAGCACTTACAATTCAGTTATGTTCTCTCATAGAACTATTATTTAATAGCACCACTGATATAATGTCATCTTCACTAAGTATATTAGAACACTAAAAAGCATTAATCGGAAATTTTAAGCAGTACTTTTGTCTTCAAGAAGATATCTGATTTCTGTATGCGGAGAACTGGAATATACAGGGGAAAATGAAAGCCACATCAGAAGTCGATGAATTAATTTATGAAGTTTCAGTCCTCTCATAAATGTAGCTGCATTTTCTATTCTCACCTTTTCATAACATATGAGAACTAAGACAATTTCATAGGACTTACAGCAGCAATGGAAGGCTTCTTTCCGTCCCCAGCAGGCGGATGAGTGACATCTGCTCCCAAGAAGATCACCGGTTGTTGGAACACAGAAGGTCTTTAAAAACAAAAAAAAGTGACAAGTCAACCTAGCACCAACCATTCACCTACAATTAAACTTCTAAATCCTGATTTTTGTTTCTTAACTTGAGTATGGGTAGTGAAGGAGATGACATTTCTACCAGACATTCAGAAGACTATGTTTAGACAACACAATCAGTGTCAGGCACATTGTGGTGAACTTTTCCTAACGTCATTCCAAAATACATCCCTGTTTACTGCTAATACAATGCTATTACAGAAATTAGTTTAAAAACCACGATGCATGGTTAAAATAATTCAGAATAATTCCCTACAAAGACATATCATGATTGTTATCAATCATGTTGATTAGGGTAGTACTTAGAGGCCAATCAAGAATGGAGCTCCATTGTGCTAAGGCACTGTACAATGCCAAAAAACATAGCTAGAGTACACACTGTTCTGGGTGATGTGGCATGAGTAGCAAGGAGGCATGTCAACGCTTGCAATCCATTCTCATGGGACTAGAGAATGCACTATGTGCTTCATGTGTCACTTTGGCTATCGATACCTGGGCACAGAGCTTTCAGAAACAGTCTCCAGAAAGAACTTACAAGAGGTTATTCTGGACCACCACATTACCTTCTGCATACTCCACTTTTTCCAAGAATAAATCTGTTCTAGTGACACTTGGAGCTAAGGTGGCCAAATGCTCAGTCTCCAGAGTGGATACTAAGGTCTCTGCTTGCAGTAGACTGTTTGTTCTAAGATAGTGGAAATGTTTATAGACTAGACTAGTAGTACAGTGACCCTGGCCAGTGAGCCATTATCAGGAGAAGCTTCTAATCAGCGAGATCTATTAGAACAAAGGTCTCATAAGCAAGGTAGAAGCAGCCTCGTCACTTGAAACATTTAAAATTGACTGGGACAAAGCATTTGAATACAGTATACCGAACCATCATACACTAGGAGGAGGAAGATCTAGAGGACTTATTATGCAGCAGCAGAGGTGAAAGACCCATAGTACATCCTCTGCCATTGTTAACAGCACACAGGACAGCAGGATTTGTCTGTTGGCTGAGCACTGTGATCTTCTCTGAAGAATGCTGTGGTATCCTACACTTCTACCCAGACAGCCTCTCCAGACGGAATCTTAAACTTAATACTTCCATTCAAAAACAATACCTCTAGAACACCAGGATCTCCTCTCATTCATTTCTCCTCAAGTACTGGGTAGTGGCCCAACATCTCAAATGGGGATTTGATTTACAACCTTCTGATTCAGAGACTAAACAGCCATTTTGACACCTACTGGGGAGAGCTTCAATATGACCCAAGTCTCCACTTACCAGATCAGGTAGGAAGAAGTGATGGAAACTCCTTCCTTAGAAGTTTTTAAGGTCAGGTGTGACAAAGCCCTAGCTGGGATGATTTAGTTGGGGATTGGTCCTGCTTTGAGCAGGGGGTTGGACTAGATGACCTCCTGAGGACCCTTCCAACCCTGATATTCTATGAGTCTATGAATCCTGGAGGTCACTGCTGAACCAGGATGTGCTGTGAGATGCAATGTTGTAATGCCAAGAGCAGCATCTTTGGTTTCACAAACAACATACCATTTTGCACTTAACCCCCTTTCCAAAGGTTAATTTTGGATGTTAAATATCAAACTGAAAATAGACACAAGAATAAATCCCAGATTGGCCCCCATTAGAGATTCTTACCGTTGATGAGGTACAAGAATGTTGTTGATTCCTCCTAATTTAACATTAATCTTTAGGCACAGGTTTGAGAGAGTCTGAGGAGATGTTTTAATGACATTCTTGACTTGAACGCACTGCGTGGCCATCCCCAACAGCGTATCTCCCACACGTTTCACCTCCGCTGAGAAGCAAGCATTAATTTACAATTTTTTAAATGTATTAAGATTTTTAAGCCTGTTTGAAATTCAGGCAGAGAACAGAATGCAGCCAAAGCCACTATTAGTCAAATTTACATTCTGCCCTATCAACTTCCAATTCAAATGCATGCCATGACCGGTCTTCCAGTTCATTACAGCTTACGATAAAGCATCTGGTTTTGGATGACTAAAGGACAGTCATCTAGAATTTAGCATCTTACAAGCTGAGGAGCAAGTACACCAACTAGCACACTTGAGCAAAAACATATACCCCTCCCCTTATGTTATTCCCTTACCATATACAGGTGTTTTCCCTGGCAGGATGACAATGATGAGCTGGAGCCCGGAGTAGGTGTTTTTAAGGTGTCGGAACATCGGCTCCACACTGTCCGCACCCTGTGCATATTTGCAAAAACATGGCTGGCCTTGGATCGGCATCCCTGCATCCTTCGAAATCTTGCGCAGCTGATCTGTAAAACCCCTAGTGAAACAGAACGCAGTTTACTGAACTTCAACAACAGCATCCACATCTAGCAGACAAAGTGGAAGGGGAGAGAAAAAAATGTGTGCTGCTCAAGGGAAACTAAGCAGAGTGCTGATGGGCTCTTATGGCAGCACTGTACTCTGATTAGAAGGATCAGTCTTAAAATACCATTATGAAAGGTTAGAGAGGGCAAACTTTATAGGGCTTTAGGACTCCATAAGGTATGCTTTAGGACAAACGCACTAAGTAGCATGCCCCATCGTAGCAACACCACAAAAGGAGAAACACTTAATGCACCGTATCGAAGTACAGTTTCAGCTGCAAAGATGGTAGATTTTCCTAACTCCAACATAGAAGTAAAGAAGTAGTTTTGTGTTCCAAATCAAATGCCTACCCCAGCCTGAACACTAGGCTAGAATGGGCACTGGATAGGTAGCAAGTGCCATCTTAGAATTTTCAGAGCAGCAGCCGTGTTAGTCTGTATTTGCAAAAAGAAAAGGAGGACTTGTGGCACCTTAGAGACTAACATATTTATTTGAGCATAAGCTTTCGTGAATGCATCCGATGAAGAGGGCTGTAGCTCACAAAAGCTTATGCTCAAATAAATTTGTTAGTCTCTAAGGTGCCACAAGTCCTCCTTTTCATCTTAGAATTTTGAAGCTGATGGGTTCACTGAAAGAATGGTACAATGCCTGAACTATGACATGGCTTACTTCAGTATTTCTTCTCTGCATTGTCTCTGCGTTGCAAAGCAAGCTATGGCCCACATTTTGATCTCAACACCAGTGTGAAACTGTTTCCCTCGCATATCCCATACGCCATGGCTTGGGGTTGCCACTGTTCGATTCTACGGAGATAGAAGAAATATGCTGATATTCAACTGATTGAAACAGTGAGAGGAAAAAACCCACTATTTTCTATTTTAGGAAAACAGCCCTCGCAATCACAATCAAATTCTGAGCTGCTGCAATATTACAAGGGAACTGAGCTCTCCCAAAGTTTTCAGTTTTACGTGGAGAATCATCTGTGGTTTATTGTACAGCAAGATATAAAATAAGGAAAAACAAAATTCTCACCCGTCCTCCATACTGCAACATTGGAGCTGGAAGCACGCGCCCTGTCACATGGGCCATCTCATCCCGAACTTTAAACTGAAACTCCTGAACAAATGGATCTGCATCATAGTTTGCACTTCTTACCTGGGGAAAGGAGAAGTTTCCATGTTACAAAAACTCTTCAATTTTTAATCTGCATCTACAAATAAAATCACCAACAACAGAGCTGCATAAGCGTTCTGGTAAGTGTCCTCCTTTTCACTAACAACAAAAACTAAGGATCATATAAAACTGTCCAACCTCATTCACCCAGCCATTGATTAACCAAAACTCTCATTCAGACCACTTGCCCCATGACAGGAGATCTTACTCGTTCCCTTCAGTAACCCAAACATCAATTTATTCAATTTTTGCTGCTGCAAATATTTTGGATAAAAAGTGTATTGTATTGAAAAGTATCTAGCATGCATGACAATGATGCTTCAAAAATTGTAGGTAAATCTAGTTATCTTGCTAAAGTATCAATTAATTATAAATTTCATCTCTATTCTGTATATTGCTTGCAGGTATACCATGAAATTTTACTACTATTTGAAAAAGCTACCTAAAATTCAGTTTATTATATTACTAAGTCAGTGTGAAAATGGTCACTTGATGTTTAGTAACTCCACAACATGCGTATTCACGGCATTCATCAAAGCAAATTTTTTGCTGCCCTCAGTGGATAGCAAAGGACAAACTAAGTTATGAAAACCCAACTGTTTTCAGTTCCCTTTGAATATTAACAGTCAAGAGAGTATCGTGAATTAGCCTTTTCAGCATCTTTCAGAAGAGCCTTATTCCTATCAAACACAAATTTTCAGTTGTCAGCTCAAAAACACCTTTTTCAAATAGAAGTTATCCTTTAATTTTTTGTGATGTTAGTCAAATAAAACAAGATATTTCCAACAGTTCCAAGTCAGGAAAAGGTTAATGTTTTTTAGAAAGGATGGTTCTGTAAGGCAGAAAAAGGGAAAAAACACAGGACTGTCAAGTGGTGCTATTTAGCATATACTGAGGACGAATATTGCCATTGGCTAGAGTGCTTGCCTGGGACATGGGAAACAGTTTCAACTTCCTGTTTGCCACAGGCTTCCTGTAGAACCTTAGGCAAATTACTTAGTCTCTGTACATTAGCTCCCTCCATCTGTAAAATAGGGATATAATAATACTTCTCTACCTCACAGCAGTGTTCAGAGTATATCAAAAGGTTAAAGATTGCGAGATGTTCAGATAATATGGGAATGGGAGGGGGCAGATAAGCACCAGAGGTAGGTAGGTAATTTACATATATTAATTGTCAGAACATCCCTGTAAAGCAGTTAAGAACTCTGTTCATTTTTCAGATTGTTGATAACATCAAAAATTTAAGGTCTCATTCCAGCAAAACACCAGCACATGCTTAACTGTAAGCACCTGAAGTTCCATTGACTCCAATGGGAGATGTCAGCTGCTTAACGTTAAGCACATGATTCAGTGCTTTGCTGAATCAGGTACAAAATAGCCAGTGTAAGGTCCATGATTAGAACACAGGAGTCCCTAACATTTCAGTCCTGGGCTCAGACCACACCTTTAATCCTCTAATTAGAGATGTCTAATTTAAAAACTTTTGTTAATAAAATCAAGGAGGGTTCCAAATGCTGGAAGGGAGGTACCAAACAAGGTTTGGTGGCCACGTGGTACGTGAAGATTATGGAACAGGGAGGTTGGCCTGAATGCTTGACCTAGATATTCTATTTAATGGGAGGAATCAGAGGAGTCATGGGAGCAGGAGCCTTTAGGATATTTATCTGAGAATAAAGTAAGAGGTTTTAGTAGCAAAGGACAGAGACAGGGTAAGTGTATAGAGAAATGTAATTGTCTTCACAAGCGCAATGCAATTTAGTGAAGATGAACATGCTCATCCTCTGATACAGAAGTTATGAACTAACCAATCTGCTAATTTCCTCTTGTCTATCTGGGGCAGATCTTGCTGTTGCTTTGATCATGGTTGATGTCTGATTGTCTGTTAGCTTCTTGATACATCGCTGGCCTGCCACAATGTTACATACCTTAAAAAAAATAAAAAAAATTGGCAGATACAATTGCAGTCTTTACAGATGCAGCACTCCTAATATTACACAGGGAATTATGCAGTGACTACAGACGCTCCCCGGGTTATGCAAGACCCGACTTACGCAAATTCGCACTTACGGAAAAAGTTCCATAAGTCAGAAATAGGATTTTCGAGTTACGGAAATTTTTGCATAACGTACGGGTATATGTTTTCGACTTACGCAAAATTTTCAAGTTACGCAAGGCTTTCCGGAACAGAACAATTGCGTAAGTCTGGGGGGCGTCTGTACAGGCAAATCTTCTATATAAATGTAGCTGATACTTAAATCTATTTTTTAATAGTGACTTGATTGGTATCCATGCTAATAAAAGGAAAAGTTTTTCTGTCTTAACGTTTACCTCCATCTATAGTAAAACAAAAGCAGTAACAATAAAAGAATGACAACACGTATACAAATATGCTAAACTGCTTATATTGCATGAGAAATAAATTAACACTCTGCAAAAAGATGCTACTGGACTAACACCGATTTATCAGAACCATTACTTCTAGAGGCAGGTAGGTATGTTTCTGCTCCTGTCCCACTTGTAGACAAGGAAGATGAGGATATTTCAGCTGGAGGTTATACTTCTCTCTGAAGTACTGTGCTACTGTTCTCTCAACTGTCTGGCCGTTTTCTAACTGTAAAGGGAAGCTGGAAAGACAACACAAGAGTTTTAGTCAAAATAGCATTGAAAGTTTAACTACCAGCTACCAGAGTTCTCCAAAATGATTTTAATAAACTCTCAGTCCCTCCAAGTATTTGGTGTTAGGGCAAGCAAGCTGCTACACATTCTCCACTCTGAGAAATGTCTTCTTACGTTTGATGACTGGCAGGTCTCCTTGTTACATTACAAACACGGTATTTCCGTCTCATTGTTCCACAGTGAGTCACTTCAACCTTCAGACCTGTATGAAAGCAACAAGAAAAAACAATGTCATGCAACATACACACGTTAAGCATTTACATATGTTTCTTATAAGAGTACACACATAACAGAGTCAAGAACTCTTGAGTGTCAAATAGATACAATGATCTTATGGCAGTGTTAGAAACTCATGTTCTGCATTTAATGCATTATTTGATTTCTGACTTTCATTTAAGAGGTAAAAAGAAAAGGAGTACTTGTGGCACCTTAGAGAGTAAAATTTATTTGAACATAAGCTTTCGTGAGCTACAGCTCACTTCAAAAATATTTCTAATAGTGGAGAACCATGAGTTTCTTTTAAAAATAAATCCTAGCTACAATACATGCAATTCAAAGTAATTTATAATTTCAGTTGAAGCTATTATATTAATTTTAAGATAAGTGAGACTAGCCTCATGGAGACTGAAGTCTGGATTCAAAATATAGTTTTCTGTTCAGGTTCTCAAAGGACAGTAATGCCCTTTTTGCTCCTGGTGACCAATGCACCCTAGGACTGAGGAACCATATCTGTACCAAGGGGATAAGTAAGATAGGAAAGTAATTTTTAAACTAGGTGATTTCCCCCACTTATATCCATTAGCTTTAATCAGCATTTTGACTAACTTGCTTTATTTTCATTAAAAATCAATATTTCTAAATTCTAGAGATTTGTCATTAGTTTTCTGTACAATCTTGAGTAGCTGAAGTTAAGATCTAGTCCATGCTCTTTAAGCATGAGCAGAATCCTGACTCTATATGCTTTCTATCTTCTTTTGCACCATAGCTATAGGAGTTGATTGCACAGTTAGCATGAATTGATTCATGTTATTCCATGGTATCCAGCTGGTAAATTCACAGAAATCCCATTGGAATTCTAGTAAGTATATGGTAATCGAAGTTAACTCTACTCTATTAATTCCTCATAACAATGCAACATTGATATTTACATAAAAATGATACTGTGATGGTAATGTCATAGGATAGGCACACTCTCTGCCTTCAGGGACATGAAAAATGGATGAGGCAGCATTATGGTCCAATAGACAAGATACTGGACTAGGATTCAAGAGAACTGGGTTCTATTCACAGTGATGTACTCTGACACTGGGAAAATCTCTTCACCTCTCAGACTGTTTCCCCTCTCACCTTTTGTTGTCTATTTAGATTGAAATTTCTTCAGGGCAGGGACTGTCTTACTATATATATATATATATATATGCACAGTGCTTAGCACAATGGTGCTCTGATCTTATTTGGGGCCCTTAAGTACTTATAATACAAATAAATATTAACAACCAAGGTTAATTTACCTTGCAGTGTTTTCTTACAGTGGCTATTTCTATTACAATGACTGAGATGTGTTGGTGAAGTAGAGTGACAGCTGCTCACTGTACAGTTAGACATGCTGCATTCTGACTGATTTAAAAACAGAAAGATTTGTGTTTGAGCCAGTTACAAAATAATTTATCCATTAAAGGTACGGTTTTTAAAAAAATTTCTTGATTTTACAAACACAGGGGTCTGACTGGCTGTACCTTACCTTTTAAACTGATTGGTTCTTAAATGGAATGTACTCTTGCAGTGACAGAAAAAAATGTCCGGAAGGACTCTGCTCAAACCCTCCTAACAAGGTCTTACCCCTGCAAATTACTCTGTACACTGGAGTGCAAAGAAGCATGAAAGCAGACACCAAAGTAGTGTATGTAACGAAACTACCCAAACTTCCACCAACTAAATCAATTCTTCAAGATGGAATTTGTCCCCCCCTCAAGGTTGGCAAATACCACTCAGCTATCCCTGTTATATCACAATTGATATAAAAGTCATATTAATAAAATATTGGCAGACAATCAATGACTCCAGCTTTGAAAACCAATATATTTGTTTTGCCTCAGCATTTAAATAGCAGCAGGAGTGTTTGTACTACTGACATTATCTCCTAAATAAGAGTCAGCCATCCAGCAACGTGATTGCTTTGGTACATTCATTATCATAAGCAGTCTTACCATTTGACCTTTAAAGTGTCAGAGTTTATCTAGTATTTCATCTTTGTTGGGCTTTGCAGACAGTTTAAAGAGCCATGAAGCTCATGTATTAATTTTAGATCTAAATACAGTAAATATTGCAATTATTTTGGACACACTCACTTTTGATCCAGGTTATATTAGTTCTGAAACTTTCAGTTAATGTGTCTGTCATAACTAACCTTCTGAGCACATTAAACACAATCTGTTCCATGCTGATTAGAGATAACTTTCTACTCACCCTTTATCTCTTTGGTGAATTTTACCCGATGAGAATCAGTCAGAGGTCTTGGTTGTTCATCAATGTTATGAATGTCGAGAACTTCACACATGAACTGAATTACAGGTTGTGCTTTGTAGAAGGCAGTGGCAGAAACTAAGGGGAGAGGAAAAACACATGAAGGAAGAAAACAGCCATCTTGGAAAGCCAAAGAATCAAACAAATCATCTGATTTTTATTCAAAGTGAGCTCCAAGTGTATGTTTTGCAGCACTCAAGTTTTCTTCAAAACTTATTAGAAAGTTTTGTGACAGCTTAGTATTGAGCAATCAAGATCTGCAACCATACATCACCATGCTGTATACTAGTTTAGTTTTTGAGAAGACTATCTTCAGCCTCATCAGGATTTGAAAGGATGTTCCATATACACAGAGTGCTTGAGTAAGTGGTGGTGTTCAGATTATGACATCCTTCCTTTAGATACAGTTTGAAACCAAAACCAAAAGACGGTGTGTAAGGACACCCCTCTGCTGAAGACGCGGTCTTTTGGATAAAATGTAAAAGCAAGATCATGACCAATCAATGGCTCATTAAAGATCCAAAAGCACTTTGAGAGTTAGAGTGTTGTGACCTAGTCAAATTGCAATTAGGATAAATGGATTCTATGTTCTTAAACACTGTTTAGACTGTAAACGTTTTTCCTACATTTCTTGACCTAACTTGTGGCATTCAGCTTGTGTATATAACAAGAGGTACTTTTCAAGTCCATGAAGCAATAGGAAAATGAGTCTTTCTATCTGATATAAGGCTTAGAAAATGAGACCACATGTCAATCCAGGCAATTACATCATTACTGTAGTCTCTCCCCACCAGGCAGAAGACTCCTAAACTGCATTTAAACCAAGTAAATGTCTCTCTCTCTCTAGGTTCTTATCTAATATAGTATCCAAATAGCCAGAAGAAGCAGCTAGCAGATATCTTGGTTGTGGGTGGTGGAATTTCAGAAATGGAGGTCCTTCCTTGCCCCACTTTTCCTCATTCTCCATCTACCACTACATAAATAGCTCATTTCTGAGTTAATGAACTCTGATGCCACAAGCACTTGTGTTTGTCCTTAGGTAGGATGCAAAGAATTTCAACAGGTTGCTGGCACAAACAAGTCCATTGGAATTGCCAAAGAGGTTGGGAACTGTTGCTGTGAAGAGGCACTCTCACCAAGGAAATGCAACCCAGTGTCACAAGACATACCACGTACAGTATGAATAGAGACACTAAGACTTTGCAGAGAATCAAGGCCAGGTGTGCAGAAGCCAAAGGATTAATGTACTCTCCACATTTACTGCTTTTCTAAAGAGAAGCAGATTAGAAATGCAAATGAATTGTTTTAATTACCAAAAAAGGCAATATTAAGCCTGAAAAGAGCTTTTAACAGGTGATTAAAATTCTGCATTAAGAGATTATGTGCAATCTTTCTGGACTAAAAGTATTTCTATTTCCACATTCTCAAGTATTTTTCCAACATAAGTTTTAGTTCTGGTGAAAGGTCTTCAACCGACAAAACCTGGAGGCGGAAATCCTATACTTATCCCTCAAATTAGTAAAGTGCCAATGAGAGCACTGCACGTGCAGCAGCGACGAACGCTTCCCCCATGCTGCCCAACCAGTGTGCATGAATTCTGAGCTGACAAGACCACCTCTGAGTATGTGACAGTAGTTCAGTTTCTACAAGCCATTCAGTCCTTGACTACCCTGCTAAGACAGCCTATAAGATTACCAGTTATGGAGACCTGTGATGGACACCTGTGCTAGCCTAGGTAAGGGCTTTTCTACACTGGCAATTTACAGCACTGCAACCTTCTGGCTTAGAGGTGTGAATAAACACTCTCCTGAGTGCAGCAAGTTTCAGCGCTGTAAAGCACCAGCGTAGACAGTGCACCAGCACTGGGAGCTGCACTCACAGCGCTGGAAGCTATGCCCTGGTGAAGGTGGTTTTTTTTAAGAGCTGTGCCGTGAACACACAAAGCACATTAAAATGCTGCCGTGGCAGCGCTTTAGCGTTGCCAGTTTAGACTAGCCCTTAGATAACCTGAAATGGCCTATAAACAAACAAAAGTCTGTCCAGAGACTTTTTATGCAAAGTTGGTTCAGTAATACAAAGGAACAGGAGAGTAGCAATATCCTAATGCTACACTCTGTTCTCTACTAAACCTGAAGAGGCAAGGCAAGCTGCTTTTAAAGTAGACATATAACTAAAACTAAAAATGCTACCCACAGATCAGCAAGCCAAAGGACAAATCTTGTTCTAGCTGCCAACAGTGACATTACGCAGCAGAAGTTATTAATCATGTTCACTGTGGTAGTGCCTAAGGGCCAACCAAGAATGGGCCCTCATAGTACTAGGCATTGTACAAACACTGAATAGTAGATGGTCTCTGCCCCTAAACAGGGTAGACAGACACAGGGTGGGGGAAGAGGTAGAATACATAAGCAGAGAGACTTATGTGACAGTAGCAAACGGTGCTAGTTTCAAGATTTTCCTTTTTTCTTTTTGGATGGCTTAGTTTGGAACTATTCACATGTCCACCACTTTCTTCATATGTTCACTACTGTCGTCTAGCTCAAATATCCACATGCAAAGGAAATTCAAAATCTCCTTTAAGTTAAAGGAGCTATTGACAAACTTGCCAATAAAATTACTTTGTGTTTTCTGGATGTGCTTATTTCTCCTCTGAGACAGTCTAGAAAGTTATTTTTCACTTAGATTTTAAATAATGCCCTCATGTTTCTCTGACCAAATATGTTATATATTTTGGTGTAGTATTTTTTCCCCAGTACCCTTGCCTCATTCAGTGCGTGGAAAATTTCACCCCAAAATGGTTGAAGTTTGGCAAAGTTATAAACAGCTGAAAACAGGGACTGATAGTGGGAAGAATCAGGCAATCTTAACTTTAGGTGGTGCTATTAGCTCAGTCCGTACCTTCATTCAATTGAGGCCAAATATAGAAAGGCTGAGCAATACACTTAAGTCTTTAAATAGCAAAAAATATTAGACAATGAAATAGTGAATTAGCAGTTTATGAAGTTCCCAGGTCTCTTATGCTAAAACACCAAAATCCCCCATACAAATAATAAAAATTTTTCAGATATGCGTCACTCCAGTAAGCCGCCAACTTTGTATGACGCACTCTAGCAGACACCTACAGATGTCGATTACTGAATGAACACAAATAGCTTACGCCCCCAACAACTGGGGATCTGTGGTTCATCTCCATGGTAACAAAATTTGTGAAACTGATAGGAACAGATATTTTGCAGAGCACCTTGTATGCAGTAAGTGATCAAAACAAACTCCAATAATTTGACTGTAGATTTAATCTTGTCTCAAACCAAATTAGCAAAGTCATTTTCCCATAATCTGTTAAACACCAAAATTATTTCTATTTAGGAATTTCACTTTAATGTGATAGTCTGTTGCACATCCACTGTAAATCTTCTCTAGAACCGAGTAACTTCTACCAAGAAGATAAACACAACAAACCTTCTGGTTAACAAGACCTTATTCGGCAGTGATGGGGAAAGCTTACTTTACAAAAAGCAACAAGAGGCAAGACTCAGTGTCAGTGAGGATTAAGACTATTTTCTTTACAGCAAAAACCAAAAAACAAACTAGTCTCTCCTCAATATGCAGCATACATACTGTTGAGGATTTACTTGTAATAGCATAAAACTCAAATAATTTTAATTTAACTTTGCTTTTCAACCAATAGCAACAACAGAATTAACTGCTTTAAAAGGTATAGTTTTGGTTGGGTACACTGGATTTACAAAGAACTACCCCTCTTTTTACTTCTGTAGCTACTACCATACATGAGAAAAGAAAAGGATCAATTTTTTATTGCTCATTTTCCAAGAAGTTCAGTATGCAAGAGCACAGACTTCAGTATTTCTACTATGAAACCTCAGAATTCTCTGCCCTATTTTAATTACTGCACTAAGGCAGGCATTGCACATAGCTTGACTTAAACAATACTTGGCTTGGTATTAAAGAATATCAGCTGCTCCTATATGTCAACAACTGTAAGAGAGAATTATGATGTGCTTTAGACTCCAAGCATTGAGTCATTGCATTTCTCTTTTGAAATAATTGCATTTTTGGTAGTAAGTCTTAGTTATTCAATAGCTAGAAATTCAGAAAGATGTCAGCTAATGTGAACAATGCAATAACTTTGCTTGGACCAGTGGTTTTCAACCTGTGGTCTGTGGACCCCTGGGGGTTTCAAACTGTGTCTAAGATTTCCAAAGGGGTCCGCAGTTCCATTTGAAATTTTTTAGGGGTTCACAAACAAAATAAGGTTGAAAACCACTGGCTTGGACCAATCATTAATGACCTTTACAGTCAGAAATATTCTTGTGTTACAAGTGGGCCATTTAACTGAAAAACCTGGGTATGATTTGCTGATTGGTAGAATATTTTTGATCCTGCACTCCTTAAAAAATGCAAAACTCTCTGAATTAAATGGAAATTACAGAAATGGATCCGTTTGTCTTGTTTACTTTTACTATCCATGAGAAAATAATTGTGCAGTAAGCATGACCAGATATGAAAGTTGTCACATGTTCCCTAAACCTGCAGAAATAAGGAGTATCAATATATCCTCAGCTGCAACAATTATGTATTTCATTTCTGTCTCTGAAGCACATGAGCAAGACATAATGGTTACAAAAGTACGGAGCAAGCTGTCCCCTATTTCAATGTCATAATATGTTGAAAAATATATAAAACTCAAAGTCGCACCATGAGGATGTGGCTTTTGTCAACTTGTTTCTTGGTGTCCGCCCCTCTTTTGCTATTTTCTGCTCTACATTGCACATCTAGTGGCTTTCAAGTCTACCTAGCCTCAGGGTCTCTTGGATTTTAACTCTGCACCCCACCTACTCTAAATATGGTTTCTGCCCATTCATTTATTGCATCCTTTGCTAATCTTGCTAATGGGAAAGAAAGAAACACCATCAATCAAAGTGACCTGGCCTCCAACCTAATGGAACACCTGTGGCACTCCTGACTGCCCAAAAAATGGTACCAGCTTCAGTCTCAGCTCATAACTCCAACAATCCACATCTGGCTGTAATAGAGTATCTTTTCTCGGATTTTTAATTTGTGTGTGCATAGTTGGGAAAATTAATTTAACTTTGTTGCAATCTTTTGATAAAGCCTATTTAACACTATCATTATCATATGAATATTGCTTTGATGAAAGCAGTATCATCATAATTAAAGTGTAAGAAATAAAGCTGCTGTTTTAAATTACTGCAGCACCTAACTAACGGAGTCAAAAGTTTACATGATGTGTGGCTATTAAGAAGCGAAAAACTTAAAACTATTAGAAAACTAACAGCACTAGTCTTGGGGTACAGAGTACTCTCTAAGACAAACAGTTCCACAATCTCAGTCCAGATCCTATTACAGTTTTGTCTCCCGCACTCATGAATCTTTCCCTATTGGTCACAATGTCATAGTTCCAACTGAATGTAGCTGTCCTGAGAGGTAAGAGTCCCAGAAGGCTTTAAATATCAGGAGACAGACCCCGAACTGCACTAACTAGTTGGGATCCGCAGTACAGAGACATCCATTGCTTAGTAGAGGGGCTGATGAATTTTATACTATTTAGAGCATTTTCAGGCCTGTGGCTTCATCCCTATATAAAATTAAGTTGCAATAGTCAAACCTGCAATTCAGAGTGTGTGGGGGATATTATCAAGGCAAATCTTCAGCATTGAAGACTACACTAAAATGTTTGCATGAGATGCTGATCAATGGCCACAAGAGGTTGGTAGAATATTTCAAGCAGATTAAGCAGCACAAGCCATTTTCAGCCAGATCCCTTCAAAAAGAAAGAGCATGTTCCATTAAAACACTTTAAATTCATATGCTTTAGATGAATGCTTATCTCCTTGTAGTCTGTAGAATATTCCGTCTGAAAAGTACACCAACTGTTCTCTGAAGCCTTCTGTTAGGTCTTTAGTCTGTGCTGCTTAACTGCCAATCTCAACTAGTTCAATATAAACAAACAACTGTGATTTCTTCATCTAATTAGATAGAATACATCAAACCTGACAGCAACTATTGAATCATGTATTTGTACTGAAGTTTGTAAGGTAACATACTTTAAGTGTTTTGTCTAGGTACTGACAATTCTTTTCCAGAAACTCATTCCCCGTGTACCGGTGATAGTCTCCCTTACACAGAGGAAACATGTCATATATCTTAATTAACACACTTTTTGTTTCTTGATTAGGACAAACTAGCTTTTGGCCAAGTGTTTACACTTTGATGACAAATCCAGAAATACAAATACTAGGACTTCTAAATTCTTTGCAAGAAAAAGCCAGAAGACTGAATTAAGCCCACTGCAAAGGAACTAAGCCTGGTAGTAATTTTTTATATTTATAATGATAAACACACAACCATAAAGGAAGTCTTATAGCCAAGTCACAATATTGAAAATATAATCTTCAATCAGATAAATAATTTGTACTCTATGTAACGATTTTACAATAAAAGGCTTCAGAATCTTCAAACTGAGCCATTTACTTTTAGAAATAGCTTTTCATGTAATAGCAAATCTGGTTATGTATCTTGTAGCAACTCTAAATTTAAATAAAGCAACTAAATAGACAAGAGATTAATTTTTGTATTTTTCTAGAGTATATGCAAGAATACTTGAAATTAGCTATTTACTTTAAGCTTAATTTCTTAATTTATAGCAGAGAGAGAAAAGTTAAATTTGGGAGCTGATGATTTAATTGTGGGAAATGCTTTTGTTCCACAAGTTTTGAAAACTATTCCCACAAACAAAATGTACTATTCTGTAGTGCATATCTGAGTTTCATCAGTCAACTAGTTAACAGCACAGACATTTTTATTCTTAAAAGGTAACCTTCTCCATTCCATACCTCTATTATACACAAATCATTTACTTACCATCAATATTAAGCATCATTTTCCACATGGCAGGCCGAACAGACTGATGGAATCCAAACCATACTTCCCTGCCCCCTCCCAACGGGTGATCATAGCCCTCTGGAGCTGAGAAAAAGGAGCGGCCCACAGGGGTATACCTATTTAAAAAAAGAAAAGAGTAGCCATCTGTATATACTACTGCCTTCCATAAGAGTATTTTAAAAGCCTTATATAACAAGGATTATTATTCCACCTCATAAATTATTGTATGGATATTGATGTATATCAGTACCAGAAAGTCACATTTTACAAAATATAGCTATGATTTTGAGACTAAATTAACATTATTCTGTATGTTGCTGTTTCTATAGTGGTATTTTTAATTTTAGTCAAAGAAAGCATTACAATTTTTTTAAGTGACAGCTATTTATGATATTTAGACCAAATTAAAAAATAAATGTTAAAGATCTGAAATTAAATCATCCTTTCAGTAAAGCACGATCTTGACTGCAGCACAAATGCTGACTGGCAAGGTGCTTCTACAGAATAGTGTCTGGTGTATATTGGCTCCAGTCTTTCAGATATCCTTTTGCGCTAGCATGAAAGTGGGTATGTTTTACCAAAATGATGTGTTTTTAGTCCAGTTCACTAATTCACTTTCTATTATCCAAAACTTGGTGTAAGCAAAGAATTTGGAAAGTTATGTTGGCATTTAAGATGAACAATAGTTGTGTAACAACCTCTGAGAATACAACCATTTGGACGGATCATATTAGTGTCAAGGCCATTAGCTTTCATGTTTCTTTACAATTCAGGACAGTTGAAGGATTTTAGTTCCATAAAGAGACAAGATCATTTTGGCAAGTTACAGATACATTTCACCAATGTATTTCATTTCAACCTCTATAAGAGAAAACTGCCCTTGTGCCTCAAACCAATACTCAAACTTTAAAAGATAAAAGTAACCTCCAGTACATGAATAAAGCAAAATGTATATCAAAATTACACTAGCCTCCTTTGAAATTTCAGAATTCTGAGACGAGGAAAACAGATACTGTTAAAGAAAACTTATCTCAACTGTTTATCCAAAACATGAAGTTGCAGTTTTGTGAAATGTCAATGAATTAAAAAGGCTCATGCTTTCAGATAAGGCACATTACAAGTTACGTGGAGCCACTGCTAAACTGGAGTACACAAAAGATGCAGTGCTACAGTATATTGTAACCCTTATTACTTTGTTTCAGATTTCTTAAACAAATTTCTTTGTTTTGGATCTTCAAGTGTCTCATGGTCTTTAACAGTTTTTTGGGGGAAGATACTGTCTTGAATAATCCACTGTGGAAAGTCTTTGATATTACCTGTTCTGGGTCTGACCTTCCTGCACAAATATTCACACTCAGATAATATTAGCTTCAATTGACTCAGACCAGGAATCTCCCCAGGCCCATCAGTAAGACCTATTGTGTGTAGGGAATGGCTTAATTGATTTCTTCCTGCTATGTTTGTGCAGAAATATGAATGGACTTCACCCCAAAGTTTAAAAAAAGCTAATGGGAGAGAGGGAACGAAGATGAGAGAACCTACTTCATGGAGGGTAGGTGTCGTAGCACCACATCGACAGCATGAACAGGGTTAGTGCTGATTGGTTTGTCTAGTTCCAGAGGCTCAGGCAAGGTTCTTCCTGTCAAAACTTCATGCAGCAAGTGCCAGCTCACCCGAGAAACAAACTTTATTGACACCTTGAAGGGACGATCTTTTCCACCTTCTCCTGGTAATGTTACATCCAAATCTACCTGTTGAAGGGAATGGAGAAGCAGAACACAAGAGCTATTTAAAAGGCAAATGAGATACAAATAGAGCTCTTGACTACAAATGGTGCCATTTTCTCTTTCAGACAGTTAGCCTATGTTTGTCCCACCTATCCACAATCTGAAGTCAAAACTGGGGAGAAGGAACATTTTTCTTTTATTTGGCAGGTGTGGGAAAGTAGAAGGGGAGATCTGAGATAAGGAGGAAGAATCATATAAAGTGGGTGGAAGGAAGTTTAAAGTGATGATGACACTTTGCAGCAGCTCTTGGATTTAGCCTATAAAATAACTAATAGCAGAGAACAAGATCCTGTCAACACTTAATGTTTTGAGTTGTGTAAGCAACTGCTCAAAAAGAATGGTTCTCTCAGTCTGCCAGCACAGCTATCACACACTGCAGCATTATTTCCCTGCCCCGCAGAAGGGAGGGGAAAGAGAAGAGAAATGTTTTTATTTTAAACTTTTAGGCTACTGCAGCTATAAACATGCTGTAGACGACCCTTGTTCCTCTTTGCCCCTGGCAGCCTATATCACTATTTCTGAACATGGTTTGTGATCATGTCTGTTGAAACACACTGATTAAACACAGATTCAAAAATGATTACAAGCCAAGGTTTTGGATTGGGCTGAGAGTGGATAAACCCAGGAAACTGGATGCAACAAGCTGCATACGTCGCCTTAAATATGTGATCCATATGTTCATGTATTATCAGTCTAGCCACAAAGTGTGAACTCATTATCTTAAGAGAATTTTAACTTGAAAGCCTATTTGTGACTGTTTAAAAATTTTATTAAAACTAATGTTAAAAAATTATATAATACATAGGTTGGGAAAAGAATGTCTGTACATCTGGGTATATTGGCAGGGAAGAGGAGGAGGAGAGGTGGACCGGGACGAGAAGAGATGGGGTGGGGTCCTGGAGGAAGGGGTGGAGTGGGGGCAGGGCCTGGGGCTGAACAGGGTGTTTGAGGGGCCAAGAAAAATTTGAAATTCAAATGGGGGTCCTCAGGTTGCTAAAGTTTGAGTACAAGTATACTATATAGTATATGTTGTAAAACTGAGTATTTAATATGAGATCTCAGCGCAGAAAAATATCAAATACTATTAAATATTTACTGAGAAGATGGTAAAGACTATTACTTTCTGTATATTATGGGGTTTATGGATCATCAAGGTGTATATTAGGGAGGTTCTTATTGCATTTCAGATACCCTAGTGTATTTTCAATTATTTCTGAAGCTAATATTTTTAGAAAGATATTCTTGCTTTTCTGACAAGCTGTGTGTAACAACGGAAAAGTACCAATATGTCTTACCCCAGTGGTTGCTACAGGGAGTGGATTGGCTGTATAAAGGCTTCTCTTCCCATCATAAACTGGTCTCCGGTCCCCAAATATTGTCACTTTAAAATGCTGCACCATGGAGTCCACCACCTCCCTAAAAAAGGCACAGTTGTAAGAGAACAGAAATATCTACAATTAAATAGTCATGAAAGATTGTATCACTGAGAACAACTGCCTTCATATTTTTCACACACTTTCTTCAAGCAGTTTTCAGTAAGTTTATTTAGAGAAAATTAACTGATTCGCACTTGACTGATATTCCATAAAGTAGTTCAAGAAATTCAGACAAAATACTGAATAATGAAATGCTGAAGGATATGCAATACCACCAGCAATACAGTTGCTTACGAATCATTTATTTGTATTGCCATAGTACCCCAAAGCCTCATACAGGACTGATGCCCCACTATGCTACAAACACATTGGAAGCAGCTTACCTTCAAGCACTCAAACTGGAACTATGGAAAATGTACATGCTTAACCTTACAACTGGTGGTTATGCTCACTCCTGAAAACCATACAATTTTGAATGTTTTAGTTCATCCTAAAGATTTGTTAATCTATACATCAATCTGCAAAAAGGAGTTGGTTACTGTCTTCTCCAGGCTGCTTCAGTATTAAAAATACCCAAGAATGTTGGCCTTTTAAAAATTCTTAAATGTTTTTAAATCCCTACATTTTAATCCCACCCAAAGCCAAGATTACAAGTAACAAAAATTGAGTAGGATTATGGTTTATTGTGACTTTCTTTAACAGCGGTTAAGATTAATAAATAAAAAAATACAATAACCTAATACAGCCACTGAATACTACAAGAAAGCCACCAACACGGAATTTCCACATTCTTTTAACCCCTCACACAAGTTGTAATAGATTCAGGTAGGTACATAAGGAGTCCAGGGACTTTCCCTCTTTTGCAATCTATCTGACTAGAGCTGGCATCAAATGTTACAAAAAACCCACAAAAACTGCAAGAAACAAAAACCAACTTATCTTCTCAATGGCCTTGCAGCTGCTTCTTACTCTGCTAAGAATCAGGATTTTTGTTAGCTATAGCATACTAATCGTTCCCATTCTTAAATTACAATAGAGAGTGGGAGAAAATACTTAATTTGCATTTTTTGTTCCCAAACAGAAAAGTTTACTTATATGATCCTTCCTGAATGCATAATGTTAACCCAAAGTATTTCCATAAAATGACAAACACTTTGCTTCCTTTTTAAACAAAATTAGTAACAGCAGTTAAATTTCCCAAAACAATACTGTTTCCTAGGCCAATAAAATTAAAATGTTATCCAATCTGCAATTCTCTCCATTTTGAGGATTTTGTAACAGACTCAAATCTTAAACAAAAAAACTAGAAATGTGCACACACTTGCACTGTAACAAGACCTTTTTAGTGTCCTATTACTAAGGATTCTTCTTGCACACCACAATCAAGTCCCTCTTGTCTGAAAACCCCTCCCTACACTTTGGTGCACTGCCACTCTCCCTACACTATCTCCAACATACAACACAGACTATAAACTACGCAATGCCAATGTTTCAATAAATTCCAGTTTGCAACCTGTGACAAGAGCTGAACGAGAAAGATAAAGAAGGTGGGGAGAAGCGGGAAAAGAGGGAGACAGCTTCTATACCCTTTTACTAACAGAGCTATGTCTAATCTAACAGTTTCTAACTGGTTTCAGAGTAACAGCCGTGTTAGTCTGTATTCGCAAAAAGAAAAGGAGTACTTGTGGCACCTTAGAGACTAAGCAATTTATCTGAGCATGAGCTTTCGTGAGCTACAGCTCACTTCGTCGGATGCAGCTTCTAACTTCTAGCTTTCTAACTGCAGCTTTGCTCCATTGAACTTATCTGTACTGTGGTCTTCAAAAACCAGCACTGGTTAACTCAATAGGGAAGACTTATGGAAGAATTCAGCAAAGAGAAGTGAGAAGGGAAACAGAAGAGGAACATTACACTACAGTTTATATACTCTCATTCAAAATACTAGAGACAGCCTGCAAGAGACCAGGAAGTCTATTTCCAAAAACACTTCTTCAAAGGAAAAGGCATTTTGGTGTTGCATTAACTCTCACGTAGTGCAAGTCGTAGCTGCCCGTCTGCCTACCCAGGCAGCAGAACATTCTCTGGCCACTCATTTGTTCTGCAGACACAATGCCCCCTTTATTGGGCTCATTACAGCAATCTGTAGTACTTACTGTATATTAAAGATTTCAACAATTGTGTTTTTAGTTAATACCTGCCACATTTATATATATACATATTTTTTTACACACACACAGCTGGTGATGTTTTTAAACAGACAGCAAGTTTAGTGTAACCTACTATAAACAAATCTACTTAGCACATGCAGGATTTCAACAAAGATACCAGATTTCATGCTGTCATTTGCAGTAGGAATCACAGTAACTGTTAGTATTTAATTTGATCATGCAATTTAAAATATAAAACTTCTTGAGTCTTTCAAATAGGATTATAGTCTAATTTGACTATAAAAGGTATCTTCATAGTCAGAGTTGCTGCTTGTATGTACTGGAGTCACATGTGCTCACTTTAGTGACAAAATCAGTGCATTATTCATACAGAAAGTAATAAAGAGCCAATGCAGCTGAAGGAAAGTGAGATTTTTTTTTACAGGCTCACACACCAGCAGAATTTTTAACTAGATTCCAAATGCAGAAACTTCATGCAGGTATACAGAGATGGACCCCTAACTACACCTTAATTACACCTTTAATGCACTAGTTAAGCCAAGTTATGGCTAATGGATGAACTTGATTTTCAGATAACAAGGAAGGTTTGAAGGACCAGTCAATAGCATCTATTTATTTGCAGACAGATGGAAATCATAGATAAAAAAGAAATCCATTCAGTACCCACTTAAAAATAATATTTCAGAGTACAAGAGCATTTCAAGGAAACGTTTAAATGATGTGACCAGATAAAAATATTTTAGGGACATGAACTTTACAGTGCTACTGTAAATTAAGATCTTAATAAAAATTAAACTGGTATTTTATTATTTAAGCCATAAGAAAACATGGGCTGGATTCAAGTGGATATCAAACAAATACAGGTTTGTGGAGCTGAACCCAATACACAACATTACTATTTCTCTACCTGTGTTTGCAACTTTTACTACAGTGACTTTTACACGTGGAAAAGTATGCCCTTCTTGTTAGCCAAGCAGCCTCCTTGCCTTCAAATCGCTCCTCAAAACATTTTGCAAACACTCTAAAATTTACCACAGCTCAATCCATACACAGTGACTGAGACCTTCATAAAATGCTAGATGTCACTGAATGTACCCAGAAAATTGCCTGGAACAGAGGGACTGTATTTTAATATGTAAAGTAGCAAACACTTATACTGGTACTTAAAAGTTTACAAAATGTTGAGGACTAACCAGTTGCAGCTTAGTTTTAGCGATAATTAAGAAGTCATGGGTGGCAAACATCTGAACTATTCCAACTTCACCAAGAATAGAGTCTATAAATATCAGAGACCAAAAATATAAACACACAAAAAATTAGTCCATATTATCAACTATTTATAATCCTCCCCCAAACTCTGATTTACTATTATACACAAAAAACGGCATTAAAAGAGCATTAAGGATGCAAACGCAAACATTAGGAAATGCCAGAATTAAGACTGTTTGTGCAACCTTAATTCAGCCCCCTTGTGGACATGCATGACAGTCTTTAATAACATGATCCTATACTATATTTTCCACACAGCCCCTTGCCCAACTGGACCCACTCTCCCTCCTCCAATTCTCAGTTTCTCCTCCCGCCCCCAAATTCCAGTTCATCAGACACTGTCCCTATCTACTTCTCTCTCTCTCCCCCATTCAACTTTTGTTCCCTCTGCATTCTAATCTAATGGCTTCCTCCTCCATGCTGCCTGGGTGCCAGCAGTGGGGGAGTCAGTGGAAGCAGAGGGGAGTGTTGCACGGTTCTATGCTCTCAATTCTGGTGCCTGGCCCAAAACTGCTGGGAGTAGCCATTACAGGTGAAGTCTTTCTGAGCCCCCATAGCTGTGTGCTGGAGTAGCCATGTGGGGATGACAGGTGGAGTCTTGTCAACACTAGAAGCTGTGAGAGGCTTGAGTATGCTCAGTGAGGATAACCTTTGAAGATTTTAGCTGTTAAGCTCTAGGATGTCTCTACTCAGAATGTGCGAACTGCGATTTTCAAAGGTCAACTTTGAGTGGATTTTTTACGAAGACAGCAAAAGGCACATTCCTGACACAAAAGCTATCCCCCCTTGGCAAATTTCAAATCCCGGCTCCAAAGCTAGAGCATTTCAAAGAAAAGGCTGCAACATTTTTTTTAGCATACGCAATTGAATAAAACATTTTGGCCAAAGTTTTCCTAAAATTTACTCAAGGGAGGCACCCAGTATGAAAGATTTCAGCCTGAATTTGCCAAAGTCTGACAAAGTTACAAGCAACTGAAAACAAGGTCTTCTTATTGGAAGTGTCTATCAGCTCTACCTATCATCACAAAGACATGTTAAATAGCCAAACCAAATATTCTGACAAACTCTGTCGTCGCCTGAGACTACTTTAAAAACTCATAGCACCTAATTATAGTGCATAATCAATAAAAGATTAATTGAAGTTCTCACAAACCCTTACCTACAGCATTGTAACCATACTTTAATACATGAGACCACAATAAAAAAGCAAATGGGAATATGAAAGGTGGTGGGCTCCTGGTTTTTGGAAGTGCTCTACTTTGATATTACTCCCCAATCGTTTATTTCAAGTCATGTGTGATACTCAGAGTTTTGTAAAATTTCCCACCTTTTAAGTGAGATAATTAACTAGACACACCGTGAGCTGTTGCACTCTCTTTGATGTGGTTCTCTCAAGAGACTTCAGCACTTGTACTGCGGCAACTGAAAGAAAAGCTTCCCAACAGTTAGTGTTTTGTTGGGTACTTTCCTCCAGATCAGATCAGTGCGATAAATAATGAAGGCACTCCATTAGTTTGCACTCCAGAAGCCCTCATTTACAGCTTTTAGCAAAGTGGCAGTTACAACACAGTAACAGAATCCTATGAAGCCATCTGAAATCAACCTAAGAGAAAGTCAGCCTAGAGTAGTTTACATTTCTCCCGCATCTTGAAGATTATCATTCTATCACACTGTTCATTTGATGAAGCTATATGTTAATAACCAGCAAATCACAAGAGTAAACTTACACATCAAACCGATTGTCAAGTGTTGGTTCTTCCATTATAAACCCGTTTGGTGAAATACCATCTTTAGTATTTATAAGGTGCCATAACTGCAGCACTTAACTGTCAGCTGAAAAATATTGGAGAGACAAGATGGGTGAGATAATATAGTCTATTGGACCAACTTCTGTTGGTGAAAGAAGTTTTTGAGCTCCACAGAGCGCTCCTAAAAGCTCTGTGGAGCTCAAAAGCTTGTCTCTTTCACCAACAGAACTTGGATGAATAGACTATATTATCACAGCTACCTTGTCACACTCAGATCCTGGAACCAAGATGGCTACAACAACACTGCAAAGCTGAAAAATATTCATCTGAAACATACTGACAATCAGGATTATCAGAACCTCAGATCAAAAGCAGGAAGAGGGGTAGAACTGCAAAATCAACAAGTTATCTACAGTAGATACATGAAAAACAGCATTGAATCTCAAGGAAGTCATGAGGGAAGAAGCTTTTCTCTTTCTTTTTTTTAATTATGTCATGGCTGCAGAAATTGGTCTTTTACTTCATTATTGTGGAAACCACCTATCTTGCCAACTGGCAAAATGCACTGCATGACACACCAAGAAAAAAGTATCTCACTCTCTTTCCATCAGAACTATTCAATTCAGAGGAAGCAGACAGGAAATATGAAGTTATTCATCTTCCTTACAAGTTATCATAAAATGATTCATCTTTTCTATTGGCACATTTTGGACCAATCTAATTCCTTCTGAACTATAGAGATGTATTTTGCTCTAAAACTCATGATATTAAGGACAATATACAAATTAAATATTGCTTACAACAAATTACATTAAAAGTACTTCCAGGCTACAAGAGTCAAGCACTCAACTGGGATGTGTTAGGCTGTACAGGCAACCTTGGTTCTGGCACTGAAATACTGTCTGCTTTCCTCCGTAGCCTTGACATATTTAACTTTTTTAAAAAATCTGTTTCCTACTTTACAAAATCACAAGTGAAAAAATTCCATCACGTGGACCCACATTGACCACCATATGGGTCCACAGCTATTTGATTGACAGAGTATGAACAGATGCTCAGAAATCCTGGATTCAATTTCAGGCTCTAAAGGAGAGTGGTTAGACCCTTCTACCAATATCCCCTAGCATGTTCTCCTGCAGCTTGCCCTGGCCTCTCACCGTTTTTTACCCCTGGCACCACAACGACCCCCAGCACCTAGGAGAAGATTTGCAGAGAAAGTCCTGCTCAGCCTCTGCAATCCTTGCCTACTCTATGTTCAAGGCATAAGGACTCTTCAGATAATTTAGATGCTAGATTTTAACAAACCTCAGAGCATGTTCAAGTGTCAATTTCTGGGAGACCTGTAACATCCTAATAGGGTAGATTTTTATATGCACAGCAAAAGTCAACTCCTCTGAGCCCAGAGCGCCCTCCTTGTCAAAGATCAAGTACCTACTTCAAAGAGTATGTAGGTGTCAGTATCTCAAAGGTAAGAATTTAACAAGGATTTTTTTTGGCCAAATCTCATTTTAGGAAGAGCTGAAAATTTAAAAATTATTCAGCTGGGGCAGAGATTTGGCACGGAAAATTTCAGCCCTAGAGTTTGGCAAAGTTAAAAGCAACTGAAGATGGGTCTTATAAATGGAAAGTTAGACTATCTTAACTATAGATGTTGCTGCCAGCTTCACCTATAACACACGCAACCTGCACAAAGCACACAAATGAGTTTTCGGAAGGATGCAGTGTAATATTACACTGCATGCCTGACATGCAGATTACATGGAATAATTTAATACCACATTCCTTGTTTCAAATTTGACTCTAAAATCTGAAATTAAGTCAGCAGTGACCAAGAAACAAGACTCATCTTTATCTATAGACTACAACTGCAGAATGGGATAGAATTTTATATTTATAATTCAATATTTTAGGATAGCCCTATTATAACAGATGAACAAACTCTGCTTGTGACGTATACCAAATTTATGTAACAGGAGTCAGTACAGTTTGACCTTTCTGAACCAAGACAAAACCTAACTATATCCTGCTTATGGGTCTTTCAGTTTCTACATAAAGAAAAAGTGAGCTATGGCTGAGTCAAGATCATGCTGAATATCAACTACAGCTTGATTATAGTTCACCCTTGGGTTCAGTTCAGAATGGCCCTGGCAAAAACGAAGACAAAAATCACAGCTGACATTAGATGAATTCTTGTTCTAGAACAGCAGCAGACATAAAAGTTTTCCTATTTAACCACAAACCTAGAAAAGTAAGCAGACCACCAAGGGATTTAATTGACCCAATCATGCTGTAAGTATTAGGAAAACAAAGGGCTACTGGTGTTTTGATGAGAGGGGGGAAGAGAAAGAGAAAGGACCTGAGACACACCAGGGAAGAATAATAGAATTGTAGGACTGGAAGACCATAATGTAAGAACATAAAAATGGCCATATTGGGTCAGACCAAAGATCCATCTAGCCCAGTATCCTGTCTTTTGACAGTGGCTAATACTAGGTGCTTCAGAGGGAATGAACAGAACAGGGAATCATCAAGTGATCCATCCCGTCGCCCATTCCCAGCTTCTGGCAAACAGAGGCTAGGGACACCATCCTTGCCCATCTTAGCTAACAGCCATTGATGGACCTATCCTCCATGAATTTATCTAGTTCTTTTTTGAACCCTGTTATAGTCTTCGACTTCACAACATTCTCTGGCAAGGAGTTCCAAAGGTTGACACTGTGTTGTGTGAAGAAATACTTCCTTTCGTTTGTTTGTTTTAAACCTGCTGCCTATTAAAGGGACCTCAATAGATCTTCTAGTCCTGTCCCCTGCACTCTAGGCACACAAAGTAGGACCCCTAGATCAGGGGTTCTCAAACTTCATTGCACTGTGACTCCCTTTTGCCAACAAAAATTACTACATAACCCCAGGAAAGGGGACTAAAGCCTGAGTCCCACCACCCTGGGCAGGTGGTGGGGGAGCCCAAGCCCCAGGCCTTCAGCGCAAGGCAGGGGGCCTGTAACTTGAGCCCTGATGCCCATGGCTGAAGCCCTTAGGCTTCAGCTTCAGCCCCAGGTGGTGGGATTCAGGCTTCAGCTTCAGCCCCGGGCCCCAGCAAGTCTAAGCCAGCCCCGGCGACCCCATTAAAATGGAGTTGCGACCCACTTTGGGGTCCTGACTCACAGTTTGAGAACCACTGATCTAGACCATCTGACAGGTGTTTGTCTAACCTGCTCTTAAAAATCTCTAACATCCCTAAGCAATTTATTCCAGTACTTAACTACCCTGACAGTTAAGAAGTTTTTCCTAATGTCCAACCTAAACTGCCCTTGCTGTAATTTAATCCCATTGCTTCTTGTCCTATCCTCAGAGGTTAATGAGAAAAAATTCTCCCTCCTCCTTGTAACAACCTTTTATTTACTTGAAAACTGCTATGTCATTCCCCCCACAGCTCTCCTCCCATAGGTCTTCTCTTCTCCAGAAAAACAAACACAGTTTTTTTTCAATCTTCCCTCATAGGTCATGTTTTCTAGACCTTTAACCATTTTTTGTTGCTCTTCTCTTGACTTTCTCCACGTCTTTCCCTGAAATATGGTACCACTGGACACAATACTCTAGTTGAGGCCTAATCAGCACAGAGTACAGCAGAAGAATTACTTCTTGTGTCTTGTTTACAACACTACTGCTCATACATCCCAGAATGATGTTTGCTTTTTTTGCAACACTGTTATACTGTTGACTCAAATTTAGCTTGTGATCCATTATGATTATTTACTTCAGACGATTTCTCCGGATTGTCCAGATGATTTTGAATTTTAATCCTATCCTCCAAAGCACTTGCAACCCCTCTCAGCTTGGTATTATTCACAAACTTTAAGCGCGTACGCTCTATGCCATTAGTTAAATCAGTGGTTTCCAAACTTTAACAGCCCGCGAACCCCTTTCGCTAAATTGTGAAATCTCATGAACCCCCTCCTAAAAATGAATATTTCAAGGGATTTAAGTTTAAATTTCCTCTGCACTCCGTGGGGCTCCTGCTGCTGGACCCCGTTGACCGCCCCAGTCAACTGAGCTCCACTGAGCTTGGGCTGCAGGTCCCGCTGACCGCCGGGGCTCAGGCTGCCAGCCCCAACTGCCCGGCCCCGCTCTCCCTGGGGCTCAGGCTGCCAGCCCCAGGAGGAGGGCTGGGGTTCGGGCGGCCGGCTCCTCCACCGATGGGGGCAGGGCTTGGGCTGCCAGCCCCATCTGCCTGGCCCCGCTCTCCCTGGGGCTTAGGCTGCCAGATCCGTGTGGAGTGCTGGGGTTCAGGCGGCCGGCTCCCCCGCTCATGGGGAAGGGCTCGGGCTGAACTGCCCTGCTCCTCTCTCCCTGGGGCTCGGGCTGTCTGTCCTGCAATCGGGTCCCACCTGCTGCCTCCAATGCCCAGGGTCCTCTGGCCGCCATTAGTGAAATTTTTCTGGCCAACGCCCTGTAACGTTCTGCGAACCCCCAGTTCGGGAACCACTGATCTAAATCACTGATGCAGATATTGGAGAACAGAACCCAGAACTGATCCCTGAGGTACCCCACTCATTATGCCCTTCCAGACTGACTGTGAACCACTGAAAACTACTCTCTGGAAACAGTCTTCCAGCCAATTTGGCACCCCACCTCATAGTAGCTCCATCTAGGCCAGTGTTTCTCAAATGCAACCACCAAGTGATTCTTGTGCGACCATAGCTTTCTGGCCAGTGACTGAGGAAGGAGGGCAAAGAAGAGGCCCCTCTCCCAGGATCACCAGCAGGGGTTGTGCCCTGCCCCCTCTACAGTCACAAATACCAGAGGAGCAGTCAGTCAGTGTGAGTTCCCACCTTCCCAGGGGCGCTGGCTCTGGCCCCGCGCTCACCACCACCACTTCCCCATTGCCCAGGGCCCCCACTGCCTCCTCTGGCCCTGGGCGTGGGCCACGTGGTGACGGGCTCCATCCTGAGCCACAGGATTTTGGGCTCTGGCCACAGGATCCAGCCCCAGCCCCACGGTGGTGGGTGCCAGCCGCATGCTCTGTGCCCTTGCCAGATGCTCTTGCTGCTGGTCTTTGGGCTCCAGCCATGCGGCAGCAGGTGCTGGCCACAGGCTCAAACTCCCATCCCCCCAGGCACTCCCTGCCTCCCCCAGTTCCCCATCCATCCCCCCAGACACCCACTGCCTCCCCCAGTTCCTCATCCCCTCTGGCCCCCAGCTGTCTTCCTCCCCACCCAGGGCTTAAATTTGTCCCCCACCTTGCCAGGGCTGAATAAGTCTGTTTCTGGGAAAAGTAATATTTGTATGTTTGTTAATATCATTTTTCATTGCCTCCCAGCTAGCTAGTCTGCTGCTGTGAAAAGTGATATTAAGAAACACAGAAATATCACTTGTCACAGAAACAGACTAGCTAGGAAGTCGAAAAAAAGTAAACGAAAAAGACAAGAACATGCAAAGCACATTATTTGTTTCTATTCTGTTTAGGTCCAGTAAAGAATAAACACATTTTTATTATTGAGTCTGCAACATCCTACATAAATACATTACAATGATTTGGACATGTATATGTGCATATTTATTTGTTTTTCCTAAAGGCAATTAAGTATTTTAGGAAAAATTGTCAGAGGAGCCACCAGCAAAAGTTGGTGACTGCACTCTGAGGCCACCAAAAAAATTTGTCGTGGGAATCCCTGATCTAGGTTGCATTTCCCTAGTTTGTTTATGACAAGGTCATGCGAGACAGTATCAAAAGCCTTACTAAAGTCAATATATACCACATCTACCACTTCTCCCTCTCCCACCCCATCCACAAGGCTTGTTACCCTGTCAAAAAAAGCTATTAGGTTGATTTGACATGATTTGTTCTTGACAGATCCCTGCTGACTGTTACTTAACACCTTATCTTCTAGATGCCTGCAAATTGATTGTTTAATTATTTGCTCCATTATCCTTCCGGGTATTGAAGTTAAGCTGATTCGTCTGTAGTTCAGACTGAATTCTACTTAACTCAGCTACACTAAACCGGGTGAACAAGAGCAGAAATTTAGACATGAAAAAAGAAGCTGGCATCATAGCATTATAGTTTACTGTAAATCTCTAATACTGCATTTAAAATAAATTAGGCTTAAGATATGCATGTAGGATCGAATCTTTCATCCTTTACTCCTGGTTAATTGCGCACTGAGAAATGTGTGAGAAATCTTGCCTATTTCATTTAAAACTCAATGATTTCTGGAAAAAAATTACTATTTGCCTTTGATATTATTAGCCAGCACAATATATTCCAACTATTTTATTTACTTTGATTCTGCAAGATACCATACCATCCCAATACCACTGGGAGACATATTATAAATAACTCAGACAGACACATTTGGGAACAAATTCCTATTCGCTAAACTTGAGAGAGCATACAGTGGAAGATATCTTGATTAGAAGTCACTGACATCTCTTAAAATAAGATACTGTGAAATAACTTTATAGTTCTAATTACTTCGCTAGGATCTTATGTTGCTTAAAGATTTCAATATAGTTTAGATTAAATTACAACTTCTGTGACCAACTTACCTGTTCACCCTGCGAGGACACTTATCTGGTTTAATATCCACCTCATAGAGGTAGACATCAATCTTTGGGATTTCAACTTGGAAGCAGTTGGCCAGCAATTTAATAGGTTTGCCCATGGTGCCATAGCCGGGACGTCTGGGCACCATGAGAAGGGGCTGTGCCCCGACGGGTCCTGTAAAAGAAACAATACAGTTTAGAAACTGAACACAATGCTTAAACTATGTGGTGAAGTTACTACTTGGTGCTATTATAGCACAGTTAAAATGCATATGCTCTTTACATTTGTATATATACACTGGGTAGAACAACAAAGGAGGTGATGCAATAATAACGGAAGAGCAAACAGCCTTCTCAGGACCTTAAATATATCATCTCATACTTCATGGGGAAGAGGTAAAGCGATTGTAAGAGAATAAAAATAAGAAATATAATGCAGGAAAAGGCCAAAGTTTAACGTAAGACAGCATTACAAGACCCAGACCAGTGAAAAATGGGCCATGCAACTGTCCCATCAGCTTCCTGGACAAAGCCAAAGGGTTTCAGGGAGCAGCATAGGTCTACCCTCAAGTAACATACAACATGGGATGGCACTCAAAAGCTCTCCTTCTGTTTAAGTCATCAGCTCTCAAAGTAGTGACAGCAAGCAGACCTAGCTCTCCTCTAACCTTCCCACGAAGAAAATGAAGTGAGGAACATTAACTTCTGTGATTGCTGTGACCAAAAGTGTGCGTTTTCTTTTGACCGTTCATTATTGTGGAAAGTCCATTTTAGCCACTATTAAAATGGAAAATTTTAAAAGCTTGTTTACAGACCATCCTAATGGTAATGGACAGAGGTGCAACAGAAATCACAGGATGGTCTATACAGGCCAAGGCTCATGTACTTTCTTTGTTTACACAGTAAAATATGCAGGCACCAATGATATGATGGGCATGATCCTGGCAGAGATTATCCATTTTCAGCCAGCAGAGCGGAATGAATAACAGTAAAAGCACCAGCTGCAAGATAGTTGCATTTGCCAGAACTCAGTGACCCAGAAGAGACGTGTAGCTGAAGAGTTTCAAGCAATGTCAGTGTGCTTTGTTACTAAACAAACAAATTAAATTACTTAAGCAGCTGTAGGTATTATTTTATAAAACCAACAAAATCTGAAATAGGAGAAGAAAGGTGCTTTCTAAACTTGTACAAATGTATGTCACTGGCTAATTTATTTAGCATTCTAAGTTAATGCTTCTTTGGGTTCTTGAAGCATCTTAGTCTGAAAGATGGACACAGATAAGAGCCTCAGCACAGGAACTGGGTTACATATGCCTTGCCCAGAACCAAGCACACAGCTAATATTAAGAACGGACAGTCTCCAAAAATTACGAAAATCTAGGAAATCTTTGCTTGCAGATTATTCTTTCCCGTCAAGAAACAGACTATAAACCCAATCTTATTTTGAGTTGCTTTGGAGTTTTTAAAATTACTCATCATACAAATGTCATGATTTGCAGCGTTCAATTAAGTCAGTTAAAAACTCTCCCCCCTACTCCTACTCAGTGACGCAGATTGTACAGTTCCTGCCCACTTGCTTTTCTTACAAGAGTTAAAATGTCAAGTGCTGGGGAAAACTGTCTTATCTGCCATTTGATTAATCTCATATAATCTTCCAGGAATGGTCATTTCCCTTTACTTTGAGGGGAATTGTGTGCTGGGGAACAGAGAAGAACAACAGTTACAAAACAGAGTTTGTATTGTAAAGGTATCTAGTTCTACACAGAAAGATATATCCAAAACCAAAAAAATCAGAAATCTCAACACAAGACTGAAAGTAAAAGCAAAAAAACATCAAGCACCACATTAAATGTTCACACAAACTATGTTCTGGCAATTACTGCTCCCAATGCAGAGATTGGGTGGTTTACTTCTGCCTTCAGAGCTGGGCTCCAGGCCAACAGCCACCACTTTTCAGCTGCCCAGCTCTGAAGGCAGCACCGCCACCAGAAGCAGTGCAGAAGTTAAGGTTAGCAGTACCGTAACACTCCCTACAATAACCTTGTGACCCCACCACCAGCACCACCACCACCACCACACACACACCTACCTCCTTTTTGGGTCAGGATCCCTACAATTACAACACTGTGAAATTTCAGATTTAAAGAACTGAAATCATGAAATTTATGATTTTTAAAATCCTATGACCATGAAATTGACCAAAGTGGACATGAATTTGGTAGGGCCCTACCAATAAGAAAGAGCAGCTCTGGAATTAACTGCTCCAGATTCATTTTAGCAACACAGACGTAAACAAGAGCAAAAGATACCTATTAGAAAACATCCAGGTCACACTATTCTATAAAAAAAATCTTCCATACAAATGACCCAATATCTTACAAAAATATGGTTACAAAGAGCATGCTTTCCATAGTTTATGGAAGGCTCACGTACATATGAAGTACTATTGCGGCTGTCAGAATTAGAGTATAGCACCTTCTTAATGATTAGCTAACCTTGCGAAATCAAAATTAAATGTAAATGGTAAGAGCATTTACCAAAGCACAGCTAGTTTACCTCAAATGGCCAACCTGGAGATGCAATTCCTTAACTACAGTCAAGCACTGAGAAAGAGAGGGCAAGGAGGCAGAAAGAGCAAGAAAATACGGTATGGTGGGTTTTCTTGCAACCACACTCTCTGGAAAGTGTTTTGTTAAACCGAATATTTGCGCCAAATACTCCTTCTCCTGCTGCCACCAAGCAATACATTATACTAACGTATGTGGCCACGGCTGAAGGAAATGATGGTACCCCATCCATTTACTTCTTTTGTTCAGGTTAGCAAAATCCTAATGCTCAGCTGCATGAGACGACAAAAAACTAGAAACAAATTAATAAGATTCAGCTACTCTTCATTAGGCAAGCTGCTGGCCTACACTTTAAAATCTGGCGTGCTGTAAATGGCACACCCAATCCAGAGCTGGTTATAAAAATAGTTTTCCAGCCTCAGCTCCCCTACAAAACAGTACTGAGCAGCAGAAGAAACAAATACCACTACTTTGCCAAACTCCTTCCCTAGATCCACTCATTCAGTTGCATCCCACATTGCACTTCAGAAAATTGTGCATGCCAACTCTGCATTCTTCCTGAACAGCAGTACAGCATATACGTGACATTCTTTGGAATTGACACAAACTGAGGAATGAAGAATCACGACAGATAACGGCTTATAAACACAGGTCTGCACAATTACAAGCTTAATTTAGTGTAACAATTTTAAACAATTGTAGCCAAATTCCAATTGTGTTTACCTTCTTTTTGTGTTTGAGACCTAGGTTGTCAGACAAGTCACTTAAAAAATATAACCTTCCATGTGTATGCTGTCAGTTAATTCCCATCCACCACTGTCCCAATAAATTTACACATGCTGAAAATGGCTTGCTTTTAAAAATATTTGGACATTTGTTTGTGTATTATAAAATCTGTGTCACTGACTTATAACTTGTGACTCAAATCCCAGTAAAACAACAAGTGAACGAAGTGTTTGGATGACAGCTAACATTCCTATATCACATTAATGAGTCACTTACCCTCATGCCTTAGGATTTTGTAAGGCCAGTGGAAATAAATACGAGAACCAAAAGTATTAGAGTATACGAGTTACTTACTGCTACTACTATAAAGTAGGAGTATGATTTGCAGGACTAGTTAATGTTAACTCTCCCTCACCAAAAATCGTAAACAAGTCAGTTGAGGTTTTTAAAAACTTCTTTCTAAAAATATTTCAGCACTGCCACCAGTACAAAGCAGAATTCACTCAAGGTCATATAACAAGAAAAAAACCCAAAGAAACTACACAAGGGCAAAGCAGTCAATTGTTAATAATCTTGTAAAAGAAATGAAAGAAAAACAGACTTTGGTGTATAAGTACTATTCCATTTTTCAGACACTGAAAAAATGCCTTATGCAATGTTTATACATTACATAACATGTACTTGAAAATCCCATTAAAAACTTAAGCCAAATGTGGCTAGCCTGGAAGAGGGAGCGGGGTGTGCACAGTGCTTGACAGGTGACAATATTCAGAAAAAAGAAAAGGAGTACTTGTGGCACCTTAAATTTGTTAGTCTCTAAGGTGCCACAAGTAATCCTTTTCTTTTTGCGGATACAGACTAACACTGCTACTCTGAAACCTGTCAAATATTCAGAAAGACATCAGAGGACCAGACATTGGGAATCAATTGGTTCAAAAGAGAGGTTTTCGAAGTGTGAGGAACTGACTGGGCCCTCTGAAGGGCTGGGGTCAAGAGGAGGGTCTGTCTGTGTGGTCTCAGCTGCTGGCTCCCATGGGTACCAGACACGCTTCCACCTCCCCCCTACCTCATTTCTTAGAAAAAAGGGGTGTGGCATGGGACAGGACTCTCCAAAGAGGGGCTCAGAAAAAAAAAGTTGGGGAACCGCTGGAACAGAGAATAGTAAAACTTAAGGTTATGAGCGAAAGTTATGACTGTGACAGAATACTGGAAGGAGTTCTGTCTGCCCACTACCCCACACATACATGCGCACGCGCACAGAATGACTTCCAAAGGAAGTAGATGAAACTATAAACATAAAAAGAATTAAGACCAGCAATATGAGAACTTGTTGCTTCTGAGCCCGTAGCCAGTAAGAGGCAATGGTTGAGGAAGTATAAACTCATTCTTTTTTATATTCCCGTTGATTTAAATGTTTTGTTAAACAATAAATCACTTTTCAAATAAAGTTTTGTCTTCCTCTACTTTAGTGTCTCAAAGCACATTTCAAATATTAACAAATTAAACCTCACAACACCCTGGCAAAGTAAATGATTACTGAAATACTCATTAAGAATTTTGGAATAATTCATTTTTTCTTAAAACTACTAAATAGTCATGGCAAGCAACACAAATCTTGGCTAATAATCTTTCAAAACAAATATCAAATCAGCTCTTGGCAAGTCAAGTATACATTTATGTGAAAAGTCCAAGACCTACTGTGACTCACTACTGCCACATTTAGAAATAAGTAGATAATACATCTTGAGTTCACACTCCACCTGATACGGATGTATGCTGGTAATTCCCAGTAGTGTTTATGGGACTTGCCTGCGTAAGTCCAATGCACAGTGATGGGAAAATATGCTAATTTGTATTTGTCCAAGTTTGGTAAGTATTTAAGTGAGGTCACTCATTTCCAAGAGACACAGATAAAATTGGTCTTCAAGAGGTTTGAGTCACAAAAAAAATACTTCAAAAATGAATTAAAATTGATACTACTAAATATTAATACCTTTTAAAATTATTCTTTTGTTACAGGACAATAGTTATACCAAAATTAAATTTTTCTGATTTTAAAGAGTTAAAAAGTTGGACTAATGAATTAAAGACATGGCTTTTGGTTTGAATAAATAAAAACTAATTCCAACCAACTATAACTGAACTGGCATTTGTGGCTATACTAACATTACTCTAACCAAACTTGCAAACTATGGACATTTGTTACTGAGGATAAGAAATTTTAGTTCTTATAGGACCTGATCCAAAGCCCACTGAAGTCAATGGAATGACTCCCATTTGCTGTAATAGCTTTGGGATAAGGCCTGTATCCCCACAGATACTCTCCTAAAGATTCACCAAGGAAAAATCACAAACATGATTGTGTAACAAATTATGTTTCCCCCATCAGGCAGCTGCTTTTCACTGAAATATAATTAAAACTGCACCTAACTCTTCTGCTGTGCTTTGGAGCAACAAACTGAAATCTATCAGGTAACCAAATGAAGAGATGGCAGGAGTAAAAGCATGGGTGAGAATGGTACAGAAACAGCAGCCTAAAGGCATTTACTGAAAATACTTCTAGGGAAGACTGAAGAGTTTGGCACATAGGACAGAAATAACTACAGGCCAAATCTTATTTGATTAAATTTATACACTTCCAAGAGGCAAGATATTGGTTCCTACTAGGACTTTTCTTACCTGAATACGCACAAAGGGAGTGTAACAGCTGTTTTCCAGCAAGAGATTATCCATTTGCCACACATTTCAAAATTATAAAATGAGAATAAAAAAAGTGTACAGCAAAAAAATGATGAGGTTTGGTTTTTTTAGTCTTCCTGTAAAGCACAGCCTTAAATCCCTGACTAGATAGTCAAACAGCTTTAAAGAGAAGACACAGGGTTTTTAAAGAGGTAAAATATTATTCAACTGCAGCTCAATAATACAAGACAGATTTGTCTAGCCACACTCTCCTCAGAGTGGGGCTTGTTCCATGCACACTGGAGAGAACTCTCCCAAGGGAAAAGATTCCCTTTCACGGGGCCCCTGGCCTCAGCTTGGGCTCAGAGGCCCAGTCTGTAGAACTCAAAGAAAATGTCATCACTACTGGAAAACATGACTTCATTCTAGGTTACAGAAAATTTAAAATAAAATGTGAAAGTGAAACACGGAATATAGGGTTAGAAGGTTATTTTCAGATTTCTAATTCCTTACCAACATTGGAAATCTTAAGCAATAAAACAAATTGTGTCTTGCCTCCTTCCCTGAAAGCCACCCTTCGGGATGACATTAGACTATTTCTAAAGTAGCACAATCCCTATTTCCTGAACACTCGTCAAAGTAAAGTTTGCTGTTATTTAAAAAGTATCCAGATAAAGCAGTGTTGGTTCAAGTTCTGGTCAGATAAACATATTGATGCTATTCTCACTGGTGCCGGATAGGAGTCTACAAGCTAGAGTGAACACCGCAGTGCACAAGTTTGTGTTATCATCAGCTAAATTTAGAATAGTTACTTGTAAAAACTAGGTTTTTAAAATAAAAAGTATGAGAAACTCTTAAAGACAAGCCGTTTACCTTTACTTCATAAAGTTTTGTATCTGTAAAAAGAACAGGAGTACTTGTGGCACCTTAGAGACTAACAAATTTATTAAGAGCATAAGCTGTCATGGGCTACAGCCCACTTCATTGCACGCATAGAATGGAACATATAGTAAGATAGATATATATATCTATATATATACACACACACATACTAATAAGTTGGAAGTTACCATACAAACCATAAGCTGTAGCCCACGAAAGCTTATGCTCTAATACATTTGTTATCTTACTATATGTTCCATTCTATGCATCCGATGAAGTGGGCTGTAGCCCACGAAAGCTTATGCTCTTATAAATTTGTTAGTCTCTAAGGTGCCACAAGTCCTCCTGTTCTTTTTGTGGATACAGACTAACACGGCTGCTACTCTGAAACCTTTTGTATCTGTCTACACTATGAGGAAATAGTCTATATGGCAAGCCCATACATAACACAACACAGCCAATTTATTCTTGAAGCGTTTTCCACCCACTAACTGCAAGAAAGTAAACTGAAGTAATCTCTCTTCAAGTTTTGTGAACTATATTACATTTTGCACTTAACAGAAATTTTCACTAACAACTTGCATATACTTTAACTACTCACTAATTTGAAGAAAAATATTTAGTTCTCGATTTATTCACTTGCATTTACCAAGTCTCAAATTCACTGTTTTCAAAACTGACAAGTTCCCCAATAAAACCAGTTCAAGTTAACTTTGATAATAGCAAGGATTCAAACTGAATTTACTTTGCCCACTTAACCACTATTTATGAGTCAAATATAAGTAGCTTGCAATTAATTGCCCCTTATCGCTACTAAACCTAACTTGTTCCACTTTAGTGACTAAAGGTCCTGTATTACAAGAGTGATTTAGACACCTAGATAATCTCTTAATGTAGTAACATGGTGACAATGTAACTGACTATCACAGAGCCTGTCACTAGCTGAGAAAAAATTCAAATAAAGAGACTTAAAAGTTAAACTGAACATTATGCCAGAAATTCCATTTGATAAACTGGGTCTGAACTCAAACCTTCGAAAACGTCATTGGAGTCTTATTTTTTTTAAGTATATTAAATGTCTTGATTTACTCACACTTCACAACAGGCTTTGCACATGAATGAAACAAATGAAGCAGCAAATGAATGACTAGTTCCTCCTGGTTTCAGAAAAATGCTTCATAGCACAGAGTAAGAGCTGAAGAACTACCACTCAACAATTTCTCTAAAACAAAACTAAGTGAGTGAGTCAATATATAACCTTTCCTTTCCTAAAGTAAAAGGTGAATTCTGTGCATCGTAATTCAATCATATGGTCTATTCCAGCTGAGTGTGGAAATAGTCCAAGAGAAAATAAACTGTTGATACATTCCTGACAACCTAACAATTCACCACTGTCTTCTGGCATTTTGCACTCCACATTTCGAGATAAATCTTAGATCTACTACTTGAATACTCAGACCATCCAATGACATATGCTAAAACACTGAAAGCTGTCCAAATAGCATTAACGCAGATCAGTTAGGCAGGTCAAATTCAAAGAAGAATTAATTAATAAAGCTGAAGTACTTTTTATTTTTTACACAAGATTCTAGCACAATTTTTTTCAACTAGGACTAAATCTTTCTAGACAAATTAGGTTATAATTTTCTAATTGGCAGTCTGCTGCAGAAAATCAAGCAACTGATCTATGATCATTGATATATGGAACCCTACTGGACTTTGCCATGTTAGCAAATTGCAAAGTTTTCTCAAAGGTGATCAGATTATATTGCTTTTTTAAAAATAATTGTAATATCTAATCTATCCACCATAAAATGCACAATAACCTGTGCATTAAATTTTAATTTGATTGTAACACTAGGCTATATTATATTATCACTGATTCCTTAAGCTATAACTTTCAATGTTACTGAATTATTAGAACTTGATATTTTAAAAAAATCTGATTTGAATTTAAAGTAATTGTGAGCACAGTTCACAGAAAACTGTTGCATTCAGCACAATATGTGAAACACTTGGAACTAACCATCTAATGGTGACCATGCAGGTGATCCTTAGGTGATAAATGCTTTCCCACAGACTAAAGCTTCACTGCAAAAAAAGGGTCTGTTGATACTGAGATAGCTAACTCATAAAATCTGGGGAGCGAGGGGGGCCTCTGTAGTTTTTAACTGGATGTAGCTAGTCAAGGTAACCCCACGTGGGAGTATAGTATTGACCTTGACTAACTACATCCAAGTAAAAACTACCTGTGTGCGGTCTCCACTACAATTCGATATCAATATGGCTACCCTGAAGAAGACAGCCATAGTTTAGTCTAGCTCCCAGATAACATTACCCAGAGAACAGTAAATGGTAGTTCCTTAAATGGTAGTCACGCAGAGTTTAAGAAGTGATTAGCAAAAGCACAACCCACCCAATGAATAGCGTTCTCTGCAGGATCTTAAATCATCATCTTAAATTCACTCAGAAGCTAATGCTGGTGGAGAATTCATCTCTCACTGCAAACATATTACATGAGTTCTTGGCTATCTGCACTGATTGGCCTCCAGGGTTTCAGGTAAAGTTTAAGATACTAATTTTGACCTACAAAGCACTACACGGCTATGGACTTACCTACTGGAGATACCACATCTCTCCCCCTGCCACACTGCTAGAACTTCACTGGGTAAGAGAGAAAAATATTGGCAGAGGCCCCTCAACTTTGGAACTCACTCTTTCCACTCTCCTTGGCAAGAAAACAGGTAGAGTTTCCTGACATTCCACACAGGCTGCAGAGCTAATCTTTATACTAGAGCTTTTGGGAATTAGGGTGCCATCTAAGGGGGCGAACTGGGAAGAGGTGAAGTAATTCTTTCAGCTCTGTTATTCATTAGTGTGAGTATATTGTGCTAGATTTCTCTGTTACTTGTGTTTTTATACAAAATATTAAGGGCACCCAGAGTCTTATGTCCTTGCTCTTATCAATCCAAATAATAAATAAAAATAAGTAATTGGGATTAACTCCAGAGATAACCTACTTGTCACCCACCCCACAACTAAAGTGAAGAGTTTTTAAATCAAGATTAAATATGGCCTTTTCTTTTTGTAAAAATCATATCACTTCTGATTCAGACAGCTCCAGTCTCAACACTCCAACAGATGAAAGCTCCATTGTAACTCACATAGTAACAAAGTGCCCTTGAATAAAGTTTAACTTTTAAGACAGTGTGTTCCCCCTCTCCCCAAGATATAGCTTGTCTTTTATTGTGGTCCTAACAGGTTACTGGTCATTAATACAGGATGTGTGAGGAAGAGAAAAATCAAATTCTTGTGTAATTTAAATGACATTTTAAACCTGCTATACAAAATTTTCTGAAACAGTAAGATTTTAGAAATGTATTTTTACTGTTTAATTAAAATATCAATATTACTAAAAATTAATGTTTTTCCACCACAGTAGGGCCAAACAATTTTTGACCCTTTTAATCAAATTAAGTCCACAACTTTTTTTTAAGTCGGCAAAACACTGTTTTTGAAATCATATAAATCAGAGGTTAACAACATTTTTCTTTCTGAGCCCAACCCCAACATGCTATAAAAACTCCACGGCCCACCTATGCCACAGTAACTGGTTTTCATAGAATATCAGGGTTGGAAGGACCTCAGGAGATCATCTAGTCCAACCCCCTGCTCAAAGCAGGACCAATCCCCAACTATATATATAAATATATATATATCTGCATATAAAAGCCAGGGCCGGTATTAGTGGGTAGCAAGCAGGCAATTGCCTGGGGCATGCCACAGGGGCCCCCATGAAGCTACATTACTCAGGCTTCAGCCCCAGATGGCCGGGCTCAGAGACCTGAGCTTCAGCTTTCTGCCCTGGGCCCAGCAAGTCTAATGCTGGCCCTGCTTGGAGGCCCCCCTGAAACCTGCTCGAGGCCCCCTAGGGGGCCCGGACCCCTGGATATGAATCACTGACATAAATGATTAGCTAGCTGATTGACTCATTTATACCCGAGTCTCTACAATAAGCTCCATGACAACAGCATTTTAACATATTTAACTTGGAAGTTCACAAGTGCCTCACCATCACCTAGAAATGTGTTAAATTTAACATTAATCTACTACTTACAAGCAACAGCTTGGTGCCACATGTTTCAGCTTTTCTAAGCTGGATCTCATATTCCTATTCCCCAGTTCACTTGGTTCTTCTATCATGTGCATTCCAGTACACCTACCTCAAAGTTTTCATCTATTTTAGTTATTTTATAACTGTGATGTTCTAGTTGGATTATGAGCATTTACCTTAATGCTGCACTTTGCTACAAGCAAATATACTGTAGCCTTGTAACAGATAACGGGATAGGACTGAAAAGCAGAAGCTAAACACAGTTCACATTAAAGTGTTATTACAAAGTTTGTATTGCTCTTAAGGTAAATGATATAAATCAAGACATTTACATAGCACAACCTCTTCTGAAAACAACGAGGTGAAACAAGACTCAAATTATTTTGGATATTGGTATAGTTTAAGGAGTTGATATTCAAACTCTTGTACAAAATGGGTATTTTTTATTTCCTCTTTTACCAAAACTAAATCTTATTATGAAGAAATAGGAACTACATCATAAGAACATACAAGAGGCCATACTGGGTCACACCAATGGTCCATCTAGCCCAGTATTCTGTCTCCCAACAGGGGCCAATGCCAGGTTCTTCAGAGGGAATGAACAGAAGAGGCAATCACTGTCCACTCCCAACTTCTGGCAAACAGAGGCTAGGGATACTCAGAGCATGGTGTTGCATCCCCTTGCCATCCTGGCTAATAGCCATGGATGGACCCATTCTCCATATCCTCATGATATAATGTACTCAACATGGGAGGGTAAGGGTAGTCAGCAAAACTGGCTAGGAGTTTTTTTTTTAAATATGTTCAGATTGCTGAAATTCAGGATTAATAATATGCCACCAGATCAATACAATCCATGGCCACCTAAAATGGCTCTAGATCAGTCGTATCCCTTACTAAACAGGGCTACAATTAATATCATCCAGACTAATTTTTCCAGGACCAAATCTACCATGAATTTAACTCCTTGCATCAGTCACAAACGTAAGTGTCTGTACAGCAAAAGAGATGCAGATGCTTCTTCACATAGGAGAGTTCAAACCCATTTTCATGTTTTCCAGTTGTGGGTGCCTTTTAGAAGTAAAAGGATTACAATCCTAACAAATTCCTGAAGCTCCATTTGTTATCCAGCTACCTGATATGTGCTGAACAAGTACAGCCTAAGACAAAACATTCCTCTTGGCTTTGCCTGCCAGTGTTCATGCAGGGAACCAATTGGAGGTAATATCCTTTAATACACTGAAAACTAAATTTCCATTGTCAAGAGTCTCAGACAGCAGTGAGTGTCATATCCTATATCTACATACTACTAAATTACAAAAGCTAGCTTTTAAGTGGGGGCAGCAAAGACTTTTGATCAGACTGCTAATTTAACCCAAATCCACCCTGCAGTAATGGACAGTATTTTCGATCTGGACTTGTGCCCGCAATGCTACACGATGACTGGAGAAGTGTATCGTCTGCCACTGGACATGGTGTGAGGAACGCCGGAAACTGGGAGTCCTGGTGCCTCAGATTAAGAACACGGACCACACAATCATCACTCTGTGAGCCAGAACCCTGCTGGAGAGGACCCTGAAGGATGCCATCCGCTGCCAGTATGTGGAATACCTGAAGCGGAAGCCGGCCCAGGACAAGGCGTTCGGGGTGACGTGCAAGTGGGACATTAGCAACCACTTCCTCCCAGGGACAGCTTCACTGGATTTGCTGACTGGAGGTTCATCTACAGGGCCTGGCTCAACTGCGTTCCACTGAATGGAGCCGTCCGCCACGGGAATCAGGACAAGTGATGTAGGAAGTGCAGCAATGCCAACAAGACACTACCCTAAGTCCTGTGTAGCTGGAAGCCCCATTCCAGAGCCTGGCAGCTGGGACACAACGCCATCCAAAATTGCCCAGTCAGAGCCACCCGCAGGGAAGGTTGCCGTGAACTCCACCATCCCCAGAACTGACAGACAACTGCAACAAGACAGTGTCATCATCATCAAGGAGCAGAAGAAGGTCATCATGGTGGACGTCACAGTGCCCTTTGAGAACAGGACCCTAGCCTTCTGCGATGTCCAAGCTCGAAAGCTGGAGAAATACGTCCCTCTGGCCGATACCGTGAGAGCTAAGGGTTACTAGGTTCAGACACACACGCTGATCACTGGAGCCCTGGCCAATGGGCCCAAGTAAGGAGCAAGTGTTGTGGGAATGCAGAATCCGCCAACAGCTCGGCTGATGTGGCAACTCACGACATAGGACGCCATCAGATGGTTGAGGGACATCTACATCAAACACATCACCGGACATTGGCAATACCAGGAGGAATGAGCTGGAGTGCCAATGAGAAGCGCAGTAAGGAAAGTAACTGAAATACTTCCACGATGGATTGTATTTGCTATATGGACAAGCTACCCTAATTCTCAACTACTGAGGGACAATCTTCACTCATTTATATATTTTGCTTTCCACAACCAACTCTCTGTATAACTTTTCATGGGTGATATACCCAAATACTTGGATGCTAATATCAAAACTGTATTCTTAAATTTATTCACCTAAACTTGGGTTACTGCTGATTATGTCCTATATGTACCATATGACTTTTAAAAGCAAATTTTGTATTTGTGGATAATCCAAGCACTATATCCAGATGTACAGACACTCTTTTCTCAACCTGTGTATTATATAATTTTAACATAAGCTTTAATAAAAATTTTAAATCTGTTCTTATAAAAAATACACATTAACAACATGGAGGGAGCCAAAGACTATATGAAATACATGGTGCATAAATGCTGAGTAACTATATACTAGTTATTATTTGTAATAAGATCACACACTAAAATGAAAACATTAAATACTTTTCATGGTGAGCATGGTTACACAATGAACAGACCAGGCTACAATTAGACAAAATTTTAAAAAAGGTTCTAAAGTCCATCAGTTACACAACTGTTAATAATGTGTCTCATTTGTTTTATATAATAGATGTTAGCAAGTGCTCACTTTATCAATGACAGAGCCAAGGTAATATTTTATTGCATCAACATAAGTTGGTAAGAGAGACAAGCTTTTAAGCTACACAGAGCCCATCCTCAATGATTATCAATTTCATGGGACAGCTTCAATTTTCACGGCAACAACATCTCAAAGGACTCCTCACATGCCAGTTTGCGTAATATAGCAAACACTATTTGGACTGGAAAATTTCAGTTATGAGATATTCCATTCTTTTTACCATGTGTAGACAGCTCTAAGGAAGAAAATATAATACTCTGCTATACTTCCTATGATTAAGGTTCTATCAGTAGTACCTGCCCAATTATTTTAGTTTTGGGACTAGCCATCACTAAACATAATGTCAGATAAAACTTGTCCTGTTCAAATTCACACATATTAAGATTAATAAGCAAATAAACGGGAAATCAGACAATTTCTTAACCAACATACACAACACTGTATAAGCAAAACTTTGCAAAATTCCTCTCACCCAAAATGCATATTAAGCTGTTTCAGTAAAATATCTTTTACCCAACCCAAAAATCATCAAGATAGAGGGCAAATTAATTCTGAGCCCAGACTGGTAAATTTGGCAGGGCTGCTGTAAGACCAGCTTCTTTTTAACTGAATAAGGGTTTATCAGGCAGGACTGGTTAAAACCAAAGGCCACTGATATCCCATAAGAGAGGGGCCCTTACTCCCCCAAGAACTTCAGCAAGTGTTTGACAAGCAGGTTCATGATATTACTGTCTCACACCCCCTCAGTTCTCAGTGGCTGCCTGAAACAACTCCTGGAAACCGCCCACAACAATGGGGCTGGTTACCAAGGCGAAGCCACTCCTGGGGGTCAGAGCAGAGCAATCTAGCTTTAGATCGACTCTTGAGCCGGGCCCCACTTTGGCCTGTACTTCAGGGGGGCTTCAGTGGGTCCCCAGCTCACCGAGACACACTCCGGGGTAATTTCACAAGGCATCAGCCAGGCAGCCCTTTCCTCACCCCAACCCCCGCACCGACCCCGTGTACCCCTAATGCTCCCCGCACCCAGCCAACCCCTTCGAGCTGGGTCCCTGCCTTGCATTCACGCCAGCCCCCCCCCCCCCGCATAGCCCCTGATACGCCCTCCCCTCCCCGAGACCCCCCAGCAGCGCGTCGCCTCCGACCTGGCCTCCTCCACCCCAGACTCACCCCCGCCCCCGAGAACGCCTCAGCCGGGCCCCCAAGTTCCCACCTCCCTGGGCAGCGCCCGCGGCCCCCCACCGAACCCCAGCCACCAGGGCTCGGCCCCCCGCCCCGCCCCGCCCCGCCGCCACCGCCACCGCCACCGCCTCGGAGGCTCCCTCCATGGCGCCCCGGCCCCCACCTGCGCTGCCGATTTCCATTCATGGAGCTGGGGGCGGCCGTTCTCAGGCTGCGGGCTCAGGGTCCTGCCTCTCCCCTCAGGGCCGGGGGCTGCCGCCTCTCCCCCCCGGCGGCGCCGGGTCCGGCCGGCCGGCCCGGGGAGCGGGGCTGTGAGGCACGGGGGAGCGGGGCGGCCTCCCTCCCCTCAGCCGGTGCCGGCCGATCGCTCGCGGGCGGCGCGCGCTGGGAGCGGGAGCTCAAGGAGCGGAAGTTGCGTGGCCGCCAGCAGCCCCGGCTCGCGCTCGCGCTGTGCGCTCGCTCTGTGTGCCTCGGCCCTACCGCGCGCCGGAAGCTCCACCCACGCCCGCCCGCCGGTCGCGCTCACTTCCGGCGAACCGCTTCCGGCTCCGCCCCCTCCCCTCGGCTCTTCATCCGTGACGCGACGAAAGGGTGTGCCCGGAAGTGGTAAAAACGGAGGGGGGGAATGATGTAAAGCGGGGAGGGGACCTGGGGTGACGGCGGGCGGAGGCCAGCGTATGGGAATAGCCCGGGGCCTCGGACACCTGGGTTCCGTGGATGGTGTCCCCGGCTCTGGCCAGTCGGACGCCTGGGTTCCGTTCCTGGCTTGGGGCAGGAGTCCGGCTGCCTGGGCTCAGGTCTTCGCACTGGCTCAGTCACTCCGCCTGCAGAGCTGTAATGGGGGGGGGTCCCGTGGGGTCAGGGAGGCACCAGCAGGGTGACTAAGGGGGGCGGGGGAGTCGCTGTCACTGGGGGGGGAGGGGGGTTTCTAAGCAGTTTTAAAACCAGCTCAGTTAAAGTCAGAGGTTTGCTTTGGGGCACCCGCCTGAGTCATTCCCGCTGGCCTGGTTTGGACCCGTTTGTTGTCCCCCCTTCCATGGAGGGGTCCTCACAGGGCTTTTTACCCCTGAGGCGAGAAAACCGGCTCAGCGTGATGGTCCAAATGCCTGCGCCCGCTTTCGCCTGCTCCAGGTGGCTAGTGCGACAAATCGGGGGGTTCAGTTCCGTCTGTGCCATTTCTGAAGTGTGGATAACTTTGTTACATGTATTTAGGAAATGACTGTGTCGTGGCAAGCCTGTGGGTATGTGGATGTCCCAGGAGTTAGCGGAGTTGTCAGGGCAGGCCAGAGAGTATGGTGAATGATCAGCACTCAGTAATTGTCTGCTGTAAGTTAAATGCTTGAGGACGGTAGATTTGCTCTGGCTGGGAGAAGACACTTCCTCCGTCTGAGTGAAGGACAGTGGGGGTTTGGGGAGTAATGGGAAATTACTAAAAGGTAGAACAAAAGAAGCAGGAGACCCCAGCTGTAAAGGGTCTGAGAGAGGGGAGGGGAGAGAGCTGCCCCGGAGAAATGAGCTGTTTTGCCCCAGATTAAGATGAGGGAGGCAACTTGCGGGGGGGGGGTGCAGAGAATCTTGCCTGTCTACAGAACACAGATGATCTCCCAGGGGAATGGGAAGCTACTGAGGAACATTGCGTTTAGGCTGTCCAGTTGTTTTGTATCATCTGTACTCTCCTGTATTTTACGTGATTAAATATAAAGTAGATTGAACAAAGTGTGTGACTGATTCACAACTATTGCATGCCCCTGAGAGAGTTAAACTGTAACCAGAAGCTTCACAGCTGCTGGATGGATTTTTGGCATTGGAGTTGTGTTTAAATACAGGGAGTGAGAAGGGTCAGGTTGGGCCCAGAGAGTCTAGGTAGCTGGGTGCCAGATAGATCTGTACCCTGCATATGTGTCTAGGGTCCCTGCCCCTGGGGCAGTGGCTGGACTCCATTCAGGAGCTTGAAACACCCTGGGGATCCATAGCACAGAGGTATAGGCTTTGTCTACACTGGCAACTGAACAATAAAGCTTTTGTCTTTCAGAGGTGTTAAAAAAAAAAAAAACATACCTCAAAAGAAAAGTTATGCTGACAATAAGTTCCTGTCCCCATCTCCCCCCCCCCCCCCCCCAAAAAAAAAAAAAAAAAAAAAAGCGTGAGCATGCTTTGTTGGCTGGAGCCTCAACAAAGCAAACGCAGCTTCTTGGGGCTCGAAGCTCTCTCCTGCTCACAAACAGTGGCTACGCTGCATGCCTTTTAGCAGTGGCATGGCTGTAGCAACACAGCTGTGTACTGTAGACATAGCCTTAGATTCTCTCTCCTCACCGCAGTCTTAGTGGGAAGAGGTGCTTGCTAGGATCTGACAGCTAGTACCAGTGCAGTTGCACCACTGCTTGTAAACAGAACATGATGACTCAAAGCCAGAAAGGAGAGAGTTTAAATAGAAAATAACAACAGAGGGGGAAAAGAGTGATGTGGAGCTAAATTAAATGGTTAAGGAAAGTAGGACTGTACTAACCCACAAGAGACAACTTTTAGGCTCAGTGAATTTATTCTGCCCCTTTATTTTATTGTCCTTCTACTGCTGGTCCTGTTTAAATGAAGTGAAGGAATTTTAAAAACACCTTCACCTTTTATTTCCTTTTTGCATTTGTCTCACTTTAATCTATGAAAAGTAAAGTCAGTTTCACTTTTGCTTATCCATGGGTTCCTGCTCAGATGTTCAGTGCTGTACCATTTGAGATGCAGTGCTTCTGTGTTTGTAAAATAGCTGTCTTGTCTCTCAAGCTGTGGACACATTTATATTGGTCTTAAGTTTTCTATGGTCTTTCTTTTTACCGCATTTAAATTTTGGTATAAAGTGGACCATGTACCTTTAAATCACTGGCAAAAACAAGAGAAAGTAACCTGAAATTTTCCAGAATATACATAAAATGCATCAGCAGCTGGCTTTTAAGGGTGGAGGAAGTGATGCCTATGTGCAGTTTATAGTCCAGATTATTAATGTTGGAAGATGGCAGGATGACATGTACTAAGAGACATGTTATTCTCTGAATAGACGTGTAGAGTGTTCCTGAAATAAATCCTCAGGAGCAACACTATTTTTTCCTCTTTTCTTTTAAAAACAAGCCAATCCACCATGGAAAATGGATACACACATCAGTATCTACATTGCTATGGCTTAACCCCCTCCTGAACAACCAGCATGAATTACTTTTAAGGATCACAGTTGAACGGTGGAAAAATGTGTGTGGAATAAAACTCTTGGGAAAGGAAGTAGGGGTAGAAGAAGGTTCAGCTGAGACTCTCATTTATGGTGAATGCTGCAGAAAAAAGGTCAGCAGCCACTTGTGTGTTTCTGCATCGAGTTGCCATCTCTTCCTGCTGTAATTAACTCTGCCCAATGCTGGCTGCTAGCCCCAGCTGATACTAGTGCTGGGCTTGGCCCTAGCTGCCCCGTTTCTTCAGTGATTTAGGACAGGATTATTTCCTCCCAAGAGCTGGGAAAAGCTACATGGGCAAGTTTCTGAAAATTTCTTTATATGCACAAAAGCCAGGTGCTGTTCTTGGAATTAAAGCTGGTGCTCACTGCACTGCCAAAGCAGGGAGGTGTGTGTGTTTGGGAGGGGGGAATACGCTTTCTGCCATGCTAAACAGATGGAAAGCTGTAGCCAGAGCAATGTACATTAAACAGCAGGTTGACAGGAAAATTAATACCCTGATTTTACATTGATTTTTATATTTGTACAGAAGCTGTTAGGATGAAAGAATTGGATCACAAAAAAAAAAAAAAAGCATAACATGGATAAAGGCCTTGTGGCTTTGAATAGGATGAGAGGAGGAGGTTAAACCTCCATCATCATGCAAATAGGCCCACATAAATGACACCAGTAAGGGGGGGGAACTCCAAACATCTGAACTAAACCCTCCCTCTACTTAAAAACAACCAAAATGTTTTCTGACACAGGCAGCCTAATATCAGAGCTGGACATAATGTTCTTGCAGCAGGGTAAACCACAGCTGCTGGTGGTTTATGAGAAACTTCCAGCCCAAGACAGATTCAAGGGGGATTCTAAAGAAATGCCATTATGTCTCAACTGAAAAGCAGTGGTGACTTCCGTCCTCATATTGACCTCAACGTTAAGGTTTTCATCTGCACCCAAAAGCCAATGCAGAAGTAACCTTATTAAACAGTTAAGTAGCAGCCCTACTTTGCAATAGTTGAAGCTAACTTCTGCTGTTATCCCAACACCACATTATGTCATGTCACTGCTGCAAGGGCTCTCCAATGCCAGAGATTTACAACAGTGAAAGCACTTGGCACACCTGTACACACAAAATGCTCACATTGGAGCTCAAACTGTTGCCAAAGCTACTACAGTTGTAGTTAGGCGAGCAAGGCTCAGACCCATTACATGCTGCACCAAATTGCTCTGCACTTCTGCAGCGGCAGCACTGACAGTTTAGTTGGGCCTGGCAAAAACCCACAAATACCCCCAGTGTGCCTCCAAACTGCCCTCCCTGCTTAAGACTCAAATCCATATGCTATTTCACTTTTGAAACTAAGCATTTACATTTTATATGTATAAAATGTGTGAAATCTTGAGTGCTTATGGCAGAAGAGTGCAGGAGGAACTACTGGGAAAAGCAGGAGATGTATCCCGTGAAACTGCCATGGTGCAGGGAGTGTTCTGGGTGGATGCAGTGGACTGGGTACAGCTCAAACAGGATGGCTAGTATGGACTCTGCATGATGGTTAGTCACAATACTACAATTCTCTAGTGTAGACAAGGCTAAGATACCAAGCACCTCTGCCAGCCCATGGGGTTTTTGCTACCACAGATACACAATAGGGAGCATACCTACAGCAAAGGGTCTTTGAACAAGCTTGTCAGGGGCATCAGTTGTATAAATGAAGGGGTAACATGCATTGTGGCATGCAGGAAGCAGAGACACAGCAACAAGTTGAGGAACAGGAAAGGTTTTATGGAGGCATAATGCCAATGCTGGAAGAGACTCCAAGCCTAAGAGGAACTGAGTCAGAGGGAAGGGCAGGGGCAGTCAAGTTCAGAGAACAAGAGAGATGCTGACTCCCCCACAGCAATAGACAGAGGGAACCACTCCACCCAGTTGTGCAGTTTAGAGAATGATCTTTGTTTCCTGGACCTTAAAATATAACATAGGTCTGGATTTAAAAAGGTTATACCCCTGCCACATGGCTGGCAGTAGCCACAGCCTCCAGTGGCTGCTACTACTACGATTACAAGATGTCCCCTAAAACTGAAGATTTTGACTATGCCATAAGCTTACACTGGCCCCTGAACTGTGCTACAAGCTTGGCCTAGAGTCCCAAAGAACTTGAATGACAAAGATGGTCTTTAGATATTCGCAACACAATCTTAACGCTGACTTTTGGGTTATCCTCATTTTTCCATTTGTTCAAGACTCCTGAGAGGCTGGGGCATCAGTTTGATGAGGATAAAGGCTGACATTAACTAGGGAAGGTATTTTTACACACCCACCCACCCCTACCTAATTTGGCCCTTCAACAGTTTTTCATATCCTACCTGCAAGATTTTCCAAAGCCTGCCAAGACTTCAGGCTCACCATAAGCCTAAAAAAAGACAAACGATGTGCCAAGGCATTGAAGAAGCACTCTCCACCAAGATCAACAACTTGAAGTGGTGAACGAGTTTGCATACCCACGGTCCACTATTGCAGTCAGCCTCTCACTTGAAATGGAACTCAACATCTGCATCGGAAAAGCTCCCACTACAGTATCTAGACTGAGCAAGAGGGTCTGGCAAAACAACAAACTGACAGAACGTACAAAGATCTGTGTGTATCATGCATGTGTTATCAGTACACTTTTGTACAGGAGCAAGGCATGGACTTGATATTCTCATCAGAAAGAGGTTCAACAGCTTTCATATGCGTTCCCTTTGTCAAATCTTTAGAATCTCCAGGAGGAACAGTCACCAACACTGAGGTGCTCAAATGGGCCAGCATACACAGCATGCAAACACTCCTCAGAGATGCCTCCGCTGTCTTGGGCATGTATGTTGAATGAATGATGGGTGCATCCCAAAGGACACCCTCTAAGGTGAATTGGCATCTGGAAAAAGATGCAATGGATGCCCAAAATTGCATTTCAAGGATGCATGCGCAAGCGAGACCTCAAAGAAATGGACATGGATGTGAATAACTGGGAAAATCACACTCAAGACCACAGCTTTTGGAAACATGAGCTTAACAAAGGTCTCCGGCGTTCCGAGAGGAAACCATCCAGCTTAGCAGAGGAGAAAAGAGCTCGCAGAAGGCAGAAAGGGTTGAAACACCACCTTTAAATGTGACAGATGTGGCAGAAATTGTCTCTCTCAAGTGGGTCTGTTCAGCCATGGTCACGGCTGACCAAACCAACTGAGTAAATTCTTAACCTCTCAGGGGCACATATACGTGGTCCCTGGAGACTGAAGGATGCCTACTCTCTACATGCAAGATGACTGAACACAGACTGTGCACTTTATGGAGTTGGTGCAGGAACTCCTTCGTGCCTACGGCAACAAAACAGATGAAGCAAGATGTACTGCTAAATATACTTCAGATTTTCCACAGACCTTCATTGCTGCCTCAAGCAGTGGGAGTTGCATCATTAGCGACATTTATCCTCTCCTTGGAAAACTATTTGCTGTAGGAAAACTGCTGTACAATATTATCCAGGTAAGTCTCGTTCTAGGTCTGACCAGCTCTTCCTCTCACTGCTGCTTTTTGGAATCAGGGTCACATTTCCTAATTTTAATTGAGGGGGTGCCCATTTCAAACAAGGCTCTTCAGTTGAGCACTGCTCTGCCTGGTCAAGTCTGGGTGAGTGGAGCTCCTAGGGAAGATGGTTACAGCATAAGAGAATGTCTCAAACACTAGGAGTGGAGCTTCAGGGGCTAGCTCTCAGAGAACACAAGTTACAGGATCTAGACTTTGCTCATGGTACGAAGGGTGCCAACTGCCCACACTGGAGCTGGTTGGATCAAGTTTGCGCCTCACACTCATTAATCCAAGAATAACATGGTAAAATGACTGAAAACGAAAAGCAAACATTCTCTTTCCCTAACTGAAGTCCTGAGAGGAGTCTCTTCTCCCCTCAGTTTAAGAGTAACTCTTATCCTGAACAAGCTCGTCAGGTATATTCAGTTGAGGAAGAACACGCCCTGCCACCTGCACACATTTTAAAGTCATGCAAGCACATGAGTTTCTGCAGTTTACATGAATACTGTCACCACAACCAGGTTTGTTTCTCTAAGGAAGCCATTTGTAACACAAGGTTGCAGCTTTTTTCTAAAGTTAAGTTCCATCCACCTGACAAAGGACACAGCCTGAAGCTGAATATTGTTCATTATCCACTTCTTCAGCATAAGAGATGGCTTTTTTTCCTGAAGTATGCACAGTTCAGAACACAGAGTCTAGAGATTTTAATAGTTAGGGTCATCCTGACTAAAGTACATTTTGTTCCTTTATGAAACGGAAAGTACTAATGGCCAAAAAACTGTTAACATTTAATAACAGTATTTTATGGATTCCCTATGTAATAAGTAACAATTAAACATGTCTGTTGAGCTTGAGGATTCCATTAAAACCTAATATAGTTCCACATTCTAATATATTTAATTCAGCTGACTACGGACATCCCACTCAATAAACGCTTGCTAAGAGCAGTGTGTATTAGCACCAAGGTGGCCTACCAGCATCTTCACTATCAACCCATAAGTCAGAAGCTCCCAACTCCTGAAAATTCACTCCACACTAAACCTTGGAATATCTCAAGTTTCAGACAATGTCCCCGTGCCCCTTCTCTGTGTCAGCAGTTCAAGGTCATGGTGTGTTTCTGGAACCTGATTTATTTTTTAATATGTAGCCCAGGCCTTTAATCTCACTGCTGGTTAGTTCAGAATGCAAACCAGGGTCTCAAAGATTAAGAATAGCAGATGCTAACTACCACTTGGAAACTGGCATGTGTCCAGTCCATTTTTTCAGTCCTTTAGACCCATTCATCTAAACAGGACCCACGCCTGCAAACCTTAATCTCATGAATAGTCCTTTTGAAATTACAAGATAAACACCTACTTTGGATTATGGTTTAGTAAAATAGATACAGCACATGGAAGTAGCAGGACAAAGATTTGTATGAGTACTTCAGAGGCATCCACTCAAAAACACACTGTAAAGCAACTGTTCCCTATGCTACAGCTTGACAGCAAGTAATTGCTTGGTGTGGTTATTAGCAATCAAACACCTTATTTTAGAAAGGGCCTTATGTTATTCAAGAAGTCACAATTACAGCTCACCCACTAAATTCAGTTTTAAAAGTTATGTCAATACTTATAGACAGGGCAAACCACAACTAGCGCCGAGTGCCTCATTAAGAGATAAACTACCTACTTTCACAGACCCCAAGCACTAAGGTGCATTGCCCGTGGCTGTTGAGGGGATTAAGTAGTTCATAAAGAATTCTGAAGATGGAAAGTGCTAAATATTATGAAATGGCACAAATCTAGAGAATGAGATTACACATACAAACCCACAGGAAGCCTGAAATCAGTTGTTAATGCATCTTGAAGCCAGTGATGTGGGATAAAAAAAATCTAGTGTATAGAATGCAGTGCAGCTAATTTCTGTCTTAGCTGCATACTTAAATTGGAGGTCTCCCCTCTACCAAAACTTTGTTTGCCCAAGTAAGATCTATGGCCCTGTTCTATCTGGCTGGATAATGAGGTTTCACTGTACACCTTACAAACTGTAAGTTCCAGAACAGTACAAGAAATAAAAAAAAATTCGGCAGGAAGATGTAAATTACACAAATGGAAGGGAATTCCTAAGCCAAGGAACAAATATATTCAACTTAATATTTAAATATTATAGTATTCCCAAATTGGGTTTTGTAATTAAAGTCATAACAAAATCTACAGAACATGTATTTGCCTACGTATTACCTGTCTGGAAACCATTAACGTACTGGGATCACAAGCCAAATAAGAATTCTGGAACAAGTTTCCTTTTCAAAAACGTATACTGCTGTTTGATGTCTAATAACCTAAGAGTTTAAGTCCAACTGGAGTCAGCATTGCCCCAGAGAGAGGACACTTCTTTATTAATAAACTTGGATTAGTTACCACGTTCCAGGAAATTTTAAGAGAACTATTTGCACTGTTTTCCTCTCATGAAATTAAAACAGGCTGGAAACCAAGGAGACTTGGTACCCCTGCAGTATTTGATGCAATCCAAGTACAGCTGAGTGTTTCTGTTTGTACCTGAGCCCTTCTCGATTATGCTTCTACCACTTTGTATATGTGGTTTTCCCTAGGGGGTTCTCCCTGCATCTGACTCAGAAGTGTCACCCCAACATAACACTGGTTTTATTTATTAGGTCTTCTGCCAGCAGTTACAGAATCAGACACTGGGGACCGCAAAGTTAAAATTGCGAGCATAAATCAGAACCAAGGCAAAAAATCCACAGAAGCAATAAAGCAAAATATAAATACAGTGTTCTGGAACTCTTTAATTCATTTTTTTTTTTAAATAAAGAGCTGGTTATGTATTTTCTTTTGGCCTAATCCAAGGATATCATTACTCTTTACCAATCTTAATTCCCCTCATACAAAAATTGATATTCAACCTTTAAAATAGAAGCCATTATTTTCTTTACAAAGTAAGTTGTGCTGCTGCTTGTTTTTTTTAATAAGTACTGTACATCAGCTGCTCATGTCTATTTAACAAATGGACCACACGAAGTTCAATCTAAAGCAAACACACAAACACAAGGAAAAGAAAAAAACAAAGCAAACAGAGTGTCTCATGAACATCTATGTACAGTTCAACAATTGCTTGAATAAGGAGGTACAAAAGGGGTTAGAAACTGAACACAAAAGCACTGGAGTCCCCAACAGTTTTCTTTCACAAATATTTTGAAGTGCAAATCACAAGCGCAAGATATGTATTTCACTTTTTTATTGCTGTTCTGCTGTCTCGCTTCCCCTCCCCAAAAGAATCAACCCATTCTTCTATTTGCACTAATTTTCTAAAAAGAAAACTTCATTTTTGCAGTGTTGAACACTTGAGCTTATAAAGGTTCAAGCTTTTCAATACTAAGTATCAGAGCATCTCAGACTTGCAAATATCAGAACACCCTCTCTGTCCTCCTCCAAGTTCTTTTGAGGTATGTTCTGCCCTCAGACACCCCTAGTTGTTCAGATATAAGCATAATGTAAACAAGCTCATTAAGCGACTGACAGTTAAATTTAAGTTATTCCATCTCCCACAGAACTGCAAGCACTTGGCAATGTTTCCAGTTGTACAAGGGACGTGTGCATATTCAGAAAGTCACAGGAGCTGTCTGAGTTGCTTACATGGGATTTGTACCTAACTATAAATCGTGATATGTATATGGGTTAACACCTATCTGCCCTGGGCAGTAAAACACACAGCACCCCGACATGCAGTTACTTCTTTATACTTCAGACGCGAAAAGGGTAGAAATACAGAATACTGAAGCCATGTTAAAGGTACAGTGCATAATCCAATATACATAACATGCGGGTAAATCTAACCCATTGAAATGTTTTGGAAATGGAAACATGGTTCAGAGGGCAAAGCAACTACAAAATTTATTTCATTTTTTTATTGGTTTAAAATCCAGCGTGCATGGGGTGAGATAAGGGCAGAACATGATCTGCAAAGTTTTCAGTGGAGCACTTCACGAGCTATGAAGTTTTTGTGTAGTTATAAGTTGTTAAAACCAGGTCCTACATCGGTGTGTCTTCATTCACAGTTCTCTATGAACAGCCACCTTACAAATGAGTGCAAATCTTAAGGTCCATGTTACATTTCAAGTCTTAGTTAAAAAATGTTTACAGAGCAACAGGCTGTTTCTGTAAATGCCCCCACACACTCACTTCAAATGGTTAAAATGGCACGTGCTAGGCCACAGCTACTAAAAGACATTTCAGCATTCCAGACCCAACTAAAACAGTAACAAAAAATAAAACCTTTGACCTTACAACAGCAGCAAGGTACGTTCACTTGTAATGCTGGTGAATGAACTGAGTTTCAAAGAGAACCTCAACCTAAGCACAGATGTGGAGAACATGTGGAAAGACACACAACAATGTGTGACCTAAACTGAAACCCAATTTTTATCCTTAATTAGGAGCTTTCTACACTACAAGATTGGGTGGGTTTCTCCCCTCTGGGATCATCCTTTCAATGAATACCAAGCGGAGTTCTGGGAATGGAGTCGAGAGGTGCTGACTTCGTGTCACTATGCAGGCACTTCTATAAAGGAATGTAGGCTTCTCACTTAGTGTTGATGCATTCCCTACTCTCTAACCCCCGCTTGAGAGTTGGGTATCCGACCAACCACGACCACCACCCAGCCTCCTGCCTCTGCCCTGTGCAAACAAACAGCAGCAGAGTTTGATACAAGGTGGAAAGGAGACTATGATCCAAACACTCTAGTCTTGAAAAGTACAACTGTTCTAGATTTAGGTTCTTCACACAGTGTGGCACTGGTGGGCTCAACAGTTAGTTTGCATAGCATACTGATCTTTTAACTCACAACAAACATGGTGCCCAATGTGTGAAGGGGGGAAGAGTACAAATAATTTATTGTATTAGAATAGAGTGTGATGGTGAACATGATCTAAATTGATTTTATGAACTACTAGCAAGGCAAGTTTAAATATCAGAAGGTATGAAATAAAATGTGCTTATAGCAATGGGTATTGGTGGAGCACAGGGGTTGCTAGGCTTTTAAAACTGGTTTGCTTTGGCAGTAAAATCATAAGAGCTGCTCCCCTTGTCAGTCCAGGAACTGAATGGACAAAGCATTCCTTCTCCTGAAGAAAATCTGTGGTGCGTGCTTAAATATTAAACTGGGATAACCTGCCCATTTATTATAACTAGTGAGTAGCTACCGCAGCTTTCCGTGCAGAAGGGTCATTCCACAGAGCAAAAGGAGTTTAAAATACCGTCAGCGTGTTACTGTTGGGGGGAAGGGGTGGGAGGGGAACCCCATGCTTTTTCCTTTTATGAGCACAAATCAGTAGGAAATTCCCAGTGACAGTAAAACGCATTTCATTCTTCAGAATGATGAACAATCTGGCAGCATTTCAGATTTTAAAATCCCCGTGCATGAAACCAATAACATCTGTGGTACAAAGAGCAGTAATACCTAGCAGCGGAAACTACCACGACAGTTTGAACATGCTGGAGTCGGGCACGTAGTAATTTAGAAAACAAACAGCCTATAAAGATGTGATGGATATACACGACACATGGGAGATACACAAGAACATTACAAAGGAATACCCCAATGCTGCATGGACTGCAGTTAGTAATACACTCATTGGACAGGAAATACTATAAATTTCTGGCATGAACATACAAAGTCTCAGGAAGTGCAGGGATGTAAACTGACAATGTTAATGACTTGTGAATTTTGGCAACAGACTTCGTATCATATAAAAATAATGCTTAGTAAAAAAAATCCCGATGTGTCCATCATTATAGAAATTCAGAAAAAAAAACTAATCTGGAGATTTCTGTCCTCATGGGATGAATGCCCCCATTTGTCAGAAATGCAGTTTTAAATAACAAAATAGTGTGCTGGAAACAAAAAAGGGGTCAGCAGCTATTAAACTTGTCCTATATGAAAGTGCACGTCTTTCAATGGAGTTTAACCATTGTGAGGTTGTGATCTAACACCACCTGTAACTTTATGAATATAAAATCAACTCCTTCAGATGGAAAGATGGACCACCACCAAGACAAGATTCCTAGTTTTTTCCTTACAAGATAAAAACGTTGAAATTTTGCAGCATCGTAGTAAGGCACTCACCCAAGGAAAAGTCTGTGACTGTTGCTTCAAATGGCAGCAGCTAACTAGCTTTTAACATAAGGAAGACAGATTTCATCAGTTCTGAGCTAAGTGCTAGGGTGCCTTACGTTACATGGGGGGGAAATGTTAGTGTTAGAATTTTTCTATAAACTAGTTTTTTTCCTTCACCCATTAAAGCATCTTGTATCCTAAAATATTAGTTTATAAATCTAGTCTTCTGTTTAAGGCTCTAAAAATCCCCCCACCCCACCCCCAAAATACCAACCAGCATCTGTTTGGCAATGGAGGACCAATTCCTTTGTTTTGCAGTCAGAAGTCTATAGTGTATTGCATTTTAAAATGAAAACCTGCTTCTGTTTCCATTTTATCCCTTCTTTAAACACCTTCATTGGTTTGGTCAGGTGGAGATTTGCAAAACCAGAAAAATAATCAGTCTCTTCCCATACTATGAAGGTGTCTGGTGTCTCTCCTGCACATGGTGTTGGTCTCCTGCCTCAAGCGACGCTGCCTGCCCTGCAGTGATTCTCATTGGAACAAACAAGGTGTCTCAATGCTTCCTTTTTTGTATGGCTCCTACAAATCTGAAAGCTTTCTTGAGTGAGGTAAGAAAAGTTAGGCTTTCAAGCAAAGTACATGGTACGTAAAGTGTCCTGATGAACTTGCACAGCCTTTGCCAGCGCCTGCGGGTCTCTGCCATTGCTCTGTCCAGATATATGGCTGCCCTCTCCGCTGAAAGTGCAAAACACACAATTGGATCATTTAGCGTGTGCACTGTGGGAGAGTCGAGAACCTGTCAACGGGCGGGCCCACCTCATGCAGCACAGAAGCCCCCAGGGCAGAGCAGGAAGGCTGATGTAACTCAGACAGGCCCCCAGGGCTGTCTAGATTCGGCTGGCAGCCACCCCAACCCTCCGAGCAGCCCAGGATCAGGATGGCACAAAGGAAGACTTAAAGCCATTTTAGCACCCCGTCCTGGGGCTGAGAGCTCTGTGCACAGCCTAGAACTGCTCCCTAGGTCTGCTGCAGAGCAAAAACAGTACAGCCCCAGTCTACATGTGCTAAGACCCAAAGACCAGCTGGCTGCCTGTCCTAGCACGGGCATGAACCTATTACCGCCGCACTCTTCTCCTGCCCCTCCCCACACTTCCTACCCTGGAGGGGTCCTCTAGAGCAGTGCTACTCAAAGTGGTGGTCCACGGACCGGTGCTGGTCCGCGAGCCATCGGCTGCCGGTCTCTGCGCATGTTGGGGAAAAAAATTGCTGGTCCCCCACATCAGATAGCTTGAGAAGCACTGCTCGAGAGGACATCTGGCAGACAGCTAAGGTGGTGCCATGCAGCCCGTGAGCGCCTCTGTGCAGCGGCTCCACTCACCTGTCGTGCTCTTTGTCCACTAGGTGGTACCGTGCCCTGAATGCCACCAATCTGGCATAATATGCTGGTGCTGGGATGGAGACTGAGCGGGTGCAGCGCACGTAGGTGTGGCAGAGCTGGTACGTGAGGATCTGCAGCTCGTCTGCTGTAAACCGGTTGTCGTCCCAGAGGACGTAGTAATGGGAAGGTCTGCTCGTACCCTGGGAAGGAGGAGAGGGGGAGGAGTTGGAGATGCCATCTGAGTGTGTCTCGTGATCAGAGCCAGAAGTGGGCGGCTGAAAGGACATACACGTGCACTCCCACCCACCTGATCTAACTGGGAACCTGGCCAAAAGTCTGAGCAGGAGAGACAGATTCAAAGGCTGCATTGAAAGATGCTTTTTGCATGGGAACAAGCTGCAGAGCTGACAAAACAGCTGGGGAAGCAGATGCCCCAGTATCAGCTCTCTCTTTACAGACCTGGCAGAGCTTCTGTGTATAATCTTGCTAAAGAAGAGAAAGCAATGTAGACTAGGAGTTAGATCGAGCCAAGGGGAGTCGGGGCTCCTGTGTTCTGTCCCTGAGACTGCCAGTGTCTGGACCAAGGCAGTTAACCCTCTGTGGCTTAAGTTCAGCCCCATCTGTAATATTTGCTTCCCTACTCACGGGCTGGAGAGGCAGTGAAGTGCTTGGTGATGGTTGGGTGAATGAAGCTAAATGCGAAGGACTAACTGCAGCTGGCCAGTCCTTCCCCACCACACAGAGCCAGTGCATTGGTGGCAAGTCATTGCCATGGTGCCCAGGCTGGAATAACCTACTGACCCTTCGCAACGTAAGCTGTATGCTAGTGTGTTTGACCAGTGGCTCCCTCCAGCTCCTCAGTAGCCAGGAGCCTCCTGTTCTTGGAGCGAGAGAAAGGGAGCCAAAAAGCCTCCCTTGTGGAAGCACCGGCGGAGTTACTGCACCCTGCAGCACGCTCAGCTGCCAATGCAGCATCAGAATATTCATGGCCCCCTACAAACAGCTGCAGAGCAGACTCACTCTGCTTCAGCGGCTGCTAGAATGGCACTTTGCCTGCCCAGGCTCCATGCAAGGATGGGTTTCCAGGTCCCTCCTGACAATTAGGAGCATCAGCGGGAATTCAGAGCCAGAGAACTCAGGTGAGCCTGGGAAGCACAGAACCCTAGCTGAGGAGTTTTCAGCAGGGCTGGCACTTTGGGCTGCCTGTTTCCCAGGACATCCTAGGAAGAACAGAACTAGAAACTGCAGGTTACTGCAAACCAGCTGCTACACAGTATTCTGCCCCCATGGATAAACTGAAACCCCAAAGGCCAAGGACAAAGCTAAGCAATTAAGAATGGAGCACCCTTTGCTGCCCAGGACAGGTAGCCTCTATGGACAGAACTATTAAGCAAGTCTCCCCTGAGATGGGTAAGGACCTCCTCCCCTCTACAGAAATATCCCACAGCAACCCTGCTCAGCAACTGTGGAGAGAACAGAACCCCCTCACCCCCGCCACTGCACCAGCTGAAGCCACAGAGGGTGAGGGGGATTTCAACAGATTTCTTCCCACTGGAATCTGGCCAGGCCCTAGCGTTAACGGCCATATGCTGGGGAAAGGGAGGTTGGAATCTTTAATGAGGAGGACTGGACAAGGCAGGGAGACTGTAGCTGATCAGCTAAGGATGCTGGGCAGAGTCAGCAAACAATCTCTCAGGCTCCGAAGAAGGAAGCCCTGGATGGTGTTGCCTCGCTCAGGCTTGGGACGCAGTACCTGAATGCCTGCATGACTGCACAGGTAGAAGTCAAACTCGAATGGGTGGGTGATGTTCGTATCCACAGTTGTTCCGGCCGGGATGTTCCCGCTCTTGCCAATCTGCAGAGATTGAACAGAGACCCAAGCACTATATTCTCTGGTTACCTGAAGTGGCACAGCTCCGAGTCTGTCCCATACACCCCACCCACGCCAGCTCTGTCCGAGATGTATACTCCCCCGAGCCCTCTGTGCAAAGTTAAATAGCTTCATGCCTGGCAGGTTCCCAGCATGACCACTCATCTCAGCAAGAGCCAGGGACCATTGCTCTCCGTGAATCCACAACAGCAGGTTTCTTCCATAGCAGCTCCGCCCTGTAGGGGCCCTTGGCACACTCCCCTTTCCCAGTTACAGAACAGGTCTCTGCAGTGCCCCTGACAGGTGCTTCCTGCGTCCCCGCCCCTGGTGGGAAATGGGAGGAAATCAGGCCCTCTGCACAGGGAGCAGTGAGGGTGGCAGGCTTGCTAGTGCTCTCTGCACACACGACACTGGAGGACAGTGCAAGGGGTGACGAGGTGGAAGCAGATGGGGAAAGAAGTGCCCCAATGTCTGCACACTCCTACTGCAGAAATGAACTTCCAGTGGCCAAAAATTCTAGGGGCTCTGCAGAGAGCTTCAATCACCCCATACCCAGGCGTCTCTGTCATGCACCCACACACCTTCTTATGCCAAGGTCAACAAAAGCCTCCCTTTCCCATATCTTCCCTCCGATGGGCTCGCTGCCAACTTTGGTTTGGCTCCAAATGGGGGTTTCACTTAGGAACCCTACTAGCAATAGGAGGGTTACCCGATTTTTTTTTAAGTTAACCTCTTCCCTACGTCCCCCCCCCCCCCGCCCCCGGCTGTTCAGAACCCCATCACCACAGCCAGCGCCAGGGGATGAGAGCCAGGAAGAGAAACTGAGAAGTCCAGCTTTTTGCATCTTGCTGCTTGCATGTTGAGAACAGCAGGGATCAAACACGTTTCCACAGTCCCTCTCTCTTAACCCTCTGGGCGATTTTAACCCCTCAGGTGAGGAAATGCTGAAAAATATTTTCAATCTGACACTTGCTCTTTAAACATCATCCCTAGAGACTCACCTCCTAGGAGCACATCATGCAAGTGACCTGTGCCTGGCCTCTCAAGCCAGCACAAGAGACTTTGCTACTGCAGCCAGGGTGAGGGTTGCAGGTTCTCCTGTCAGGACTGCTCCGTTGGTTAACGCTACGCTTTCCATGCAGGTTCTTTTCAACAGGGCTGGTGACTAATCAATCATCCCCACCCCCAAGACTACCTCCCACGCCCAGCCTCGACATCCTCACCCTTTCGTTCTTATCCGCACAGAAGAGGCGGGTGTGGTGCCGTTTCTGGACAACTATGTACGTGATGCCGGGCTGATAATCCTTCTCCAGTTTGATGCAGGCGTCTCGGATTGCCAGCAGCTCATAGTGAAGAATCTAGAGGAGACCGTGTATAGAATGAGTGAGAACACACAGCTCTTCCCCTCCACTCTTTGGACAGAGCCAACACAGGGACCACCGCACCTTTACATGGCAGTGCTGGCAAGGCAGCAGCTAGTTTGCCAAGGGGCAGCTCCTTTACTGTATATTATTGGCCTAGCTTCCCTGGCACTAGTCTTCTCCAACCCAAGCAGGGAGAGGGAGCTTGGAACCGTGCTGCCCTTACAGCCAACGGCACTGAAGTAAGGAGCTCAGTGCATATGTATCTCATTCACAAGGACAGATATTAAAAAGTCCCAGCTCATATACTGTGATCATTTCCCCTACTCTTGTCAGCAAACATGTAACTAGGACTGTTGGCAACTAGACAACGGCAGGTCTCATTTTTCAAACTCGTTCTCTAGACTTCTTTCCGGTGTAATTCAGCAACCACAGCAGGGAAACCAGAGCTCCCTGGGTCCCTCTTCAGCAGCTCTGCCCACAAACACCGTTTCAGAAGCTCCCTCAGATCCCCAGTGCACCCAGTGACATTTGTTGCCTTTAGATCCATGTTTCTCAACAGCCGGTCTGTGGGCCGGCCCCAGTCCCTGAGATCTCCCTGACACAGGTTAGGGAGACAGCAAGCCGGATCCTGGTATCAAAAAGGGGGAGAAATGCTGCTTTAGAAAATTATTTGGGGGTGGGGAGAAGTGAGAGAGGCACTACTCCCTGCCCTTCTGGCAGCTGTGACTCCTCACTGAGGAGTGTGCACTGTGGACACCGAAAAACAAAGAGGCACCATCAGTCCCTGGGCACTTCTCTATGCAGAATAGGTGACAGCAGCCACGCACTTGAGCTCTTCACTTCTACAGACCCAAGTTCAAATCCAGCCTCAGTTGACAGGCCAAAGCCAATACAATGACTTCATCCCAGCCTGTCTATTCTGCTCTATAAAACCATCCCGCCGCTGTGTCTGAGCGGAGACTGACAGATGTCCAGCACGCCAAGCATCAGAGGCTACTCCAGTTATGATTGAGAAGAGCTGGCAGAGGTGCCCATGCAGAGCTTGCTCAGCGCCATGGCTAGCTCTAGCCAGAGGATTAGCTCTGCCCTTCCACACAGACAAAAAAGAATATTACGCACGTAACAAACAACTAATCCTGGGCTGTGAAATCTGAATGAGGCAAGTCTGGAGCTCCTCCTCTGAGTGAGTGCCAGCAAATCAACAGGGAAGAGTGTGCAAGACGCCCCAGTGTAACTGCAGTGCAAGCAGCAACCAGCCCCGCTGACAGGTTCCTTACCTGTGGGAGTTGCCCCTCCGGAACCCCATCCCGGTAGAAGATGATCCTGGTGGGTTTGAAGCGGGTGGACTTGTAGAACTGAATGAGCAGCTCCCTCACCATGTAGGACAGGTCCTCAATGATCTCCTGCCGAGGGCGCTGAACCCGTACCGTGGCACAGTAACGGCTTGGGTGGGCATCCATGCTGCCCACAACCTGCAGTGACAAAGCAGACGGGCCACGCCGAGCCATTACAATGAAAAGGGAGAGGGGGAAGGACATGCCTGGCTTGTCATGCTGCCTTAATAGGGATGCCCATGACCAAGTCCCCTTGGTCAGAGCACCATCCCCACTCCCGGAGCTCAGGGATGGAAGGAGGAGTATACAGAGAACCTATATCCAAAAGGAACCACTTCCAACAACCAACAACTGTGGTTCCCCGATGCTGGTCCACGTCAGTACTGGGATCTCAGATCACTGCTGCCTCCCCCCATTCCCACCATGGAGCCAAGGCTGCAAAGCATTCTTCAGAGGGACATCAAGGCCGGCTGGACTGAACATGGGACTGGGAGACAAGGGTTCCTGAGCTTCCATCCCAGGCTCTGCTGCCAAAGCCATATAGCAAGGAGAACATGCCATTCCCAGGAAAAGAAGTTCACAGATCCTTGCTAGGCATGTGCACCTGACAACTCTGTTTGCTTGTTGCATTAATAGAAATAAGGGAGTGGAACAGCATGGACTGTGTTCCACATGGCCCTCCACAAGTGAATTTACTATAGTCACCCTCTTATTCCCAGTTTAAATCAATGCAACAAAAAACACCCTCTGCAGAACCATCAAGCCCTGCAGATGGCTAGTCTGAGGAACTCGGGAACTTCCTGCAGTAACCATCATCTCTTCCCTGGGCAGCCTTCCTCACCCTCCCTTACTGGGCCAAGCGTAAAGGGGACATGTGTTGAGTCAGGCAGAGTTGCCCATTTCCATGCCTTTAAGTGCTGGAACAAAACCGCCCCCTCTGAATGTAGGTAAGGACACTTACCCACTTTTGTAAAGTGCTTTGAAACCCACTGAGGGAAGCTGCACAATGCTACATATTGTATTATCGGGCCAGGGGACAATGATTTCCAGAAAGACAGACCCAGGCTCTCTATTGAAATGCTGCTGCGTCAGGCTACATTGAAATTCCTGTTTAATGAACATCTGAGAGCTCGACTCTAGTTAGGTCCTTATCCCATGCCCATCACCATGGTATCAGAGCATCCTGGCAGCATTCTGAGCTGTTCAGGAATGACCAAAGGAAGCACTTCTGCCCAATAACCAACTCTTAGCTGGATAAACATTTTTAAAAGGCATCTGCAGGCTGCAAAGTCCCCTTGGACTCTGCTAACCCTCGGTGAACGGTCCTTGAATGCACCCACTCGAGCTCGGAACTACAGAGCATCTCAGAGAGCCAGCAAAATCTGCCTCCACTGCTTGCTGCTCTTCTGGTTCCTAAGGAAGTGACGTGGGTATGAGTCACTCTTCACTTTCCCCAGTTGCTAGGCAGCAGTCCTGGCCTGGGGTTCCTGCAGGAGTGGCAGGGGATTCAGCAAGAACATGCTCTGAAAAGGAGACCTTGAAAATGTCAGGGGCAGGAAGGCCAAGAGCAGCCGCACTCGACACTGACGCAGCCCTGAAGATGGTGTGAGTCACTGGAGATGAGTTTGTAACTAGAGAACAAAGCTGCCCGGGAGTCCAGGAAAGGGACGCGGGGGAGGCTGCCCCGCCATTTATGCTGGAACGATTCCCTCCCCCTATCGTGAGGGAGCAGCTTCCACGTCAAGACTTCTCACCCAAAGAGCTACTGACCCTCTTTCCAAAGGCTCTGAGGCTGCACCACTTGGGTAGGGATCAGCAGCATCAATCAGCTGGAGCTGGAGGTGCAATGTCCAGCTGGAGAAGACGCACTCACACTAGCTCTGATCAACCTAGTGGACTAAAAGACGCAGGGCTGTGGAGGCATAAAGAACTGCCCGAGTATGTACCGAGGCTTGCAGATGGGATCCTACACAGGGTGGCTAGCCCATCCCGGCACTTCCACCTTAGCCCCATCACAGCTAGCGTGGGTATGTCTACCTGCCCTGGAAATTACACTTCCAGCCTCCGGCTCAGACAGACCCTAAAGTAGCCAGTGTCAAGAGGCCACTACTGGAGATAGATGTTCATTGCTACACTAGAGCGTGTTTTGGGATTCATGCCTCCAACCCACCACATCCAGCTGAAACAGACTGAATCCAATTCAGGGCACATATCCCCCGCTGTCCCCCAGGTTGGGAGGGAACGGCAAGCGCAGGAGTAGGGAATTATTTGATGGGAAAGGGGTTCGTAGGCAGGATGTGTTTTCCAGCTAAGACCATTAGAAACAACTGGACTGACTGGTCTGCCCAACATCCACAGTGATTTCTTCTATTTCTTTTCTACTCTTCCAGGTCCTGCCTACAAGTGCGAAGAAACGGCCAAAAGCACTTGTTGCCCCAACTCCTCCTAATTAAGAAGAGGGAAGGCTCCCAAAGATGATTTCACATGCCAAGGAAAACCTGAGCTCTGAATCCTGGAGGGCAAAGGGTTTATGACGAACACCCTGACATGCTCAGTTATAAAGAGCGCTGCTCGAACCCCACAGCTTCCTCGGCTGGAACAAACACTGGGTGGGCATTATGTTACAATCCTGAGAAAGGGGCAAGCTGCACTGTCAAATTATTTCATCTTCCCTTCGTACCAGGCCAGCCCTGGTTGCCTCGGCCTACCAGGGGTGACTAGTATGGCAGGGAGGGTGCCTTCCTTCAGGTCTTGCTCAAGGTCAAGCCACGCCCCTGGCGCTTTATTAAACACCGCTGACTCCTCAGCAGGTGGTAGAAAAGAGGGCTCTGCTCCTCTTCCACAGGCAATATCTTCCTAGCTTGCTGCGACTGAAATTCACTTCTCCAGCCAGATAAGCCCTGCTCGTACTCGAGCGGCAGATCTGCAAGGCAAGCCCAGGGGTGAAATGAAGTGGGGCTGGTGATTCTGGGGAAGGGCGGCTCTTCCCTTTGTTAGTACAGTTAATGCACTGGGTACTTCATGGACAACTAAGTCAGCAGGACAAGCTCCCCGCCCTGAAGAGCTGATACACGGAGCTTCTCTGCCCCGCCGACATTCGCCTCTCCCCCAGGCTGGGAGCTCAGTCAGGCGCTGAGCTGGCACCTGGGATTCCCCTGGAGCACAGTCCGCAAGAGCCAGAGGCCCGGGGGCCGGAATGCTAGAACAACGTTGACAGTGGCGGCAGTGGGGGGGCAGGGAGAGGGCTGAATGCCATTGAACCAAACTGTAATGCTTTCGGTTGCTACTATTACCTCAACCCAGAGATGCTGCCACACACCCAGCACTCCTCGTTCGAGCCCCTGAAGAGGGGCTGAGATCTAGCAGGGCAGCGAGACCCCCGAGCAGCCCCATGTGCTGCATAGCAGCCGCCCGGAGAATCCCACGGCCAGGGTACCAACCCTTGGGTTTATCCCCATGGGGCCGGGCATGGCCAGTCACTTGCTCAGAAATTCCACACAGATCCCCCCCAGGACTCAGCTCATTTCAGCACCGCCACCATCCAAGCAGTAACATTCGCAGGGAGCAGAGACAAGCCTGGCCTCTGTCTACATGCCTCAAGGATTCTGGGCAAGCCTGCTCTGGCTGGACGGCACGAAGGGTCCAGCCGAAGCGCACAGCCTCAGCTTCGTGCGGACGCCAACCCTCCCCCCAGGGCACCAGAGCGGCAGCTCCGGATGCGGTGCGACTGCGCTCCCAACCAGAAAGGCAACTTACAGCCGTTATGGAAGGCTTCTTCCCATCCCCTGCTGGTGGGTGAGTGACATCTGCACCCAGGAAGATCACTGGCTGCTGAAAGACCGCCGAGCTGATTGGAGAGAGGAGACAGGGGAAAGGTTTGCCGCTATTCCAGTCAGAGTCACCGACTGCGCTGGGGTTACTCACATTCGCAGCCACTGAGCTATAGGGAGAGGGCAGACTGCAGTGAAGAAACCCCTCTCTGAATCAGTCTGAAAAGGTCTCAGCCACTGCCTTTTCCTGTGGTTTGCACTGATCTTTGCTCATGGCGTTGCAACCCCTCTCTACCCTGGCTTGGGGCACCCGCCCCCCCAAAGTGTCACAAATCAGCCACATTTCTAAGCTGTTTGGGTTTAGATGCATCTTTGCACCAGATCCCAGGGGTGAGCAAGGGCAAACTAACAGGAAATACCGTGACATGCCCAAACCAAACATTTAGGCCCCAATCTTGCAAACACTCAGGCATGTGGTTAGCTTGACACACTGGGTAAAGTTAAGCATGTGTTTCACATGTATGAAGTCACATATCTGCTTAAGTCTTTGCGTAACGGGGGCCTTAGTCTGAGTCATTTATCTTAGTGACAGAGAAAAATACAGACTCAGGACCTGCCAGGAGTAGGGATTCCTTTTCAGAACAGAAGGGGAGGGATAGTTCAGTGGTTTGAGCATTGGCCTGCTAAACCCAGGGTTGTGAGTTCAATCCTTGAGGGGGCCATTTAGGGATCGGGGGCAAAAATTGGGGATTGGTCCTGCTTTGAGCAGGGGGTTGGACTAGATGACCTCCTGAGGTCCCTTCCAACCCTGATAGTCTATGATTCTATGAACAGCCCCTGTACTAACTTTCTTCACCAGCTGCACAAGCTGCCTCTATTGCAGAGTGGGAATTCTTTATTCACATAGAACATGGCTTCAAAGTTCTCTCCTTTTGACTCTTACGAGATTAGACTGGTGGCCACAGCCTAGCTAGTGGCATATGCAGCAGCACGTAGCTCAGGTGTCTCGCAGGGGAGGACTGGTGGCAGAGCATTCTCAGGGAGGGGCTTTTCGCTTTGAAATTCATTTCCTTGCCTCAATTTGGAGCCTAGATTCAGTGACCTTCAGGATACTTTGCAAGACTTCTATTTTTCCCTGGGGGATAGGAAGGGAGGAGTTTGTTCTGGGGTAGGAAAGGTTTTTTTTGAGGCCTGATCTGTTCCAGTGCCTTTTTGACATGTTTCAATCAGTGCTGGTCACTTGCCTAGTGACTCTAGCAATGGGGGAGGGGGAGTGTCCATGGCCATTTCTGCAGTTGACTCAGTTTCCAGGTTCATATACAAGGCAGCACCTGGGCTATATTTCATTCCCCTCCTCCCCCCTGCATCCCAGAGACAGACAGGGGATTTTAACAGCCACTTGCCAAGCTCTCCTACTGGTAAGGCCAGACAGAGAGAGGCTGGCACAGCAGGCTCTGCTGGGGACCCTGGTTTGGTCCCTTGATCCCAGCCCCACAGGAGCAGAGCAGAAGCGGCATGCTGGGAAACACGAGGGAGGAAAGCCCTGCATTACTCTCCAGCAGCAGCTCCCCTCCTGACCTCTTCACCAGGGCAGAAAGGCCTAAGAGGGAAAGAGCCCACAGGGATAAAGGGGAAGGGAAGATGTGGAAGGCATGGGGGGCAAGCCCATCCCACTGTCACGGGGGCCCAAGGTGGGCAGGGGACTCGTACGTACCGCTGGTGAGGCACGAGGATGTTGTTGATCCCACCCAGCTTGACGTTGATTTTGAGGCAGAGGTTGGACAGGGTTTGCGGGGAGGTTTTCACCACGTTCTTGACCTGAACGCACTGCGTGGCCATCCCCAGGAGCGTGTCCCCGACACGCTTCACCTCCGCTGCCAGCAGAGAGGCAGAGCGTTAACACCGCAGCTCGGAAAGAAGGCACCTAAAGTACGTGTCTTTACAGGGAGAGCTGGGGCCACGAGTCGGGACTCCTGGGATCTACTCCCAGCTCAAACAGAGAGACCTCGGGCAAGCCACTTCACTGCACCTCAGGGCGCCCATCTGCAGAGCAGGGATAATTCTTCCCCACCACAGCGTTAAACTGAGAGATTTAATGCCTGTACAGCACCAACGCCCACAGACCCTTCAAGCCTTACGGCCACAGGGTCTACGTGGCAGGCTTTGCACGCAGAGGCAGATCACTGAGTGGGAAGACGGGACACAGATTAAAGGCTGTTCTAGGAGCAGCTCTCTTTACCCGTGTTCCCAGGCGGCTCTTAACAATCCTAGACGCTTTTCACCATTTCTATTGCTCCCTTTTGCATTTCATCTCCGTCTGCAGGTCAGCTGTTGCTGCACTCCTGAATCCCATGCTTATTCATAGAGTCTAAGGCCAGAAGGGCCCATTAAGAACCACCGGTCTGACCTCCTGCATGGCACAGGCCAGAGATCCCCACCCAGTGATTTCTGCATTGAGCCCATAACTTCTAGTGGAGCTACTGCACCTCTTTTAGAAAGACATTAATTTGGGATGTAAAGACGTCAAATGAGGGAGAATCCGCATGCTCCTAAGTCAGTCATCCCAATGGCTAACACGCAGACACGGCTGGGATACAAATGCTGCTGAGGGGATGTCCCAATCCCACAAGAAGCTGCTTTCATCGGAATCCTTCTCTTTTTAGCATGAAACATTTCTAACCAACATTGGCATGGATCTCCCCTCATCCTGGCTCCAGAGCACGAGATGGGAATCAGCAGCTTGCAAGATCAGTTCTCAAATCGGGAGCGGATGGTTTCTGGGCGGAGCAGCTGACACAAGAGACTAAAGAATTTCTATGACAGCCCTCCCCACATGGATGTACCATACACAGGTGTTTTCCCTGGCAAGATGACGATGATGAGCTGGAGCCCGGAGTAGGTATTTTTAAGGTGTCGGAACATTGGCTCCACGCTGTCCGCACCCTGTGCATATTTGCAGAAACATGGCTGGCCTTGGATCGGCATCCCTGCATCCTTCGAAATCTTGCGCAGCTGGTCTGTGAAGTTCCTGTGCCAAGAGGGAAAGGAGAAGTCAGTCCCTATGCACATGTGGTTTCTCCTAAACACGGAGCACGGAGCAGCCAGCAGCTGGCGTGTGCAGCATGGAACGGGAAAGGCGCCCATTCCATTCCCACTACTTAGCGGGATACTGTGACACTGCAGCCTGACCGATCCCAAGAGGAATGGAGAAAGGGAGTCACTCCCCAGCCCTCAATCAACATGCCTTGTGACCAAGCACAGAATGACTGACACGTGTAACAGCTGAGCGGATCCAGCCTGGCAAAGATCTTGCCCATGCTGCGAGGAATTTATTTTGACGGGTGAAGTTACAAGCAGCTTTTATTCATGTGACAGGAAAGTGAGGGTGAGCAGATTTGCCTTGCAGGCTGGTGGGTTTCCACAGTTTTGGGAGCACTGATGTGACTTGTTCATGTGTTGCCAAACTCGGGAGAAGTTAGCGTTCTGCATGTGATCAGCTCATCCAGTGGCTTTAGGCATCTTCCGTTTGAAGCAGACACACCCAAAAGCCTGAACTGGAAGCTCAGGATGGCTACTCTCGACCTGCTCTTTAGAGAGGTCACAAAAGACAGAACTTCCCTTCGACTAGCTGCAACTCAAGTAGCCAAGTGTCCCCAATAAACCTATTCAGAAATACCCCAATTGTCCCACCCAGTAGCCGTGTCTCATCTATGACTAACAGTGCAAGGAGTTTAAGTGCAAGTGAGGCCAGAGGCAAATACGCAGGGGGGATGGGAGCAACACTACCCAGAAGAGGATTTGATTCATCTGTGGGTTTGCTGGGAGTTTAAGATCCAAAGTCAGGGGTAACATTGCCAGACACCAAGCAGCCTCTCCCACGCCTCAGCTCCTCTCCGTTGTTTAACAGAGGACAAAACCCAGGTTCATCTATAAAAGCCTTTCCCAAGGACAAGAGTTAAGTGGCTGTCAGTCAATGGATAGGATGTTCGAGCCATCTGACTGCTCCGTAATACACCAGCGGTGGTAGGGTACCATTGCCAGCTAGCCATGCATGAGACACATGCTCCTCCAAGCACCACCACCAAAGGGTTGAACGCCCTTAAGAGCAGTAAGGAAAGTTCTCTGCCTTTTAAATTTAAGTTTGCTTCTCCCATTTGAAGAGAAAGCCAGAAGCAGCCACCTTAGCCTCTTACTCTGTAGGGCACAGAGCAGACAAACCATGTTTAGTGTTTATGCGTGGGTGGAGACAGCAGAGGGAGCTCCTGGGAACCAGAATCAGAGTCTGAGATGTGGGAGGGTGCAGATCTAATAAAGGAAACCAAGACTCTATATTAAATTCCAGCGTAAATCTGAAATGGGGGAAATAAACTCATGTTTGCCAGACAGAGGGTGACAAAATCATCGTACATTTCCGGGCCTCTGAGGGGGTGTCAGTGGAGAACAACATTACATTTAAAAGAGCTTCCAGCTCTTTACACAAAGCTGCCGTTTAAAAAAGCCAAGCAGATGTTTCAGTACGGGGCACTCAGATGCCAGACTCATCTCAGCCCTTGCTCTTCCTCCAGCCCCCACTGCAGGCTGCCCAGTTCCTTACTTCAGCACCTCCTCTCGACACTGCTTCTGGGGGGCAAAGCAGGCAATAGCCCAGACTTTGATCTCGATCCCGTTGTAGAACTGCTTCCCCCGCATGTCCCACACACCCTGGTTGGGAGTGGCGATTGCTCGGTTCTGCAAGGCAAGCAATCGGACAGAGGTCACCCCCACAGAGTCCAACCTGCCCGGCAATTTCCCTGCTAAAAGCCCCTTTTTACATGGGAGATCAAACTGGGGAAGAGAGCAAGGTCATCTGGAGCGTAATGGAAGGTGCTCCCAGATCCCACAGCTGCGAGGGCCAGGAACATACCTGGATAAAATGATCCATGCAATCATGTTGCAACGATCGTTTCTCCACTCCCACCCCACTACATTCCTTGGATGCAGGACAACAATCTAACTGCAGAAATCCCTCAGACCCCCCACCCCCCTTCACAGGTTTTGGGGTTTAAACGTGCTGCTCAGGGGCTTGGTATTGCTACACAGAATCTTCCCTCTTCAGATGACTGGTTCTAACCCAACCTGGGCTGGTCATGATCCAGAGCTGTCCCATCTGACTGCTGAGTGGCCCCATGTGATATGGCTTTGGTGGTCTCAGTATTGGCTCCAGTGGCCCACATGAAATGGGTTTGGGAGACCCACTGGGCACAAAAATAAATGTCAGATTTGAACCAAGATCTGCAGAGGTGAAAGGCCAAAGAATCCACCCGCTGGGCCACCCAGCCCCACATGCCCCTCCATGCCACTGGGCTCCACCCAGCCCTGATTAAAGCAGCATTAATGCCCAGTTAGGGAAATACTCTATTCCAAAAGAAGTTAATAGAAAAGAAAACTGCAGACCCAATCTGCACCTCTTAAAAGTCCCCGTTGCAAGAAATTCTCTGTCCTCCCTTAAATAGGGGCCCTCTCTTTAGATGATGTAGGCTGGGACTATCAAAGGGATTTATTACTTAACTCCCCAAGGCTCCTGTGGAAATCCCAGCCTTCAGGCACAAACGGAACATTTGAGTCTGTTCTGTTTTGGGCAGAGAACTGCAGGCTGTTGAACTTCCCAAGCCCCAGATTGCAACGTAATGACTTCGCCTTCGGTATGAAAACAGACAGGTGTCTGAGCAACGACACACTCCGGCTTACCCGGCCTCCATACTGCAAGATTGGCGCTGGAAGGACCCTCCCCGTCACTTCTGTCATGTCATCCTTCACCTTTATCCCAAACTCCTGTATGTACGGATCCAGGTTGTAACTGGCATTCTTCATCTGGGGGAAAGATACCACTTCAGTTCCTTATGCTGCTCGGTAAATGGTGTGGTCTCCTTGGCCAACGTATGGGCAAAGCAGTGGTGGCACGAAACCTGAGCAGTAGCTCAGAGCTGGTTTGCAGCCCTGGGCAATGACCAAACTGACCCATTAAGAGCAGAATGGGCAAAGCAGATGCTGCTAATCAGAGATGCCTGCACTGTGAGGTGCAGGAAGGTGACGACTGCCATCCGGATCTGGGACAGGCTGAAGGGAACAGGAACCATTCTAATTCTCTGTTGTCATCGACATGGCAGGGATTTTAAAACTAAGGGCCAAACTCTGCTCTCAAAACTGCCCCCCCCAGTAGAGCTAACTCTGGGTTTACACCAGAGTTTGTTCCTAAGAATTAAAGCTTCACAGCAGAGATTCAGAGTGTCAAGAAACCCGTATTAAGTGTACCAGTAGAAAAATCAAACATCTCTGGCTTCTGGAGCCCAGAAACCTATGTTAGAGTAACGTACTAACCACCAACCCCTCACCACCAGCCATCTGGGCAAAGAGGAGTCTCCGGTCTCCTAGTGCTCCCTGATTTTCCCCAAGAGCTTCCCCAGGCAGCTGCACAGCATTAGGGCAGCCGGATGAGTGCCATGAGTAGCATGTCCCCTGAAGGGCTGGCGAGAAGTTTTCCTAGTGGTAACGGGATCCAGTAGGACCTTCTAATGATCCCTGCCCCATGGGTTCTCAGGGGTCAGGTTTATTTCTCTAGTCTTTGATTCTAGTTTTCGCTCTAGCTCTTTGGGTTGGGATTCCGCCAATAGCAAGGTTCCTGCACTGTGCCCGTCAAGTTTGCATGGCCACAGAGGGAGCTGACTTTATTTGTGAGAGTTTTTATTTGTATATAAATACATAGGCTTATGAAAGGGGACTTCTAGTACCGTACGGCATTAGACTAATCAGATCATTATCCCCACTACGCTCTCCTGAATGGCTCATAGCACTCCCCAGTAACAGCAGAATGGCCGATTGCATGCGCCATACAAGCGAGTGAAGCATGACTTACTACAGCAGTTCTGCCACTCATATACTACGTGACAGTCAGCTGCCATGCGGCTCAGAGTCCCGCATGGTTCTTGGGGAGGATGCTCCTCTTTCCCCCCCCAAAACCTCCTCCCAGAGGACAGGGACAAGTGCCACATACCAGTCGACTGATTTCCTCTTGTCTATCCGGGGCAGATCTCGCCGTTGCTTTTATCATGGTTGACGTCTGATTGTCCGTTAGCTTCTTGATGCACCGCTGGCCTGCCACAATGTTACATACCTACAGGGCAGGGCAGAGAGCGGGAGGCAGCAGCCAGAAGCATGTTAGAAGACCACATGGTTAGCTGCCTTGAGCACCTGTAACCTACCCGTTCTATGTGGTGCTCTGGCCCCCTCTAGTGGTATCTGGGCCACAGACAGAAGTTGATGAGCCTGTCACAGCCCTACATGGAACAGAGCCACTGAGATCAGAGGTGCTGGGTTCAATCCCTACAGCCAGCAGGGGTGCTCAGAGTTCCTGCACCAGGAGACTTTGCTGGGAGGAGCTATATCAGTAACATTGCTCTGCTGAGGTACTCTGCAGTCCTTGCTTCCTGGAAGCAGCTCCCTTTAGACCCAGTCGGGGGGCTCCCCTTAGCCTCAGCCCCTCCTGCTCTCTCTCCCTGCGGTGCACAGCGGTTTACTGTCCAGAGGGCTGTAATGCTCTGGTCTAATGTTGGTGGTTAGGCTTGGCATGCGGGTGCTGGTGACACACAGGAGGTCAGACTAGATCTGGTGGTCTTCTCTGGCCACACATTCTAGGACATGGGCCAGGTTCTTTTGCTTCTTTGACATTCACTCCCTGCTCACTGTGCATCTCTGCAAGCCAGCCAGCGCACCGAGGGGTTGGTACCTTCACTTCCAGGTGACCAGTTCAAGTCCAGCCCAGGTTGGACTAAGGGGGAAGGATGGCAGATTGACGAGCACATTGCAGTCTCCCCACCCCTCCCAAACAACAGTCACATGGAACTGGTCTCCCTGCGGGCAGCCTCAGCAGAGGCCAAGGAGCAAGCAGGCTGGGAGAACACTTTAGGCCTTGGCAGCCCCGTTTAGTAGTGACTTGGAACTCACCTCCAAGGGCAGATATGTGTGCTTCTGTTCCTGGCCGACCTGCAGACACGGCAGGTGGGGGTATTTCAGCTGCAGGTTGTATTTCTGCTTGAAGTACTGAGCCACTGTACACTCCACTGTCTGGCCACTTTCCAGCTGCAGGGGGAACCTGGCAGATGAGGGGGATGCTCAGGATGCATCTACTTAAACAAGAAATCCTACACACTTCCCAAACCAGAGCACACACTCTTCTGCTTGGTGTGAGGGAACAGAGCAGCGTCCAAAGCACCTGCGCATGCAGGGCACACGTACCCCAATTACAAATGAGGGAGAGAGAAAGCATAGTGATGGCTGCACAGCAAGTCTGCACAGGAATATCCTGACCCTTGGGTTGCTCTGAGGTCCACAAATCAAGCACTGATTTCACAAGCTAATCAGGGAAATCATTTTCTTACAGAACACACTGCACATAATATTGCTGGGTACACAAATTGATGGCTACAGGGATTTATATTTGCTCGGTTGCCCTCTGCAGCAGCACAGCTGGGCTCAAGAGGAAAGTCACCAATTTATCCCTTCTTGCAACAGGACAGTGGCTCTTGAAGGGCTAAAGGGGTATGGGGAGGTGTGACACTTCAGAACCAGCGGAGAATTAACTCGTGCTGCTAAGCTGCACAGAATTAAATGATGCTGCCTAACCAATGGCAGGAATCCAGGACACACAAACTCCACCTGCACCAGTCGTTTCGACTCCATAAAGAGCTTCTGGAGAACCCGGAGACACCCCGACATTCTTAATGGGGTCATAATTAGAAAGCCAAACAAGCTACAAATGCCCCTGAGGAGACATCACATTATTTCAGTACTGACTGTGCCCAGGACTTCCTTGGTCAAAATTTCAAATGAGAGTCCCTGGAAGGGGTTTTGGAATTAAGGATACTAAAGGAACAGGGGGAGGCAGACGGGAGCACACAGTGCTGGGGAAGTAAAGCACTCTGAATTGCGCTCTACAGCGGGTGCAGAAGGAACGCATGCAGCAATGCTTGGCCCAGGAGGCAAGTGTCCAGAAAGGGTTTCCCTGAGCTAAAAGGGAGGCACAGGGGAGATCTGCTGGGGAACAAACTCCAACCCCTTCAAGGAGCCACTGCCTGCACTTGGATCTGTTCTTCCCACATATTTACCTTTGATGTTTCCAATTTACTGGTGAGCCCAACAAGTTTCAGAAACAGCCCCATGGCATCAGAACTATAACAAGGGCTGGCCCAAAACTGCTAATTATTTTTCAGAGGCAATCGTGAAATAAGTGTTTTTCCCACCAATGTTTTTTAAGTTTTGGTTTTCAAACATCATTCCGGTGAACAGATTTCAGTTTTCAAAAACCACAAAGATCTACCCAAATAAATCAGTTTACATTTTCATCACAAAATGTTTAAACAAAAATATTTTGAGCAGCTCCAGCTACAGTGCAGGGGACACCCTGGAGAAAGTGGCAACCAAAAGGCTGGTACAATTCCCATTTAACACATCACACACAGAGACCTGGACCAGCCACAGCTCATTCACTGCCAATTCCCAATCCACAGCTCCCACACCCGAGGATCTGTAGCAATCCTGGACTTCTGCAAGTGTCTCCTGGTGCATTTTACAGGTTACTGGGGAGTCCTAGAAAGGCTCTTTGAGGAAGGAACTGTCTCTACTTGTGTGCAACCCCCTCGCATGCTTATGGGCGCACACAAATAATTTAAGGGATTAATTTACCTCCTGATTAAACCTTCTGTTCTCCAGTGTCTATTTTTGACCAAGTACAAAGCCGAATTCAAAGAGATGCAAACTGGGCAGGTTGACAGCGAGTTAACTCATGCAGTCTGCTGCATGCCTCCTAACATCATAAGAACCTCCTCTCAGCTCCCACTCCTCCTCTGCATCCTGCTCCTGTCATTTATAGCACGCTACATGCAGCCATGTAAGTCCCTCTGTGCAGCACATCTGCAGAGAACTGAACACCAGAGCTCCCTTTACCGTCACATGCTATAGAGTTTGCCTTTTGTATCTCACTAATGCTACCAGCAGCTGCTAAATAACTAAGAGAATGGCTCAGATTTTTCGAAGGGCATTTCCCCCCCGCCTTACGTCTGGTGACTGGCTGGTCGCCTGGTAACATTACACACTCGGTATTTCCTCTTCATCTGCCCACAGTGGGTCACCTCTACTTTCAAACCTAATGCAAGAGAGAGAGACAGCAAATCTCTGATCAATGTCAGGAACTCCACCAACCATTTCACTGACCAGCTTCCTGTCTACTCCACATGTGCTTTAATTAAATCGTTAACCCTTTGGAGACGTGGCCTATCTACAAACATGCCCTCTGAAGTACGTGTTTGTCTGCCAATGAGGAAGATGCCAGGGTGCTAAGGGTTAAAGAGTGCATGTGCAAAACCCTCATCAATCCTCCCTGTTTTACAGATGGTGGGGGAAGGGTTAAAGTGATTTCCCCAAGTTTGCAAGGCGATTGAGGCAGAGCTGGGATTAGAACCCAGGTCTCCCATGTTCCAGGTCAGAGTCTTCACCATAAGGCCATAGTAGGCAGAAAGTTGCTCTGTACCCTGGGATCTCAACACTCTCCCATCCACCCACAGGACATGAGACACTGCACAAGCCCTTGCCGCCAGAGTGCCCCATCTCTTTACCTTTGATCTCCTTGGTGAAGCGCACCCTCTGCGAGTCCGTCAGGGGCTTTGGCTGCTCGTCGATGTTCCGGATATCCAGCACTTCGCACATGAACTCAATCACGGGCTGGGCTTTGTAGAAGGCAGTCGCCGACACTGCAGGGAAGGAGAGTGCGAGACGTGGAGATCTTTCCCTCTCTCTTTCAAGAGTACTAGGCACTCCCTGACAGCAGGCGACATCTTGGGCCCTGCCCTAAGTCAACACTGGGTCATCACAACCTAGCACACGTTTCCCCCATGCTGCTGTGGTCAGTCTAGTGTCTATCATCCCAAGCAAATGGGCTTCCAGAGTTGCCCCGGGGAGACAATTTGACAGCCTAACAAATCTCCTAGTGACCTACCTGAGAGTAGGACCAGACCCTCCACCTCCTTGCGCCACCCTACCCAGCCCTGCATCCACTGGACAAAGCACAGAGTTGTGGGGAGACATCACTTCTAATGAGAAGGGCAGCGCCAGTCAGGAGTGGGGCCCCACTGTGCTAGGCAGTGTCTGAACACCCACAAACCCACCCCTTGTCCCAAAGGGACAGTCAAAAGATTTGGCCTCTTCTAGTGCAGATCCTCGGCACTGGTTGCAGTACGAAGTGAAGCGTCAGACAGGAAGCTGCATTTAGCATCCTCCTGGCCCTCACCTAGCTCTGCCCCTATTGAAGTCTCCTGGGAAGCGCCCACCAACTCAACGGGTTCAGTTAGGCCCGCACTGAGCCTTTCTGAAATGCCCACCCTCACGGCACAGTCCTTCCCACTGTAATCAGCAGATATTATGACACCCCTGTAACTAGTGCCTTGGGATACACGTCTCCGTCAGAGTCTCAGAGCCTGCAGACCTGGGTTTGCACTACAGCCCTAAAACCCGCCGTGCAGACGTTGCAGCTCGGCTTGGAGCTCGGGCTCTGAACCCCACCCGGCACCCCGGCTTCAGAGCCCGAGCCGCAACGTCTGCGTGGCTGATTTCAGCGCCATCGTGCAAGCCCCAGGAGCCTGTAGACCCAGGCTCTGAGACTCATTGCCGCTCCCTGCATAGATGCACCCTAAAAATCAATCCCACTTCGGCAGGCAAGCAGTGCTGACGTGCCTGAGCGGGACACGTTGGGGGGTGGGGGGGTGTATGTTAGCAGGTGAAGCTGGAGTCTGCCAGCACTGAAGGTGACTTACCGTCAATATTGAGCATCATCTTCCACATGGCAGGCCTGACCGACTGGTGGAACCCAAACCAAACCTCCCTGCCCCCTCCTAGAGGGTGGTAGTAACCTTCAGGAGGGGAGAAAAAGGAACGGCCCACAGGGGTGTACCTGCAAACCAGGGAAACAAGGCTTATGTTATTCAAAGCAATGTCAGCAACTGACTGTGCGGAAACAGGGACTGCAAGTCAGCCTGCATGCCCACAGGAATGGCTTAAAAACTCTTTCTAACTTAGCCACCTACATCCATGTGGGTGCACCAAACTGAAGTCCCATTACTTGTATCGTGGGAGTACCTAGGAGTCCCAGTTATGTGCCAGGATCCCACTGCGCTAGGCACTGTACCAAGAGAACAAAAAGAATGGTCCCTGCCCCAAATTGATTACGATCTACCTAAGCCACCAAGATTGGGGGCGCTCAGCCCCTCAGAAGATAAGTCAAGCGTGAAGTTAGGTGGCTAAATGCAGACCGCTGAGAAAAGCTAGGCTTTGGATATTCAACTTTGGAAATTCCGGCCTCCCCAAACATCTCTGCCTCCTCATGGGGCTACAGCAAGGGCTAGCTAATGGACGTGCCGTGCCTAGAGAATGAGCACTGCAATGCTGACCCTTAGCATCTGCCCCCATCACTCAGCAGGGGGAAAGCACAAGGATGCAAAACAGTAGACAGTTCTCTTCGAAACGTACCCACCAGACTCCTCAATCCCTCGCGTGCAAGGGCTGTCCTTGCAGCACTGAAGGCAGAGTGACGGCACAGGCCACCAACCCACATGCGAACCCCAACAACCACAGTGAGACTGAAGGATCCCAGCCCACAGGAGACCAGGCTGTGCCCGGGCAGAGAACAGGAGAGACCGAGGTGCACCGGTGCCCAGGGAATTGCATTAATCGCTACCACACACGCGCGCCATTCGCTCGTTTTGCAAGGCAGCAGATGTGTAACTGTTACCCGTGACCTGCCCTGGGAGATCTCAGCTCCTCTTGGCAACACTCCCAATGTCTCTCCAGCACACGCAGTTCCACTCCGATGAACGCTCGATTACGCCAGCTTTCCTCCGGACTCTGCTGCTCCTGCCCCGGACACATCACCCCATCCCAAGCGCCCAGGGGAGCAGATTACCTCATTGAGGCCAGATGTCTCATGGCAACATCTAGTGCCTGGACAGATTCCAGTGGGACGGGGATCTGCCCGCTCACCAGGGCCTCGTGGAGCATCCGCCAGCTCACAATCGCCATCCACTTGATGGAGACCTTAAATATCCTGTCTTTGCCTTCCCCTGGGATCGTTACCTCAAAGTCAACCTGAGGCAGGAGGGGAAGAGAGAGACGTCATTAGAACACTGCTAGCCAGACTGCGGCAACATCTTCCCCCTCCAGCTGCATCACCTCTTTCCACCCACACCTCTTCCCCTTCAGGGCATGGGACTTTCTACCTTGAAAAAAATCGTAGCTAAGAAAAGCAGCACGGTCCAGCAGACACAGCAGGGACCCCGAGTCCTGGGTCCACGTTCCAGCTCTAGCACTGACCAGATGCATGACCTTGGGCAGTTGCTCTTGGCCTCCAATTTCCCCTCCCAGCCTTTGCGGGTCATCTGTTTAGACTATAAGCTCTACAGGGCAGGGATCACCTCCTGTACACAGCCTGATACAGCAGGGCCCCTGACGTGGCTGGTACCTCTAGCCACTAGTCTAGGCAATCTCTAGGAAGCACGCTTGGTTGACACTGCTAGGTAGTAACATAACACAAACCACCACCTCTGTGTCTTAGTCTCCTCATCAGCAAAATGACACAATGACACTTCCCTTGTATCATGAGCAGTCAGCTGCAAATATCTGCTCTGAGCTCACCCACTGGCCCCAGGAACTTAGAGCCCACCCATCCCCACATCTCTACCCATGGGCCGAACTTCTTGGCCACAGGCTTGGGGAACAGGACCCCTCTCCCCATCCCCAAGCTCCTTTCGTTTTGTTTTCTAGACCCAGAACCACGCCCCCATTCAATCCTTCTGCATACTGTGCTCCCAGGAAGCACTGAGCACCCCTGGCTGGGCCACCCCCAGGAGGTTCTGCTCCCCGCTCTCACCCGTTCGTTTCCGATGGGCAGGGCAGTGACGGTGTAGATATTCTTTTTCCCGTCATACACCGGCTTCCGATCTCCAAAGATCTGAGGTTTGAAGTGCTGCACCATGTATTCCACAACCTCCCTACAGAGAACAGGGTGGCAAGAGAAAGGAAGAAGAAAAGGAGAGAAAAGCAAAGCTAACTGGATCATTTATTTGGCTGGTTGACTCCCAGCTTAGCCTCTTGGGACAGAGCAGGTCATATAAAAATTACTGTAACCTGGGCCATCTCCAGATCGGATAGCAGGACCTCAGGCAGGTCAGAAACAATAAGACAACCCTTCAGCCCCCAGCTGAATGGGTGTGCGCCTTGCCCGGTACCTTGAAAAATCAGTGATGGTGTAACAGGGTTACAAGGCACATGGGAATGTGCACCTGTGCACTCGGAGTGGGCGGCAGCCCCGGGGAGCATGCCACAAGGGCAGGGGAGAACGACAAGTGTCTACACAGACACAAGTTGCCAAATGGCCTGGGAACAATAGCAGCATCTGCTCACTGGTCTCCCAAGTTCTGAATTAAATATGCTGCTGGGGTCGGGGGGTGTAGGGGAGCAAGAACTTACACTGGCCCAGGATCTGGGGCTTTCTATTTTTAAGTCTGCATCTGTTGCCAAAATATCCCAGCTGCTCCGAGGGACCGGGGACAGTATTACGGTCCAGTATCTCCTGAGCCATCAGGGCCAGGAACAAATGCTGAGCAGCACAGGAAAGCTGGGACTGTACAGGTCTGCGTGTCAGCTTGTGGGTCAGCCATCTGCGTAGCTAGGAGAATGCCCACATCATTCGGCTCAGGAAGGCTTGGAGCACATTGGACTGAGAGTGTGCTAGCTCCATCCAAGAAGAAATACAGCTGTAGCTGGTATGTTCTCAGTGTCTAGAGCGAGCATGGATGCCATTAGACAGCCGTGCTAGTAGAATTCACTCTGCTGCCCCGGGCAGGCGCAGCACCGCTCCGGAACAAAGCAATCCATGTGTCACAAGCCACACTGCAATTAGAGGGGAGTAAAACAATCACGGTGCAATCTGGAGCGCTTTGCATCATGTTGCACATTCAAACCTGACCCTGTTTTCACACTGAATGGGACAGTGTTTGAAAAATTGGTTCTGCTGGGGAAAGGCGACGTTTCGTGTTCTCACAGCCAGATCACATTATCCACTGAACTTCAGAAAGGCGGCAAAAAGCTACAGGAGATTTTGCAAAGAGGTCCCAGAAGTTTCACATGGTCTTGGGCACAAGCAGGAACAGCAGAAACTTCTCCACATTCTGTTCTACATCCCGGCGTGGGGAGGGAACAGAGATCACAGAAGCTTCACTCTGGTGCATCCCCTGCACCACACACCTCCCGGAAAGGGAACAGCGTTCACGACCGCTGCTTCTGTACAAAGGAACTGAGTCAGGAAAGAGTGCTGAATCCTTTAATACTTGCCTTACCTGTTGACTCTGCGTGGACATTTATCGGGCTTGATATCCACTTCATAGTGATACACGTCAATCTTAGGAATGTCCACTTCAAAATAGTTGGCCAAGAGCTTGATAGGCTTCCCTACGGTTCCTATCCCAGGCCGACGTGGTGCTTGAAATACCTGCTGCAAGGGTGGCAGGTAAGTGCCTGCAGCTAGGGAACAAGAGACATTTGGAAGGTCAGGAGATCTGGGGAGACCACAATAAATAAGCAGCCAGGAACTGCGAAGCTGGAATTCCACAGAGAGCTTTTGGGGACAAGAGCCAGAGAAGCAGCACTCAATAGAGCTTCTAGTTATCAGATGACATGTTTGTTTTTTCTAATGTGTTATTTCTCCTTTGTTTCAGTCTCGCTGCAGTCCTGATGTGGGGCGGAGACGCGACTGCAAATAATTTTTTACAGAAGTTTACTAGGTTACAGCATTGCAAGAGGTGCTTACAACTTCAGAACTAGGATCAGAGCAGCTAGAGATGGAAGAGGCTTCACCTGTTCTCTGCAAGTGCCAAGCCCAGTCAATGTATCAGATTATAACACTGACGTCTTCCCTTCTGTGGTGCCTTTCACCCCATGCATCTGGAGCACCCTGCACACAGGAAAACCGCCCACACAGTAGGCAAATATCCCCGTTTTGCAGATGGGAAAACTGAGGCACCAAGAGGTAGCAACTTGTCCAGGATCACACAAGATGGTGACAGAACTGAGGCTGGAATCCTGGCTCCCAGCCACGTGCCCTGATCACAAGTACACTTGAAACATGAACCGCTGCTCAGACATACAGAGCGGGAACCCAGGGTAGCACTCAGTTAACTTGGGTGCGAGAGGACCGGTTGTGCCCAATGCCTATTTTAAAAAGAGCCTGAAAGCAGCCAGTAATTTTCCCAAGCTGCATACTGATCTTTTCCACGCTGCACAGAAGAAATCATCATTATACACAAGTAGCCAGCACTAGGAACAAAAAGCCCTCCTGGCACTACTTCTGGAAGATGGAACACTCTTCGGTGGTTGGAAGGTCAAGTGCAACCCTGCATTTCTGCCAAGAACCTTCTCTTTCCACAAGCCGCGGCATTGGCGACGAGCTGAGTGTTTGAGGCAGATGGGCATGTGGGATTACGGACATCTGACATTTAGATAAACAACAAAACTGGAAGGGCTGATACTTCACCACCCACCCCATCCTAATTCCCAGCAGGAAATTCTCCTGTTGGAATCTTTCCCTGAACCTCTCCGGTGATCCCATTCCATCAGATGGCACTCGCCGACACAGAAATGTAGAGAAGGCCAAACGCTGGCCTGCCTCTAGGGCATGTCTGCTCAGCTGCACGGAAGTGATGGTAAAGTTAAACATGATCCATGCTGGGCTATGACAAATGGAATGCTTTGTTATAAGGACAGCCCTATAAATAGACTCTGGTCCTGTCAACTCCCAAGCCAGGCACCGCGGCACAGAGGCAAAAGCCTTGATGGTTGTCAGAATGAGATGGAGGGAGACGCTGTTTAGCATACCCTCCAGAAGTGGGCCCCATAAATAAATCCATCTTTGGCATCAGTATAAAGCTAGCAAGGGGCCTGCCTCTGGCAATGACAGAAGCCTGCTAGAGGAGCAGCATGCAAGCTTCAGGCTTTGCATCTGAAAGTTGTGTGGTCTCATGAGTAATTAAGTGGATGGATTAAATAAAAACAATCCCACGAGCTTTCAAGCCGGCCATCTGCACCCTGTTTTGCAGCAGGCGGGCGTCACTGCAAGGGTTGAGGGACCACTGTGACTTCTGCACAAAACAAAGACCCTCTCCCACAGCCTGAAAGCAAACGGAACTTTTATCAGTCGGCCTCAGCACTGAATGCCAGTGCCCCAGAGAGGCGTCTTTATACACTGTCCAGACAAAGAGCAACAGATTTCAGCACCCTGCCACAGCAGAGATACTGCCCCAAGCTACATATGGAGATGGAAGGCATGGCAGGAACAGGTCTTTCAGAGGCGGCCTGAAAACAGAAAGCCAGCTACCATTCACTCCCCGCTCCCACCGGCCCAAACCGTAGTTTGCTTTGCCATGCATGTGGATTATCAAAGGCCTTTGGCTTGTGGGGTGCAGCAAAGGGCTAAGCGTAGTGCTAGCGAGGAGCACCATGACGACAGACCTCTTCACAGAGCAGGCACAGGCCACGGATACGCAAGGTCCCCCCATTACGTCCCATCGTCCCCACCCCCGCGTCAGCGTGCCTGAGTCAGGCTAGAAGAACCCACTGTAGGAGGGAAGATGGTCCCTTCTCCCCCTTAGCTTCGCCACTTACACGGCCACTGAGAGGGATCTATCAGCGGCAACTGTGGTGGGGAATGTGTTTGACTTAGACACTTGCCACACGGGAAGCAGATGGGGACAGGAGCTTGGAGGCCCCTGAATAGATTTATACTTAAACATTAGTAAAGCCTCTCCTTTCCCCAGCTCTCACGTGAAGCCTAGATGCACAAGTGGCTGGATCCAAGTCGGTAAGCTCTGCAGGCCAGGGGCTGTCTCTCCACGTGTGTTTGTAAAGCACCTAGCACAATGGGGATCTTTGGGCACTGCCGTAACAAACACTATTAGCAGAAAGAAAAGGAGAACTAGTGGCACCTTAGAGACTAACCAATTTATTTGAGCATAAGCTTTCGTGAGCTACAGCTCACTTCATGGGATTCATACTTCATCGGATGTTTCCACAGTATGCATCCGGGGAAGTGAGCTGTAGCTCATGAAAGCTTATGCTCAAATAAATTGGTTAGTCTCTAAGGTGCCACTAGTCCTCCTTTTCTTTTTACGAATACAGACTAACACGGCTGCTACTCTGAAACCTGTCACTATTAGCAAAAGTAATAGACTCAGACAACACTATCCTCTCGCCTGACCTCCTGCACGTCGCAGGCCACAGAATCTCAGCCACCCACTCCTGTAATAGACCTGGAACCTCTGGCTGAGTTACTGAAGTCCTCCAATCATGATTTAATAATACCGATAACAACAACTAGAGATAAATACCAGTAATTACCGACAATTGTTCTTCAAGTTTTGAATGGTCAAGAGACATAGATGTTAGAGGATTAAGGGCAAATCCCCAGAGGCAAACCCCTTACCCAGACAAGGAGGGGGAAAAAACTGCAGCAGCGGGAATGCAAAATAGTTACCAGCCACGTTCATTGCTTTGATTCACTCCCACCCCTCACCCAGTAGCCCCAGGTGGAAGATAGAGGATGTTTTATAGCAAAAGAAAAGGAGATTCTCTCTCTCCATGTCAAATGTCGGGGTTTCAGAGCACAGGGCATTGGCAACATTTTACAGGTGAAAAGAGAAAAACTAAAGATGTTTTAGTCCAGGCACGTTCCTCTCTTTAGGTTTTCAAATCACCAGGTTGAATATTTACTTGGGATCAAACGTTTAACCCCTTGCCTGCTCCTGTGAACTGAGTTTGGGGGTGGATTCCCAGCCAGGTCACAGAGAGTTCAGTGTCAGAGTCACAGTGGAGAAAGCCTTATTGGCAATCCCCAGGGTAGCTCCCCACAGCACAACCAGCTATTGTCCCCTCTGAGCAGAGAGGAATCCGACGAGCCCCAATCTCCCAGAACCCTGTCCCCAGCCTGATTTACAAGCAAGAAGCACACACAATGGGGAAGGAACCCCGCTCTGGCAGACAGACACAAGAGGCTGGCCTGTGCTCCGGGGAACAGAAATGAGGCTCATTCTGGGAACTATTATTTAATAGCACCTAACAGCGTGCTGGGCACTTGGCAGGACTCAAAGACAGACTCCAACAAACTCACAGTCTCAAAAGCAACCCCCCTTTGCATTTATTTGCTCAGCATGAACATGTCTAATAATAAAGGCTAAAGCAATTATTCCACAGCCCTTCGCACACCCATGGTATACTGTGTCTATCATTTCGAGCATACCGACTTCCTGCATCAGACACAGAACTTAATCCATCTTGCCTAAGGCTTTACAGAGTCCACTGGGAAACTGGGATTAGAACCCAGGGAATCCCAATTTCAGTTCTTGTATTCAGAACTATGGCTCTCCGCAGCAGGCCTGTAGCGAAGCTGTTCCTTACATAGGTGGGAAGGACAAGCAAATTAGGGTCTCAAGTGACAATGCACAGAAGATAAACACTCCTTAGCAGCTAACAGGAGGGGTGTGGCGGGGCTGTGTTAGGAGAAGGAATTAACCAGATGAGCCGCACTCCCCAGTGAAAAAACCAAGACGTGCAAGTTTACTGTATAATGGATGAAACTACTGGCATAGATTTCCTGGCCATGATACAACATGACTAGCTAGCTCAACCTTCGCAGCTCAGGGGCTACTTACTGTTCAGCTGACACACTCTGATTTTGCTAGTTTTTTTACCTTGAGGTTTCAGAGTAACAGCCGTGTTAGTCTGTATTCGCAAAAAGAAAAGGAGTACTTGTGGCACCTTAGAGACTAACCAATTTATTTGAGCATGAGCTTTCGTGAGCTTGAAGTGAGCTGTAGCTCACGAAAGCTCATGCTCAAATAAACTGGTTAGTCTCTAAGGTGCCACAAGCCCTCCTTTTCTTTTTACCTTGAGGTTTGTATCTTCTCCACTAGACGCTAGGTAAGAACGCAGCCACAAGCAGTAACTCTGCGTGGCGGAAGAAATCACATTTAGGCATATTTTTGCAACAATTACATTCTCATTTATTTGGATGCTGCCAACCTGGTACCTAGTGGAGAAGTTTGAAGGTGGTTTGAAGGTAAAGCACTTTGCCCTATATCTTCCCACGGGTTTCCAGTCACTGCTAGAAAGGAGCTATTTGGGAAAAGCAGGAAATCTCTTATGTAGAGAAATCATTAAAAAGGCAACAGTGGGTATAAAAAGAACCTCCTTCCTACCCCAAAGCCTCTACCAGCCAAAAAAGGAATTTAATAAAAATCTAAAAATAATGCCACCCCTCCCAGACTAAATCCCAGCTCCAAGCAGCATTTTAACCCCATAGAAGAGAAGCACTAGGGACCCCATGAAGTTCACAATGGACTTCACTATTGCTGTTGACTTTACACGGACAGTGCCCAGATACTCTAATGATGGGGAGGCAGTATGAAACCCTAGAAGAAAAGTGTGGTTTCTAAGCTGATGGCATCCCTGGACTCTGGTGCAGTTATAAAATATTACATGAAATAATGTCAACAACAGATATCACCCACCCCCCGCAAGAGGCTGCAGCCACAGATCGTGCCCACTCCTCTCACTGCCTTCCCACTTGGCTAATCTTCACCCAGCAGCCTCAACCCCCTGCTTCCCTATCTGTTTCCTGCAGTCTGGTCACGTTTGTAGCCAGCTGGGCCAGGTGTAAGGGACTGTGTTGCACTGGCTGGTCAGTGCTCTCAACCTGCATGATCCACTGGTGTCTATGTCAACTGGTCACAGAGAGCTGGAGCCGCCGTTCCAATTCCAGATCTGTAGGACATGGTGCTCTTAGCTCCAGTCTCTGCCCCCTACCCCTTCGCTCATATTCACTGACAGCCAGTCTCAGGTTCTACTTAAATCCAAATTTCAATTCCAGGCTGAAAATAGCAGCAGCAGAATAAGTAGGAAGAGCAATCTGAATTTCAAATTCACTTCTCAAATGTGCAATGGAATCTAATTTTTCAATTGCACACATCTTTACAAATGGTTTGATTTTAAAAAAACAACATGCCAATGCGCTCCATAACTCTAACAAGGGCCCTTTCCTTTCCAGGTACTCACATGCTAAATTATCATTTTAATCTTAAGGGATCACAAACAACACCTTTGCAAATACTGTACTAAATACACTTTGCATTTTCATCCAAGCAACTTAAACTTTACAAATCACGTTGCATGAGGAAAGTATTTCCGTTTTACAGGCAGAAACCTGTGGCTCAGAGAAGTCTGGTGAATGAGCAGTAGAACAAGAAATAGAACCCAGGAATCCTACTCCCATACAGCAGGGCAAGTGCTGTAATCGGTTAAGGTCCCTGCAGTTGCTGACTTTTGCAAACAAAAGTTACAACATCTTCTGTATTTTCCACAGTATGCATCCGATGAAGTGAGCTGTAGCTCACGAAAGCTTATGCTTAGATAAATTGGTTAGTCTCTAAGGTGCCACAAGTCCTCCTTTTCTTTTTGCGAATACAGACTAACACGGCTGTTACTCTGAAACCTGTGGACAATGAAGCCAGACAGTTCCATCTAATCGGATTTTAAACTCACACTTCCCTGCTCTCTTACTTTCACCAGGCTCTTAACAACTCTTGCAAAACTTCCGGGAGGGGGGAGGGGGATTCTCCTGCAGTTCCCTTCCAGGAAATTATTAAACTGTGCTAAAGCATTTCTTTAAAAAGTACATGCCATAGTTTGCAATTCCTAATATGCATCTCTGGCAATCCATTTGATACCAATGATAGTCTCGGCAGGGAAAGGACATAACTTCCTCTGACTAACACTTTACCTTCCTTTTGCACTTGTCATCTGAGGATCTCAGGGCCTTTTACAACCATGAATCAAGCCCCACCAACCTCTTCCCATGAGGCAGGCATTACCTTAATTTTACATATGGGAAAACTGAGGCACAGAACCGGAAGTGACTTGCAAAATGCCACTCTGCAAGTCAGTGGCAGAGCTGCAAAAAAGACTCAGGAATCTTGACCCCCCACTTGGTAAGGCAACTCCCATCTTTTCATATGCTGTGTATATATATCTCCCTACTGTATTTTCCACTCCATGCATCTGATGAAGTGGGTTATAGCCCACGAAAGCCTATGCCCAAATACATTTGTTAGTCTCTAAGGTGCCACAAGGATTCCTCGTTGTTTTTGCTGATGCAGACTAACACGCTTACCACTCTGAAACTTGTCTCCAAGTGTAATAGAGCAGTGGTCCACGGACTCCTGGAGATCCGCAGACTATGTCTAGGGGTTCCACGCAATGCTGTTGTTACCACAGAACAGTTGTTTTCAACGTGTGGTTCATTGACCCCTGAGGATCCACCGACTATGTCTAAGATTTCCAAAGGGGTCCCACCTCCATTCAAAATTTTTAGGGATCCACAAATGACAGAAGGGTGAGAACCACTGTTATAGAGTGACCCCAAAGTCAATCCATGTCATGGTTCTGAGAGAGGAACTCCCTGGATGAAAGCAACTTTTGAAAGTGCAGGCCCAGAGATACAGATGGACAACATATGCATTGCTTGGAATCCCGACAACAAACCAATTTCTAAGGTGACGAGAGCTATTGAGAAGTCTGTCCTACAGGGGAGGAAAGAGCAAAAGCAGGGCTTCACATCCACAAGGGAGCCAAAGCAAATGGCCAGGCAGCACACGCTACATCAGATCCCACACGGCGCTGCTGGTGCAGCTCTGGTTCAGACATTTGCAGAACAAAATGAAATGAACACGCTGCAGCTGTGAACATGGGACAAAAGAACCAAAATGTTATCTATTCCCAAGCACCACCCTTTCCAGCATCTTCCTTCCCTCCCATTTCCCCACTGGCCACCTGTGATCCACTCTGCCAGTTACCCAATCCGCAGCTGCCACTGAAGTTAATGATAGCTGTTGCTTTTGTGCTAAAAGCAAACTTTGCACCTCTGTAGAAGAGGAGCCTTTCCAGAGCCTTCTCAATACAAAGAAAAAACAATGCAAGAGCTAAAAATGGCTCTCAAAGCTCCCATGGTGTCAGGGCACTGCAACCCTAATGCCATACAGACTGGCTAATAAATAAGACTCTGCATTTACAAAGTCTTTCATCCAAGGACCTCAAAATGCTTTATGAACATTAAGCCTCATAATTAATTAAACCTGTGAATTAATACCACAGATTAAGCAGTTAATTCTAACTGACAACAGGATTTGGCTCAAGAATTATAGCTTGAACCACTAAGCAACAGTGACTGCAACAAAATTAAGTTCGACATCGTTGCTAGAGAGATGGTACCCAAAAATTAGCACTGTGACCAGTTGGAAAGGAGGGATTTCATAAGAGGAGAAAGCTAGGCTACGAGACTCTTCTGGCGGATGTGAGGAAGTTCAAATCCTTGGACCTGGTCTACACGACCAACTGATGTCGGTATAACTACATCACTCAGGGGTGTGGAATGTCCATGCCCAGGTGACTGGGAGTCTGAAAACTTAAATTCTGCTCCCAGTGCTGGCACTGAGCTGAGGTGTGACTGTTGGCAAGTCACCTCCCACCCCAAGCTGTGCCACTTTGGCAAAATGGGGATAATTATTTTCCTTTCCAAAGTAATTTGAGATCTATAGGTGAAAAGCTGCTGTCATTTATTATATTTGTTCAGTGCCTAGCATCATAACTAGTGAACTGTTATTCTACCCCATGGCAGGCAGAGTGTCAGCTGGAAATTCGGGGGTTTAAAGTGGAATACGAAGAGCAAATTGCCAGACAGCTACTTTTACACCTGCTAGCTAGACAGGGCCCACTAGCAGGGCCCGGGGGCACCACCCGGGTAGGAATCCCAGTACCACCCAGGCTTGGGAGCAACCTCCTGCATAAACAAACCCAGGTCTAGATGAAGAGAACTCCATTAAACCAGTAGCTAAGGCATCTCTGGCCAGCAACAGTATTTGGGCACGAATATTTGTGCACTTGGTGGGCCATACCTTGGGACGGGCTGAGCACCTGCAGCCTGCACTAGCTTCATTTTCACGTGCGCGTGTGTGTCATCTGCTCACAGGATTTACACTTGCTACAAACCATCACCGTGCAAGTGTGCAGGACTCTTGAACAAGATGCAAAACACTTCTCTTCCCCCCCCCCGCGAAGAGACACAGCAAATACAAATGGTTAAGACCAGCCATGAAGGGGGCATATGCATGGGAAGGAGGCAGCAATGGAATGTGTAAGTTTTGCCCTGGAAGAGGGAAGCTTGTTAGGAGTGACCCGTCTGCCTGGAGACAGGGGGTTCTCTCCGCATACCTCAACTCTCCATGGTAAAACTGCATAAACTCCCATTTTGTCATGTAAATGAGAGCGCTGAGGCACAGTGGTTTTGCTGGAGTACAATGCATTCAGTGAGCAGTATGAAATCTGCCTGCCATTATAAATTCAGCAGACTCGGAGGAATTGCAGACTTTAACACACAAAAGCAGGGCCCCAGAGCCATTAAGATAGAGGTGCGATGGGAGAGCTCTGATCACTTCGCACCAGAACCCCCCCCATGCTATGTACTCTCACACATGAAAAAACAGCCCCTCGTGAACTAACCAGCTCTTTTAGGAAGGGTTGTGTGTGTATGGGGTGCAACAGGAGTCAAGGTAAAAATCCACTTGGGGTTATTAGTGCTGAAAGACGCTTTGTTTATATATTTAGTGGAACAGCTGGCAAACACAACCAATTGACCAACAGCTGCCTGATGGGTGAGAACCCGTAATGTTTAGGAGGGCATGAAATTAACATGTCAATTTAAATCCTCTCCAAATGCTCTATTCAAAAAAAAAAAAAAAAAAAAAGACGGGCCACTGGAATTGGACAGACACACAAAAAGAAGTTTCTTTACACAGCAGAGTTTGTATAATAATCTCCCCTCACACACCTCACGCACACACCCTGTTCTTAAAAAATAAAGTTAGGAATCTGAGAAAATTATAAATGGGTTTTGAGGAAAAACCGGTTGCTTTACAAAAGCCTTGAGGGGACACATTTGGCTGTCACCAAGTGGTGTGTTAATAAACAGAGAAAGGCCATTAATCACCACTACCCCACGCTCACTTTAAACACCCTGAAAGATCTTCCACCCTGAATCAGTTCAATGAAACCTCTCATAAAAAGCCAGAGAGCAAGTGGCAACACCAGATGAAGAACGATATATTCAGGCGGGGGGAGTTAACAGCCTGCACAGAACGAGATGGTCGTCTATTAACTTTGAGGGGATGAGGGCTGTATTTCCCTTTTGCAGAGAGCCAAGCAAAAATACAAGAAAATATGGACGTCTATTCCCAGGACATTGCTATTAATTCAATACAATTCTTCCTCCTGCATTACCCAAACTAAGATCTCGGAACTGCTGGACAATGCGTCCCATTAAAACATTTGCTGGGTGAGGAGGATTTGCTCAGACCTCCTTGTCAGTTTAGCAGCTCACTCACAAAAAAAGTCACAGCAGAAACATAGCTTCATCCACAGTCCCCTCACGTTCATTCTCAAGCCTATGATCAAAATTTAACTCTGGGAGAGAATCACCAGCACCTGTTTTCTTGAGTGTCTTGTTTTCCCTAATGCAGCAAATAGACTTAAAATAGCCAAATTTAATACCTGCTACTACTAAATAGCTAATTACAACTATGCAGTTTCATTTGCTGTAAAAGGCTGCACACCAGATGCAAAGAGGTTTCTGTGCTCTTAGGTTCACTTGAAGAGATTTTAATTTAAAAAGGTGGAAGATAAATTTCCCTACTGTTTCAGGATTAAGGATTTTCTCTTTCCAAACTAAATAAAAGCCTGTTGCCACCACTCCTGTCTGGTCTACCCTGGTGAATGCACATTCATAGATGCCAAGGCCAGAAGGAACCATTGTGATCATCTAGTCGGACCTCCTGTATAAAACAGGCCAAGGAACTCCCTCGCAATACTTAGAGAAGATCTTTTAAAAAAAGATCCAATCTTGATCTGAAAATTATCGATGATGGAGAATCCACCGCAACCCTTGGTAAATTGTTCCAATAATTACTCATTATTAAAGATGTGTGCCTTATTTCCAGTTTAAAACTAATTAATAGTGGGTTATACACTTCCCACCTCCAAGCTAACATTTTTAAATGCACAGAGGAAGACATTATTTGATACAGGGGACAGAAGAAAAATATATGCAGAGGTAGATTTATTAAAAACACTTTCCTTTACCTAATCTCTGCAAATTTGCACTCACTAACATTAATTCTCTATCACACAAGTTACTTTAACAGCAATTAGGTTAATATTGGCTGTAGTGGCTTTTTGGTTCAACACTAAACTGAGTATAATTAGAATATGACCACATGGCAGGCAGAGAGCTCAGACTGAAAACACTGATTCAAAGCATTAAATCTGTCAGCATGCTCCAGGGCCAGCCTTCTGGGGGAAAAACTGAATTGTCCAGCCACCCAAGTATTGCTTCTGGCCCGGGTCTTGGTAGCTGTGTCCAAGAAACGTGAAGAAATAGGCACTAATCTGTTTTACTATGGTATTTACTTCTGAAAGCAATTTAGCTCTTTGTAGACACTGCACAGAGAGCCTTAAACTGTAAAGCATATTGTTACGCAGTGTCAGGATCTCAGCTTTTAACTGGGAAATCAGAAGTGTCTAAATTGGAACTGCCAAATTAAAAACATCACCCACCCTTTGTCTGCACAGACCTGCATCTTGTCTGCACCAGCGTGGTTGCAAACTTCTGCGAGACACCCTAGACTCTTGCCAAGCTCTGTTCACAACTGGGAAACTCCTTGAGAGTCACTGGGTTTTGTAAATTAGCAATTTAGTGAGTGAAACGGAAAGCAAATGTACCATAAGATGTACTAGGCTCATTTAATTTGAGTTTAGGTTTAAAATTTCGAAGACTACTAGAAAACATAATGCAGTGTATTTTGCACAAATCCCTCTTAGTAATATGAGACCTCAATACAGCACCTGCTAATAAAAACCAAGCTGGGGAGATACCACCAATTTTTTGGGGTGGATTTTAAGGAGATTCTAATGAAACTAAATCTGCTGAATGATTTTATGACACCTGCCGAGTTAACTTAAAAAGAGATAATGGTTTTGTGACATGACAGGTGAGTACAAGAAGCTGCAACTCCAGCCCTGTTCCCTTGTGCTCCCCATCTGTTTGTTACATCCATCTATCATCTCTGGTCTAAAGTTGGAAACCCTTTTGGACAGAGGTCATCTTTGTGTTATGTTTGTACAGCTCCCAGCACTTGGCTGTTAAGGCCATCACACTACCAATAAAATAATAATGATTATAGGCTCCAAGCAAAGTAACAATTCCATTATTTGCAATCGTGCAGAGGATTAATGTCTGGAATGAGTCTGGGAAAATGTCTCACTCTTCGCCTCCATTACTTTGCTTCCACTCCTCAAAGCACAGCACCCGCCTTACAATTCTGGGAAGGGTCACTGAGATAAAATAGTCCCTCAAATACCTGGTCCACCTCCAGCCTCCTGTACAGCAGTGGAAGCAGACCCTGGTCTCTTGGCTCCAGAGTTTGTGCACAGCAGTCAAGTTTTTAAGATGTTTTAAAAGCACACTCTCCAGATAGCCACACACTTAACCCAATCCCAGACTATGATGCCTCACGCCACATAGCCAGAAGCCACATTTGCTGCTAGCAACTAGGAAAAAGCTTTGCTGTGCTCCTTGAAATATGGAGAATCGTGAAGCACGGGAGTTTTCGGGAGCAGGGAAGGTGGGAAAGTTAGAGCCGTGACATTTATAAAACAGAAGCCCCACCACAGTGACAGGCTTTGCGGATTTCCAAGGCTGGCTCTGTTACCATCTGCTGAGGTGGAAACTGAATTCATTAAAGTCACTTTCACTTGTGAATTAGTCTAGGATCTGATTCCTGTACTCCACAGATAGTAGCGTACTGCAGAATACAGGCTGATTACACTGTAACAAATAGAAAATATAGGAATTGCCAGACTGAATCAGACCCGGAGTCCATCTGGTCCAGTATCCTGTCTGACTGTGACCCAGTACCAGCTGCTTCAGCGAGAAGTACAGGAAACCCTGCAGTAGGCAGTACGGGACTATATATGGAAATATGTATTTGCTCACTGTATGGAAAAGGCCAGCAGTGTTTTGGAACGCTGGCTGCTTGCAAGATTCTCACAATATCTTCAGTGTGGGTTGCTAATCCAGTCTTTTCAGTCATGGATCAGGAGTGCCAGATCTCTGCCTTCTCAGTGTCTAGAAGAGGCAAGAGATGCCCTTGTTCCAGCTGCATTTTACACATATAGTCATCTAGAACTTCTACACAGAAGCCACTAAGCTGCAGACACACGGAACTGCAAACATTCGGACACTTGATTACTGTGTTCAAAGACACAGGACAAGGCAAAGAGACACTATTTCCTCCTTTTTAAGGATTCTACTGTACTAGCATACAAAGTTACTCCCTATCAATGGAGCAGGCCCAAAGACTGGGATCTAAATGCCAGTTTCCGCCATGCTAAAATGATTAAAGTGTATGCACACAGCAGTGATTTACCAAAAAATCACCCTACAAACCAAACAAGAGCATCCTTGCAGGATAATTTCAGTATGCTTATTTTCCTGATTTCTTTTAACATCTGCCATTTTAATCATTAGTCTCACATTTGCTTTCGTAGGTGTTGTAGCTACACAACAGAAAGCATTTAGAGATAAATCACATGTTATGTCTTGAGGCAAGGTGCTTCTCCCGCCTTTGTTGCATGAAATAATCCTGTCCAAGAAACACAGTAAATACCCAGACATGAATTCGTGTTTCCTGAAGATAAAAAAATCCTTTAGAATGAAACAGCTGCAGGTTTTTGTGGAGGTTAACACACAAAGACAACGGTTAATCTTAACGGTATTTAGGAAGTTTGTAAGGGATATAGAAGGTGCCAACTACAGGAGAGTGGGCTTAGTAGTTAAAACCACCATGCATGTGTGTTTAGTTTCCTTTTTCCCCAAAACTTCCTTTCTTAACTGCATGTAATTTAAAAGGAGAAAGGGCTGAGTTCTTCTCTGCTGTCTTTCCACTCATTCTTATGTTCCACATATCTATATTAAGTTTTTCCATACACTGTACTATCAAATCAAAGATCAGGATTATGGTACTATTTGATGCAAGGTTTATCTGGCTGCTTAGGCTATAGCTAAAGAGGGAGAGTGGGGTGAAAGGGAGCTGAACTGAGAAGGGAGTGTACAGAATTTTTTTCTATTGATACATGTTACATTGAAATTGTTTATTTTGTGCATGCACCTAGAAGTTCGATGTACTTTATTGCAAATATACAAATAATTTTCAGTACAGATATTTTTCCCCCATCTCCTTTGCTGTGGTGTTTGCTCAAACGCTCATGATGAGCCTAACTGGATTAATGGAAAGCAAAACAGTTCTTCTCCGTGTCATTACACAAGATTTTCAGGGACAGACAAGGTGGCCTTTGCATACAGAACCCAGTTATGGATTTCAGAGCCATTCTATGAGCGAAGAGTAGCAGATTTTACAAGCAGAAACAATGGGAGGTTGTCAAGAGAGCCTCTTGGCGGATCTGTTAGATTTATGGGTTAGACACAGCCACACTCACACTAGACACTGAGGACGTGTCCCCCACACTGGGCCTGGAGAAAAGTGGACCTTTTCCATCACTGGCGTCTCAGCTGCTGGGGGTGGCACGGTCAGTGATGCTCAGCCATAGCTGCTCTACGAGCAGTGTCCAGAGCCTAGATCAGTGGCGCATGCCCCACAGTGCACTGTTCTAGCCCACAGCTTCTGGACTGGGTGAAAACTGTAGCAAGTTCATGCACATTGGGCGTGATCCTGGCTAGGTGCTGAGTGGACTTAATCCCTATTGGCTTCTCGAGTGGGTGAGGTCACTAAGAACTACACTGACTCTCAGACACCCTTTTTGCTTCAATAGCAGCAGCAGTAACGCCATCTGCAAATTAAGTTTTTCACAAGTGTGTGGTGGAAAGGAAAAATAAAGGCCACCACCCTAGAGCAGCAGCCTGCTATAATTTATGCAGAGTTCCCGCAGCTTCCTGCAATAACTGATGAGTAACTGACCAGAACGAATAAGGTGCTGCATTCCCATGATCCAGCCATTCACGGCAGGGTCTTTAAATGTGGAGTCTAGTCCACCAACACACTTCCCCCACTCAAAGGACTTGAACCCGATACAGTAGAGTGCAAGGCATGCAAAGATGAACAATATAATGCAATTCTAATCTGATGCATACTTTTCCATCTTAGGATCTCAAAGCTACTTTAGCTTTACTGTGTAAGGGAAGAGGGCATCATTATCCTTATTTTATCGATAAGAAATCAGAGGCACAGAGAGATTAAGTGTTCACCCAAGGTCACACAGCACAACACTGGTAAAATCAGGAACAGAACCCAGGAGTCCTGGTTCCCAGCTTCCTACTTTAACCACGAGGTCACACTAGTCAGAATGCTAATAAGCCAGTGTTAAGTATTAGCTTCTAGTTATCAATGTACAGATGAGCTATTTCCCCATGACACTGAAAACACCCACGTTATAACTGAGGCTTCGATGCGTTCAAGTTAAATTAATTTACTTCAGAATTAAGCTAACCCGTTTTAACTGGCGCCAAACTCATCAATTTAGTTTCAAGAGCCTAACAGAAGCCGATGATCTAGCATCGCGACTGATTTCTTCTCTCCACCCACCACCCTTTATTTTAGGCAGTAATATTCTGTAGGAAATTAAAGTCACGCATTTGAGATCAAATAAAAACATCCATGGAACCCACATGAAGAAGAATTAAATGATCTACTGCTACGAAAGCGGCAGTTTAAATGACATTTGGAGGGGTTTTGCAGGGGAGGGGCAAACCAAGGAAAGGACAGTCTCAGAAGCCTTGTTAGCCGCTCACATTGCTCCTCCCCAGCACACCCAGTTAAACACCGTTGAGGGCACTAGAATGAATCTCTTTAGCAACAGTCGCTGCCTCCCCTCTCCAGCTGTCAGGCGTGCAAAGGAAGCCCAGACTTCACGCATGCCCCAAGCACAGAGACAGAAACCACTTCATTCTGTCACAAGAAAACGGCCGCCACTGGACCTTGTGTCCAAACAAGAGCGCACCAGCACTCCTGCTCCAAGGCCGAGCACCGTCTGCTGCCTTTCGCCCTAAGACTTTCCTGCAGGCATTAGGTGGGGGAGGAGGATGGGTAGAAATGGGGGATTCTTCCTCCCCTCCCTATCCTGGAAAGATAAGCCATTTGCTGGGGTTTGAGATATAAAAGGAGTCTTTGGCAGTCCAGGACCTTAGCAGCAGGATTCATCTATACACACCATGCTCTGCAGGGACATGCACCTGCTGCTCAACTCAACAGCCCCTTATCCTGCCCCTTGCAGCTGCCTCAGTCCTCCAGGCTCCCTCCCCCTAGTCAGCCTCTTGCAGGAGCTTGCTGCTTCCCACCACCATCCTGATGGGGCTTGCGGCTCCTTTACCCAACAGTCCCCTTCCTCTGCAACCAGCCCCTTGCACAACCCTGGTTCAGTTGCCAATCCACCCCGAAAAGCCCTCTCTGCTCCATGCAGCACCTACCCCATCTTCTTCGCTAGGGGGCAGCCCAAGAAATCTCCCCTTTTTCATACTTCCCCTCCCTGAAGCTGTTGGATTCACTCATTTCTTTAAAGGGTCTTCTCCTTTCCACAACCCCCATCCCACAGCCCCCTCAATAACCCATTACACCCCCTCCTATGCAACACTCAGCCCCCCCCCAAGGCCCCTTCCTTACAACACTTCCCATTTCCCCATCCTTCCTTGACACCCCCTAGTAGCAGCCCTGTCCTCCCCCTTCCCACCACTGAGCCCCCATTTTACAATACACAGCACTGAACAAACACCAACGCAGAGCCTTCCGGGCCCCAACTTCACAGGACCCCCCACTCCCAGATCATACAGCCCTCAACTCAAGAGCCCCCCTACACCTCCAGTGCACCAGCAGCCCCTCTCTCCCAGTGCCTCTCCACTGCGCAGCCTTCCTGGACCCCACATAGCAGACCCCAACCCTACAAATGCTAGCCCCCATCCCTCTTGAATCCCACCCATTGCACATGCCCCTCGATAATTTACAGCCTCCCCTCCCCATTGCACAGCCCTCCCAGGCCCCACATTGCAGACCTCCTGCCCCTACACTGCATCAACCACTTCTCCATCCCTTTGCACGTCCTCTCCCTCAACTGCAGCCCCTAACTACACATTGCACCAACCCCCCATCTCTTTTCACACCCTCACTGTACAGCCCCCTCCCCCATAAAACAAAGTCTCCCCATCCTCCATGCACACCTCCCCCCACTTCCTTCTCTCCACTGCAGCCCCATAACCCCATATTGCACAAACTCCCCTTCTCCTTTTGTAACCCCACTGCACTGTCTTCCTTGGCAGCTCACCACATACCCCCTTCCCCATATTGCACCAATTTCCCTCTCCCCTTTTGTGCAGCCTCTCCCCCACTGCAGCCCCTTATCTCCACACTGCACTCCCCCACTACACAACCCCCATGCCTCTTCCCCACCGCACCACATCCCCAATTCCTCCCCCATCGCAGCTCCCACACATTGCACCAGCTCCCCTGCCCCTGCCCAGCGCCCCCTGCCTCTTTGCACCCCCCCTACCCCACGGCACCCCCCCCGCCCGAGCCCCCCTGCCCCACGGCACAGCCCCCCTGCACCGCCCCCCTGCCCCACGGCACCCCCCCCGCCCGAGCCCCCCTGCCCCACGGCACAGCCCCCCTGCCCCACGGCACCCCCCCCGCTCGAGCCCCCCTGCCTCTTTGCACCCCCCCTGCCCCACGGAACCTCCCCGCCCGAGCCCCCCCGCCCCACGGCACAGCCCCCCTGCCTCCCCCTGCACAGCCCCCCTGCGCCACGGCACCCCCCCGCCCGAGCCCCCCTGCTCCACGGCACAGCCCCCCTGCACAGCCCCCATGCCCCACTGCACCACCCCCCGCCCCACGGCACCTGCCCCTCGGCACCCCCCCTGCACTGCCCCACTTCACCCCCCCCGCCCCACGGCACTGCCCCCCTGCCCCACGGCACCTGCCCCGCTCGAGCCCCCCTGCCCCATTGCCCACCCCGCTCCCGGCTCCGGTACCTGCTCCCGAGGGTCCTGCTTCCATCCCATCCACGCGGGCACGGCTCCGAGCTGGGCGGACGGCGGGCGGGGGGCGAGCGCGGCTCCCTCCGCCTCCCGCTGCTGCTGCGGCCGCCGCAGCCTCTGGGCAGCCTCCTCCTCCTCCCCGCCTGGGCCCCAGTGCGCAGGCGCGACCGCCCGGCCAACCAGCGCCGGCGCGAGCGACTCGGCCCGGCCCCAGCGCCCACAAAGGCGGCGGAGCGGGGGCAGCGCCCCCTAGCGGGGCGGGGCGGGGCGGCAGCTCCCTGCGGGCCCACAGCGCGTCTGCACAGCGCCGCCATCTTGGATCCACAGCGAGGCTGGGCGGGTTCCCTCGCGGCTGCTCTAGGAGTGTCCCGTCTGTGCGGGGGGAGGGAGCGCCGGGTGTGCAATGGGAGGGCTGGGGAGGGAGTGTCGGGTGTGCAATGGGAGCGCTGGGGAGGGAGTGCCGGGTGTGCAATGGGAGGGCTGGGGAGGGAGCGCCGGGTGTGCAATGGGAGGGCTGGGGGAGGGAGCGCCGGGTGTGCAATGGGAGGGCTGGGGGAGGGAGCGCCGGGTGTGCAATGGGAGGGCTGGGGGAGGGAGCGCCGGGTGTGCAATGGGAGGGCTGGGGAGGGAGCGCCGGGTGTGCAATGGGAGGGCTGGGGAGGGCGTGCCGGGTGTGCAATGGGAGCGCTGGGGAGGGAGTGCCGGGTGTGCAATGGGAGGGCTGGGGAGGGCGTGCCGGGTGTGCAATGGGAGGGCTGGGGAGGGAGCGCCGGGTGTGCAATGGGAGGGCTGGGGAGGGAGCGCCGGGTGTGCAATGGGAGGGCTGGGGAGGGAGCGCCGGGTGTGCAATGGGAGGGCTGGGGAGGGCGTGCCAGGTGTGCAATGGGAGGGCTGGGGGAGGGAGTGCCGGGTGTGCAATGGGAGGGCTGGGGAGGGAGCGCCGGGTGTGCAATGGGAGGGTGTGCAATGGGGGGCTAGGGGAGGGAGTGCCGGGTGTGCAAAGGGGAGGGCTGGGGGAGGGAGTGCCGGGTGTGCAGTGGGGGGCTGGGGGAGGGAGTGCCGGGTGTGCAGTGGGGGGCTGGGGGAGGGAGTGCCGGGTGTGCAATGGGGGGCTGGGGAGGGAGTGCCGGGTGTGCAGTGGGGGGCTAGGGGAGGAAGTGCCAGGTGTGCAATGGGAGCGCTGGGGGAGGGAGTGCCAGGTGTGCAATGGGGGGCTAGGGGAGGGCGTGCCAGGTGTGCAATGGGAGGGTGTGCCAGGTGTGCAATGGGAGGGCTGGGGAAGGAGTGCAGGGTGTGCAGTGGGGGGCTAGGGGAGGGAGTGCCAGGTGTGCAATGGGAGGGCTGGGGAAGGAGTGCAGGGTGTGCAGTGGGGGGCTAGGGGAGGAAGTGCCAGGTGTGCAATGGGAGCGCTGGGGGAGGGAGTGCCGGGTGTGCAATGGGGGGCTGGGGAGGGAGCGCCGGGTGTGCAATGGGAGGGTGTGCAATGGGGGGCTAGGGGAGGAAGTGCCAGGTGTGCAATGGGAGCGCTGGGGGAGGGCGTGCCGGGTGTGCAATGGGGAGGGCGTGCCGGGTGTGCAATGGGGAGGGCGTGCCAGGTGTGCAATGGGAGGGTGTGCCAGGTGTGCAATGGGAGGGCTGGGGAGGGAGTGCAGGGTGTGCAGTGGGGGGCTAGGGGAGGGAGTGCCAGGTGTGCAATGGCGGCTGGGGAGGGAGTGCCGGGTGTGCAGGGCTGACATAGTGCCAACTCCACTCATGCAGTTTACACACAGGCCGGCAGTCAAGAATATATCCAATGCCACAACAGGAATGAAGCTGAACAATTCCTTTGAAGTATAAAAATGCCGTTTTCCAAATTGAATCTGACAATTAAAATTTGTCCCATAACTTATATTTGGGTAAAAAAAAGTTCTTAAAAACCCGAAGATAATAGAGATGTTTCCACAATTCTGTTTTAATGCCAGTAAAATAGTTGTTTGAAATAAATAAGCATTCTCCTGCAGCCTCACAAACGTTAGCATGGCTCCAGGGTGAGGATGAAATTGACTTCATGGTCCAAGCAGGGAGAAAAGCAGAAACTTAGACAAAGAGCATAAACCCTGACAAGGAAATGGGGCTTCTAAAATCCTTCCACATTTAATAATCTAGTGTGGTTAGTAATTTGAGCACTGATCCTCATGTACGTGCTGAACTTAGATACTCCCATGCATAACTTAAGCGTGTCTATGTGTTCGCAGGATCAGAGCCATAGCTAAAGAAATTTTACATTATAAGATTTTTAAGTTATCAGTATCCATTTAACACTCTGCTATTGCCAAATACAAATTCCACATACACCAATTGCCATTTAGCTTGAGAGTGAGGAAGAGAAACAGCCCAAAAGGTCACCTCTCCTCCTTCCCCACCCTGTCCCTGCAAGTCCTGCCTATCTGAAAACCAGCACTTATGGAGACTCCAAGCAGCACCAGTGATGTTACTGTCACACTCTAATGATCATCTTTGCTCTAGCGGGAAGGCCAAATAGAATGTAACACAGAATCAAAAGTGGAACTAAGGTAGATGCAGTACAGGGAAATTTTGAATCTAGGAGGATGTGAAAGAACTTTACAATAACTTCGGGTAATATATTGCCCAAGATGGCACAAGGGGTTGTACTAAACAGGATGTCCGGTAAGCACTTTCCTCAGTCTCACTCTACCTTTCATTAAAGCATCATCAAATAAAAAGGAAATGCTTTAATAACTAAGATGTCCTTCAGGGTTGTCGGCTGAGCAGGGCTGGAGCAGTTTGGGGTTCCTAGCAGGTTCATGGCGAGACACATTTGGCGGGGTATTTTTTGGAGTCATTTTTCTCTGCTAGGCTAATGAGAGAACAGTAGGGGACAATTTTATTTAATAGCAGCTTTTATTGTTTTAATTTTGCTCCTTTGTGAACCTTGTTGGCAAATGGGAATGATAGGTTGGTTTGTTTGACATCAGGGGCGTTCGTTAGTGCTGTGTTAGAAGCACCCCCTTGTGGTTATGTGTAATGTGTAAGGGTCGCTACGAAGCCATGGAAGGGAAATGGGATCTGAGAATGTAGGGGTCAGTGAAAGTGTTCAGTTTACCTGCACAGTAGAGCTCCCACCTTTACCCTGTTCCTAGAGCTCAGGGCATAACCTTCTGCTGGTTTGTAGGGTCTTTTACTAGTGAAAGAGCCTTACACATATATCCTTAACCTCAAATAAATTTGTTAGTCTCTAAGGTGCCACAAATACTCCTTTTCTTTTTATTCTTAACCTCTGTTAACAATCACTAAAACAGAATGCACACGCTAAGCATACAGTGCTCACCACTCCCAGTAAGGCAGACAAACTTTTCCTGGTGGCCAGTTAGGATCAGGTCATCCAGGGACTCCAGCTTCTGCACGATATAGTTGGCAGGGTGTTGAGATCTGGCAGCTCTGATCTTGGGCTGTGTCCTGGAGTTGGTTCCAATTAACTTCCTTTTGGACCCGTTTATATAGTGAAACATGAGTCCTGCTTAGCTATACCTTAACCAATTATTTAACTAAAATATTATAAAGTAATTCTTTGACCAATCCTAACCTATTGCGAAACAATTCTTTACCCACTCATACCCCACCACCTTAGTTGATTTAAATCTTGCAAAATTAGTTATGCAGACAGAAACCAAAGAACCAGACAGAAACCATACAGGTAAGCAATAGAGAAGTAAGGACCCTAAAGGCCAGAAGCTGGGAATGGGCAACAGGGAATGGCTCACTTGATGATCACCTGTTCTGTTCATTCCCTCTGGGGCAACTGGCACTGGCTGTTGTCGGAAGACAGGATACTCAGCTAGATGGACCTTTGGTCTGACCCAGTATGACCGTTCTTATGTAAGGAAAAACTATAAAGAAGTAGAGATTTCACAACCACAACTGTTGATAAGTGATTCCTTGCCAGACAGAAAGCTGTCAAACAAAGTTTTCTTTAAACATCTTTAGATCTGTTATCTGGTGGTGGTGGTGGGTACTATTGGGATAAGAGTGCCTTCTTTATAGCGTGCTATTTCATTGTTTGAATGTAGTTTAGATGGAATGTGAGGGTGTGACTTTCCGCTTCTTGGCTCCTGGCTGCTGCTGTCCTAATGTGGCTGCAGAAGAAGCCTCAGACCTTACATTCACCATCAGCATAGCAGGGGTTTACAACAGTAACTCCTGATAGCATTGATGGGAGCTCCCCATATCCACGGAAGAAGGTCACGGTGCCCTTGGATTTCTGAGGCAGACCTGGATGCTGAATGCTCCTTGGCCCCTGGAGGTTGAATGTGGCAGAGAGCAAACTGAAGCCTGAAGCATTTAGTTGTTCGATAACAGCCATGTCTAAATGATCTGCCTTGGGGGTCAGGTGCATTTTTCAGTTGCCTCACGTGCAGGCATTTCCTGCTCTCTCGGGTGGTATTAGCAAGTGCACATAGAGGAGTTATTTACAAACTCTGGGCCAGGTCCATCCCTGCTGTCATTATTGACTTAGTCACTCTGAGGGGAGTGTGACCCTCTGGGTTGATGTTGGTGAAACATCACTGATTTTTTTTTTTCTTTTCTTTTTTGGAACTAGTTGTTTTCCCCATTGTCCTGCTGCAAGGGCTTGTAGAGGGCAGAAATAATGAGCAACACTTTGACTACAAAGTGTGAACTTTACAAAACCATCTCACAAGGATGAACTGTGTGAACACTTCAGGAATGGCTCCCTTTCACTAGAAGACAGCCTACGTTCTCGAGCCCTCATCTTGCAATCTGATGCATGCAGCTGGACCACCATGCCTATCCCCTCAATATCAGAGGATCAGATTGGCTGACCAGGGCCTTAACATTATTACTGGTACAGAACCTTTATATTGCTGTAGTCAATGCATAGTGGCATCAGCCAGATCAGGGCCTGTTGTGCTAGACTCCTCTCTGAAAGCATGACAGATGAACCCAGGTGTGACTAAAAAAGTAACCGTCACGTCCCAGTTTTCGTTCACAGTCAGTTCTCAGATGATCATTTTAATGAGCAGAAGCTAACTGAATAGAAAATGCCATTGCAAATCTGGGGAGTTAGAGCTAGGGACTGGGCAGCAGGACTCCTGGGTTCGATTCTTGGCTCAACTACTGACTTACTGTGAAATACACCTTTGTGCCTCCGTTTCACCCCCTGGAATCTACACCCGAATATTTTGCTACAAGCGTTACCAGGGCAGAGGATGGTGAGGTTTAATTATTTGTAAAGCATGCTGAGATCCCCAAATGGGAGAGGCAAATTCTTATCGTCAGTGAGGCACAAACTTCAGTAACTCACGTAGTTCTGAAACAGAACATCTTATTCTCATGGAGTTAGGTCAGCAGCATTGATGTCGGGCTTAGCATTAGTATTTTTTAAATAACAAAAAGCCTGCCTGACATTTCTGAGGACACGCGCACAAAAACACCAGTGTCTTCAAGCAGGGGGTTAACAATGACCACAGAATTCAAATGACCCACTTTCATTTATGCTTCTAACTTGGAAGCCCAGGGCTCCTCATAGAGCAAAGGAGATTGACTGTGGCATCATTCTAACTCCATTTATTGTTGACATTCCCACAAGAGGCTGTACCAGAAGCTTTGGCAACATATTTAATTGAACCACACAGTGTAATTTACATTGATTAGCATGTACAATATTATGGGGATGCCATTTGGTAATATACACAGTGCTATGTGTATCAGACAGGTGACCCACTCTGCTAAATCCTAGAACTGGTGTTCAATCCCCCTGCAGGAGAGGATTCTAGAGTTAGCAGATCCACTTTTCCTGACCTGCACAAATAGCTCCTTGCTGAGCAGCAGCACCTCCTGGACTAGTTATTCAGACCCCACCAACACAGCAGTGGAGGAGCTGTAGTCTAAATAAGACTAGGATACCAGCCATGACGAGGGTTAATACTGACCAACTCAAGTCATTTTTATTTGGCTGTTGCAATACCAATAGTGGGTCAAACGCTCAGCTGATGTTTCATTCATTTTGGGTTGTCCACAAAGTACTGTAAATCTGGGGCACGAGCACTAGTGTTAAGTGGTAAAACAAAAGGGCAAGAAACAATGGAAATAGGCATTGCCCCCAGGAACGGATAAATCTGAAAGGATTTAATCATCCCCAGCAAGCAGACTTAACATGGACATTGTCAGAGGTTCATTTCCTCTGAAGGATAATCGTGCCAGACGGAGCTGCCTTAGCCGAGGGCAGCAGTGACACCAGCATCATTGGCAGGAAGGTTTCAGTTGACTAGACATGGTGTTAAGTCAAGTTTGTGTCACTGTAGTTCTCCGGTACCCTTTCTGCTTCCTATTTCTGTCAGTTGTACCCAAGCAGATACAGTGAACACAGAAAGGGGCCTGCTAGAATTCTCTGCACATTTGTGATGCTTGCATCTCACAAACCTGCTGCTGCTCATATGACAAGAGCTGGGCTGGGCTGTAAATTCTAACTTCAAGATGGACCAAAAATCCATTGTGGAACAGAGCCAGCAACAGGGACATAGGCCCAGAACCTCAAAGATAATTAGATGCCAAAAACACAGGGAGTTCAGTACCTAAATACCTTTGAAGATCTAGGCATGAGCTTCCTTGGATGCACTGTTTACTCTCACTGCATTTCCAGGCATTACAATGACGAGTTTCGTAACATGATGATACTTAGGCTGTAGTGTAGCCATAGCTTAAGTCAACAGAAGTTATGTTGCTCAGGGGGTGTGAAGTAGCCACCTCCTGAATGACATAATTTATGCTGATTTAAGCACCAGCGTGTACAGCGTTATGTCGGCAGGAGAGCCTCTCCTGCTGACAGAGTCCACCGCTCATTGGGGTGGATTAATTGACGGGGAAGCTCTTTGTAGCCATAGCCCTAGTGTACAGGCCTGACAAACTGTTAGACCCCCATGCACTGCTCCCGTCGCCCACTGGCACTTTTAGACGCACCAAAGTCATGCTAGGCATTAAGTGACATCACCTTTCCCTGCTAGGCAGGCAACTCCATCAGCAAGTGCTTCCCCCATCTTTGTGTTTTGCCTTTAACTGGCTTAGACAATTTAAAGCCCCTGAACAGTTCCTCCTCTTGCTCAATACATGCAGAAAGAAACTGGAGATGCAGGAAGCAGTAGGTTATTAAAGATACAAGTTATTTTAAGCAATCAAGTGTATTGAATTTCTGTTTATAGTTGGGGTTGTTTTTCCCTTTGCACCGGGCACAACTATTTTTGCCCTGGTCACCTACTTGTACTGCGGAAGTATGCAATTATTAAAAGGAAACAATCCCTCACTTTCTTATTCAGTTTTGATTAGCTCCTGTACTTACTCTAATTTGTGCCCGTATAATGTAGGAATTGCCATACTGGATATGACAAGTGGTCCATTTAGTCCAGATTGCATCAATGGCCAATACCAGATATTTCAGGAAATAGTGTAAAAAATGCCACTGGGGACAATTATGGAATAACCTACCCATAGGGGACATTTCTTCCCAAATCTTGTCAGTTAATAGTTGGCTTAGGCCCTGAAGCTAGGGTGACTAGATGTCCTGATATTTAGTTGTCTGTCCCGTGTCCCGACCGATGTACAGTCAGGACACCATTTGTCCTGATATTTTGCTTCGGCAGCACTCTGGCTTTTTTTTTTTTTGTGCTTGGGGTGGCAAAAAACCTAGAGCTGGCCCGGGGGCGGGGGGGGGGATTTGGGGGGCGAGTGAGCCTGTGGCTGCCCTCCCATGTGTCCTGATATATTGTTCTGGTCATCTGGTCACCTTACCTGAAGCAGGAAGGTTTATTTACCTTCTTAAATATAACTGGGATGTTATCAGTACAAGCATCTAATCTTTGTTTAAATTCTGATCTTGTGGGCTCAATATCCTGTGGCAATGAGTTCCACAGTTTCAGTTACATGTTATGTAAGATTTAATTTACAATTTAAATAATTTAAGAAAGACGTTTGTTTACAAGCAACAATAACTGTTGCTGATTCTGTACACTGCATTTTTATTAGATACCAACAAGGAAAAAAACAGAACATTTGGCACAAGAATGCCAATTTTTTATTTTTTTGGACACATGAACACAAAATATCCCTGCAGGCTAAAAAAAATACATTGCAAATTGTACACAACCAGCATCTTATCGCAACATGGGGCTGCTAACCCACCCATAACCGTTTAGAAAGAGTACCTCGTATTGCTATAGACATACATCCAGTCCAAATTTAATAAAATACAATTTTAAACATTACAAGTCTAACAATATAGAAACAAAAATTACATCATAAGTCAAAATGAACAAATGCATTTTACATTGAAGTTTCAGCCTCTAGACATAGAAATATCATGAAAATGTCAATAGCAAGGTATAAGAAAATCTGTGATATTACAAGATCTTTCCTCAAATTTCACAAGGAAAAAGCCTTGCAGTTGAAACAGTATTGATACAATGCCCTCCAAACTCTGCTTTCTTAAAATGAAAGTAGAGCTACTGCCTTGCTATTGAGCAAGAAAAATCCTACAGCACATCCACAAAGGTAGTTGGGGCGGGGGGGAGGGGGGAAAGAGAGAAATGTTGTTAAACGCTATCTGAACAAGATGATGCCTTTGCCCATGTGTCGGGCAAGACTTTTGATATCGATAAATAAGCTCTGAAATTTGTCTGGAACAAGATACGTACTGTGCGGGCTGGTCTACACTTGAAACGCTACAGCGGCACCGCAGCTGTCCTTCTGTACGGACGCTCCCTATGCTGGCGAAAGAACCTCTTCCCAATCCGCCTAGCGCTGTCGACAGGTCAGCTGAACTACGTCCTGCAGGGGTGTCGATTTTTCACAGCTCCGAGTGATGCGGTGAAGCCGACCTCATTTTCTAGTGCAGACCAGGCCGAAGAAGCATGGTTGCCTGTCGATCACAACCTTTTATGCCCTTTGGATGCACCCACAGGCACTACACTAAACTGTAGAACTTACAGTAAGAATAAATAAGTTGGTCCCGTCTGACTGTCTGAGATGGGCCAACTGGTTCCTTCCAGAGCTTGTTCAGAATCCAACCGTTTACAAAGAAAGCAGAACTGGTTCAAAAGTGGGGTTTCTGCTATTCTTTACTGTCAACTGCCCCTGCCCCCAACTCATTAAACTTTGCTACATTTAAAATCTTCCACACCACATAGCTAAACAGTGGCCGACAGGCTTTATTTATAAAAAACCAAACACCCTAAGAACTACAGCTACAGAATGCACATCTTCCCATTGATTGACACATGCATAACGATTCAGTCAGTCCCAAGGGGTAATTGAGATCATCGAGCTGCACCTCATCACTCAGCTTTCAGAACTGTATACAATAATATTGCTGCACCTTTGATCTTGCAGTTCTAACCTCCCAAAAGACGCACCCTTCAATGACAATAATTCTAAATCTAGAATGCTCTTCGGTTCTCTCTACCTCTCCAAGTGACAACACTGCACCCTTACCAGTATTTTATTCCTGTGATGTTCTAACACAAGACTGAGTTAGAAAGTTCTTGCCATGCTTCCCAGAGCTAGCTGAGGTCCAATAATCTGTACAGTTTGAGGTTAAATATTCAGGCTAATTGCAGGCAAGCAGATAAGAGGCTCTCATTTCATTCAATCTGAACTAGGAGTGCTTGGCACTGGACAACTATCTATCTGGTGGTAAAAATTAAATCTCAGTCTTATCCACCCTTGACTAATCAGTCACATTCTTGCCTAGTGCATGAACCCACAGTGATCTTTGATCCTATAAGCTAAAGGGTGCTCAATTTCTCTTCAAGGTGCCAAAATTCACCATAGATTGGGTCAAAGTTCATTCTAAAAGGTTTTTTTGTATTCTCCCTGAACAAGTATTAAGAAAAGCAGCCGTCTAGCTGAAGCAGCAGTCAGTCTCCCACCCACATGTCCTGATTATTATCCAAGTGAGGTATTCTTTAAAAAAAGTTTAACAAATTAAAAAGAACCTTATCTAAACCTGTCCACACTACACGCCAGGAGCAGAGCTTGCTCCAGTCCCATTTTCCAACAGAAAAAGTTTAAACTAATTTTAATGAGGCATACTACTCTGAAAGTAGGTTATAAAAACTGTCTTGAAGACAGGCTTCAGTTTACTCAGGTACAACTGAAAAGACAGCATTTAAAAATGTAAACTTTATTTTATGTACAAGCTTATTTAGAAGACTGAAGGAAAAAACAGCATTTCATATTGCTGAGCTTTTGAGAGGGCTGGTTTCCAAGCTCAGGAACAACACACAACTTAGCAGCAAACCCCACACCAATGGCAGAGACAGTGCAATAGCTGGTGACTTTTCAAACTTGTCTTAGCTTCTGCAGTGGTGTAACGTTAGCTATGTTGAATCTCAGAATAAGATTTTAGTCTGTGTTAACTCATGTTAACCCTAAAAGAAATCTATTCTCAATGTACTAGGTTTGTGAGTTCCAAAAGTATTAAGTGAAGCCAAGTCCCTCTTCCTTTTTATACATTTTAGCTGAAAAAAGCCAAGCAAATAAAAACAACTAATTCCTTGTCCGGGACAGAATATATTTGATTTAAACTTTTTAAACATGCTGTTGAATGCAATTGTGAGAGCAACCTAGATTTCCAGGGGGGAAGGGGGGAAAAAAAAAGGGGGGGGGGGGATTAAAATGCTGGTACCAGGCTTCAGGTTGCTACGGTCACACAATACACTTAGAACTGTACAGATTGGCGAGCCTTCCGACATATAACACCCAATTTCCAAGCTTATAAAAAAAAGTGGTAGACAGGACACCAACAGTGAATATAAAACAGTTAAAAATAATTATTAAAAAAAACCCATGGAAGTGCGTCTTTTCTGATTAGTTTCAGAAACTGCCAAATTGTGTGTTCAGAAAATGACACAAGAAGGTTGGTTAAACTCATGCACAATCCTCAGCTAGAATTTTACACTGTCAGGGGGGCTTAAAAAAAATTTATTGCCAAAGTTAAATCTTCTATGAGAAAAGTTTTAAAATCACTTAGATTTATCAAACCACACAGCAGCATAAAGTGGGCACTTTTGTAAAAGTTTGAAAAATATCTAAAAGCTAATTTTTTTAAAATATTTTATCATTTTTAGAAGGGGAAATGGTTCAGTACTTGTTACCAGATCACGGCAGTATTATTTGTAACCATCATAATTAAAACCTGCTGCCAGGCATCACTCTCTGGTTATGTTACACATTCACAGAACAAGAACCACCTAGCTGAATCCGTAGTATAGTGCAATTGCTTTGCAGCCCAAGTCTGCAGAGATTAAAAAGATAACTAGTAAAACTGACAAAAACCTGCAATACCTGTGAAAGTTAATGTTTGTTAAAAGGCATTTACAGTAGTGAAATCTAAAATCTCCATTAAAAAAAATATCTATGGCCCCACACAATAGAATGGTTACACTGAATTGGAGTAAAATGTTTCGCCATAATATGCATACTTACTAAGCAGTGCATGAAGACAGGGAATTTGTCATCTTGATAAACTAGTGGGATGAGGAGATAACTTAAAAACCATAGCTAGCAAAATATTCAATAAAAATCTTTCATGCCAAGTCTTTTAAAAATTTCAGGATGATCGGCCTTTTGCGCTTTGAGGTAAAAATTCAGTCCAATGCATCAGAAAAGACAGTTCATGAATTTCTATTACTTAAAACAACAAAACAAATGGCTCAATTGTGTTGGTGCATCAGACTTTGCTGTGAAGTGTAGATTCAGTGCGACTGTTCAGAGCTGCTGGTAGTACACTGTCTGAAATAGACTGAGACCTAGCTATAAGCAGTAGGCGTTCAAAACATTTCAGGACTGCGTGGGTTGCCGGTTCTGCCTCGTCTTCCCAGATGGACTCAGGCAAAATACATTGTATGCTGGGTATCATGATGGATCTGCACTGCCTTTGCCAGAGCCTGGGGATCCCGGCCATTGCTCTGTCCTGAAACGTGGCTGCCTTCAGCACTGTAAAGATGCAGACACATTTAGAGGGCTATGTACAATGGGACAAAAACGAACACACTTAAACCGTTCATTACTCAAGGTTCTGTACCTGCTATCTCTGACTACAGAGATAGTGCTCCAGGACCAGACTAACTTAGGCCAGTAGCTGATCATGAGTTATCCACATACAGATTAGTGCAGAGAGGAATCTTCCATTAGTATAGTTTACTTAAGTCTTTAGACCACATTCCATTTTAGTCCAACAATCGTCCCTTCTACAGCACCTTTCATCCAAGGATTTCAAAGTGCTTCACCAACATTAATTCCTACCAACACCTGTGAGCTAAGTATCTCCTTTGTAATGATGGGAAAACAGAGGTGAAGTGACTTGCCCAAAGCCTGAGGGAGTCCATAGTAAACCTGGGTTAGAGGCATTCCTGGCATTTGGACCTATACGTCTTCTGGCCAATGCTGCCTCAAATACACCACCTGAAAAGTACTAAGGGATCTTTAGCGAACAAGAGTTGCCAGAAACTCAGTTTCAGGACTCCTCCCAAGTGCACAAGGAGCTGGAGAGGAGGAAAACCTAACTTCCTGCTACAGTGCTTTAGCTGCAGTAACTCGAATACAAACCCATTCAAGGGCAAAGGGAGGCAGAACAGTTGAAGTTACATTTTCAAACTTACATAAAGAAAAATATTAATTTTTTCCATAATGAATAAGATTGGGAAAAAAAGCTCACACTGTGCAAACGGAAAGTGTAATGATCTAAAAAAACCACACAAGTGTGTTGCTGTAATAAGTAAAGACTCTTCTGACCTCAGCTTCAGTTCTTCCCATGGCTGTTAACCATCCAGTTAAACAAACAAAAAAAAAAAGAAATGCATAAGAACTAACCACCAAATTTGATAGTTTGGCTTTATGAGGCATATCCAGGCTACTGAGAAAGGCTACATTTTTTAATGACTTTTAGTGACTTTGCTGCCAGACTGACAATCCTGGAGAGCTACATCTGCTATATATGCCCAGGGCAGGCACAGAGCACTGCACAGCTCTGCCAAATTTCCTGCCCCTGAACTGGATGGATCCCAGTTAACAAGAAGGGCGACACTGTCTCCATGCCCCAATCAATTCTTAGCCTCTCAACATGGTCAGACATTGCTGTTTGAGGTAGGACTAGACTGAGAACTCACCAAATTGTTTCACACAGAAGGCCAGTTCAAATCAGTGATTGGTATCAAGGGAAAGGAAGAAGAGTTATCAAGATTTTATTCGTCACTTACAAGTAAAACAGATCTTTTTAGACATGTTAAACAGTCTACTATAAAAAGAGACAGAAGCCTTTCACTCCTTACCTATCATGATCCTTGTCTACAAGATGATATCTTGCCCTAAATGCTACCAGCCTGGCATAGTATGCAGGAGCTGGAATGGAGACGGATCTTGTACAGCGGACGTACGTGTGACACAGCTGGTAGGTTAGCAGCTGCAATTCATCTGCAGTGAAACAGTTGTCATCCCACAAGACCTGATAGTGAGATGGGCGGCTGGTACCCTGGTGAAGGAGGCAAATACTTGTTTAACTGGATTATATCCATCTAAGGCAGATGGAGCTCTAGAGACTTCTTGAATCAGTATCATTCAACTGAAACTGAGAAGCAGTTTCTAGAGAGATTTATATTCAAGTGATTTATCAGAATCTTAGCACCGATTCATCATGTGTTAAATAAAACTGATAGAACTGCAAGTCTGCTCAAACTGTAAACAGGTGATGATGTCATCCGTGAGTGACGACAGCTCCCAACGGATATTTTGCTCCCAACAGCACAAGTCTAGTGCAGACTGAAGATTACCTGAATTCCTGCATGGCTACAGAGGTAAAAGTCAAATTCAGAGGGATGTGTGATGGTGCTGTCCACGGTAGTGCCTGCTGGTACATTACCACTTTTACCCACCTGTTTGGAAAAAGATTGTAATTAGTACATTTACTTCTGCATGTGTCCCTTATGCAGCCCTACCAGGACGGACTTATTTTAAGTTTCTGGTGAATGTAGCGCTCATGAAAGTGAGGAAATACTAAGCTCTTTTCCACGCTAAGGATTAAACGATGGTTGCAACATGGTGCGTCATTTTCTGGGATCCTTGCTATAAACTCCTCTATGTACCTAACCTCCTAGACTTGAGCAGTGTTAACAGTAAAAATGTGGTTCCAGAGAAAGCCCATGCCAGTCAGTATATATTTAAGACAGGGCTGTTGGTAGCACCATTATAACTACAGGTGGGAGTAGGCCTAAAACTGGATAATCCAGGCACAACACAAGCTTTCACTGAAAGTTTAATTTGAATATAAATTTCCCAACGCCACCCCTGCTCAGACCCTTTCACTGGGACCTGCAATACACATGCACTCTTAAGTCCAGGAACTTTCCTGAGAAGAGATGGCAGTTTTGTGAAATGAATAAGACTCATGCATATTTAGAGACAAAGTAGGCAAGTTTTCAGACCCCCAATTTGGTGCCAAGAATCACCCTGCCACAAGATCCTGATTTGCTTAGAAACACTGCTTACTGTAGAGTAGAATCATTCCACTACTCTGGTAAGTAAACTGGACATCATCCCCAGCCAGCTGTTCTTGCATTTCTACACAATTCCTCCACTTATGTATGCAACAACATTACTTGCCCTTTCAGTTTTGTCAGCACAGAAGAGTCTAGTGTGATGCCTTTTCTGCACAACAATGTAGGTTATTCCTGGTCTATAATCTTCTTCCAAACTGATACAAGCCTTCCGGATTGCAATCAATTCTGGCCAAGCTACCTAGAAGTACAAGTGATGAATTCAGTATGCAGGACAGTATTCTCATTGGTTTCTCTGAATAGATGCAATTTCACAACAGTACAGTTCAAAGCACAATTAATTGTGTGCATGCCTGAGGGGGAAAACAAAAGGAAAATTTAAAATGTTGCTTATATGAAGATTGATAAAAAAATAAATCCTTGTCCTTCAGGTGTGATTAAGCCTCATTCTTACATTAAATAGGATTTAAAAAAAAAACCACACAACTGAGTTTAAGGTATGAATTGATCAACTAAGTTACCCTACATTTACATTCACCCCAAAAGGATCCAATAATGTATTTATCTAGCTATAAAACAGCCTCAATAACAGAGCCGTCTTTGGGGTGGAGGGCAGCAGCCTATTAGCCACAATATTTCACTCACAATGGAGAGGAGGAGAACTTTAACCTTGAGTAACCCAGAGCAAACCCAGCTCCTCCAGAAAGCAGGATTGGATTTTTAGCACCCGCATGGAGCGGACAAGACCTCTTGTCGAGAGTCTCTCACCCCAAAGATCTGATCACCTACACTCAGTCTACCCTTCCCCAAGTATTATACAAAGGGCTGTCTTGATGTTCACAAGATTCAAGCCTCTGGTTCTACAGGGTCTAGGTGTTTCAAAACTGAAGCTTAGCACCATCAAGCCACTCTCTGAGGAGAAACGTTCGTAAGAATCTTCATCTAAACAGCTGATGTAGATAAAGGTGAGCTCAGGCTGCCATGCGTGCCAGGGTGCCATCCATTAAGGCGTCTCCCCCTCCGGTAGGGTTCATTTGCCAATACCATTTAGATTCTCAATGGCAAGACTTCATTCAACCCCAAAGAAATGTCATTAGAAAATACCTGTTTCATCTGTCCCTCTGAAACTCCTCCTCTGTAGTAAATGATCCGTGTGGGCTTGAAGCGAGTAGATTTGTAGAACTGGATCAGCAGCTCTCGTACCATGTTAGTCAGGTCCTGGATCACTTCCTGACTGTACAGTAACTCCTGGGAAGTCTCCTGACGGGAGGTTTGCACACGCACTGTAGCACAGTAGCGGCTAGGGTGGCCATCCATGCTGCCTACCACAGCAGCAATAGACGGCTTCTTTCCATCCCCAGCAGGAGGGTGAGTGACATCTGCTCCCAGGAAGATCACTGGTTGCTGGAACACAGAGGGCCTGTTCAATTTAAAGAAGGCTTAGTCAAAAGCAAGGAAGGAAAAGAGTTAAATGTAGCAAGTCATCTGACAAGGAAAGATTAGACAAGTAGATCTGAAATATCCTTAACAACTGAAAACTTGCCAGGTATTTTTTTACAGGAGAGTCCCTGCCCCCAAACAGCTTGCAATCTAGAGAGAACAGACAAAGGAAGTGAAAAGGGAAGTGCCAAAAAAGAAAAAAAAGGGTGGGGGGGAGAGAAGAGGTGCAGGTGGCTGAAAGTTAAAGTTTAATCTGCCACAATTCACTCACCTTCCCACTTTCTCTCACTTATTGGAAGAGCACTACAAGAAGAGAAGAACTAGTGTGTACAGGCCTCCCAGAAGTAGGGTGTTTAAGGAGATACTTGGATGGGAAGGTGGAAGGAAAAGGACACAGAAGCAGGAATGGAGAGACAAAGGGAGTGGGGGTTATTCAGGGAGGTTAGTGGAAATGAGCAACAGAACAGGCTTTACAGTTTACTACAAAGCTAAGTGAGGTCTGTGATAAAGACAACAAGTGTCTGATCAGGAATCACAGCCAGTTTGACTACGTGCTCCGTATGTAACAAAGAAGCAAGAAAAATTAGTTTCTTGCCGGAGGACAATTTTGGATGTAGTCATCCATCAAACTGTAGGTCTAGACAGTTTACTACACATCATTGGTTCTAGACCAGGGGTGGCCAACCTGTGGCTCTTCAGAAGTGAATATGAGGCCATCCTTGTATAGGCTGGAGCTACAGGTGCCAACTTTCCAATGTGCTGAGGGGTGCTCACTGCTCTACCCCTGGCTCTGCCCCCACTCCACCCCTTTCCACCCCCTTCCCTGAGCCTGCTATGCCCTTGCTCCTCACCCTCCTGCATGCCTCGAAACAGCTGATCGGGAGGTCTGGGGAGGCACTGATCAGCAGGGCTGCCAGTGGGCGGGAGGCGCTGGGAGCAGGGGGGAGCTAATGGGGGGCTGCTGACGTGTTACTGTGGCTCTTTGACAAGGCACATTGGTAAATTCTGGCGCTTTCTCAGGCTCAGGTTGGCCACCCCTGTTATAGAGGAAGAAGGGGAAACATGTCGTCACGAGATGGGTGACCATTCCCAATGCAATTCAGAAAATGGTCATGTGCTAACAGAAGACCAACACTGATGGGACTTGAGAATTTTAGAGCTCTCCCATCTTTTCATTTTATTTTACTCCAACCTTTGTCTCCTGTCCAGCCACATTGCTGGACAAGTCTGACCCCCGAGGCAGGCTTTGTCCTAAGGCACAATGTATAACACAGCATGTTGTGCGGCTTCAGTTCTAAAACAGAAGGCATCATCGCTTGTCCCATTTAATACACAAGCATCTACATCTACAGAAGATTTCTAACCCACCCATTGTTTGGAACGGTACCGTTCTAGTTACTAAAAAGCAGACCAAAATAATCATTTTGCCTGCTAAGTTAGGCCTTCATTAAAGCTTTAAATTTGATCTAACCTTTGATGAGGTACAAGCACATTGTTGATCCCTCCAAGCTTTGCATTTATCTTCAGACAAAGATTGGACAGAGTTTGGGGTGAGGTTTTTACCACATTCTTCACCTGAACACACTGCGTGGCCATTCCTAAGAGAGTGTCACCAACACGCTTAACCTCAGCTGCAACAGAAAAGCAAGGTGATTCTGATTATCAGAAGCATCAATGCTCCCCTACCTCCCCCTTGTAAGACATCTGAAAAGTAGGTCAAGAGTCTAAAGATTCAACAGTGAATGAGAGTCCACTCTTTGTAACTATATCTGTACAATTATGAACTAAAGAGATATTAACCAACCTCTAGAAAACCCATCACAGAAAAAGGCATTGCTACTCTTTACCCATCTCATCATTATGCACCTTTAAGTACAGATGATGTACAGTGAGTTAACTTTATAATCTCCTTTCCATACCATACACAGGTGTCTTTCCAGGAAGAATCACTACTATGAGCTGCAGTCCAACATAGGTCAACTTCAAGTGTTTGAACATCGGCTCCACGCTGTCTGCGCCTTGTGCATATTTACAGAAACATGGCTGGCCTTGGATTGGCATTCCCGCATCCTTGGAGATCTTGCGCAGCTGGTCTGTGAAACTCCTATAAAACAAACGAAGTATTAGAGCTTTTGGCAAATCAGTCCACACAGTTTCAGTCATTTCAGTCCTCTGGGCACGTTATCTTCTGCTCCAGTGATCTTCAAACTTTTGTACTGGTGACCCCTTTCATACAGCAAGCCTATGAGTGCAACCCCCCCCTTATAAATTAAAAACACTTTTTTATATATTTAACACCATTATAAATGCTGGAGGCAAAGCGGGGTTTGGGTGGGAGGCTAACAGCTCACGACCCTCCACATAATAACCTCACGACCCCCAGTTTGAGAACCCCTGCTCTACACTATTCCATTGCATGGTCAGTTTTATACTGCTAAAATTCTCTTTAATTATACCCAACTTAGATCTTCACTAGCACAGTTCCAGTTTTGACTCAAGAGAAACTTTTCAGGTCTTCACACTGCAATTGTTCAAGTGTCCTCTCAGCCACATGAGTTACATGAGCACAATTGTAGAAACCTGAACCAGCCATAGATTGTTCACCAAGGACAGGTGCCTTTGGCATATCTGAAGAAATTTGGCTTAACAATAATGGGGCTTATCCTGAAGTCCTTACACACAGGTAACTCTCTGAAGTCAACAGGAGTTTTGCATGCAGAAATCACATTTGAGTCCCACATTAACAGAAGCCACAGTTTATTTGGTGGGACTTTCCTTTTTTTTATCATATCACTACACCCACCACTAAAACTCAGTGATTGTTAAAAACTGTTGGATAGTATTGCTTTAAGACGGGAAATTACTTCTGTAAACTGAAACTGCAGCAAGATGTTAAATAGCAACTTAATGCAATAATTACAGTTAGAATTAAAATGCACATACAGGAAATTCAGTTATTGTTCCAAAATCAGCTAACCCTGCGTCATTGCACACAGAACCTATAAGAACATGAAATATATAATGTACACCCAGGTCAAGGAATTATTGGCGCAAGGAGATTGCTGCAGGTACCATAATAAGTGCATTAATGGAGACTTAATGCCTCAAACAGACTTGTCTGTACCAAGCAAAAGAGAGAGAGAGAGTTCAACATTACCAAAGGATCAGACTCAAACATTTAGTTGTGTTCATTTTGTATACTACAGAAGTAGGTAAATAGTTGTCTTAAATCCCCCCCAACATGACCAACTCCACTGGGCCCTTATATTGCACAGATCTCATAAGGAGCAGAAATACTCCAGCACATACATTTAAAAGTAGCCATTGTCTGAAACCACTGCAATACTGATAATACAATTAGTCAAGCAAGGTTCTCCAGATACTCAGCTTCCTTGCTTTTGCAGATTTAAGCCAGTCCTCTCTAACAATCCAATCTGAAACAGTTTGACATTTATAGTAATCTCCCTTCCCTCCTGAATCCCTAAAATGAAGCACCAAAACCCTCAAAAATTTAGTGCTTCCATGTGATATTAACAGAGAAAACAAAGGACAATGTCTTATTCTATGTTATGTAAAGTGCCATACATATTTACGGTACTAAACATTTAACAGTCTGGTTTAGCTACACAATGTTTATAATGCATTTTGTTTATATCTAAAAATAAAGAAATTTGAACTCTGTAAGAAGTGAGTTCAGTAGAACATTACACAAACACTGAATAGCTCAATAAGTACATCCCGCTCTCTGCACTACTACAGTGCTTTACAACACGAAGGATATTATAACTTAGACTGTCTGGCATCAAGAGTATACCGTCTGAAAGCCTATATGGATAATGAACCAAGATGGTACTTAGAACTTTTGGAGGAGAGGGAAGGAGTTCGGTACATGTTGACTGGGAAGCTGTTCAAGAATGAGGAGCAAGTGAAAAGCAAGTCAGGAAAACAAAGGGACCAACAGTCAGAAGAGAAACATAGGCCAAATGCAGGCAGCGGGAGGAAAAAAGCAGAGCCATATAGGCAGTTGCCTTCTCCAAAGATAGCATTTCAGTGGCTATATGAGCACCTTAATCCTTTTCCTAGTTTAACAGTTTACAAAAGTTAACCAATTCAGGTTACAGACTTGGTTATTCCCCACCTTCAAGTTGCAAATATTTAAGCTACTACAGGGCAAGGATTTCCTGCTTTTACTGTGTTAGATGTGTTCACATCAAGTTATCATAGAAATGAAGGACTAGAATAGACCTCAATAGGTCATCTAGTCCAGTTCCCTGCACTAAGGCAGGGCTAAATATTATCTAGACCATCCTAGTGGATGTTATATCATATCATGTTATATAGCAAGTTATATCATAACTGCTGGTAGCACAAAGATACTCACTTGAGCAAGTCTTCTCTGCATTGTTTTTGAGGTGCAAAGCAGGCAACAGCCCAAACTTTAATCTCGATGCCAGCATAGAACTGTTTCCCTCTCATGTCCCAAACACCCTGGTTTGGTGTAGCTACTGTCTTGTTCTAGATAAAGTCAAAGACAACTTAAAAATTAAAAACTATGATCAGCTTGATAAGGCAGTCAATAGTATTCTCTATAGGTTTGTGTACAAGTGAACTTTTAAATTACAAAATACCCGCTAATGCTTCATAAGTCTGATTCTTACAACAAGCTATTTTACAATAGATACCAAGAACTCACCCGGCCTCCATACTGCAGCATCGGTGCTGGCAATACTCTGCCTGTTAACTCTGTCATTTCGTTATGGACCACAATGCCAAACTCCTTCAGATACGGATCCGGTCCACCTACCATACTGTTACTCTTCACCTGGAGATCAGGAGAACATCATCATAACCATACATAGTATTTCAGGTGGCTGTTATTAGCACAAGAAGCACAGAGTGGCTCAAGCCATATCCCCTCATGTCAGTGGTCTCCAAACTGTGGGGCACGTGGAGGAATGTCCAGGGGTGTGTGGCAGAGGCTGGGAGTGCCAGCCAGCTCTGCCCTGCCCCAGCCCTGCCCCTGGCCTCAGCTGTGGCCCCTGCTCCCGGCTGCAGCCTGGCCATGACTCCACTCCTGGCACGTGGAGGTGGGACGCAGATACATTCTATTACTGCTAAGGGCAGGGTGAGAGCCGAAAAGTTTGAGGACCACTGGCTTACACTAAAAAGGGAAAAAAGACTTCAGCTTCTTCTATTCTTGGCTAGTCTGCTTATACAGAGGAACCTAAAAGGGATCAGAAATTCTATGGATTTTGCTACAATTTTTCAAATGGAAACCATTTGAAAGATATACACAAAACCCATCTATGGTGAAAAAACGTGATACACAACTTGAAAATTTTCTATCAGAAAAAATGTTTGAGGGGGAAGGGAAAAATCTTATGACTATTTTCTATAAAGTTGAACCACAGCTACTCACAAGTCTGCTGATTTCTTCCTGTCTGTCTGGTGCTGACCTTGCAGTTGCCTTTATCATAGTTGATGTCTGATTGTCTGTTAGCTTTTTGATACATCGTTGGCCTGCCACAATGTTACATACCTACACAGCAACGGAATTAGAGATGGCTTATCGCCTCTGAAACAAGGGGTGTAAGTCACAACGCAGTGCCAGTTAAAAGTTATCAGACTCTTTACCTCAAGTGGTAAGTAAGTGTGTTTCTGTTCCTGTCCCACTTGGAGACACGGAAGGTGAGGATACTTCAGCTGCAGACTGTACTTTTGCTTAAAATACTGAGCTACTGTACACTCCATAGCCTGTCCATTTTCCAGCTGCAGAGGGAACCTATTAAAAAAAAAATGCACTGCTTTGATTACGCTTCGCAATGAAGTGGTTAATTTTTAAAAAGTGATATAGAGAATATATTTGAAAGCCCTGAAAATGCCCATTTTCTATAGTTATTATTTCTCTTTACGTAAACGTATGTACAAAAGAGTTTCTCAATGGGCATTGGACTTGAAGCCAAGTTAAAAAATTAGGGCTTTAGAGACACATTTTAAAAGCCAAGGCATCTCTCTAATTATTCATCTTGTGGAGAAACTACAGTTGTAGCCCAAATCCACTGCCATTGTTCCAGTGTCGTAAAATTAAGAATTCTTTTAAAAGTCACATGGATATTTTGACTCCTGAGCCAGCTACCCTTGTAGAAATAAGGCACTTAGCATCTCCAATAGCTTTCACTATATAGAGGAGATTGTGTACATACGTCTGATGGCTCGCCGGTCGCCTGGTAACATTGCAAACTCTATATTTTCTCTTCATCTGGCCACAGTGGGTAACCTCTACTTTTAGACCTGAAAACCCAAGACAAAAGCCACCAAAATAAAAATCAGACACAGTCAACTTATTACCACCTCTAAGATTTACTTTCAACTTGGAAAGATGAGTGACAAGGAATAGGCCAGTTTCCAGCGTCTGCAACCTGTGAACTCTGGTAGCACAATTTAATACGGTCACAGGCTTCCAATATTTTGCACCAGCAGTTTTTAAACTATTCATTTACCTCTGATTTCTTTGGTAAACTTAACACGCTGGGAGTCTGTAAGAGGCTTGGTCTGTTCATTGATGTTCTGAATGTCCAGGACCTCACACATGAACTCAATGATAGGCTGTGCACGATAGAAAGCAGTCGCCGATACTAAGAACAGAAAGACAGGATATTTAGTCTAGAGGAGGTGAAGGTAGGGGGAGGAGGAATTTTCTTATGCCATTAAAAACAGAAGTTCTTGCATACCATCAATATTGAGCATCATGTTCCACATGGCAGGCCTGACCGATTGATGGAATCCAAACCAAACCTCCCTTCCTCCTCCCAGAGGGTGGTAGTAACCTTCAGGAGGAGAAAAGAAGGAACGGCCCACAGGGGTGTACCTGATGAAACAGGAGGAGTTAACACTTAGATTCTTCCTTTCATTGTATTCCCCGGGTTCCCAAAAGTTCAAGTCCTAATATATGTAGTAGGAACCCAGTATTTCTTATACACATTTGAGTAGCGCTTAAAAATGTACTTAATATTTCTATACTACTTCACAAGTGTTAATTACATTTAAGGGCAGGTCTACTCTATGGGGCTAAGTCAGCCTAAGTTACGCAACTTCAGCTACGTGAATAACGTAGCTGGAGTCGATGTATCTTAGGTTGACTTATTACGGTGTCTACACCACGCTGGGTTGACGGGAGAAACTCTCCCGTCGACTTACCGTATGCTTCTCATTCCGGTGGAGTACCGGAGTCGATGGGAGAGCCCTAACACACATGAAACACATCTGAATTTTACAGATAATAAAGCAGCTAGAAAGGCCACAGAAAGTTACTATCAGAACCTCAGACAGAATCCATGCGTCCTGTTGGCAGACCAGAGATTAAATTCATATGGAGCCGACCGGAGCAGGGCTCTGGCAAATTATTTTCAAACCTGTGGAAGCCCCGGCGTGCCCCATGGGGCAGAAGCCCCAAGTCCCGGAGGCTTCAAGAAATACTTGGGGAGAATTTAAGCCATGGGGCAGACCATATTTCTTCTAATGCAAGTATGAATCAAAAAGCTATTAAAAAAAAGTCACTCAACAGATCCCTTCACCCCTTTTGCAGCAGTGTAGTTTAAGTTTGGAGAAACGGCAAATAGGCACCATTTTAACAGATTGATACAAGCCCACGCTGATTAGGAAACTTGCAATCAAAAGTACCCACCTCATGGAGGGAAGGTGCCGTGTGATTACATCAAGTGCCTGTACAGAGTCTTCAGGAACTTCATTCAAATGCCCTGCCAGAGCTTCCAGAAGGAGCTGAAGGCTGACCACTGACACCCACTGAATAGACACTTTAAATGTCTGGTCCTTCCCCTCACCTGGGAGCGTCACCTCCATATCCACCTAAACAACCAGAGCAGATGCAGCACAAACATAAATTAACAGACTCAATACCCTAGCGCAACACTAAGCAACACTCATTCTCATGGACTTGCTTTGAGTCTACAGGTGGTTTCTCAACTAGGATGTAAAAATTTAAGGGAATTCTACAGCAAACAAGAGTAGCTGCATAGAGAAGTTTGAAACCTGGTAATTTAGTCACACCAAGAAGCTGCTCTGAGGTTCTGTTTGTATTAGCCATTATCTTCAACTGGAGGTTATATGGTAACACCAAAGCACTACAGAAGAGTGCTAGGATTAGTCACCCACTTTTTGTCCCAAAGAATTGATAGGAAGAGGCTGGTTTGTGTCCATAAAACCACAGTAAAGGTAAGTCAATGCTCTGAACTTCCTCGGGAGCCAGTCAACACCACAATCAATCACCAAGGGAAGCAAAGATCTATAAGGGATGCAAAGTGTTCTTCCCCAGAGGTTGAGCACGCTACTTGAAAAGTACTCTCTTCCACCATTAGCCTACAGGGTCTCCCTCACATGGAAGTGTGCCACCACTAATCTGGTCCTCAGAATGGAGAGTAAAGTAGGGTTATTTTCTCCAGAAAACTGAGTATCTACACAGATTTCACCCAAATCTGGAATTTTTGGTATATATTTCTACCAACATACTATTAAGAACGAGGACACACTAAAATATTTCAGTTGAAAATTACAGAGTTGTAAACGTAAGGCTTGACTGGAAGGTGACAGTGTGTTAATGCTTATCCTCAGAAAGAGTAAATTTAAAGAGGCCCACTAACTTCCTTGACATTGTTGTGAGAAACCAAAGGAAGCATCTGAAATATCTGGTAACTGTTGATCAATAAATGCTACATTACACTCTGTGCTCAACTTCCTTCCCACTCCTCCCTTGTTCCTATTTACCTCACCTTCTTCTACTATTTCCCTTCTCTATACCTCTGACACCATTAATAAAAATGTATTTAAAAATAGGAACTAGAACAAGTCATGTGTCTCATCAGCCTGGTCAGTTTGCTTGTATGTCATGTTTCCCCGCTATTCTTTGCTTTTAAACTGTGTTTTAGTCTGTTCTGATTAAGCATTTTGGGATGTTGACTGTCTTCCTGCATCTTTGGATAGTACCCAGCAGAACTGTGCTCCACTCCAAGTTTGGGACTTTGGGTGCTACCATAATATAAATCACATCATCAGGCAGACAAGTTGATGGTCTGTTAAAAGGCTTAGAAAACCTAATATTAAGAAAAAATTATTCCATTCAAGTTTTCAGTTTTAATGAAAATGTTCCTTGCCTTGGATTTACTCAAGTAAATTTACATGAGTAAATTACTAATATAAGTAAGGTTTCAGAGTAACAGCTGTGTTAGTCTGTATTCGCAAAAAGAAAAGGAGTACTTGTGGCACCTTAGAGACTAACCAGGTCCCCGTCCCCCCCCCACAAACCCACTGGTACCAGCAGGAGAGTGGGTTTGTGGGGAGAGGGGGGGTGAGAAAACCTGGATTTGTGCTGGAAATGGCCCAACTTGATTATCATACACATTGTAAGGAGAGTAGTCACTTTAGATAAGCTATTACCAGCAGGAGAGTGGGGTGGGAGGAGGTATTTTTTCATGCTGTGTGTGTATATAAAAAGATCTTCTACACTTTCCACAGTATGCATCCAATGAAGTGAGCTGTAGCTCACAAAAGCTCATGCTCAAATAAATTGGTTAGTCTCTAAGGTGCCACAAGTACTCCTTTTTTTAAGTAAATTAACATGTGTAACTAAGGATCTGTACTATGAAACCGTAAGTCTGTAGAGAGGAAGTGAGCTATAAAAGCCTTTGTTTTCAAGTAGATGGTGAAAAAATTGAGAGTCTAGTGTAGAAAACTGTATTTTGTTTTGGTTCTGAACTTCAAAACCAGGTCTGGAAGCAACTAGTGTAGCCAGTGCTAGAGCATATTGGCACCCCTTTCCTGTCTTAGTACTTGCCTAAACAAATCCAGTCGCACCAGAACAGCACATTTGCTGCAAAGTACAATTCAAAGGTCATTCAATAGTCAAGCAGCTAACAGTATGGCCCTTTAAGTGGTTTTTAACAACCTTCTGAGAAAAATTTACACCAAGAAGTGTGATCTGTCTTAGCAGCCTCCAGACCACAGTGTGTTGGTTTACACTGTCATGGTCAAGTTCACAAACATAAGAGCTCTGGGAAAGAGTCCACTGAAGAACCCAAATCCTTGGATTTCATACAATTCCTATTGCCCCTTGGTTTTCAAATACTACTAACTGTAAGGTTTCTTTCTATTGCACCTTTCATCCCAGCACACTTCATAAACTATACATAGTATTGCAGTGTTGGTATGGCAACATGTCACAGGAAGATTAAAGCCGTTTACCACAACACTTACCCTATCTCTCCCAATAGGCAATGGGTGTGCAGTATACATGTTCCTTTTGCCATCATATCCTGGCTGCCGATCACCAAATATCTGCATCTTGAAGTGTCTCACCATAGTATCTACCACTTCCCTAAAGAGGAATGGCATTGTTCAATAGATTAGTTTGAAGAATAGGCAAATTCAGTGATGCATTAGCACAGTTATTATAATTGGCCATAACTGCACTCAAGCCTGAAACCAGTAGCTATCAGAGACAACAATGCACCGATTCTGCACATACCCAAGTTGCCAGCAGCCCCCTTGCCCCTGAACAGAGACACAGGACAAACACATGCGCAGAATAGAACACAAAAAATTTGGTCCAAAGAACAAATGGCTTCTACCAAAATTGCACCATTAGTTAAATTATAGACAGAAAAAACTATTTGGCCCCCTGGGAGACCAGTGTAGGATTGTTCCTACAACATATTTCTTGATGTTTTCTACATCTACAGGCCAACTATAAAAGCTTTTAATACAACTTTCTCTGAGAATAGGATAGAATTTGTTTTTCCACAGCACCTAGGAGCCCTAGTCCTGGATCATTGCTAAATCAGCAACTATTACCGACATCGCATATATAAAACTATACTTGACAGCAGCTGGAGAAATGCCAAAAATCAGACTTTCCTTAAAATGAGGCTGCTTCGGTGTTTATTAAGCCATCCTTACCTGTTCACTCTCCGGGGCCGCTTTTCTGGTTTGATATCTACATCATAGTGATAAACATCAATTTTAGGGATCTGCACCTGAAAATGATTGGCTAAGAGACGGATGGGTTTCCCAACAGTTCCCAGGCCGGGGCGGCGGGGCGGCTGGAAGAGGCTGGCTGGTGGCCCTGTGAAAGTCAGAGAAACAAGTTTGAGATCATAAATGATCATGTAACACAATGTCCTCCCACCTGTACATAGGGCTGTAATTCAACTGAAGGCTCCTTATGACAGACGAGGGAACAAAGTCTGAAGTGCCTTGCTCAGCTTGCAAGATTTACAAATGAAAGTGTTCCTTAGTCGCTCCATTGCCTTTTAACAGCTCTAAATGATTTTCATGAAGAACAGAATTATGTACCCAAAACATACATACATTACTGCTGTAATTAGTTTACAAGAAATCTACCTATGTAAACACGATTTATGAAGTCAGAGCCCTGTGATGGAATTTAGTCTTTTGTATACTATATATACTCTTATCACCACATATAGTATCATTAGTGAATAATAGAGAGTTTATTATTAAGTCCATTACAGGCTTCCGTGTGCTGTACTATGCTCAGAGTCAGGATTTTAATGACAGATTCTTGGCATGATCAAGTGATTAGAGGTCTGATTTTTATCTGAAAATTGATACTATCCAGAATTGGTGAAGTTTTTTTATTCTATAATATAAATTAAAAATACCTTTTTTATATAGGACTGACAAAATATTGCGCTTTCTACTACCACAAAAGATGCTGTGTTGACATGCTAACAGTGAAATGCTATTCAATGTAAACAAAGCTCGGGCCAATTTGAAATTCCAACACAAAGATGGGAGTGAAGAGGGCAGTTTTCCCTAAAGGAAGGAAACAGTAAGTGTAAAATGTTTTCAACAAAATTATTAGTGTAAAGACAGCCATGTCTTGTTAATAGAACTTGGTCAAGATAGCTTACAAAAATCTGAGGGTTTGGGGTTTTTTTTTAAATTATTTCTACTGAGAAAATTTGCAGAGGCTTCAAGAAGGAAGACATATTTGAACTCAAATTAGCCAATGTCATATTTTGCCAGTTTCCTCAAAGATATAAGTTATAACTGGAATGTTACATAATTTAAAGGGGCTCTCATTTGTAAGTCAAATTTGTCTGATTTTTTTTAAACTCACTATTGTTTAAACACTTGAACTGAAGTGACTGAATAAAAAAATCCCCCCCCCCCCGCAGTTTATTTTGTGCATTTGACAGCATTCTGTGTAGTCACAGTTTCACTATTCCCCTTGTGTAGGCAGCTTTCCCTGCTTGAGTCTTTTGCATAGCAACAAAGGAGAGAAAGACATTTGAAAAATAGAAAAGAGCGACTGTAAAGCCACAAAAATTGGTAGGATAACTTGAGAAATTTAACAACTGAAGCTGCTCTAAAAGCTTTTTTTAGCTGACTAAATTTGAGGTTGACAGTGTCCCTTTCAGTCAAAGGGCTGACAAATCGAGGGTCTGAATTTATCCCAGAGGGCGGGAAGGAAAGCAGACATGCTGGGAACCAGCTATACCTTAGAGATGCAGCAATAAACTTTTGCATGCAAGGCTAAACCCCAAGAAGCCACATACCTTTGTTTTATAAGAAGACTTCTAAGTTTCTACTAAATTACCAATATTTATTTATAGATTTGTGATTATTAACACTAAAATACTTTAAGTGCTAAAGTACTTAGAGGGTGACACTCCAAGTAGATGTAGTCCATTTGATATATCAATTCTCTGAAGTTGAGGAGAACAGCACACCTGCTTCCTTCGGGCACGGATTTTTTCAAACATGCCATATGCACCTTTGGCACTGCACTTGTATAAATAGTTATTTTAACTAATGACAGCTTGTCACAGGATATAGTTTCATTTTTAAAAAGTTAAAAAGCATGAATCATTGAGCGCAATCAAAGTTTACTGTGCTTGTTTGGGTAGTAGAGAGATGATCCATTAATCCTGTGCTAATTAGTGTGAAGCAGTATAGCTTTTGTGGGCACTGACCTGCTAAAAGAGATTAAATGACCAACTATATTTACCCATTTACCTTCTTCAGTATTTGCAAGTTTTGTAAATTAGGAATCAACACAATTCCAGACATTTGTTGTCAAGAAAGGAGGTTAATATTACATCTTCTCTTTATAATCATTCTTATTCTTTCTGATACAAAGTAGTAAATTAAATGCTATTTTCCATCTGAAGCCAGGGCTTCACTACAATTTATATAATTTGTTTCCATAATTTTAATTTTGGCCATTCAACTTCACTAGGATGAAATATTTCTATCCCACACACTGTTACTCTAGTTTTCCTGCCATGTATTACCAGCCTATAACCACTGTACCTCCGAGGGGAAGCAGTTTTACACAAATGAAAGAGGATCTCTTGGAAATGTGTGAATTTATACTGCATCACACATTGATTAACAGACTGTAAACATTCAAAGTAAGAACTATAACAGTGATCTTTCAAAACATCTCCCAAGATGTGGAATTAATGGAGGGAAGATTTGGTCTTCAGATCAATAACTTATCGCTGTAGATTAGTTCCTAAAAATATCAACTTGATAGGATAGGTATTCTGGAACCTAGGTGTAGATATACATACTTAGGTCAAGAAATACATCTTGCACACATTTTAATCTTTAACCGTTTTCTCATATGACAGTACTCACCAAGTTCCACATCCAATAAAAGATGGCATTTAGTCATATACCAACAGCTTTAGTTTTAATGCCCAGGATTTAACTCTTTCTACAATGGCCCACCTTCAAAAGTTAAGCATTTTTTATGACACTAATTATGCAATTTATTTGCAACCATAATGTACTGTGTGTACGCCAATTTTCAAAGCTATCACCCTACTGCTCCTCTTTGACATCAAGTCACTTCCTTGGCTAAGGCTGTATTCCACACTCTCTCATCTACATTTAAGTCAAATCATATTGTAGAATCTCTAAGTAGAAAAACTCCTGTAGCAGTCTGAGTGGCCTGTCTGTCATGCAGAAAGTTTTAAGTGTATAGTGAATCTGCGGGTAAAGTTTAGCAACCCACTTAAGTTCCTCTTTAAAAATGACAGATCACTGAGATACACTTAGTTGGGTTTCATGTCAATATAACCTCTGCCAGAAAGACCTCTACACTGATCACCAGCAATAATCTTGCACAAACATATCCCAATTTGTTACTTACAAATATAGCAGTGGAATGAAATAGTCACTACATTCACAGCATTTTTAATAGCATGGCCTCCCCTATTCTTATTAGGAAAAAACACCTATATATTTCTTAGGAAATACTCAACCGAACAGTATAGAACAGAAAGTATCACTGATTTCTGAAAGGCCTAAGAACTGCAGACAGGGTTAACCACACACTGCAATATAGTTAGCAAATTATTAAACACACTGCAGCAAAAAAACATTTAGAGAAGGTGAAAATACTCTGGCTGGAAAGTTACGGTGGGCAGAACTTAGAGGGGGAATGGAAATTTGCATGGGTTCCTTCGCCCACCTATGAATCAGTCACTGCTAGCAATATGTCCAGTGTCTTTAGTCAATATCAGAATACACCCCCGACACACCAAAAATAACTGAATTTAAAGCACAGCACACAGCTTGTTGGCATCAGGTGCCGGACCTCCTGGACCCAGGAGGCGGAAACAACTTCCTTTCCCCTCCCTCATGCATTTAAACTACTCTGGAGAAGAGCAAGGATATTATCAAATAAAGAGCTTCATGTCCCTAGCCCGATAGGGCCCCTCAACATGTGGGGCCTGGAGAGAGGGCTGATGGAAGAGAGGGCAAGGGTGACAGGCCTCTGATTAAGGGTGCACACCAGCACCCAGCTGAACCTGGGCTCTCCCCCAAATCCTTGTTGACGAAGTGTTCCCTGCAGTGCGAGCCAGGCCTCACCAGGAGGCTGGGCACCCTCTGAAGCAAAGGAAGCCAAGCCCCCAACCTCCTCAGGACCCAGTGTCACCAGGAAACACACACACACACACACACACAAGCTCCAGGAGGAAGCCAAGCCCCCCCTTCCCCCTCCCAGCACCGCCCACCTGAGGACCACCCAACCCTCTGCTCCCCTGTCACCTGGGAGCCCCCAACCTCCCAGTGGAGGAAGTTACCCCCCCCCAAGAGCTAGTCACCCCCCAGGAGCAAGATACCCCCCAACTCTCCCCCAGGAGCGCCCCCCCCCGCAGTGGAGGAAGTTACCCCCCAGGAGCTAGTCACCCCCCCCCAGTGGAGGAAGTTACCCCCCCAACTCTCCCCCAGGAGCCCTTTCAGTGGAGCAAGTTACCCCCGCCGAGCTAGTCACCCCCCCGGGGAGGAAGTCACCCCCCCACTCTCCCCCCGGAGCCCCGCCCCACCGGAGGAAGTTACCCCCAGAGGCAGAATCCACCCCCCTCCCCCGGGGACCCCGCCGCTCACCGGGTCCCAGCGCCTCCATGGCGGCGGCGGCGGCCTCGCCGCGGTCCCCCCCGGCCGCGGCCGCCCCGGGCCCCGCCGCCCCCGGCCCCGCCGCCGCCGCGTATCGCTTGATCTCGGGAATGGTGGCTGCGGGTGGGGTCGGTCCCGGGAACGGGGGTGAGGTGGGGGGGGCGGGGGCGGGAGCGAGGCGGGGGGGGCCGGGCGCGGGTGGCTCCTGGCGGCGGCACAAACAATCCCCTCCGCGGTGCCACCGAGCCCGAGCAGGAACCGGCGCGGGTCCGGGAGCGCGCCCCCGAAGCCGCCGCGGGGTCGCGCGCGACACCCCCGCCCCCCCCCCGCTGTCGGGGTCGCGCGCGCGCGCGCGCTGCTGGAGAAGCCGCGTTCAGAGGCCTCCCCGGGCTCGCGCTCGCCCCGCCCTCTTTCCCCGCCGCGCGGGAGCGCGCACGCCGTCACCTGGGCCGGCGAGCGGCCTCCGCGCTTGCGCGCGCGCGCCCCCCAGGGCCCCTCCGGCCTTTTAAACCCGGCGGCGAGCCCGGGCGGGCAGGTGCGTGGGGCCCGGGGCACTGAGCTGGGGCTCGCGCCCCATAACCCAACCCCCACCTCCGGATCCTCCCCAAATCCCATCTACCCCCGAACCTCCCCATCCCCCTCCCCAAAACCCACCTCAGACCCCAATAACCCCGCCCAACAAAACCCAAATGCCCCCTGCTCCCCAAACCCCTCCACGAAATACCCCCTCCCTAAACCCCACCTACCCACCCAGTGCCCACCCCCACCCTAAAACCCACCAGCCCGAACCCCCCATACACCCTCCCTAAAACCCACCTCCTACCCCAATAACCCCGCCCCACAAAACCCAAATGCCCCCTGCTCCCCAAATCCCTCCACGAAATACCCCCTCCCTAAACCCCACTCACCCCCCAGTACCCACCCTAAAACCCACCAGCCTGAACCCCTCCCATACACCCTCCTTAAAACCCACCTCAGACCCCAATAACCCCGCCCAACAAAACCCAAATGCCCCCTGCTCCCCAAACCCCTCCACGAAATACCCCCTCCCTAAACTCCACCTACCCACCCAGTGCCCACCCCCAAACCCATCATCCTCCCTCCCTAAAACCCACCTCGGAGCCAAATAACCCTTCCACACAAAACCCAAATGCCCCCTGCTCTGCAAACCCCTCCACTAAACACCCCCTCCCTAAACCCCACTCACCCCCCAGTACCCACCCCCACCCTAAAACAGACCATTCCGAACCCCCCATACACGCTCCCTAAAACCCACCTCAGACCCCAATAACCCCGCCCCACAAAACCCAAATGCCCCCTGCTCCCCAAACCCCTCCACGAAATACCCCCTCCCTAAACCCCACTCACCCCCCAGTACCCACCCCCACTCTAAAACCCACCAGCCCGAACCCCCCATACACCCACCCCCACTCTAAAACCCACCAGCCCAAACCCCCCATACACCCACCCTAAAACCCACCTCAGACCCCAATAACCCCGCCCAACAAAACCCAAATGCCCCCTGCTCCCCAAACCCCACCACGAAATACCCCCTCCCTAAACCCCACTCACCCCCCAGTACCCACCCCCACCCTAAAACCCACCAGCCCGAACCCCCCCATACATCCTCCCTAAAACCCACCTCAGACCCCAATAACCCCGCCCAACAAAACCCAAATGCCCCCTGCTCCCCAAATCCCTCCACGAAATACCCCCTCCCTAAACCCCACCTACCCACCCAGTGCCCACCCCCAAACCCATCATCCTTCTTCCCTAAAACCCACCTCGGAGCCAAATAACCCTTCCACACAAAACCCAAATGCCCCCTGCTCCGCAAACCCCTCCACTAAACACCCCCTCCCTAAAACCCGCCTTCTGCAAGAAAACAAATACCCCTCCCATAAAACTCACCCCTCCAAAATCCCCAAATATCCCCAAGCCACCCTACCCAAAATACCTCTTCAAAACCCACCTCCTCCCCCAAATACGCTTCTTCCAAAAATACCTTTCCACCTCCTGGGCACACACACTGGAAAGCTACATCCCCCCAATTGCCCCAAAGTTTTTTGGGGGGAAAAAACAGCTCATGTTGAAAATTGATTTTTTTTTAAGACCTCACCTTGTTAACATCTTAAGTTATCAAAACTGAAATAAAATGAACTGAATCATAAATGATGTGGATCACTTTTAGCATCCCTCAGTTTTGGCACTTAAAAGTCTGGGTCAGTGTCATTTGCATTGGCACTCGTTCTCTGGCTGTCACGTGCAGGCACAACGCTCTGTGCCAGAGTAGTGAGCAACAGGTAACGTCTTAACCAAAAACATCTCTGGAAATTTCTTTTAAATTAACGATTGCTTTTCTGTTGATTTTGTTGGGCTGAATCAATTGTGTCCCTTCGTGTCATGTTTCCATCTTAAGTACTTTATGTGCACCATCACAGTCTTTAATGTATTTATCCTCACAATACCCCTGTGAGGTAGGGAAGTGCTATTGTATTTATTTATACAGTTTTACAGATTAGGAACTGAGGCACAGAGAGGGCTAAGTTACTTACCCACAGTCACACAGGAAGCATGTGATGGAGCAGGAAATTGAAACAAGGTTTCTCAAGTCTTTGGTGAATGCCCTACCTACTGGATCATCCTTCTCCCCTGTATAGAAAAGCAGGATTTCCCTGCCCTTTCCAGACCTTGCACACTTGGCTTTGCAGTGTCCCATTCCACAGAACTTCTGCAGTTTCCACGATATGCTATGCATCCGATGAAGTGAGCTGTAGCTCACGAAAGCTCATGCTCAAATAAACTGGTTAGTCTCTAAGGTGCCACAAGTACTCCTTTTCTTTTTTCTTTTTACGCATACAGACTAACACGGCTGTTACTCTGAAACATTCCACAGAACGGCAGTTCTCAACCTGTGATGTACAGACCACGGGCCCACAGAACTAGTTGAGCACATGGTGCCTGTTCTCATTTCTAACTGCTACATCACATTTTAGAATTCAATTCACCCCTACTTTCCTAATGTTAGTTTTTCATATAAACAGCTGCCACAGAGCTTGTGTGATTGTGAACAGGAGGGAAATCTGAGACATGCCATCTGGACCAGTCCTCACAAGAGATCCACTTCCTGGACACTACGGTGCTAATAAGCGATGGTCACATAACCACCACCCTATACCGGAAATCTACTGACCGCTATGCCTACCTACATGCCTCCAGCTTTCACCCAGACCACACCACACAATCCATCGTCTACAGCCAAGTTCTACGATACAACCGCATTTGCTCCAACCCCTCAGACAGAGACAAACACCTACAAGATCTCTATCAAGCGTTCTTACAACTACAATACTCACCTGCTGAAGTGAAGAAACAAATTGACAGAGCCAGAAGAGTTCCCAGAAGTCACCTACTACAGGACAGGCCCAACAAAGATAACAGAACGCCGCTAGCCATCACCTTCAGCCCCCAACTAAAACCTCTCCAATGCATCATCAAGGATCTACAACCTATCCTGAAGGACGACCCATCACTCTCACAAATCTTGGGAGACAGGCCAGTCCTTGCCTACAGACAGCCCCCCAACCTGAAGCAAATACTCACCAGCAACCACACACCACACAACAGAACGACTAACCCAGGAACCTATCCTTGCAACAAAGCCCGTTGCCAACTGTGCCCACATATCTATTCAGGGGACACCATCATAGGGCCTAATCACATCAGCCACACTATCAGAGGCTCATTCACCTGCACATCCACCAATGTGATATATGCCATCATGTGCCAGCAATGACCCTCTGCCATGTACATTGGTCAAACTGGACAGTCTCTACATAAAAGAATAAATGGACACAAATCAGATGTCAAGAATTATAACATTCATAAACCAGTCGGAGAACACTTCAGTCTCTCTGGTCAGTCGATTTCAGACCTAAAGGTTGCAATATTAGAACAAAAAGACTTCAAAAACAGACTCCAATGAGAGACTGCTGAATTGGAATTAATTTGCAAACTGGACACAATTAACTTAGGCTTGAATAGAGACTGGGAGTGGATGGGTCATTACACAAAGTAAAACTATTTCCCCATGTTTATTTCCCCCTCCACCCCCCACTGCTCCTCGGACGTTCCTGTTAACTGCTGGAAATGGCCCACCTTGATTATCACTACAAAAGGTTTTCTCCCCCCACCCACCCCGCTCTCCTGCTGGTAATAGCTCATCTTAAGTGATCACTCTCGTTACAGTGTGTATGATAACACCCATTGTTTCATGTTCTCTATGTATATAAATCTCCTTACTGTATTTTCCACTGAATTCAGGTTTCAGAGTAACAGCCGTGTTAGTCTGTATTCGCAAAAAGAAAAGGAGGACTTGTGGCACCTTGGAGACTAACCAATTTATTTGAGCATGAGCTTTCGTGAGCTACAGCTCACTTCATCGGATGCATACTGTGGAAATTGCAGAAGACATTATATACACAGACACCATGAAACAATACCTCCTCCCACCCCACTCTCCTGCTGGTAATAGTTTATTAAGCTAATTTAAGCTTATTAAGCTAATTTCCACAGTATGCATCCGATGAAGTGAGCTGTAGCTCACGAAAGCTCATGCTCAAATAAATTGGTTAGTCACTAAAGTGCCACTAGTACTCCTTTTCTTTTTGCTGTCTATTAAGATATCGTCTGCACTATGAACAAGTTTGTGAACCCATAGGAATTGCCATAGTAGCTGAGACCCATGAACCATCTCGTCCTGTACCATCTTGGCCGCTTGCCAATATCAGATGCTTCAAAGACAGAACTGGGATAACCTGCCCTCCTTGAAGATCTCATCCTAATCCCTAACAGAGACTGGTTTAAACACTAATACTTCTCCTACTCTAGTTTTCGATTTATTATAACATGGCTTCAGCTGCTCTGGAACCTATATGACGGGCCATTACCAGTTGCTCTAGAATTTTCATAGGAAATAATGAACGCTCCTTTGCAGCTACCCAACTAGCCCTTTCTGGTTTACTTTCTGAATGACACACAATACGATTTGGTTTTAGGTGCACATAGGCAATATAAATCCATCCCTATTCACATCTTTGCAGAGCTATGATTTTCTAGGATCCTCACTCACTAAAGGGAATATGAGAACATAAGAATGGCTATACTGGGTCTGACCAATGGTCCATCTAGCCCATCATCCTTTCTTCCGATAGTGCCCAATGCTAGATGTTTCAGAGGGAATGAAGAGTATAGGGCAATTTTGAGTGATCCAACCCCTATCATCCAGTCTCAGCTTCTGGCAGTCAGAAGTTTAGGGACACCCTGAACATGAGGTTACGTCACTCACCATCTTGACCAATAGTCAAGGATGGACCAGTCCTCCATGAATTTATCTAATTTTTTGAACCCAGTTAGACTTTTGGCATTCACAACATCCCCCGGCAATGAGTTCCACAGGTTGACCGTACATTGTGCATAGAAGTACTTATTTATGTTTGTTTTAAACCTGCTGCCTATTAATGTCATTGGGTGACCTCTAGTTTTTGTGTTATGTGAAGGGGTAACACTTCCCTATTCACTTTCTCCATCCCATTCATGATTTTATGGACTTCTATTATACCCTCCACTGCCTACTCATCTCTTTTCTAAGCTGAACAGTCCCGGTCTTTTTAATCTCTTCTCTTATGGAAGGTATTCCATACCCCTAATCATTTTTGTAGCCATACAGAATAGGAGATCAGGGAGCGGAGTAAATGCATATCCATTTGTAAGAGAGAAAACCTAACCTATTTTCAGAAACGTTTACTTTAGTCCCCCTTACAGAAACTTTCTACCATCCATTTTCCTGCTTAGAATTTAATAAACACAAGACTTACCCACAGTTTGGAAATATACAACACCATTTCTTTCAAACTCTCTGTAAACATCTTCCTCATGCTCCTTTACTGTTTCACAACCCATGGTTCCAGGCCCAAAGCTCTTCATGTGAGAATTTCCTTCTTCTGTCTCTCCAAGCCCTACATTATACCCCCAAGCAGGGTATTTGTTTAACCTAATTGCAGCCTATATAACCTCCTGCTGCAGAGCAAATTGTATTAATTAATGAGCTTCATTATCTTCAATATCTTCAGATATTTTGAAGAAATGAAAATTATATTACAAACCATTCCAAATCTGAACTTTGGTTATTCCTCAACTTTGCAATATACTCACGTTAATGAGAATAGCTATTTTTTGTGCAGGGTTATAGTGCTCTGGTAAGTATAATAGTTTCTCTTAATAGTGTTAATGATTGATTAATACCCAGCAGCTAATAGTTAACACAGAGAGATGGATCAATAATAATCATGGGATGTCACTCAGAATTTGGCTGGCAAGTGATTGCTTGGGAATTGGGTGGTATCGTTAATAGTTTGGTCATTAAACACTTGGGATGCATTTTGTGTTGTATTCTACATTAATTTACACTGTAAGGCTTCAATCCTGCAAACATTTATGCCCATGAGTATCTTTACTCACATAAGTAGACTCGTTAAACTCAGTGGACTACTCACATGTGTAAAAGTTACATAGGTGTGTATATCTTTTGGAGGTTTGATGCATAAACAAATTGCAATCCCCGATTAAGATATAAGGGATATCAGGATTCATTGCTTCTAAGGTAAGCATCTAATAATTACAATTATGTAGTTAGTGCTGCTTCTTTTCAATGTGATCTGATAAAGTATAGCATATGTAAACTAGAGTGAAGAAACCTGGTGTTTTGGCTGTAAAGTGACATCCCCTGGATATATGTAGCAGTCTTAAATTTGACTCCATGCCAAGATAAGGTGATGCCAAAAATTAAGTCTTAAACCTCTGATTCTTCTGCATCCAGGTAAGAATATACAATATAGTTATTCAGCAAAAACATCTATACAGGTAGGGAGAGAGGTCTGCAGTCCCCAGAAAAGTAAAGAGAAAGGCTAAAATAAGTGGTTAGAAATTAATCTTAATAGTTTAACAAAATTTCTGAGACTAAAAGTATAAAGTACTAGATAGAAAACAGTATTTGAATAAAGCTTAACCCCTGTATTGATTATGACCACAAATCAGGACTTCTTTGATCCCTTTTAAGTCACTAGCATAGCTACTAGGCTGTTCACATGGCTTTCTGTTGGACTCCTCATTTTCCTGTTGAAGCAAGGGTTTGCTTATTTGCTTGGAAATCTTATTTTTGTAAGTGTACATTTCTCCATAGCGTTGCAGTAGTATTTTACCCTTAAAGGTGAAGACGTTCAATTTTGTATGAACATCCTGACCCAGACTGTTTTTTCCTCTACAGTGATACGGATGGAGTAGCTATTTATTTATTTATTTATTTTGTTGGAGAGATCTGTGACAACTTTATAGTGGGGGTGTATTCACAGAATTCCATCTGCTTAGATCCCAGCCAGTTATACCTGGCCTGGAGCACAAATACCAACTTTGGCCTCAATTCTACAAGCTGTAGGTAGGCAGAAATCAATGTGGGTTCATGTGGATAAAGAGATACTGCCATATATAGATCATTGCTAGATTGTGGCCTTGCTGAGGATGTTTTTTACTTATCAGGATAAGGATACCTGGTGGGTTAGATTTTGTTTTTTGAAATTCAAAACAGCCAGGCACTGTCTATCTGTTTAAAACATTATGTCCTTCAGGGCAAATTTATATTTATATATATATATATATATATATATATATACTATCATTTCAGAAGCATGGCTCGTTTGGTAAACTACACTCTGGTGTAGGCTATGACTGTTTGTTTTCTTTCCATCTTCCTTCCTTGTTTAGTAATTCTCTCTCTGTTTGGTTTAAAAAAAACACACTTAGCTAACTTCCCTCTTACTGGGCTGTCAACTTTCTGAACAAGTGAAGGCAAGCATTCAACACTATTAGTAAAACTTCATAATAGTATATGCCAGCATCCTTTTACTACGAGGCCAAATATGGCATTTGTGTTTATAAACTTTGCATCCAGCGATCAAGCCTCTTGAAATGCAGAATTCTGTGGGGATCTTGGGCTATTTAATAACAGAAGCCAACTGGTAATGTTTCCTGGGTAGCAAGGAAGCAGCTGTGCTTCACTTATGTTGGAATTATACCTGGTTTACTCTCTGAGGGTGAAGATCACTTCTGTGTATGCACCATATAAGTCCCATGGAAGCCCCAATTTGAGGTGTAATTGTTATACCACATTCTCTTCCAACACTATGAACCTCTAACTCATTTTAGGTTATTACTAAGTTACAGCACCTTTTGAGAACATTAATCAACACCTTTGGCAGCTGTTCTAATACAAGAATATTTTCATGATTAGATGGTTTCGGGGATTCTTAATTACACCTAGAGACTTTCACCACCTAAATAACTAGTTCCAGTGGAAATCAGGCTTATTTCTATAACAGTTTACATCCATATAGCATCTTGATGTTCACTGTTATTAGCTCTTCTTCCCCGCTAAGAGAACCTACTTTCCTTCATTTCTCTTGCCTATGTATTTATAGAACCTTTTTCTTATTGCCGTTTATGCCCCTTGCTAGGTGCAACTCATTTTGTGCCTCAGCCTAATTTTATCCCAGTATGCTTGTGCTGTTCTTTTGTACTGCTCCTTAGCAACTTGTCCATGTTTCCACTTTTTGTAGGATTCCTGTTTTTGATTTTTAGATCACTAAGGAATTCCTGATGGAGCCATACAGGCCTCTTACTATTCTTGCTCTCTTTTCTTCCTGGCGGAATAGTTTGCTGTGGCACCTCTACTATTGTCTCTTTTTGAGAAACTACCTGAACTCCCTTTTTCATGAGATTTTCTGAGCTGTTAAAAGTTTGATCATTTTAAGTCCATTGTCCTTGCCCGCTTCTGCTGGGGATGCTGTTTTGCGAAGCACTGTACAAATATCGGCCTTGACCTTGCAACTCCAGTGGCTGATGGTTCTGCCCCAAAGAGCACCACTGCAAGCCTGGAGCCTCCCCGAGCACCCAGGAACTCAGAGGAGTAAAGCTAAACAATTCGACGTGCCAAGATCACATGAAGTAACAATTGCTTTACATTCATGGCAGGTGGCGTGGGCAAGAAGGAATCTGCACCTGACTTCCTTAAGGGGCGCTGTCTTGCTTGGCTCCACGCGGTGGGTTTCTTTTATGACACGGGGCTGGGGAGGAAGGGAAAAGCGCCCCAGCACTAGAAATGCCATTACAATGGGGCCATTAACAGTGGAAGGTGCCCCCTGGCCATGCCTACCCACCCTGGGGAAACTGAGGCTGTAGGCCCAAACCAGAGCACCAAGCCACGCCCCCTAGCACGCACTGGGCCACCACCCGTCTATCCCTTTGGCCAGAGCCAGGCCACCCATGGGGGGGTGAGGGTGCCCCGCCCCTTGAAGTACCAGAGAGACGCGGCCCTGACTGGCGCCATAGCCCCGCGCTATGTATTCTACAGGCTAGAGCGGCTCAGGCTGGGTGGGACTGGGCACCTCTATCCCCGCGGAGCAGACGAGGCGACGGGGGAGGGGAATTGACAGCGCTGAGGCGCCAATGGCATACTGGCGGGGCGGGGACATCCTGTGCAGAGCGGATTGCGATTGGGCCAAAGAGCAGGAGGCGGGCGAAGCTCGCTAGTCGTTCAATGGGACGCTGAGTGGGGGTGGTGACGGAGGGAGAGAACGAGCTGTGATTGGTCCGAGGTGGGGTTGGGGAGCGGAGCCAGCTCAGGCAGAGCGCGAAGACTCGAAGGGGCCTCAATCGCTGGCTTGCCGTTGGCTTTAACGGCGGCGGCTGAAGAGAGCCGGGCGGGGACCTTGAGGGGGAGCCGCGCCGCGGGTCCCGCTCGCCACCGGACAGCAGGGGGCCATGGCGGCTGAGGTAAGCCCGTCCGGCCTGCATCGTCTGGCCGGCGCCGGGAGGGGATGCCGGGGTGCAGCGTCCTCCCACTCCCAGCTCCCTCCCGAGGGACTGGGTCTCCCGCAGCTGGCGGGAACTACGACTCCCGCCATGCCCTGCGGCCAGCGGGGAGGCGGTACCCCCCTGCGCGGCGGCTGCAGGGGATACTACGGGTCCCAGCATGCACCGCGCCCATGTCAGGACTACACTACCCAGCGTGCCCTTCGGCACACGGAGCAAAGTGGCTTGCCCGAGCGCGTGCTGGGAGTGTGGGGGGGCCTGGCTCAGGGGCTCGGAGCAGTTGCCCCCTTTCAGAGTCTGATTTGCCTTGTGTACCCCAAGTTTCACCTCACTTAAACTACTGGCTTACAAAATCAGACCTAAAAATACAAACGTGTCCCAGCCACAGGGTCGCTGAACAGTTGCTGACTTTCTCATTTTGCCAAACCATATAACTAGAAACTGAATCAATTGGAATATAAGTATTATACTTACATTTCACCATATAGTTTACAGAGCCGTATAAACAAGTCATTGTCTGTGTGAAATTTTAGTCTGTACTGACTTCGCTCGTGCTATTTATGTAGCCTGTTGTAAAACTAGGCAAATACCTAGGTGAATTGATGTACCCGCTGGGAGAGCTCTGCGTACCCCCAGAGGTACGTGCAACCCTGGTTGAGAACCACTGGCCTGGCTTTCCTCTCAGGGTGAGGGGCGAGGCATGCTGGGATGCCTGGCCTGGCCAGGTACGCCATAAAGGTGTTGTTCACACTGGCCCATGCTGGGCATCTGATCTCCTGGTGGGATGGGAGTGCTGGTGTTGCCAGGACTGTGAGCCTGGTTAAATGACCATCGTTCAGATTCCTGCACCCTTGCTCTACTGCTGTCTCTATCATCGTTACCTGGGGTGGGCAATTGAATGCCTGAGTTATGTCAGTACAGATTCCTGTTAATTATGAGAGACGTGCCCACAGAGCATAAGACCCACACACAGTACAAATGAAGACCCCAAACTATGAGATTTGGGGTGCGCATATTGGTATGGCATCTGTTTTTAAATGTCATAGACTGCATTTAGTCTGCAGCCCTGCTGTAAGGGCTTTCTCTATTACTATTTCTATGGCTATTCCTCCCTGGCTGCTCTTCCCTTGCCCCCCCGGCGCTTTCTGTCAAGGACATGTTTTTTCCCATTTCCTTGGTACATTAAGAACTCTTACCTCATGCTCCATATTATCCCTCCATCATCATTTTGGTCAGATGTCAAAAGGATGTCCTTCTAAGAGATGCTTAGCTGGTCTGTCTTCTGTCATCTTAACTATGTGCCCTGCTGCTGAAGTTGTTGGGATTTCATTACATTTGTCCATTACACAGAATAATAATTAATGACCTGTTGGGCTGTCACCTTCCTGGAATGATTTTAATTGCTCACACAATTTGGGATGGCTCTATTTTATGTCAAGTTACATAAAGTTAAAAGTGTTAATATGTCAGATGAAAGTTGCAAGTTTCTCATGGCTTTTAGTGTTGTCTCAGGCAGTGGTTACCAAGCAGTGTCTGGGTACGATGTTTGATTTTGCTTTGATACATTCAATGAGTTCATCATTTAATCAACTTTATATAATAATAAAAGGTGCATACAACATAATCATGTTTCAGTTGAATGAACTGAATTCCTAAGAGGTTATAGTGATAACATTTCAATATATCTTGTGTAATCCAATTTGATGCATTGGGATGAAATTGAATTCATGAGTCATCTCTGTTAAGCAGCTTATACTGTATTAACGTTAATATTATTTTTGGTTTCTAGCTTAATTCAGAAGTAGAGGATCTGAAATCTGACTTGCAGAAAACCTTTGACAGTGATTCTGACAGTGGACAGGGCAGCTGTGAAACAAGCTCTCCAAGTCAATCCAACAAGGGAACTGCATCTCTTGGTGACATAGGTCTGTAATACTGTCAGGTCTCTATTTTGGGTTTTAGTTTTAAAAATTGGGTATTGTACTTTGCATTTATAGGTGTTTCCTTTGCAGAAGGCTGAGAGAATGTGGTCTTGGACTATCTGCGCTTCAGAAGTCACACATTTGGTTTGCTAACCCTTGATTATTTTTTTTATGTAACCTGCATAAGCTGCTTATTTTTCCTTTATGTATACAGACTTTAATTCTGAGATTTTTACATTTTAAAAAAACAGCTTCAGAGCAATCACTAACAACATACGTTGTACATTCATAAGTGTTTTTCTAAATATTATAGAAGAAAATATCTCATAACAGTCATTTGCAGTCTGACACCACTTGGTTTGCTAACATACCAATCCCAAAACAACATACAGCACTTATGCATGATGTAGTGTAGGAAAATCACACCAATACCGTATTAATAATCAAAATACATGAACATATAAAAATATGTCTGGTCTGAATTCAAAGTGCCCTTTTGGTTGCTCAGGGTAAAGGTAGAGATGTGATGATGGTAGAAGGGCAGTAGTTGGGGTTGAAGAGGGGAAATGCTGAGTGGGGTATTGAATATCTTAACTCTTTGTTTCCTTCTTTTTTTGTCAGCAAAGCAGATTTAACAGCATTAACTCTAATGGCTTAGTGTGTGATGTTTCTCCTACATTTACACCAATCCAATCTGGCCAAATTTTTAAAGGCTGTTGTGGGGGGAAAAAAGGGAAGTATAGAGTTGATGCCTAGAAGAGGAGCATTTGTCTGTAGATGTTCCATTTGAAAAGTGTTGAATTTTCTGATGCTGCAAGAAGAATGCTCAGAGCTCGGTTCAGAAGTGTAACAGTATTTTTTATAAGGAAAGCTTTCTCTTTTTAAGATAACACTGTCCTAATGATAGTTTCCTATTAAAGTTAAAGCTCAGTGATGTTTCCTGTACCTGGTATGTTGGAAAAGTAAATGAGAGGATAAGAGGATTCTGAATGCACACTTGTTCCATGTCTAGCAGATGAACCAGTTCTTTCCTGATACCACACTCTCAAATTTTAAATATTTCAATAAGTATTATAAACTTACTATTTTTTGATCTGAGCTCAATAGTAGTTTTATGACATTCTGGACTGCAGGCTTTTTTAAATATAAAAAAGCTAAACAAATATTGCATTTCAATAATATTCATAAAAAACGTAATTAAAGTGCAGCTAAGGTTTCTGCTGAACAACATTGCATTTTTCTCCCTGCACCATTTTGAAATATGGAACATCAGAACTCTGACCTCAAACAATAGAAAACCGGGAAATGCTCAGTTAAGGTCCCCCACATATCCTTGACAAGAAGTTTAATGTTGCAAGAAAAAATAAAACACAAACTTACAAAACCTGTTAAGGTTTAAATATTTTCAGGATTGGGGTCATAATGTGTCTATTATAATTCACTTAGTATATTACTATTTGCTATATATGTTTGTTTTTATATATAAGAAATACTTTAGTCTCAAGGAAAGACACTAAAAGTCATTTTGAGATGGTTCTAAGTTTCTTTAAGGGTGGATAATTACATATATTATGCGGGGGAAATGGGTTTTCAAAGCATAGATTAAATTTGATTTGCTATGCCGTACTAAACTTCCATTGGTATTCATGAGACTTCAGGGGATAATAAATGTCTCAGAGAAAAGTGTCTGGCATGGTGCACAAACTGATCATTGGGCAATTAACATGTCTTTTTAAAAAACGTGTGCTATAGAGTGTAATGTATTTCCACCAGATTCAGATGAGGAGATCTTTGTGAGTAAAAAATCAAAAAGCAAGAACGTGCTTCAGGACAGTGAGAGTGAAGGGGAAGCAGAAAGCATTTTTCTTGAGAAGACTGACATTGTGGATGGAGATGTGGAAAACGGGGAGGAAAATGAGAACATTTTTGCCCCAAAGAACAAAAAATCTCATCGGATTCGCCAAGCTCTGCGGGACAGTGATGAGAGTGACACAGGTGACCCATTGCATCCTGAAAACCTTGAAATAGATGTGAAGTCCGAATTGACTAAGGATGAGTTGGGCTCACAAATGAGGAAACCTATAAAGATGTCAGTGAAATCTCGGAAAAAATACAAAAAACATAAAAGTGATTTTGAGAAAGAAACAGACAAAGTGATAGGCAAATCAAGAAGGAAGACAGAAAAAGAGAGAAAAATAGAGGCTATTAGACAGCTGAAGAAGGAAAAGAAACACAAACAGGAGGTATAAAAATTTACTTGCAAACATTTCTGGTCTTTTCAGTTGTTAAATTCCAGCATTTGGTGGTGGTCCGAAGCTTCCAACACAATATGTGAGTCCACACCACAACAGTAAGTTGGACATCCACATATGGGGGCCACCAAGTTCTGGACAGGGTTTTTCTCTGAGCCATTGGTGGGTTTTATGTAATTCTTTCTTGTGTATGCTGATTGCATCAGTAGAGAACCTGCCACCATAAATTAGCATATCTAATTTTGGAATGCTATAAAGTCAACATGACTGGCCTACAGAATTTGAAAGATTTTTGTTTTGGGGATGATGTAATGATGGGATGGTTGTTTTTGTTTTGTTTTTGTTTAATGACCCTAAAATCGTGAAGATATATTTCAAATATTTTGAAATAAACTTGTAAATTAATATAGTTCTTTGTACTTTCCTCCTTATGCTTACCAGAAGGATGGTGGTGAAAGATACCATTTTAATGATAGTGGGTGTCTTCTTGCTGACAAAGAACTCTTTGAGAATGATTTAGAGGAGGAAAATGATCCCCTTCTTGAAGATGAAGAATCACTAGAATCAATAAGAGCTGCTGTGAAAGACAAAATGAAAAAACATAAGGTAACATACTTTAGTTTAAGGTTATAATATTCTTGTAGAAGGTATTGTACCTGAGTGTGTAACACAAACTTTTGGCGACACTGGGGTGCTTCTGCTTCTCGCTGCTATCACATTGCTCGCTAGAGGTGAAGGGATATTAGCGCCTTCTCTGAAGAGCATTGTTACAGAAAATTCCAAAAATAGTATTGCAACAGAGGCTGTAAAGGCACTTAACGAAGTTGCAGTAAAACAGGACAATAGTTGGCATCAGTTTATGAAAATGTTTGCTGATCCTATTTCAAGGTTGATGGCACAGAAAATAATTGTACAAAGTTATTTTGTTGCAGCTTCTTTGCCCTTGACAGCTCCCATTTGTTTTGAAATTTAATAGACTTCTTTTTACCAATTATAGAGTAAAGATCTGTTTTCTGAGAGTGAAGACTACAAATGTGTATTTGATGATGAGAATGAGGAACCTACATTAAAAGGACCCAAAAGAAAGGTGGAATATTTCATTATGCATATCTGTTCCTTCTTAACTCCTCAGTAGTTCATTCTAACTTTATTTGAAGGCTTCTCTATGTTGCTCCTCGAAGTAGCTTCTTCTGTTTGATTTGGGTCTTGTTTTTTTTTAAACTCTTCTTCAACTGTTGTACTTTCTTCTGTTTTCTTGCTGTTTGAAAGAAGAAAACTATTTAGTAATATAGATACACTTCTGCATTTCAGTCCTGTGGTTTCAAGGGTCTTTCTTTTCTCTGTTTAAGGAGCGGAAGGCAGCAAGATTAAGTAAAGAAGCCATTAAACGACTGCATAGTGAGACCCAGCGACTTGTTAGAGGTAAAATCTAAACTCTTTGGTGTAAGGGTGAACATAAGAACAGTCATACTGGGTCAGATCAAAGGTCCAGCTAGCCCAGTATCTTGTCTTCCGGCAATGGCCAATGCCAGGTACCCCAGAGGGAATGACCAGAACAGGGAATCATCAAGTGATCCATGCCCTGTTGCCCATTCCCAGCTTCCGGCAAACAGAGGCTAGGAACACCATCCCTGCCCATCCTGGCTAATAGCCATTGATGGACCTATCCTACATGAACTTACCAAATTCTGTTTTGAACCCTGTTATAGTCTTGGCCTTCACAACATCCTCTGTAAAGGAGCTCCACAGGTTGACTGTGCATTGTGTGAAAACATACTTCCTTTTGTTTGTTTTAAACCTGCTGCCTATTCATTTCGTTTGGTGACCCCTAGTTCTTGTGTTATGAGAAGGAGTAAATAACACTTCCTGATTTTACTTTCTCCCCATCAGTTATGATTTTATAGACCTTTATCATATCCCCCCTTAGTCGTCTCTTTTTTCCAAGCTGAAAAGTCCCAGTCTTATTAATCTTTTCTCATATGGAAGCTCTTCCATATCCCTAATCATTTTTGTTGCCCTTTTTTGAACCTTTTCCTATTCCAATATATCTTTTTTTTTGAGATGGGGTGACCACATCTGCGTGCAGTATTCAAGATGTGGCCATACTATGGATTTATATAGAGACAATATGATATTTTCTGTCATCTTATCTGTCCTTTTCTTAATGATTCCCAACATTCTGTTTGCTTTTTTTGACTGCCGCTGCACATTGAGTGGATGTTTTCAGAGAACTATCCACAATGGCTCCAAGATCTTTCGTGAGTGGGAACAGCTAATTTAGACCCCATCATTTTATATGTATAGTTGAGATTATGTTTTGCAATGTGCATTACTTTGCATTTATCAACACTGAATTTCATCTGCCATTTTGTTGCCCAGTCACCCAGTTTTGTGAGATCCTTTTGTAGCTCTTCGCGGTATGCTTGGGACTTAACTATTTTGAGTAGTTTTGTATCATCTGCAAATTTTGCCACCTCACTGTTTATCCCTTTTTCCAGATCATTTATGAATATATTGAATAGGACTGATCCCAGTACAGGCCCCTGGGGGACACCACTATTTACCTCTCTCCATTCTAAAAACTGACCATTTATTCCTACCCTTTGTTTCCTATCTTTTAACCAGTTACCAGTCCATGAGAGGACCTTCCCTCTTATCCCATGACAGCTTACTTTGCTTAAGAGCCTTTGAGAGATCTTGTCAAAGGCTTTCTGAAAATCTAAGTGCACTATATCCACTGGATTCCCCTTGTCCACATGCTTGTTGACCCCCCTCAAAGAATTTTAGTAGATTGGTGAGGCATGATTTCCATTTACAAAAACTATGACTCTTCCCCAACAAATTATGTTTCTCTATGTGTCTGACAATTTTGTTCTTTACTATAGTTTCAACCAGTTTGCTTGGTACTGAAGTTAGGCTTACAAGCCTGTAATTGCCGAGATCACCTCTGGAGCCCTTTTTAAAAATTGGTGTCACATTAGCTGTCCTCCAGTCATTTGGTACAGAAGCTGATTTAAATGATAGGTTACAGACTACAGTTAGTAGTTCTGCAATTTCACATTTGAGTTCCTTCAGAACTCTTGGGTGAATACCATATAGTCCTGGTGACTTATTACTGTTTAGTTTATCAATTTTCTCCAAAACCTCCTCTAATGACACCTCAACCTGGGACAATTCCTCAGATGTGTCACCTAAAAGGAATGGCTCAGATTTGGGAATTTCCCTCACATCCTCAGCTATGAAGACCAATGCAAACAATTCATTTAGTTTCTCCACAATGGTTGTTTAGCAGGCTTCCTGCTTCTGATGTACTTAAAAAAAATTTTGCTATAACTTTTTGAGTCTTTGGTTAACTGTTCTTCAAATTCCTTTTTGGCCTTCCTAATTATATTTTTACACTTCATTTGCCAGAGTTTATGCTCCTTTCTATTTTCCTCACTAGGATTTAACTTCCACTTTTTAAAGGATGCCTTTTTGTCTCACTTCTTTTCCTTTGTTGTTTAGCCATAGTGGCACTTTTTTGGTTTTCTTACTATGTTTTTTAATTTGGGGTATACCTTTAAGTTGAGCCTCTGTTATGGTGTCTTTAAAAAGTTTCCATGCAGCTTGCAGGGATTTCACTTTTCGGACGGTACCTTTTTTAATTTCTGTTTAACTAACTTTCTCATTTTTGTGTAGTCCCCCTTTCTGAAATTAAATGCTACAGTGTTGGGCTGCTGTGGTGTTTTCCCCGCCATGGGGATGTTTACATTTAGTTATATTATGGTCACTATTACCAAGTGGTCCAGCTATATTCACCTCTTGGACCAGATCCTGTGCTGCATTCAGGACTAAATTAAGAATTGCCTCTCCTCATGTGGGGGTGTGTGAGAGCTATTAAGATATCTTTAGGAGAGCAGCAGAAACTCCTTAGAGGCCAGATTCTGCTGTTGCTTAACCTGAAGTATTCAGTATCTAAAGTGGATAGGCTGCTCTATTCTGTCAAAAATCTTGTTCAAGGATGGTCTCTTTGGAGCTTAAAACTTGCCTTTACGCAGCTGTGGAAAGTCACTTGGAGTCTTTTTTTAAAAGTTATAGCTGGGCTACATATAACTGACTTGGTGTGACTTGGGTACTTAGTTGCAACAGATTTTAGAATTGGTCTTATAATTCTGTTCTTGATCGTACAATCTGCTTTCTTATGAAAGCACCTGTGCGTGCTGCAGTCCTTGCTCTTCATGACAATAGAGCTCTGCTATTCATCTCTGCTCTGATATTTTAGCTGGACAATACTTGTCCCAAGAGCAATTGGATTTAAAAAAATACATGTTGTTTTTGATGTACAATTTAAATGATTTTTTTCCTCCCTTTTGGCAGAATCATCTCTGTCTCTCCCGTATCATATGCCTGAGACCAAAACCATCCATGAGTTCTTCAAGCGTAGACCTCGACCAACATTGCAGGGAAATGCAATGGCATTGCTAAAGTAAGGACCAAGCTTATCTCATAGTCTCTCTTTCCTAAATCAGGGCTCTCAATCTTCCTGAAGCTGATGTGGTCTATGTTATGAAAAAGCTATCTAATATACAGCCTCCCTTCTTATTTGCAGCTGCATAGGCCTCCCACCTTTCCTTGGCAATCCCATACTGCTTCTATGGCAACTAAAGTCATTGCCTCTGTGGGAAAGTAATACTAGAGAAGTATTTTATTATGTTTTTAACTATCTTTTTAATGCAGTTTAACAGCTGGAAACAAGAAGTATCACCATGTGACTAGCCAACTCTCCACAGACCAGCAGCAAGGGTGTTGATTGATCATCAGTGGGACACAGATCACAGTCTGAAAACCATTGGTCTAAGTGGCAAACCTGCTAGTTTAGTAACTAGTATGTAATAGCAGGGCACATCTGTTTTCCCCTGAATAGATTTATTTACCAGCTAGTCTCTGATAGGAGTGAAATGAAAATCTTCGGTTAAATTGTACTTGCTATACAGAAGTAAAATTTGAAAGGAACACACTCATCTAAATTCTTGTGACAGTGTCCCATTCCCCTCTCCAAATTCAAACCACTGCTCCATGCTCAATTTAATACCAAATCCTATTTTAGAAGGTGTGTTGTACACTGAAATAAAGAGTGTTCAGGGTGCAGCTAGGGAACCTTTTTTCCCTTTTAATTAAAAAAAAAAAAAAAAAAAAAAAGAAATCCAGATAATCCTGCATGAATTTGCATTAATGGTTGAGATTTTAAATGCCCGAATGTCAGGCTATTTACTGTTATGTTTCCTAGAATCACCCTAACCTGTTGTTCTATGCAAATGCAATAATTAGTAATTTGTGTTACTGAATAGAGTATTATACATTGGCATAAAAATTATAGTGTACAGTAATATTAGATAATTGGTATTTGTAATGTGATATGGCTTCTGAGCATCTAAGATCTGAATTACAATATTGCATTACTACAGTTGACTTCAAGTGAATATGTTAAGTAAGCAGGGCTGATTGAGCACCCCAGAATAACCCTGGTTGCCCCCCTCTCTCCCATACCTCTTCCCATCATGAGTTTAGAGAAAGTTTGGATTAGGATACAAACTTTGTGCTTGGGTCCTCTCTTTTGTTTTAAATAGTGTAGACAAATTGTACTCTACCATGGCTACAAAATCTCTGAGGAATTAACTTAATCCAAGTTGTGATAATGTAATTCACTTATCAGTTGACTTTGCACCCTTTAGAGTGAACCTATTGTAACTCCTTGTAGTAAAAATGTACCAGATTAATTTTTTTCCATTTTTAAAATGGAATTTGAAATGAGGATAGGCTTAAAATAGGCAGCAGTTATGAATGATGATGTTCTCCCCACTCCCTCCAAAACTGATTTTTCAAGGACAGTAAATAGAACATGGTTTTGTTGCCTCGGTTTGATTTAGGCTTTTCTCACATTTAACAGTGTCATTTTAAGGACTGATGTACTGTGTTTTGGTTGGTGACTTTCTTTTTCTGTTCTTGACAGGTCCACTAAATATCAGCCCTGTCTAAATGAAGAAATTACAGCCACTAAGAACTCAGCTGTAAATTGCAGCAATAATCAGACTGAAGAGGCTGATCAGCCAGAAGCTAGGGAACTGGAAATGGGGTTTAGTAAGGATGCTGGTATTACCATTGTGGACAAACCTTCCCCTGATTTAGTGGAGAACCTGTTAGAAAACTGTGCTGAGAAGCACAGAGAGGATGGTGCCTCTGATATTTGTGAGAGACTCAAAACTGCTGATAATTCAGAAGAACAGCAGCAGTCTAGCCTACTCAGTAATGAATGCAGTGAACAAATGGAGAGTGAAATTCCCTTGGCATCTGAAGAATGTGCCTATGTACAAAGAGAGGACCAGTCACAAAAAATAGGGGTGGAACATGAAGAATCTGTTCAACAGGTGGTACCAGTGGTGGGGATTCAACCTGAAAAAGTAAGGAAGTCTAAACTGGATAAACTTCGGGAGCTGGGAGTGGATCTATCCATCAAGCCAAGACTTTGCTCTGATAGTGATTCCTTTATTATCCTTGATGAACCTGAATCAAACAAAGGTACAATATTACCTGTTGGAATCTGCTTGATTTGACAAGCTAAGCAGGGTTAAGTCAGAACTTAGATGGGAGAACTCTGAGGAACAACTTTCTTTTGAGGAGAACTAATGTCACAGCATAGTGCTGGCTATGCTGGTGGCTGTACTGTCTTTCAGATGAGATTTAAAAACAGAAATCCTGATCCTTTGTGATTGTTAAAGATCTCTCGGATCTGTCAAGAGGAAGAGTTTAATGATGTTTTGCATAGTTCAATTCTCCCTGCAGTTCGAGTTAAATAAGGTGGTATTCACTTCCTGTACTAAGCAGGAAGGCCAACTTTTTCAACTTGGGCTGCCTAAAGTTAGGCCTTTAAATCTTTTTATTCAGGTATCTGAATAAGAAACCTGACTTTCAGAGATGATGAGCATGAGTACCTTCTGATTATCTCATTAGAAGTCATGCTGCACAGCAAATGAAAATCAGGTCACACTCTTATTTAGCACTCTAAGGATATAGGTGTCTAGCTTTAGGCACCCATGTTTGAAAATTTCAGCTGTTTCAGTGTGGATAGGTGGTTCCATATCAGTTTAAGTTTGCATTATACTTTGAGGTCCTATAATATAATTCTAGTAAGTTTCCATTTATACCTACATACATTTATTGATAGCATTCAGTCTGTTCTTTAAATTACACAGAAACATGGTCTGTGCCATGAAATGACTCCTCCACTATCAACCTGGATTTAAATATAAGTATATTTGTCAGTCTGATCATATGGGGGAAGGGTCTGTTAATGAAATGGAATGTTGATATCCAACTCTCCAGTGAATAATTAGTTGTGGGTTTTTTTTAAGGTTTTCAACTGGCATTTGATCATGTGCCCAAATATTAAAGTAAGCCATCCTAAGTGCATGGTTGAGCAAAGTTATCCAGAGATGGGCCACTGTTGTTAATGTTGTTTTCAAATCAAATAATGTTGACCCCTCTTACACATTGGATGCTGAAGTGCTTTAAAACGTACTTACTTTAGAAACGTATGTTACACCTGTATGTATAAAAAGTGCCTGAATTTTTTTTTTTTTTTTTTTTTTTTGTTGCCTCAAATTTAACTTGATTTTAGCAGGAATTTTTCTTCTGACCTTAAATATAATTTTTTTTAAGAACTGGAAGCTCTGAAAGCGCGTTTCTTGAAGCATACACTTCACACAGCCAAGTCAAAAACGGAACGGACTGTGAACTTGAGCATTATTCGTAAAGAGACCACTGCTGAGGGAAAAGAGGAGCTAAAAGCAGCTGTGGTGCCGGTGTCTTTGGCTGCAGAAAATCTAGATGATACAGTCCATGCAAAGCCAGGTATGTTTGGGGTGAGGGTCATAGTTGTTGAGTTGGAAAACAAGTATATTTTCTTGCTAAGACTCTTCTGTAATATTTAATATCCTACATCTTTACTGGAAGCTCAGGCTTCAACTGGAGTTTACTTTCACCAAAATACAAGTATAAGATAATTCAGTATGTCCTCTGGATCATCTCGTTTCACCTGCGTCTGCCTGGTTGATTATAAGCTTCCCTGGGCAAGAATCGTCTTAGGATGTTTCATGCAAAGTGCTGAACACATTGACAATTAAAACTACACGCTTGCTTCAGTGTCACAATGAGCTGCAATCAATCGATAAAGTAATTGTGAAGAAAAACACTCGGATTCTCTAACTGGTTGATCATGGTCAATAGAACATAAGGGCGTTTAATCTGTGATTCTCTTTGCAATTGCAACCATATTCCCCCCCCCCCAAAAAAAAAAAAAAAAATTAAAATACAAATTAGAGTCACTGCTTCCATAATTAACAGGCATTGTTCCAGTTAGCTATATTGTTTCTAACCAGGTTAGTATGTTAAAAACTTGAAAAGGTAACTCTTGAACTGTGTTAGCTATTAAAGATGAAGTTGCCCTGTGCCATAATTTAGCCATTTGCCCTCTGGAATCTCTCTCCCCCTGCCCCACAATTTCATATAAAACATTTATCCTTAATATCTACAGTACATCAATCATCTACATAAAATCTGTAGATTAACCCTCTTGTGGTATTCATAATTAATAGCACTTTCATCCCTATTGCAATTCTTAATACAGGCTGTTTGTGTATCGGATCATTTTATTTGCATGTTTTGAAAATGATAAATATATGGGAAACTTAATCTGAATTATCTATAATATTTAAATGTTAGAGGTAGGTAATTTGGCTTGTTCTACGATATGCATGCTTTCTAGCTGTTGGTGAAGTATTTCATTTGCCCAGGGCAACTGGAAGTCACTGCTTCGATAGGAAGCAAGGGAAAGAAGAACCGTTTGCTAGCTCATGGGACTGTGCCAGTGGCATTTGTTGATAATGAGGAATCTTCCTGATAATTCATAAAGTTGTGTAACCTCTCTAAATGGTGTTTAGAAGAGCTACATCTCTTAGCCTAAACAATCAGCAGATCAAGTCAGAAAACCTTTATTTAAAAAAAAAAAAACCAAAAAACACAAATGCCTTTCATCTTCTTTCTGTGTGTGTAGTTACATTAAATTGTCTGCTTGAGGCTTCATTGTAATGTATCTAATGTATTCATTTATTCATTTCTGTCCAGGTGAAAAGCTACAAGTGCTGAAGGCTAAACTACAGGAGGCCATGAAACTCCGCAGGATTGAGGAACGCCAGAAGCGGCAAGCACTGCTTAAACTGGATAATGAAGACATGTTTGAGGAGGAGGAAGAAGAGGAGGAAGAAATGACAGACGAGTCTGAGGAAGAGGAATGCAACCCGGAGGTCTATACACAACATTTTTACATAACTTTGTCAATGTCTAATGTTGGCTGACTCCTCATAATTAACAGGGAAATGAGATAAATTAGAGTTTTGTGCAATATTTATATTGCACAATTTGCCAAATGGAGACCGTTCTTTGATACTAAAAAATACTGTAATTAGAATGTTCAAGATTCCATGTGCTCACAGACCAGTATCCAATCGATCTTTTTTTTAATACCAGTCTCTTCCTGACTGTTCAGTGACACCAGCATAGAGGTCCCCAAACTGTGTGCGGAGGACCGTTCGGGGGGGTGGGGAGGGAGCACCACCCAGCTCTGCTCCTGGCCCCAGTTGGCGGCCCCAGTTGGCAGCCCTGCGCCCCTGGCTGGGGCTCCATTCCTATCCCAGCCTCTGCCCCCTTACCCCCATCTGCCTCCCCTCCCTCCCAGCCACGGCCCCGCTCCCAGCCTTGGCTGGGGAGGGTGGAGTGGGGGGCACAGACAGGGGTAAGCGGGGACATGACCCTGAAAAGGAGACCACTGCACTAGCATCGGGCTATTAAGTGATCTTTACCAGTCCATATGCTAGTTCAGGCTGACCTAAAACACTTGAAATATATGAATAGTCAGAAACTTTTAAAATTATTACAGCATTTTAATAGCTGATTGACTGTCTTAGCAACTTAAACCTTTTTTCTGCTTAGAGTAAATGTTTGTTTGTTTGTTTGTTTGTTTGTTTTGCCATACGAGTTCAAGTAAGTCCCCTCTCAGTTTAGGTATGCTACCTCCAGGATTGGCCAATATCTGATCCTTCACACAGAGGTGAAGCCCATCCAACTGTCTCACCTAGCCAAGTAAACAAAAAGCCTATATATATATTTATATATATATATTTTTAAAATTGTTCCATTTTGAGTGATGCCAGTATTTTCAGCTTCTGGCTGCAAGAAGTTTGATGCCAACAGGATGGATGAAGACTTAAGTGAGATCCCTTGGCTGATCTCAGAGATGCAGTAATGTCAGTCTTGGAGGCTAGACATTCTTTTTCAAACAGTTATTAAGGGATCAAAATGACTTGGTTATTCTAAGCCCCTTCAGAGCAGGCATTGGAGTAGAGAAGTCCAGGAGTTGGAAACATCCTTCAATTCTCCCCTCAATAATTCCATGTTAGAACTGGCCATATAAAGGTATGCAGTTTAAGTAGACGGTCAAAATAATAATTCCTGCTGTCTCATTACATGGATATGTGTTGGGTTTTTTAGACTGTAGAGTTCCTTCTTGGTGAAGCTGAGGAAGATGATGAGGAGCTGGAAGAGAAGGGTATTGAAGATGGCGATAAAGAAACTGACAAAGAATCAGTTGATGAGGAAAGGGTGGACAAGTCTGTGCATTGTGACTCTGTTCCCAAACCTTCCTCAACAGAGTCTACATTGATGCTGTTTAAGGACAACTCCTCCAAAATGGGGTAAATAAACCGGTCTTTAGAAATGGTGAACCCAGCCTGCCCCAACTATATTTTAACTTGATTAACATACACATGAGATATTTTGATTTGAGAACTAGTGAATTCATGTGTGTGTTTTAAATGTAAGGATGCCTGCTGTCTGCCTCCCCATTTGTGGTAATTTTTAGGAGTGTTTTTTATTGCAATAGTCAAATGTAAAAATAATAGTTTGCGTGTGACAGTGACGCTGTGATAGCAGTGATACTTTGAGTTAGTTTCCCAGACCTGAAGAAGAGCTCTGTAGGCTCAAAAGCTTCTCTCTCACCAAGAGACGTTGGTCCAATAAAAGATATTACCTTACTCAGCTTGTCTCAGTGCATTCCGCATGCGTTACCTTGTCTATAAAAGACCAGACCTGAGAGTTAATGCACACAAAACAAAACGTGGTCAAAATACTTTTTTTGGTTTGTTTTTGTCATTGATTGCAGATATTCTCTTCCTGATGAAAAAGCTGAGTTGGAGGAAGCTCCAGGCAAAAGACCTAGCAAGTTAGGTAAAGTGAAACTGCTGTTTAAAGCAAGCATTTTTCTTTGGGATTTTCAGTTCTGGCACATAAGTGATTTGCACATTTCTGTATCTAGGTTACCATTGGTGTGTCTCTCCTATCACATGCTTGCACTGGGGCTGTGAAATGCTGCTTTGCTACTTTTACTAAGAACTTAAACCACTGGGTCCCTCTTTTGTGGTGAGGATTGGAGTAGGACTCCTAATCAAAACTTCTTGCATCAAATTGTAAGCCAAAATATTCAGGATGTGGGTTGGATTTCAATGGTAAAATGTCATTTGATTAGGCATTTTAGGGGAACTGCTGATGCCAATTCATTGTGAACTATTGAGGCATGTGACTCTTGCTGATGGAGCCAATGTAACTCTTCACATTCCTTGGTTTGTCTGCACGCATAGTACAGAAAGAAAAGGAGGACTTGTGGCACCTTAGAGACTAACAAATGTATTTGAGCATAAGCTTTCGTGAGCTACTGCTCACTTCATCGGATGCACCGATGTAGCTGTAGCTCACAAAAGCTTATGCTCAAATACATTTGTTAGTCTCTAAGGTGCCAAAGTCCTCCTTTTCTTTTTGCAGATACAGACTAACACGGCTGCTACTCTGAAACCTGTCCTAGTATAGAGGCATTCCTAAAACTCATCTAAAATAGCTGCTTTCTTCCTTAGAAGATGACGATTCATTTTCACTGCCAACTTCAGCAAAAGAGAACAGCCACAACAGCAGCTTTGAGTTGATTGGCTCCATGATTCCATCATACCAGCCTTGTAACAAACAGATGGCACGTGGGGCCAATTTTCTATCTGCAGTAGGAGGTTTCAGGTCTTCGTCTCCAGCTTTGTTCAAAACAAGCTTTATCAGCTCTGCTTCCAAGGTAAGACTCCTCCCTGACCTCTTCTACCTTCATTGCACTCCCCTAACAACTTCATATGTTCTGTGACTTAAGGCCAAAGCCAAGGTTCCTTTTATAAGTCAAGAATGTAAACGTAGCAGATAGCCAGTTTCCCCTCTGTGGTTAATTGGGATTTAATCAATGCAGAATCTCTGTCTTGACTGATACGAATTTTTTAAATACTGTATGTATCTATTGGAACAAATGAGGGTGATGTATTAAATACACAAATCCAAATTCTAAAAATTCAAAAAGTATTGGAGGAAACCCATTGCTGAGTAATCTGTTTTTGGTAACTCTTTATGAACTATATAAAAATATTCCCATGGCCTATACAACATCTCACACTAGTGCATTTTTAACTGGGTAGCAGGACAGTCATGAATACTTGTTAACCTTCTTCTTCTTCTGTATTTTCATCTGTTTAAAATGGCACAACCATTAACCTTTTTGCTTCCAACTTGTAGGCCTGTGAAAAGATTAAGTGTTTATATTCTAGTTCATTATCAGATCTTGTTAATTTTATTTTAATTTTTTTCCCTAACTAGAGTTCAGGAAAGATGTCTGAGCCCTCTCTTCCCGTAGAGGATTCCCAGGATCTGTACAACGCCTCTCCTGAGCCCAAGAGTTTATTTCCAGGAGCAGGAGAGTCTCAGTTTCAGTTTTCTCTGGAAGATGATACTCAGAGCCAACTGCTTGATGCAGATGGGTAGGTCACTGATATTCATCCTTCAGAGTGGCATTCTGTGTGTGTTAACAGCAGTAGCACAGATTTTTGTGAGGTTCTTACTCCCTTAGGCTACATGAAAAGGCATGCTATTTAAATGGCTCTGTTGGTCTTTTTTGTTATGCCGGCTTTACACGGTGTGATTGGCCCAATGATAACCTCTTTCTTAGTGCTGGAAACTGGAGTGGCTAGTATATTGAATCCCGAAGGTGCCAATGCATGTGTCTGTCCCTCACAAATTTTTAGTTGGTCTTTTGCAATTTTTTTTTTAATCCCTCTTTAAAAAACCCTCCACAAATCTGAAGTAGGTCTAGATTTTAATTTAGTTTTTTATCTTCTGGGTTTCAGTTCAGTATTCATTAGCTGAAACAGTGGTTAAGATCAGAAAACCATGTAATAACTAAAACCTTTTTAATCAGCTGATCTGTTGACCTCTGTTAACTTTACTGACTAAAAATATTTGAATGCATTTTACTCTTGCTAGCCAATGCAGAGCCATTGCAGCTTTGGCAGAGCAAGATGGATTTTATTCCGCATCATACATCACCAGAACAGCCAAATTGCATTGGCAGAACCATTACTACTGGCAGTGTGAGTTGGAAAACACAACTGGATCCTCTTATCCCAGATTGAGTTTGAAAGACTGGCAGTTAGAGAAGCCATCTACCTACTTAAATCAAGCAAAGTTGATCTAGAATCAATGAGAGACAAACATGGAACTCGCACAATGTCATGCTTAGTATTGCTATAACTGAGTGTTTAAGACTCTTTTGGGAGTTCTGCTTTGTCTCTCTAGACAAGTCCTCCACACAGGTGGAAAGGCAAAATTCTCCAATATGTGGTGGTTATTAAACTGTAGTTGCCAACTTCTAAATCAGGGATCTCCAAACTCAAATCACCACGAGGGCCACTTGAGGACTAGTACATTAACCCGAGGGCCACATCACTGACAGACATCTTTTCATACAAAAATAACAAAAGTCCCCCACCTCTGCCCCTGGCCCCACCACTGCCCCGCCTCTTCCCATCCCTGCCCCGCCTCTTCTCCGCCTCCTCCCCTGTGCATGCCATGTCCCCACTCCTTCCCCCACTCCCCCTGGAAAGTCCTAAGTGCTGCCAAACAGCTGTTTGGCAGTGGGAAGCGCTGGGAGGTAGGCAGAGAAGCGGGGACATGGCGTGCTTGAGGGGGGTCGGGGGGTGAGGGGAGCTATGGCAGGCCGCATGTTTGAAACCCCTGTTCTAAATAAAATTTACTTTCAGGTTCTTGAATGTTGGACACCACAGGAATAAGTACCAGTCCTCAAAGCATCGGCTGTCTCTGGCTAGTATGGATGAAAATGCAATGGATGCCAACATGGATGAGTTGTTGGACTTGTGTTCTGGGCAGTTCAACAGTCAGACTGAGCACATGCCGAATGCTAATACTGGCAAAAAACAAAACATGGAAGAACTGCTCAATCTCTGTTCAGGGAAATTCATCTCTCCAAGTAAGTCCTGAGTTCTGTTCCCAGTGACCTTGATTTGTGACTTTTGGGGGCAAATCTGAATTTTTATAAAAAAGTCTTGTACTAACTAATCCTTCAGTGCTGGCCACGCCTCAGGAATTGTAATAGTGTACTTGGAACCCTAAGAGTTTAGAGTGCTTTAACTGTTTTGGAATCATTCTAGGCATATGTTGACGATCCTTTCCAAGACATTCAATGATGTTCCAAAGGCAAAAGGGAAGCTGTGTAATGATTTCTCTGTTGGTTTCTTTCTGTAGCAACATCTCCAACCTGGGCATCTTCAGCATCATCCTCTAAGCCAGAAAAAGAGAGTGACGCAGATGATCCAATGGCAGAAGCACTAGCTCTTTGTTCAGGCTCCTTCCCAACTGACAGGTCAGCATTACAGGAGTTCTTGTTCTGCATGGCGATCATGGTCTGACTGCACTTCTGATGTGTCTCACTCTGGCGCAACAGGAGTTTAAAATGCTGTTGACACAAACGTGGTTTGCGTTGGAGGTGAAGGAGTTGAGTATCTCAATGCTCTCTAGTAAGAGGAGGCTCTGAAACATAAACTCTTGTATCAGAGGCCCAGTCTGAGGCCTGAACCAAAGTACTTCCAGGCAGTTTTAAGCAAAGCTGGGCTGTGAGCCAGAGGCAGGTCCCACTCACAGAAGTTGGCAAGAAAAGGTTGTTAGAAGCACGTGCACACACAAAGTGCTAATGAGAGGAACTTGCACCAAGACGGCATCAGAACGCTCCACAGACATAACAAGGAACAGGCAGGTGCATCTTAAAGACAGGGTCAAAAGGACAACGTGATGGATAGATTCGTTTGAAGTATGATGAGTAATCTGTCCTGCAACTGTATAAAAGTAGGTCCAGGAGTGCGCATCTTTGCCCAGCCTAGGGGGCAGCAGAGTGTCCTGCCACTGACTGAGCTGTGTCCATTGCCAGGGAGCACAAATTCGTAGTATGACCTGTAGAGTCTATAGGGAACTATTACTGTGCTTCGTTTGACAATAAACCTGGCTCAGGTTCCTTTGTACCTTACTAGAGTCTGTGGGTTTTGGGGGTTCTCTCGGGGTCTGCTGTGTTAGCTATCTGCGCAGAGCCGGGGCAGCGTGCAGAGGGAACACGCACGCAGCCGACTGTTACCATCATCGAACAAGAGCAGAGCAGCACACCGGTAGCTATCGACAACATGCTCAACAGTTCTTTCTTTGGCCAGTGATACGTGAGAGTTGAGAGGCTCCTAAGGCATTGTCGTTCCCGATGTCCATTGTGAGGAAAAAGAGTCTCTACTGCTATTGATGGTGGAGGTGGAAAGTGGGAGGAAAATTTTGATCAAATCAAAGCACAGGATTGGGAACTTCTCGGCTTGTGTTCCTAGTTCTGCAGCTGAATGCAGGAACTGGTGGGCAAGTCATTTATCTTCTGCACCTTCGTTTTCTTCCTTATTAAAATTGGACTGATTCACATGCACTTAACAAGGATATTATTGTTTAAAGAGTGCCAAACATACTCCCAAGAGGCATTCCGTTTTACTGAAGGGGAAGCTAACACAAAAGATAATGACTTGCCAACGTTACTCCCACTAATGCTAATGGGGAATTAAGCACCTAAAGCTCCATGCTACACAGTGTTGGGAGACTGCAATGTTTCAGATGCTATCATGGATAATTGCTTGTCACTAGCTCATGCAGCAGTTAAAACCCTGTTTCAATCCATTTCATATCCATTGCTGGAGATCAACTGTGAGTGTGTGATGTGGTTTGATTTTTATAGGGAAGGGGAAGATGATGAGGAGCAGGAGGAAGAATTTGGCAATTTTCAGCTTGTAACAGATGACCATGCCTTTGATAGCGAGGAGGTGAGTATTGATGGAATGAAGTGATAACTTCAGAGCTCTGCCCGTAAGCATTCAGGTTATTTTCTCAGTTCTCTGTCCATTTGTGCACAAATCTAAACTTCCAGCATAGATTGCTGAAACCGCTGAAGAGCAGTATTTGGGTCAGTGTAAGAAGTGATGATTTAGAATTCTGATGTACTAGGTAAAATATCTTGGTTTTGTGGGCACTTTGAGAAAAATCCAGGAGGTTTTAGTCTGTTTTTGTTTTTAGCCATTGAAAAACAGAGGCAGTTGCAGTTATAGGGAGTAAACACTCTATGGAATGTCTTAGGAATTTCTGAAAACTGTTCCTTGTTGACTGATAGGATGAAAAAAGTGAAGGAGATGAGAGAAGCAAAGATGAAGCAGAAGTTAGTGATGATGAAGAGGAGCTATTGAGACAAAGACCGGGCTTAAAGAAAAAATTGTGAGTAAATCTTTCTCCCTGTCTGACCTGGGAGAAAAGCAGAACCACGTCACTAGAAATTTAGTTTTTAGTTAAGAGTCAGAGTTGAAAGAGCTCTTCAGGAGCTAGTAATCTTTAAATATAAAGAGCAAGAGATCAGGATAAAAGTAACAATGACTTTTTTTGTTTTTGATGAAATAGTACTTCTCTTAATATTGCTTGTGACTTAAGGTCTTTCCGTGAGTGCTGTAGTACGCATTTTGCAAGTGAAATGATCTTGCTTTTTTTTTTTTTTTTTTTCTTAGAAGGCAGTTGTCATCTTGTCAGATGGTCAACTGGCAAGAAAGCTCAGAACTAGAATAATAGTGGGCACTGCAGGACCGAGGTGAAGTAAACTGGCAGACTTTCCATACGTTCATGTGCTCTTAAACTTGAATAACTTAATCAAATTGAAAATGAAAACTGAATAATAGCATCTCTAATTTAGCATACACAGTAGTTCCAGAAAGACTTTGCTCTTGCTTTCAAAGATTCACGCGATGCAGCTAAACGTTCTAACTTTAACTCGTTTGAAAATTCTCTTATAGAAAACTGCAGGATTTCTTGGAAGATGAGGCAGAGCTGTCTGGGAGTGAAGTAGGGAGTGAGGATGAATATGATGGTGAAGAACTGGATGAATATGAAGAAGAGATTCTTGATGAAGAACTCCCTCCTGAAGTGGAACTGCAGGATCAAATTAACAAAATACACATGTCAGTAGCAATCCTAGTATACTTATACAGTACAGAAAATGCACATCTAAAGTTATAATCGGTTATAATCTGGAATTGCAAAACTAACCTAGGCTTCTCTCCTTTGGACAATAACATTAGGAAGGCGATGCTTGATGATGATAAGCGTCAGTTACGCTTGTACCAAGAAAGATACCTTGCTGATGGAGACCTGCACAGTGATGGTCCTGGGAGAATGAGAAAATTCAAATGGAAAAACATAGGTATAATGTTGGCATATTAATCTTCTGTTGTAGAGCAAAAAATACAGTGTGGGAGGTCAGGGGAGGAAAACGCTTTAGCAAGTACTTTAATGTGAGGCTTACGGTTGTAAGATCTACTGAGCCCTAGTTTATTGTTTTAATACACACATGTTGTTTGTAACTGGGAGTGGGGGACTAGCTTGGACTTCTCTTGCCTGGTTTCAGACCACAGTAGAACCTTGGCTTGAAAAGTCCTGAAGAAACCATTTAAAGCCATTTTTGGATCACATGCTAGTGAAAACAGAACACTCCTGGGGAATCAATAACTTCAAGCTAATATAAAGAAATAACTTTAAAAAAAAATAGTAACTGTTAAAAGATTCTCCCAGACTTAAGTGGTTTTAAGTCCCACCATCTAACTAAAATAGAATATAGATGCTGTCTGTTGCTCTTCTGCAGGCTAAGTCCAGGAAAAAGTAAACAGAAAGCTGATGGGCATGACTTTTGAATCTTTTAGTTAAGGTGTATATAATGATCCCCATTATAGGTTGTCTGCCGGACTTGAACCTGGAACTTTCAGCACAGGCCACTATCACTTGAGGAGGTATAGGAGCATCTCCAATCACTTTTTGTCAGCAGAACGTTCTTACTCTATATGTGTAGCCACTCGAGGGGGATACAACAGATCCAGTTTGTTACACACAAATACTTTATATTTTTAGCAAGACTTCATATGTTGCTGTTCTGGACTCCCCTAGGACAATACTATTGTGACAAGATACAGTCTATATTTTCCCCCAGTAGCTTTCCTTTAAGGAGTCACTTACTTTTTTTTCCAGATGTGAAGTGAAGAATTCACTGCCTCTTGCTGGATTTTGTAACTCTTCTACTCTGTTCTGAAACATCCCTGTTATCTCTGCATTTTGGCACAAACCTATTAAACAGACTCTTAGTATTGACAGCCATTGCCCATTTGCTTGGGAGCAGGAAGAATGGTTAGTTGGGCAAAAGAAAGGATCCTACAGACATTCTGATTGTATATTTCCAGTAGAAACAAGCAATACTCAAATTGTTCTTGATGGCTTGGTTTTAGGGTTTATTCCTGGGTACAGCATAGCACGCTTAATTTGCTGGGGCAAGATCTCTTGTGTAACGACTGTGCCTCTGGTTCAAGACTTGTTTATTCATAAGTCAGTCTCCAGGCTGTACCATTATGTGCAGTGTATACAACCTGTGTGCACAGGGAATGTTTCTGCTAATTTTGATGTCAGTAAGGAATAAGCAGTAGACTGTGGCAACTGTAAATGTATGGTAATCTTAATTTAGTAGCCAAGAGTAAATGAACATTAGCTTGTATGTTTAAACAAGAATGTGGTTTACATCTACATGAGCATTCTGTAGACAAAATTTGTGTTGCTGAAGTACCCTGCTTTAGTTCTTTACATTGTTTGTTTTAAAGCTGTTAATCTTGTCGAATGATGCTTTCTAAAACGCCTTACAGGAAACATTTCCACTGGATATTTCGTCACTGTTTTGCTAAATGCTTTGGTTCCATCTGTGTCATCCTTTTAAATGAGAGGAAGCATTCTGCATGTAATTCACTTGAGGGATTCATTGCCAGGAGTTGTTTAGGAGAAGAGAATTCCAGGCAGAAAGGATTTCGTTGCAGCTCAACTAGTTCTAATAACTTGCGTGTGTGGGTTGGATTTTTTTGTGTTGTGTTTTTTTTTTTTTTTTGTCTTTATTGTTTCTGAAATTCTTACTGATATCCGGTGGGGAGAGACCTAAACTCTGTGTGTCCACTTACTACATTCTTAAACAAAACCTATGTGCTTTGTGGAACCTTTTTGGAAGTATAGGTTTCTTTTTAGTGGACAGGAAAGCTCATCTGCATTCCTTATGCCTCTCTATGATTGGGAGAACTAACTGTCTCTTCTTTTCTAGATGATGCTTCCCAGATGGACTTATTTCTCAGAGACTCCGATGATGATGATGAGAATGAAGAACAGCTTGATGAGACAGAGACAAAATGGAGAAAGGAGCGATTTGAACGAGAGCAGTGGCTCCGTGAGCAGGTATTGTGTTAGTCTGCAGAAAGGCTGACTGCTTAATACTTCTGTACACCATTAACAAAGTATGATAGACTGTTGGCAGAGCTCTCAGTTTTGTTGATCCTGTTAGTTAAAAACCATATCAATTATAGTCTTCACTTCTCCCTTGTATAGCACTTTTTGCTTTCCCTCCTGTGATCTTGGCAAGCAGTTTCCCCGTCTTGAGGTCATGCGCTGAGTTGGTGGCAGAGCCAGAAATCCTGTTTCCTGCTCCAGAATCCTAATTCCATGGCCTATAAATTTCCAGGTCAAGTTGCTTTAATTAACATAAGATCTGAGGAATGAAATCTAGTTGATATCTTGAAGCTTCGACTGTTGTAATAGATAAAAAGATGCTGATGAGCGACCTGAAAAACTGCAGGAAATTTTAAATGCTGGTTTATATTGGCCTTGTATCCTAAAACTGATGTAGTAAAGAGAGTTCGTATGTTCAAGTCACTGAATGAAATGTCCATTCTGATTCTTGCCATTGTTTGTTTATGAATTAGCAGTCTAAAAAACATCTATTTTTATCAGACAGAGAAAGGAAAAAATGAAGGGGAAGAGGAGGAAGAAGAAATTGGTGAAAATAGTCAGTTCATGAAACTAGCAAAGAAGGTGACTGCTAAGTCCTTGCAGAAGAAAGGTAAGTTTGCTTCAGACTGAAGTGGCATCCAAGAAGAAAGAAAACCTTGACTAGCTACTGACTGTTCCAAACACTAGTGAAAGTTGCTCTTAGGCTAGAGATCTCCACTCATTCCCCCCATGCCAGTGCAGGATGGGCTCCAAGTTTGTTAGTGCTTTGACTTGTCTGGCACTAAGAGATGCAGCTGCAACCTCGATGGCCAACAGACATTTTTCTTTGCTAAAATATTTCTTTTCCATTAATTTTTTTTTTTTAAAAAGTTAGTGTGGCAGTATGTCCCTGTGCTCTGTCGTCTTCCTCTTTTGGTCACTGCCTCATAAAGACGTTTTGAGTGTAGCGACAGTCAGCAGAGCACACCACTCCCCAGAGGTCAGGCTGCTTCAGGAAAAATTGCACAACGTGGTTTAAATCAAATAATCTAGTCAATTTTTAACTTGCACGTGGCAAAAATGTGATTCTGAGACTGCATAGCTACTTCAGAAATAAACAAGTTCCCTGCCAGGTGATAAAGACTTCATTGCCGTTGTTGTTGATCAGTTATATGGCTCATTGGTCAGTTTAAAACCAACTGCAGCATTTCTTGGAACAGGATTGCTGTCCTTTTGTGAGTATTTCTGTCTGGTACAAAAAATTTTTTTTTCTAATGATACTCCGGAATTGAATTTATTTTCTGTGTGTTTTTCCTCCCCCCTCAGCCAACCCTGTAGCAGCTGTACAGGAAACAAAATCACTACCAAGAAATCCCTTTGAAACATTCAGACCTACCAGTGACCTTCAGGTTGGTACCTGCATGGCATGAACTTGGATGTGTATTTTCATGTTGCATCTACAGAATGCATTTAAAAATACAGATAACTGATGACTGACCAGATATAGAAGAGTTTTGGGGAGTGTGGGTGCAGTGTGGTTGTCTCTAAGGAACTGTAGAGTATTAAAATTATTCATGCAATGTGTTAATGTAAAATTCATTGGTTGTCTTCAGCTAAAGAATGGATCACTTCTGAACAGACCTAAAGCTGTCCTTCAGAAGCTTGCAGCCATGTCAGACCTTAATCCAAATGCTCCCCGAAACTCACGAAACTTCGTCTTCCACACGCTTTCCCCAGTCAGGAGCGAAGAGGCAAAGGAGAAATCAAAACCACAGGTACAGATTTGTGGGATGTGCCAGTTGTGTCAATTTGCATATGTCGCCATGTTAAAGAATGTGCAGGGGCAAAATCCTGATAGGCAGATGGGGACAGCTACACTTTGTTTCAAATGTGACCTTGTAATTTATAGCTTGTAATTTACTACATGCACAGTGTAGTAAGAGCCGTTTGTGTGCATTGCCTGAAATAGGGGACAAACTGGAAAACCAAGTGGAATATTTGGGATTAGGATGAGCATATGTGCTCTCATTGGACAGTGGTGATGGGAAAACTTGTTGTAACTGTCCTGAATAATCACAGATTTGTATTGCCAATATATCATGCTTTCTTATAGGTGATGAAAAGAGGTCCTACAGAGATGGTAGCACCTTCACCCAAGCGGCCCAGGACTGATGATTCTGCAACACCAGGGAACCAGAGCCGAAGCATATTCCGATACCTGGAGAGCTGAATGTTTGTTTGGGGACAGTAATTGCATCATGTCTCGTTGCTAGTGACAGTATATGCTTTGTAAATCTCTAGCTTCAAGCACCAATGGAAAACTGTTTCTTTTGCCTGGATTCTTCTTACCTGTGTCAGTGCTGCCAGCTAGGTCTTTGTGTACCCCGCAAGGTCTTTCCCAGTATTCCAGGACAACCAGCAAAACCTAAAAAAGTCCATGCTTTGGATGGGCAGAGACCGAGTTAATGCTTCGTGCCAAAGCATTACTGAAATTACACTATAGGATGCAGATCTTTTGAAGTACGACTCCTCAAATGTTTTGACTCAGTGCCACTTCCTCCTGACAATTCTGTTAGTGAAGTAGTCTGTTTTTAGGGTAACTGTACCACCTCTGTATTGTGGAGAACTGATCTATAAAGGACCGAGGGCTGCATCATTGGGAGGTGTGATGTCCATAATAGCAATGGTTTGCTTACACTGTTTACAATTGGAGTATTAAGGTATTGCTATCTTCCTTTTATACCTACTGCTTTCTCTAATGCTGACCATATACAGACTTGATATCCCAAAAGGTTAGGGTTTACATTTTAAATACTTTTTTATTTTTATTATTATAAAGTTAACCCTTCTTTTATAGAACAGCAGTGTAGCTTTTCTTCTCTTTTCTCCCCCCCCCCCCCCATTACCTTTTACAGCCAAACTTCACATACACATCAGCATATCGTGTCTACATGTATGTGAAGAGGTTCTTTTACACAAATGAAGACTTATTTTTTTTAAATTGCCTGTTGCTTTGTTTTGGACCAAGGTGCCATTTTCCATGAGAATTCATCCTTTGTAGTGCAGACAGAAATGTAAGGCCTTCTTTAGAAAGAAGAAACAAGATTTTATACTAGCAAAGAACCACTGTTCCCAATTATTCTAAAGTCTGAGGCAGGAACAGAAACTTGGAAGATCAGTAGGAGTGTACAACGTGCACCTGGCTATATTGTGAATCATTGTAACATACAGGCTAATTCTTAAAGACTCCACATGTTCCTAAGGCTTGATTTGAAATGCTCAAGATGCTGACCTGATCACAGAAGAATCCTGAGTTGTACATTTTGTAATTTCATAAGCACACTTTGGTGTGTTGGTGGTGTAAAATATTTTAATGTATATTGTGTTTATAAGGAACTATGGTACTATTGGAGTGCAATTTTACAATAAATGTGTGGGGTTTTTTTTAATTTTTGTGGAAGTTTAAAATTAATTTACAAAATCTCATGCAGCTGTGTGCAAGTATTTCAAAGAATATATTTATCTACCAAGCTTGCTTTCTCTGTCACCGTTGCCACACTAGAGGGCCCTATTATGGGCTAGTACAAAGAGGAACTGCTTCAGTAAAAGGTGTCTTTTACTCCATGTAAGGTCTTTTTCACAGGGGTTATATTTGCATATACATTCTTGGACTTGAGAATAAATTTCCTTAACTTCCTTTTTTAATAGTTTGGTTTTGTTAGTTTCTAAACAAAACTACTTTTATTGCTGGCTAAAAATATGCATGAACTGCTACACTTCGCCAGATCTGAACTGACGACCTAGAGGTGAAACGGGCTACGTCTGTGCTTGGAGCTGGGGGTGTGATTCCCAGCTCGAGTAGACCTCCTCATGTCCGTTCCCCTGGAACTAGCGTGCTAAAATAGCATCGCCACAGTAGCCTGGGCTAGCTGCAGCAACACTGGGGTCTGGGTGGGTTTGTACTCCTAGAAGTAGCCAGTGTCTCTTTACCAGATATCTGTGCTATTCAGTCTCTCTTGGTGCACTTTTTCTCCCATTAAATATATTCAAATACATATTTGCACCTCCTTACTTCGTTTTACTCGGTAGGCTGAGCTGTTTACTATCAGTCAAACTCCTCATCACTAGCTCTGCATACATGGTAACTTGGCTTCCGACTTGTTCAGACATAGCCCTTTGCAAGTAGGCTGTGTGGCTGCCGTAAATTTAGGCAAATCTCCAGTTATTTATGGTGTGGCAGGAGCATTGCACCAACCCAATAGGGTAGCAGAGAGCGACTGAACAGTGAATGTGCTAATAAGGTCAGAAGTGTTGTACTCAATGACTTAAGCTATAAAATGCCTCTTCCTATTGCTTTGAGAAAAGGAAGGCACATTACATCAAAGTTCAAGGTGTTCATAATTCCCTGAACATCACGTTAATGTAACACAGATTAGCACAAACAGTTACTCTGTGTAGAGTGGTTGTAATTGGGTTTAGTGCAGGGGTTTTCAAACCCCTTCAGGGGGTCACAAGGTTATTATATGCGGGGGGGGGGTCACGAGTTATCAGCCTCCACCCCCAAATCTTGCTTTGCGTCCAGCATTTATAAGTATTAAATACAAAAAAAAGTGTTTTTTAATTTATAAGGGGGGGTTGCACTCAGGTTTGCTGTGTGAAAGCGACTACCGGTCCAAAAGTTTGAGAAACTGGTTTAGTGCTTGCTGTGATAGTGAGAGACCATGTGCTGTTTCTCTCCTCTCCCCCAGCCCCCCGCCTCCCCTCCAAAAGGTAAGGGGTGTCTTGGCTATTGGCAAGTTATGATGTATTAACTATTTACCTTAGGAATGTAATATAGTACATCTCTTACTCATCTATATTAAAACAATAGCATCTGACAGGGAATGTTTCCTATATGCTTCCATAGAACAATCCTGTCTTGTATTTTTTTTTTTTTTTTTTCCAATTGTTTGCCATGCTGAAACCTCCCTCCTCCCACCCCCAAATCAGGATTGAAGCCATGTTGTGCTAGGTGTAATATAGACACAGTGTATCTGTATTTTTGGTTTGTTTGTTTTTATTTCCAGTCTTGACTATATCCTTTGTGTGAATGCTTTTAAGATTCTTGGTTGAAAGGTGCAACAGAAGTGCAAAGTTAGGCTGAGAAAAGTAGTTTTCTTCTAAGAAAACTTTCTAATATAGTACCCATTGCTAGCCTGCTGACTGATGATCTGTTTCATACAAACACTTGTGCCCTGTGTGTAATTCTGCTGTATCCACAAGGTGTGCGTTAAGTTGGACAATCCAGAGTGCTCCTAGCACATTTGTTGGTAATTCCATGGTCTCTGTATCTGGATATTTGGGATTTCAGCCATCAAGTTTGACTACTGCTTCTCTGTAGAGAGAATGCAAAAGATGAGTTTTAATGAGGGACTTAAAAGAAAAGAGGATGGAGTCGCTACTCCCTAGGTTGTTCTCTGATTCTTGGAATTATTTATATTATTGTGCAAACTAAGCTAATTCAGCACAGACTTGCCTACAGGAAAACAACCAGAGGACTCAAAATAATTGATTCTTACTTTGTTTTTAAACATGTGGCTGTTTCTAACCATAGAAAACTATTTTGAATTTTGCAGCTCATGAGAAGCTACATGACTGTTTCCCTAAAGGCTCTGCTAACAGTTCCAGCCCCTAGAGAGCAGCAAGAGAATGATCAGGCAAGAGGAGAGAGGCTAGTTTCTTCTTAGAATTGTGTCTCTGACTTGAAAAGGAAATGCAATTTAATCATGATAGTCTTCCATCATGGAATCCTAAAATATCCATTGTTCCCTAATTAGACTCAGGACTACTGTGGACGGATCTATGGTTCCAGGATTGGACTCCTGAGTCACCTCAGGACCTGTCTGTAAATCTGGGGTAGAGATCATGCTCGAATCGAGGGATCACGGATGATGATGAGACTCAGGTTTGCCACTGTGTTGGATAGCTCTTAAGTCTACCACCACCTCCTAGGTGAGGTAAAGTACCCAGATAGGGCTCACCCTGTCCGTCTGCCGTGGTTCTGATAGATCTGAGTAGAGGCCAATGGGATGACCTAGCATAAGAGTGGTACCTAGCTCTCCTTTAAGCCTAGAACTGTTATCCAGGGGTGACTATTCATGGCATGCTCGGTAGGTGTCTCCTAAATGGAAAAGCTCTATCTGGCCTGAAGAGCTTTATAACAAAAATAGAAAAAAAATATTAACTTCTGAAGCTTTTGGGAGTGAAAAAAACACTTTACTTCCCACAGCAAAGGTGCAGGAGTTCAGGGGATTACTAAATGCTGCCATTAATCTTCTCATGATCATAACACATTAAGTAACTACATGAGCCAGTCAATTTAGTTTAAATAACAGAACTTGACACTGTGGATGATAGAACGGTTGGGCCTGTAGCAATCAGCCATTCAAATCCCAGAAGTTTTAGCAGCCTGCTGTCATTCCATGATAGGTAAAACCAGAGTTCTTTTGTGGGTTATTCTCTGGTGCCATGGAAATCCGTGAGACTGCTGGCAGTAAAGAGAAGTATGTCTTCACAGGATGGGGTCTAGGTTATTATCCTGGGGGAATTTTTGGTGGGGGAGGAAGAAGTAACCAGCTCAAAGATTTGCTCCCTCTCTAGGATTTATGTTAGGAGGAAAGGTGTGGGTGGGTGGGCGTGTACATGTGGTGGGGGCTATGTTAACCTGTGGAGAGGAATGGTCGGTGTTAAAGGAAGGAAACTAAATTGCATCAGGTGTGTAGCTTACTTATAGGAATGTATTATGCCCTTATTTTATGGGCAGTAGGGAGCGTGATAGATGACATCTGTGATTGCTCATAGGGGCAAGCAATAATCTCTGCTTCCCTATGTTAACCACTCATGCTCCCCATGGTCGGGGAGCGATTTGTGAGGTTTACACCCAGTCGGGCAAATTCTTGGCCTAAAACGAGGAGCTTTGTTGTCTCATGCTCTGATGACCACTAAGCAGGCTGTGGAATGCTTTTATAGAGAGTAAGTGCCAGAGGTGGGAACCCTCCAATTTGCAGGCTTGCTGCCATCCTCAGGCATGTAAAACTAGGGCATGTCGGTCAGAAACCCTCCGTCAGTACACGTGGTGTGGTAGTGGACAGGGTCAGAGTCAGTCTCTGCCGTAGTCAGAGGCTAAGCCACATGAAGCTGATGCTAAAGTTAAACCATGTGGAGCTGCTGCATTTGGACCATCTCTGGCTGCCTGGAGTATGTGCGTAAAATGTTCCAGTACAGTCACCAGCTGCGAATATACATTATGGGCCAAATTTGGCTTTGCCACGCTAGTGTAAATCCAGACTAATTCCGTCCACTAACCACTATTCCAGATTTAGATAGGTACAACTGAGCAGCTACTAGCCCTGTGCTCAATGCTTATTCATTTATATGAGAGTCGTGCCTAGAGGCCCCACTCAGGAACCAGGGCCCCGTTGTGCTAGGTGCTGTGCATGCAAGAAAGGCAAAGAGTCAATACCCCCAAAAGCTTCCACTATTAGTTTACAACACCATGCGGGAGGCGAATGAAACAAACAGACAAGTGGGGGAAATGGGGCAGGATGGGGTAACAATGAAAGTTAGGAGCTATACCTGGTAAGCAGCTGGCCACAGCCAGCTCAGATCATGCAGCAGGTTTTGTAGGCATCATGGCAGAGGTACGTCCTAGGGAGGATAAAGCTGTGGGGGAGGTGGAGGGCCTGTGTGGATGTGATGCAGCAGAAGCCAGCCTGATTCCACAGCTCAAAATAGATTTTTAAACAACAATGTGCACAAAGCAGAGCTCTTTGTGGCTTTATATTAGGCAGTGCAGCTAGAGAACCCTTAATGTTACACTTCATTAAGTCACATCTAATGTATCATGCCTTCCCTTTAATTTTAAGATACCATAATTATTGCTGATTTTTAAACTCTTGTTTAGATCAATTTGTCCTAATGATTACCTCTGACTGTGTTATGGGCAAATATGGAATAGAGTGAAAGGGAAAAAACACAAACACATAATTCATTTTATTTTTTTTTTAAAGGAATTAAAGTCATTAGTATTTAGCCTCTTGCAGAGTTAGTGGGAGCCCGAGAAAGAAAGGGGCAGGCAAGAACCTTTCCCGAGGTCACCAAAAGCTGTGTCCAATGCCTATTGCAGTCAATAGGAGTCTTTCCGCTGACTCGAACAGGCTTTGAATCAGGACCTATGTGAACAGCTAATTGTTAACAATGCTCTGGAGTTCTCATTGGAGTATTTTCTGCCTTACCGGTTAGGAGCTTGCATGATAATCGGCCTGCTATCAAATCAATCTTTCAGTAGATGAAGAAAGAAAAGGAGTACTTGTGGCACCTTAGAGACTAACAAATTTATTTGATGAAGTGAGCTGTAGCTCACGAAAGCTTATGCTCAAATAAATTTGTTAGTCTCTAAGGTGCCACAAGTCGTCTGTATCCGCAAAAAGAAAAGGAGGACTTGTGGCACCTTAGAGACTAACAAATTTATTTGATGAAGTGAGCTGTAGCTCACGAAAGCTTATGCTCAAATAAATTTGTTAGTCTCTAAGGTGCCACAAGTCCTCCTTTTCTTTTTGCGGATACAGACTAACACGGCTGCTAGTCTGGAAACCAGTAGATGAAGAGGAATTTTCAGCAACAGGGCAATGCACGTTTGATTGTAGTTTGTCACTTACTTCACTTCCCATCCTGAGTCAGTGCATGTGCAATTGGCCTGAAAATGGTTTAAATGTGTGGAAACAGCCAATGACTGGACTTTGTGGTTTGCAAGTTACAGGTGCTTTCTGCAAAAACAGTGTTGGTTCACTCTTACCTCTATTGCCCACCCCATTGTGTCTTGTCATGTCTAACCTGAAGTACCTGCCCCAGGGAGCTTACATTTGACCAGCACCTAGCACAATGGGGACCCAGTTCGAGCTATAAGCATTTTTGGTGTACAGTATATTCCCTATCCTACTCTATCAGAGAAGGGTAAGGATATAGTAATATACTGTATTTATTAATTGCCTTTGGTCGAATGATCTCAAAGCACTTCACAATCTAATTAGGCTTCACAATTAGCAGCTAATTAGATCTTCACAATCTAATTAGACTCCTCTGAGTCAGTGAATTACCATCTCCTCCTAAACAGGTACCCAGACCCCTTGTCCCATTGCCGTCAGCTGGAGTTTTGTCGGTTGAAGGACCAATTATCGGGGCTGTTACTTGTCCCTCGTAGCTCGGACACATCCTGAGGCTGCACAGAGGTGGGAAGGTGACTCTTTAGTCTTTCCCAGCGGGGTGAGTAAGTGGGAGGGTGTTGGCAAAGCTCCCTGTAAAGCTGGGAAGTGAGGCACTGGGGGAGACTGAGCAGTAGCATCCCAATTTCCAGGTGGCACATTGCTCTCCGGGGCTGAAGAATCCCAGTCTCTCTTCCTTTGTCACTTTCCATTACTATTGATCTTTGTGATCTGCGCCCATCCATCTCACCACTCCCACCTCCCTGCTTCTGTTGCTGATGTACTAATCCCTCTGGGCTCCACCCCGCCTCCGTCTCTCACGTTAACTCAGCCTCCTCGGCTCATTTTGAGGTATCGATCCATTTCTCTCCTCCCGGCACTGGGATGATGTGGGGGGAGAGAGAGAGAGACTCCCCCGCTTTCCCGGTTACAGCAAGCGCCATCTCTAGTCCGAACAAGCCAGCTGAATTTTCTGAGCTAAGCAAGACAGAAGGCTGGACTAGTGGTGGGGAAGCAGGACTCCTGGGTTCTGTTCCCAGCTCTGGGAGGAGAGTGATGTCTAATGGTCAGAATAGGGGACTGTAAGTCAGGACTCCAGGGTTCTCTTCTCAGCTCTGCCACTGATTCACTGTGTAAAGTTGGGTAATTCACTTCACAGCTCAATCTGGAAAATGGACACAAACCTCTATAAACATTATTAACTAACTAAGGGGCAGAGTACCCTGGTGAGGCAAAGTGCTTGTCAGGAAGACAGCAAAACAAGGGTGACGTCTTGCTGGCTGTCAGGCCCTATGGGGAGGGTGTGTTGGAAAAGCATAACCAGAGGGTTAATTCTCAGTCGGGGTAGAGAGCTCTTGATTGTTCCAGGCAGAACTGAGGATAGCTAGAAATCGGAGAATAGCATCTCTGCTAGTACGGCTCCGCCCAGGCCTGCAGAGTTCTGTGGAAAGCCTGAACTTGCAGGATAGTTGTGGGTCTGGATGGGGGAACAACACACCTTTGGGGAAGCTCACACAGTAGCTCCATTTCCCAATGGCTCTAGCCCGTTCTCCCATTCCTTGCTTTCCCATGAGTATTTTTAAAGTGGGACATTGAACTGGTGATAAATTGATGCGTGGGATCGTATGACAGGTCTGCCTGAGGTGGAAGGGAGCTGGGCTCAGCAGTTCCTGCGGGTCACTTGTGGTTCATGTCTCTTATTCCTAAAATCTTTTGCTTCATGGCTTCTACTGATCATCTGCAGGAATCGGAGGTATTTCTCTTCTCCTTCCCACCCTAGAGTGATGTATTCCGAATATGGCAGGGGGTTTTGTCTCCCTCTTCTGAAGCATCAGAAATGGCCTTGGCTGGAGACGGGACCCTGGTCGGGGTGGCCGGTGGTGCTGAGAATTCTCTCTCTCGCACTTCCCTGGCTGGTTAAATTGCTCACACGCTCGGGGTAACACTGATCACCATGTTTGGGGTTGGGAAGGAATTTCCCCCCAGGTCAGATTAAAGTCCTTTAATCTGGTAAAGTCCTTTGCGGAAAAGGCAGGGGGGTGTTCACCATCTTTTGCAGCATGGGGCGCAGGTCACTGGCCAGGATTATCTGGGTATATCTCACTAAATCCAGTGCCCGAGGCCCTGGCAGGGAATTGGACACCTTAGTCCCTGCCTCCCACCTATTCGCTGCCTGGGCACATAATAGCTTAGTCTCCTGTGGGCCGTGATTCTTTGGTCTAGTTTCAGTTGCTAGCTTTAGTGGGGTGCTGCATGGTGTTAGTGGCCTGTGCTATGCAGGGGTTCAGCCTAGATGATCTGGTGGTTCCTTCTGGCCTTAATGACACCGAACTTTGATGCCATAGAGTTTAACACTGTCCAGGGACAGGCCTTCCAGGACGGACTGAGGGGCAGATACTAAGGGACGTTAAGACTGCGGTGTCTCCTGAGCTCCAGCTGTTCTGGGCTAATCCAGTAAAGTAGGACAATACCAGATCTTTGTGAGAGGGAAGGAGGTTTAGATCCCAGCTGGCTGGGGCTGGGCCGGAGAGAAATCACAGCAGAAAGGTGCAGCAGCTGCACCTGAAATAATCTGCTTAGCTCATCGCTTCCCACCTCTAATCACATGGTGATGCAGTGTCAAATCGTTAGAGCAGGGAGGACTGGGAGTCAGGACTCCTAGGGCTTGTTCCTGGCTCTGGTGGGGAACGTGGTGTAGTGGTTACAGCAGGGGGCCTCTTCAGAACACCTGGGCTGTATTGCCAGCTCTGCCATGGTCTTGCTGTGTGACCTTGGCCTGCACTTTTCTGTGCCTCAGTTTCCCTCTCCATAAAGAGGGAAATAATACCTCCCAGGTATGCGGTGCCACTCATGAATGTTTCTGCAAAGCACTTTGGATAACAGGAGCGATAAAAGTGACCACTGTTATTCCGCTGGCCAGCTCATGGGAAATCATATTATGGCAAAGAAATTAAAGAGCTTCGAAGCAGAGGGAAACAATGGTCTTTGGTCCGTGTTAAAGGTTAACATTGCAGACACGTTTATAATCATAGCTTTCACCACTGCACGGCTCCTCAGGGGGTTCAAGGCAGTCACTGAATTATGTTTTTCTTTTTCTTTTTTTTCCCTTTCTTTTTCCAACAGACCGAATGGGGGAGAGAAAAAAAACTATTTGTTTGTCTTGTCTAATTTAATTTACGTTATTTATCAAAGAGACAGGTTATTTGGGAAACCAGATGGACCCAGGCTACAATCATCTGTATTTTCAAAATGTGAAAAATTATATCAAAGTGGACACGTGAAAAGAAGAGAGTGTGTGTGTGTGTGTGTGGGGGGGGGGGGGGGTTGCATGTGAGAGGGAGGGCGTGAAGCACATACGAGCTTCTTGAACCTCACCTGCCCTGGATCCTTAATCACATGCCCAAACCCGGCTATGGGGGTTAAAGACAAAAAGACCCCCTCAGGGGTTAATGGGAGTAGGGGTGGGAGCAGTGTCTTCTAAAACAGCCATGTCACAATTATTTAGCTTCTCTGGTTTTCAACCATCTCATTAGCTGGCACATCCCCTCTCTGGGAGTGATGGATGGGGGCACATCTTCAGAGCCATGAACTATGTACTGAGTGCATTTGTTTTTGGAACCGAGCAGGTGACTAACTCAGCATCAGTCTCTTTTCCTTCAGGTCCTTTGTTAACAGAAATGCAATGAGGAAAATAAAGAAGCAGAAACAGATGAGGGGAAAAGTCTCTTCTTCTTTTTCTACTTCGGTTTTGTTTTTAGCTGAAAGCAAGCAGATAATTTAATTTTCTCCCTTGTCATAAAGAAGAAGATGGCTGGCTTAGAAGGCTGCCGTGCGTCTTTCCTTAGTTACTTCTTGCTTCTCTCCTCTTCAGAGCCATGGTTCTGGCTCCCTATTCTTTTTACCTTTGTTAGAGTGAAACAGGGCTGGATTCGGGCAAGCCGAGACCCTGTGCGCATCAGGACCCGGGCCCGCAGTAGCTCCACCCCACACTTGCCGTGGTTGCAGCAGAGAGTCCCCCTCACTTTACACGCCTTCGAGTTATTGTTCCAGGCTCTCAGCAGACTCAGGCAGACGTTGCTGAGATTCTGATGTAAGCAACTGGCTCCAGAAGCCGGGCCTGGAGTGCCTATGTCATAAGCTGCCAGTAATGGAGCCCAAGCTAGCTCAGGGTGGGATGCCCCTCTCCCGATCACTAGGCTCATCCCCTTTTTTCCTCAGCTTCCACTCTAGGGCCCATGTATGAAAATTGTTATGAAGCACTGAGGGAGAAACACACACAAATGTTCCTAGGATTTACTGGCTGGAGCCTGTTCCACAAAGGCAGCTTTCCCTGACCATTGCCTGCTGCTGTCCCCCTCTGCCCTGATACTTGCCTTGGCTTGCTGTCATTTCTCATTGTGCTATCAGAGCCAGGGCCAGACTTTGCCTGTTCTTTCTCGGGGTGTGCAGTTATGGGGAGAGGGGCACATACATAGCTTGCCACCTCATTGTGTTTGGCAGACTGGCAGCCCCAGGGGAATCCGGGGGCTGTTCTGTCCCCAGTGTCCTGGGGTGCCTGGGTCTGATGGGGGTGGTGGGGGAGCCAGGTGGAGCTGGGCACTTTGCTCTGCGCCGACCTGCAGAGCCAGAAAGGCTGCAGCAGTGGGTGTGCCGAGGGAACGGGGAATTGACACAGAGAACTGGACGGGCGAGCTAACAGCAGCTTGTGTCTCGGTGAGTAGCTGCTATTTGGGCTCAGTGCTGGGGTGCTGAGCAAGGTGAGTGCGGCCCCTTGAGTTTCATTTCAATGAGGGTTTAAATGGCAACTGATGTCATCCCACCCTGTTGCTCCCGTGGGATTTGGTGAAACGCCACAGGGCAACCTGAGCACCATTGGGTGCAGGATCTGGCTGGAGGCTCTGAAATGATTGGGTTTGGGTCAAATTCAGCAAACAATTTTGGCCAGAAACACCCTCCCCACCCTCAGAAACAAAGACTTTGGTTTTTTCCACATCAACGTTTTTGAAATGTTTGTTTTTTCATTCCAGCCCCCAACCGACCGATTGGTGATTCACCAGCTCTCTCCTGGGACACAGAAACACTGGCAGGGTGAGTTTAGTGGAAGTGCAGCAGCTGCCGTGCATATGAAGGGAGCTCAGTGTGCTGGACGGGACCGCGCTGAGTTCAGATAGTGCCTGGTGAGTAGGAAATCAGAAGATTAAAGGCCCCTAAAGCCTGGGCCAGCCCCTTCTTGGCCCTGGACATCCCAGATGATGTCTTTATTTCAACCAGATATGCTGCAGAAACTTGTCCGGCGGCGTAATAGTTAGGGTCCTACTAAATTAATGGCCATGAAAAACGTGTCACGGACTGTGAAATCTGGTCTTCCACCGTGAAATCTGGTCTTTGGTGTGCTTTTACCCTGTACTATACAGATTTCACAGGGGAGACCAGTGTTTCTCAAATTGGGGGTCCTGACCCAAAAGGAAATTGCGGAGGGGTCACAAGGTTATTTTAGGGGGTCGTGGTATTGCCACGCTTACTTCTGCGCTGCGGCCTTCGGAGCTGGGTGGCCGGAGGGTGGCGGCCGCTGACTGAGGTCCCATCTCTGCAGGGAGCAGCGCAGAAGGAAGGGCGGCGATCCCAGACCGTGCCGTCCTCACTGCTGCGGAGCGGCTGGCGGGGGCTCTGCCTTCAGAGCTGGGCCCCCGGCCAGCAGCGGCCGCTCTCCGGCTGCTTAGTTCTGAAGGCAGCGCTGCTGCAAGTAAGGGTAGCAGTACCCCCCCCCCCCCGCCCCTACGATAACCTTGCGATCCTGTCCACCCCCCTGCACACACAGCTCCTTTTTGGGTCAGAACCCTACAATCACAACACTGACATTTCAGATTTAAATACAGCCTAAATCCTGATCTGAGCAGTTTCACTGGGCCTCGGCTCAGTCCAATGCTCTTAGCCCACACCCAACCTTTGCGCTGTCAAAGCTCCTGTATGCAGCTTTCCTTGCTGCGTTGTCTGCTGGCATCTGGTGCAACAGCACAGTCTTCTCTCCCAGGGCCTGCTCCTCAGTTAAACAGGCTCACCTGTGCCTGGAACATGTATTTGTTCTGAGCCCGTTGAAAAGAAAAAGATACAGAGCCCCAAAATCTGATCGAGCTGTGTTTATTCCAAGGTGTTGTCTCCTCCAGGCACAGACAGTGCAATCTATGGTGCATCCTGCCACATGAGGATGCCTAGCCTGGGTCTGGAGAGTAGCTATCCCCCCTCCTATTCCTATGACTATGAAATTTTTTGGCCTCCTAGCCATCCAAGGGCCATTTAGCCAACCACATTAATCTGCCAGTGACAGACCTTAGGGATGCTCCATCCATCTCAGCTCAGCGCTGGAGTCGTGATGAAGTTAACACTGTGTCAAAAGGGCCCCCAACATCTCCCTTACTCCCACGCTTTATAAATGATCTGAAAGCAAGTGGGAAAATTGAAATTTAACGGAGACCTTCCCCCCACCCCCCGAAGCCCCGGACCAAGCCAGGGCGAGGAAATCACTCACTGAAGCCCACCTGTCACATTAGGAGAGATGGTTTATAAAAGACACCAGGGACTTAGCAGTGAGAATAGCAATCCTGGGTCTTGAATGAGTCAGATGGTGTGCGTTTCCAGGGAACCTTTGCTAAATGTTGAGCAGACCGGAGCCTGTGGCAGGCTCCTTGGCACATCCCTGGCACCCAGTTCCTGCAGGCTGTTAAATCGAAACTGCAGGTACCTCTCCTCCTGCCCCCTTAAAAAAGCACAGGAGTTGGACTTTGTGAAGTATTGGGAAAGTAGCAAATTGAAGCAGGTAAATTGCAGGAAGATGCGAGGCATGAACTGACCCCTGGGTCTTTTGCTTATGTTGTTAAGTGTTTGCATTACAAGTGAAGTATAGTACAGTGGTGACGACAGGCCACATTGTGCAGGGTGCTGTACAAACACAGAGTGAAAGACAGCCCCCTGCCCCCAAAAGCTCCCAGTCTAAATAGACAAGACACTCACCAGGTGAGAGCCAGTGAATATTATTCTCCTGTCTTTACTACTGCATTAACCATAGATGTTCTCTTTAGAGATGGGCTTTAACTAGAGCCTTTATGGGGACTCCCTGAATTTTGACAACAGATCCCAGGCCTCAATTTCTAGTAGCTTTGATTTTGCGGAATAGAACAATATTTGTTTGCAAAATAAACAAACAGATCCAGTGGGTAATAAATATGAACTGTTCTACCGCTCTGGGCCATTAGGGTCAAGCATACTGGCTGAATTGTGTGGCAAAAGGTTCATTGCGTATTACTGTCTGTGGGTAGAGTTAGTTATAATTCTGTGAGCACAGCAGTGTGGTCAGAGTCTGGGTCCTCGGGGTCATTATTTTCTCTTCTATCATTCAGAGCCCCAATTAACAACCAAACCCAGGTACGTTCGCCCAGATTGGAGACATCTGAACCAGCTGTAAGTCAAGAAAATGACATAAAAGGTTGCAGCACCCAACAGGAAACCCCCCCAAATCTTATAACTTTGCAAGAGATGGATTTTACTTTTAGCCAATACTTTTCTTCCACCTCAAGGCTGTTTGACTGCACCATGCAGAGTGGTTTCTCTTGCTGCATTCCACTGAGCTTCAATATTTGATGATGTTCCCTCCATGCAGGCTGGTGGAGGAAGGTTCAGCCTGGGGGGGATGCGAGGGGGTGTATTTTCCTTTGGAGGGGAATATGGCTAGACATTTATGAATGTCCCAGTGCATGGCTGGAGCGCCTCGGGCACCCAAGGCTGAGGCTACAGTGCTCTATGGTTCTTGTTTCTTGGAGGGGATGAGGGATGGGATGTTCAGAAATTCTCAGCATTGACCCAGTGTTCCCACTGGTGTTGGGGACAGATGGGGGTAGCGTCACTTCACTGAACTACGCTATGGTTAGTCATAGATTCGAAGGCCAGAAGGACCATTGTGATCCTCTAATCTGACCCTCTGGACAGCACAGGCCAGAGAATTGCCCCAGCATAATTCCTAGAGCGGATCTTTTAGAAAAACAGCAATCTTGATGTAGAAGTTGCCAGGCCTGGAGAACCCTTAGTAGATTTTTCCAATGGTTAATCATCTTCACTGTTAAAATTGTACACCTGATTTCCACTCTGAATTGGTCTAGTTTCAACTTCCAGCCGCTGGATCATGTTATACCTTTCTCCGCTAGATTGAAGAGCCCATTATTAACTCTCTCTTCCCCATATAAGTACTTCTAGACTGTACTCAGATCACCCCTTATCCGTCTCTTTGTTAAGCAGATTGAGCTCCTTGAGTCTGTCACTATAAGGCAGGTTTTTTAATCCTTTAATTGTTCTCATGGTTCCCCCTTCCCAGGACCATAGGGGGCTATGGGAAGCAGAGCATGAGTTAGAGCAGCTGTCAGGCTGCTGTAATTTATACCGAGGGCCAAGCAGGCCCCTGAATACAGGAAGCATGAAGGTGCCTTAAGGACAGCTTTGCCCCCCACCCTCCACCCCTGCCCAAGCACGGGGACAGGGTAACTGAGCAACTGATGGGTTGAGAGCCATTGAGCCTTTGTGATTTGCAGGCCAGGCCCGGCTAGCACTGCAGACAGAACAGACCCCAGAGACTGAACTTCCCTCTGGCCCACAGCGCTCATCCTCCCATGAGGGATGTTGGCCAAGGACGGGCTCAGCCAGCTGCTACCCATTGGTTCTGTGGATAAGGAGGGAATTTTCAAGCCCCCTGTGCTCCACGTGTCCAGAATGAAACCTGTGCAGGGAAACAAGTTTGCTGCAGTGACTGCAATGAACCAGGACTCGTTCTGCCGCCCCAGGGAAAGTGCCAGGTGATTGCCTGGTACCGAGAAATGCAAAGGGGGTGGTCACACTAGTGATGTACACAGGGGTGTGGTGTTAATGCAGGATTCCTAGGGTTTGTGCATAGTGAAAAGCATATTTCAGTAGCACAGATGTCCTCAAAACAGTGATCTGGCAGCACAGATAGTTTCTGAACCTGCATGCTGTGGCCACGAGATGGTGCCGTTGTAACGTTAACCTACTCCAGCCTCAGCCAATGGTGCAGTGTGAGAGCCTGGGACAAAGCTTAGTTTGCTACATTTAGGACGTTGGCAAAGCAGAAAAATACAGACCTAACTGAGCTAGTGGAGATGAGGAAGCAGAGGGGCAGGGAGGGCCGGTCGCTCCCGGCTGGTTTGTTTTTAAAACTCCCATTTGAAAATTAAATTCAGGAAGAAGAGGACATGGCAGGGAAAAGTTACTCTGAGAGCCCTCCAGTCCTGAATGGTAATGCCCCTAATCCAGTATTTATCGCTGTAATGAATCAGTGGCAACCATGACTTCCCAGATGTCTCTGTGCGGCACATCCCAGGCCGGCAGAACTTGACAGCAGCCATGGGGATAGAACTCAGATCCTTTTGCTCCAGATGACCAAGCCCAAAGAGAAATCTCCGATAGCTGTTGGCACTACATGGTCTATGACATACAGGTGAGCTGTTCTGACTTCCTCCAGGAGAGGGCAGGGATGCACATCACATTGTTTGCCCACACCTTGGATACTGCAAACCGTTCTGGTTGCCCCCATCTCAAAAAAAGATACATTGGAATTGGAAAAGGTACAGAGCAGGGCAACGAAAGTGATTCAGGGTATGGAACAGCTTCCATCCATGATGAAAAAGACTGGGATTGTTCATCTTAGACTAAGGGGGATATGATAGGGGTCTATAAAATGGTGTGGAGAAAATGAATAGGGAAGTGTAATTTACCCCTCCACATAACACAAGAACTAGGGGCCACCTGATGAAATTAACAGGCAGCAGGTTTAAAGAAGACATAAGGAAGTACTACTTCACACAACGCACAGATAACCTGTGGAACTCATTGCCATAGGATGTTGTGAAGGCCAAAAGTCTAACTTGGTTCAAAAAAGAATTGGATAGGTCCATCAATGGCTATTAGTCAAGATAGTCAGGGATGCAACTGGGTGTCCCTAAACCGCCAAATGCCAGAAGCTGGGACAGGACAACTGGGGATGGATCACTGAAAATTGCTCTGTCCTATTCATTCCTTCTGAAGCATCTGGCACCGGCCACTGTCAGACAACAGGATACTGAACTTGATGAACCATTGACTGTGACTGTTCTTACGTTATCATTTCATGAGCTCTACCATTCAGTCGAGTGCTGTATAAACACCAGGCATGTCTGATTAAAACAGATGGTCCGGGGGGAAGTCCGTGAAAACTTTTGCAGAACATTTTCACTGTTTTTCACTGAAATTTTAAAATGTTTCAGGCAGCTCTGTTGAGCCGCAAAGGATACGATGCAGCTGCTGCCAGGTGCTTATAAGCCAGTTCAGACATGGACAAAACACACAGTGCAACAGATGTTGGGATGGGCTGGAAGCAATTAAAGGATGTAGCAAAAGGTGTATTTTGAAGAGGGATCTGAAAGTACAGATTCATAGAAATGAGAGGTGGGAAAACCAGCCACTTGTGTCCATTCCAGTGCCTTCAGCCAGTTCAGGATGGTTCATTTCCTACAGGCTATTTGCTCATGCTTTGTGCAGTTCAGTTCTATTATGACAAATTAAAGGTTTTATTTGTTTTCTGCTGGTTTTAATAATTACACCACATGCACTGGAATATCAGAGCTTTGAAAAGCTGCAGTCGATGCACAGAAGGCGATCAACCCAGTCTGTGCCACACTGGAGGAAAACAGAGACTCAGCAAGGTAACTGACAAACCCCAGGGCAGATCATTGTCATTTGAACAGTGTGAATATTTAGTAACCAATAACAAAATTAGCCTCTATCTGGGAGCTGATCACAAGTTATTTACTACTCGGACTGACTTGGGAGAATTTTCATCTTGGATTTTCACACTCTCTGGTTTGCTTGCAGGCAGTTTGCTGAGAGTGTTCAGGGCAGGATATTCCAAATTCTAGATGAGGCGTTTGGCTGGATACGTCACATGGTATTGTTTGTTTTTTGTGTTCCCTGACTGGATGAGCCCAAAAGCACTTCCAAAAGGAGCACTTAGGCATGCAAAATTAAAATCTGCTTCCTGGGTGACATTCACCCGTGTCCAAAGGGCCCTCCCAAGGAGATCCCATTTAAGTCCCATTCACACCTACTGGACCAGGTCTGGCTTAACGCCTGTCTAAAGCAGGTAAGGTGTTCCAGACATGGCTATCGCAGCTAGTTGCAATCGGGAAATCGATCAGTCAGTCAGTCTGTTTTCATAACTCTAAAAGCACCTGAAAATTGTTTGTGGTTTGGTCAGAAAATATTATTTCTCTCTCTCTCTCTCTCTCTCTCTCTCTTTACAACCTAATGATCCTGCATCATTTACAATTGTGCCTCTTCATCTTTGACCTCCTGATCTGATCCTACTCACATGTGGGTGCAGGTGAATGTATGGAAATGCATGCAGGCGGGTGTGTCTGTCTAGCCATGTGTTTGCTCATGGGGGAGGGCCTGTGTGTGTATGTGGAGAAATGTGAACATTCTGTGTGAGTGTGTATTTGCATGTGTGTGTAAGCAGGTGGCAAGTGCCTGCGTGCCTTTATAAGTAAAATAGTTTTATGTATTTATCTCGTTGTATGTTTGAGATCAGACATTCCCCTTCCTGACTCTCCCCCCAATATTCTTTGAGCCAGGAGAGACAACACAAGGGCTGGTTAAGCAGCCAGAAAGGATCAGGGAGGCTGGATGGCTCAGGGGATGCCTCTTGGGACACATTTCATCTAAGTGATGGGCTGGAAGGTGGCCCAAGCCAGCAGTGACCGCAGTGGGGTTAGGGTCTGGTGGATGCGGCATCGTCCATACGAGCAGAGTGGGCGGTTTTAGTCAGCTCCCCATCTCTGCTGGCAGGAGCCAGCCCCCAGACGAGCAGTCCCGGCACAGTGCTCAAGGATCACGCGAACTCTGGAAAGTGAACCCCCTTCTCGCTGGCCGGTTGTTCCAGGTCAGGAGTGAAGCACATTGTCGGGCAGGAAGGATGGGCCCAGCATGCCTCGGCTGTTCCCACGCTGTACCTGCTCTGTACGGAGTCACTGGCTTTCCGTTCAAAGCAAATGGATCCAGATGCCCAGGTTGTGCCTGACCTGCCTCCCTGAGAATGCTGTGAGCCACGGGCTGCACCTTCTGCAGCCACCCTCGGGCTTGCACAAACAAAGAGCTCGGGGACTGAATGATTTACATTTGCTGTCATGGTCCAATTGTCAAAATCCAGTGGGGGTGAGATGCGCTGGGCTCATCTCCTGGGACCAGCATTAGCTCGATCCCTTGGAACCTGTGGAAGATCAGAGACTGGACTGACCAGAGCCTTATTTTGGAGAGCTCCTTCTGTCTTTATGCCCCAGCTGCCAGCAAATGTGACCGCTCAGAGGGTGGGTTAATTCTAAAGCGCAAAGGGATTGACAAACCCCTTGTAACAATGGAGACAATTCAGGAAGCCGTGTGTCACTCAGGGGCCTTGTTCATTCTCGGGTGCTCTCTGCAGATGCTGATACAGGCAGGCTCAGAGTCTCAGTCCAAGCTGGGCTAGAGCAGTATAGATATGAAAAGCCAGGAGCCCTGTATTCCAGTCCCTGCTCTGCCACAGACCTCCTGTCAGCCCGTGTGACCTTTGGCAAGTCACTTAGTGTCTCTGTGCCCCCATCTGAATTTCCCTACTACGAAGGGCTGTTGGGAGGATCCCAGTGAAGATTATGAGATGCCCAGACACCGTGATAATGGGGGTCAGACAAATAATCACGATAGATATTAGTTTATGGGATATCTTGCACATTATTCTGAAGCAGCCAATACTGGGGACTTCTCTGAAGAGACCCTCTAGTCTGAGCTCTCACTTTCTCTACCTATCTCCAGTTATCAGTATCCATCTTTAGTGTTCCAGCCTAAGCTATCAGTCTTCCACTCCCAAGCAAAGAACAGTCCCGTCTGCTTACCGCACTTCTCCTGTGCAGCTTGAAGAGCAAGAATCTATGTTCCAAGGGATGCAGCAGCAGTCGGCAATTTATGTATGAGTCAATTATTTATATCGGGGGCCCTCTTCTACTTCATTCTGTGAGATGGTATTTCTGAATGCAAATGGCCCTACTGTGGACGTATTGTAAACCTGAGCACATATGCTGTGTGTTCTGAATGATGACAGCCTCCATCTGGACACGGGTGCTATAAGGCAGGGGATGAAAGTAAGAGAAATTGAATGAATTACTCAGAGGGAAAATTTAAGCTAGGAGGGAGGTGGACCCCATGGGAAGGAACGGGTCTTTTCCTTCTCTGACGACAGTGTTTCTGTTTTACTGTAGTAGGAGACAAAATGGTGGTAGGTATGGCTGAGAACTTCTCCAGCCTGGTGAAGTCCAGTTCCGAGGGTTCCTGAGAAACTCCACCCCTCGCCAACGCTCCAGCGAGGATATTAAGTGCCAACACGCTCACCCACTCCAAACCCACGTCTGAAGCTTTACTTGATGGGAGCTGGCTGTCACTGGCTGATGCTGCCAGGCCCATGTGCTAAGAGACAGCCACCCCCTGCCTATGGAATACTTGCCCTGCTGCGGACCATGCTGGACTTGTTCTGGGGATAAACTGAGGATTCCTTTATATTTGACACCAACATGGAGAGTCTGCAGCTGGGGCAGCTGGATGGAGGCCCTGCACACCAGCTGCTCCCACTGGCTGTGACCCCAGCAACTGGGGAGGACAGGTAAGTGCCAAGCAATGGCCCCCGCAACAAGTAACTTCTGTGTCAAGAAACTTACCATCCTGCTGGGCCCTGGCACTAACAGGAAAGAAGTCACCCTGCACCAACCTGGGGTTCGTAGTTTGTACTCATGTGTTCGCTTCTCCCATGCCCTGCAGCTCTCCCAATGCACTTCATGGAGCACCTCGCACAAGAGGGTCCTGGGCCATGCTTGGACTCCAACACAAATAAACCATAATAAGGTCTTTTCTCACTTCCAACACGTTCCCTGCTATGCCCATCCTGGTCTCCACAAAGCCCTGCTGGTGAAGGTCACTCCCAGCCAGCAGCCCCCTCCTATTCCAGTCCTGGGCCCCCTCCTGCCGAAGTCCTGCTCAGACTCCCTTAGCTCTGCAGTGCCCCTCATTCCTGGCCCTGCTCGTCCCTCCCCGAGCCTCTCGAACGGAGGCTGCTGGTCACGCTGAAACATGTTGGTTTTGTGAGGTGGACAAATGAGAACTCTCAAGCCTGTTTTTGCTCTTGGTTTGTGTCAGGAGTGGAGCTGAGGTCTCTGGAGGTGTCCGGTTAATGCGCTGAGCTCCATCCTGGTAGGGTAAAGAGCACTACCTGTCCCCCAGCGACAGGCTTCCCAGCGTCAGCTCCCGCTCACCTCACCTGGGCTCTGTGCTCGGCTTCATCACCTCCCTCAAGTCAGCTAGTGCCTAAGGGCCCAGTTCCAAAAGCAGGAGTCTGTGGCACCGGAATAGCCTGTAAGTACGGGCAAAGGGCAGATAGTGCTTCAAGCATTCCTTCCAATGGGGTGTAGAGCCAACATCCGGACGACTTGTCGTCAGTAAGATCTCCTAGCACTTCCCTCTGGAGGCAGAGTGTCCTGGCCCAAGCCTAACCCCAGTCACTACATTCAGCCTTCTTCAAATTTCCCTCTGCGGTTTCAATTTGGGACAGCATTGCGCATTTCCTGCCTTAAACTGCTGTTCTGCATGGCTGGTAAAGAGGTGTCTTGTCCTGCCCCAGAGGAGGTCGCAGCTCAGCGGTGGGTGAATTGGGTGCCTCTGTTTTTCCCTTTCTGTCTTACAGGGGTCCTGTGCTAAATGGCTGCAAAGCGGTTTGAGTCCCGCCAAGCGAATGGCCCTAGGAGAAGGGCGAAAGTATGAGCAAACGATTTGTTATTTGAATGAGGTAGCTTGGTGATTACCCACGAACCAGTGCCCCCTGTAAAGGAGACAGGTTCTGTTGCACTCTGCAGCAGGGTGGGGGAGGAGAAGACCCAAGCTGCCACCTCCTGTGAAAGCAGCCACCTTCGCCTGCTCTGGGGAAGTGGCGCGTCTCCACATCCCACCCGCCCAGGACTCTCCTGCACTCTCGCCCGTCGTTCCTGCCCGTAAAACCCAGCGCACAAGAAAACAGCTGCGATTAATTAAAAGGAATCACAGACCCTTATCGGGAACATCTGGCCACATCCCCGGGGCGGGGGCTCCGCACGAACGTGCCGCTTCTCTCCCATCCCCACTTCCCCCAATGCCACATTTTCTGCGTTACGATAGGGGACAGCTCAGCTTGCCAGGAACCCCTGGGGTTGGCTAGGACGTGGCTAAGGGCCGTCTCTCTGGGAGCCCAATGGGGGGTTGGCTGATAAAGTCGGATAGAAATGATTCCGTGATGCACGGCTCCAATGCTCCCTTTGTGACGGGCTCAGGCCTGGGGGGATCTGATTTGGGGAGCTATTGCCCCCCCAGAGAGGGTGGTTCAGGCTGACCCATCATGGAGCAGGAGAGATCTGGGCTTCCAATGAGCTCAGCCAGCATTACTCAGGATCCCTGTCTTCCCAGGGCCTGGTATGCTCCTAGCTCAGGGAGCAATTCCACCCCACACCTGACCCTCTGTTTCTGCGTTGTGCCCCCTCCAGCACAGCCCTTTCTAAACTGCTTAGCTCTGCACTGCGAGTCACTAGCGGAGCTGGGGAGAGAACCCAGGAGTCCTGACGCCCACGTCCCCTGCTCTAAGCACGAGACCCCACTCCCCTCCCAGAGCAGGGATAGAACCCAGGTCTGACTCTGAGTGCCTTGCTCTAACTGTTAAAGCCCTGTAAGTCCCCCCCCGTAATGATGAGCACAGGACTGCATGGCATTTAGTGGGGGCGGGGGGGAATTGAGCAGCTCTGGCTGCTCATTCCCCTCCTGAGGTTCCGGTCCACACCCTCCATGAGCAGAGCCGCGGCGCCCCCCTCTGTGAGCCGTGGCAGCGCAGGCTGGAACCTCTGCACGCTCTTTAAAATTCCAGCCGACGTGGTTAATACAGCCTCATTGCTGTGAAAAAAGCACAATTAATCGCCGAGGCAAGGAGCTAAAGCTGCGTCCTCAGCTGCTGGCGATATTAATAGGCGGTATTTCCACATTCCTATTTTACATTCCGCCGGAAGGGGGACTTTGAAAAACCCCAACCTTTCCTAATTAAATACCAGATTAGAAAAATGGCTTTCCCTTCCTGCCTCCACTCCATTACTGAGAGGGCAGGCGTGATACAGCCTGCAACTCCCGGACCAGGGCACCCCAGGCCCTGGGCTGACCCATCCCTTCCTGCACCAGGGAAGGCTGGGGCTGAGAGACAAGAACTAATTCCCTGGTCTCACCACCGGATCCACAGCGAACCTGAGTGCAAGGTTTGGCCAAGGAGGGTCTGTTGTCTCTCCTGGCGCAAAGAATATTGGTGGGGGGGGGGGAAGAGTCAGGAAGGGGAAAGTCTGATCTCAAAAATACCACTAGATAAATACATAAAACTATTTTACTTAAAGAGGCACGCAGGCACTTGCCACCTGCTTACACACACATGCAAATACACACATGCACAATGGTCACATTTCTCCACATACACACACAGGCCCTCCCCCATGAGCAAACACATGGCTAGACAGACACACCCGCCTGCACGCATTTCCATACATTCACCTGCACCCACAGGTGCGTGCATGCAATCACACAGGGGCCTGCACACACACACCTATAGACACACACACACATCCTTGCCACCAGCCCGGCTGGGCGTGGGGTTCTGCAGAAGTCGAAAGCCTGGCTAAGGCAGGGGGACGGGGGTGAGGAGGAGGGGGAGAAAACAGGTTAAAGGTCCTGAATGCCCCTCTGGGGACAAGCTCTCCTTCTCTGATGGAACATTTCACCTCAGTGAGCTGTGAAGAGGCCCTGGGCGTTGGCCACAGCAGCTGTCAATCAGGCCCTCCCTGGGATTAATAGGCCTGTCAATCACCCCCTCTCTGCTGCCATTGCGTCTCCTCAGCCACACAAGCTGGGCCTGTCAGAGATTTTCTGTGAAGCTCTCGCTCTGCAATGCACGGTTGTCGCCAGTTATTTTAACCTTCTTAACACTCCCAGGCTACACTACACCTCAACACGGAACAGGGCAATCGCTTCAGCAGACGTCAATTCTTCTTTACTGCAGAATAAAATGCAACAATATTGAGATCCAACAGGCTTCCCTGGGTGGTAACGGTGACAGGAAGGCTGTAATTTGTATGATTGAAATGCTCCAAGTAGTTCACCGATTCGCACGTCCTCTCTGTTTTTTTGGGAAATGTCGTCTAGTAGTTAGAGCGGAGGACTGGGAGTCTAGACACATGCCTGCCACTTACTTTGCTGTGTGGCCTTCAGTGAGTCACTTAACTTTTCTGTGTTTCTGTTTACTCTGCTGCAAAATGGGCAGGATATTGTTATGGAGTCACCAGATGGAGTTACACTTAGTCTTCCAAATTCTTACTGTGCAGGCAAATGCTCAGTCTTGGGAAGACTTCCAGAACTGTTCTATACGTGTCAGACAAAAACAAATTAAACTTACAACCTACTCCGAACGCACATAACTGATTTCCCCTGCAATGGGAGGCCAACCTGGAGGACCCCGGACATTTGTTACCAAGAAGCAGAGGGCCAATGCTGGCATCAGATTGGGACACTGGAGCCAGAAGAGAGAACAATAAGTACCAGACTTCCAGGGTCATTAGTGTTCATTGACACCCTCTGATGGGAGGCACTCAAGTATTCTTGCTCCAGCTGACTATTACAGCAATAGCCAGATGGGCTCTTCATTATCCCACGGAGAGACTTCTGGTCCTGAAGACTTTCCCTTATCCTGCCCAGAGAAGACAAGAGGCATCCTTGGCTATAGATATCACTTGACCATAACCCACAGATATTAAGTAGTGGGTTGCACACTTCCTAGATTCACAATAATGGAAGCCAAATTAGCAGACAGCTCAGAACAAACACAACATGTAAAAATATGATCACATAATATAAAGAGGATAATTAAAGCAACAGTCAATTAAAACTGACATGTGTTCCCCATTGTGCTTTCTGTGAGGGCTGTGGTCTTGGAATATCAATCCATGAGCAGGTCCTCATGGGAGAATGATATCACAGCCTGATCTGGCCTTATTATGGTAGCCTTAGCTCTGTGATCTTGCTTGCTCTGTGTGTGTGTTCTTTGGGAAATGTATTACATGAGCCAAAAAGTATGATAATACATCTGGCAGGAACAGTGCCTTCTCTCCCGGTCCGTGGGGTGACAGCAAAGCTCTGTATGAGCGCACAGAAACATCCCTACGAGCCTTAGCCACAGAGAGTTGGCCAATTTATTTCTCTTCTATTGACAAAAATGAGGATGAAAAGCTTTGATGGGGCAACAGAGTTGGCCAAGGCATCAGAACATCTGCAAAGGACAAAATTAGGAATGGACAAACTGGATTAGATCATAATCATCTGGCAGCAAGGTCCTGAACTCTTTTTTCAGGTTTGAAATAGTTGGGATGACTTTTCTTTTAGTCTTCATTTTTCATCCTGGGTGTTGTCTGTGATTCTTTCCAAATGCCTATGAGCAGAACCATTTGGCTGGCGTTTCTGGTGTGAGCAGAAGCTGGGCATGCCAAAAACCTAGTGACAATTCCTGGCCCTAGTGACCACTCCAGCCCAGGTCTAGCTGGACTGTGGGTCTGATCCAATATGGCAATTTGTATGTTCCAAAGTTATTTGCCTCTTTGGTTCCTGCTATGTTGTCCCACGTGACTGAGATCTCCTTAAATCGAAGCACTGAACCTCATTAGCAAGGTCCATAACTGAGCTTTAAGGACCATGTCTGCATTGCATCAGCCAGCCCACAAAATGTCTTAACGCCCAAAGCCGCCTCCCCGTAGGATTCTCTTGAGTGGAGTCTTTTCTTTCGTTGTTCTAAAGTCCTGGACAGGACTCTGAGGAGAAGCATGTTCCAGTCCTGTCCTGATGCCATGGGCTATCTCCACTGGGAAATGATACTTACACCTTGACTAAGGAACTTCCGTTGTGCAGACTGCCTTGGTTCGCCAGTGCACAGTAACCCAGGCAGAAGGAATTAAGATTCCCTGAGGAATTAAACACAAATACCATCCAACAGCAGTTACTGACTGGCACATTGTTCTCTACCTGGCACAGGCACTGGAGTTAATGCAGCCAGCAGACGTGCCACTGACCAGGAAGTCAATGCACTTGCTGCTGTAATAAATGATTGTTAAGGACTTTTCTCTCCTCCTTCCTGCACAAGGGACACTTTAAGCTGGCTGCAAAGGGCTGCGTGTGGCTGCAAAGGGCTGCGTGTGTCCCTCTGTCCTCTTTTGGGACGCTCGTATGTACAGCACCCCGGAGATCCCAGAATCCATCTTTAGGCTGCATGAGTTAGACTCATGGAGAGACAGAGACTAGATCAAACGCATCTCAAAGGTAAGAAGCGAGGGGACTTCCCAGAGATGGTGTGGCTGGAACGCTTTGGGTGGGATCTGGGAACAAATGGGGAAAGGTTGTAGTAGCATCGGAAAGCTAATTCTCTCTCTCTCTCCGTGTGTGTAAATAGAGTGTCTGTATGTGTGTATGTTTTTGGCCGGCATGTGTGAGTGCACATGCATGTGTGAACATGTGCATTGTGCACGTCTGCATGTGCCATGTCTCTAGCCATAGCTATAGATAGGTTGGATGGACTCAGTTGGCCTGGTTCTGAATCCACTCAAACATGGCAGGGTTCAAACCCTTGACTCACAATCTAATGGCACTGGGTTCACACTCTGCCCACGAGGTGCTGGGCACCTGTTGGTTATCCCCAGTCCCAGCCCCGGGCAGCCTGCTCTTTCCCATAAGAGGGAACATGCCCCTTTCTCTGCTGTGTTCTCTCTTCCCCACCACCCTCATCTCTCCCCTTTTCTGGGCTCTGATCTTCTCTCTCTCTGAAGCCTCCTGCTCTCCCTCTGCTCTACCCCATCCTGCCTTCCCAGGGCTGGGAAAACTGGTGTTTTCCCTGGAGAGGCCAGGGAACATGCCAAGGGCATGGGTAAGTGAGAGTGGAGTCCAGCAACCCCACCCTGTCTCCTGTGCTCTCCCATTAGCTTGTCACCGAAACAGGCTTCCTGGGCTCTTGTTAAAATTTTCCACCCATCAGGCTTCCTGGTGCAATGCAATGAATTTCAGTCGGGAGCCAATGCACGAGCCGCCAGACGGGCCCAGGGCGCAGTTAGTTATGGACTATTTAAAGCACAGACCCATGAACTTTTATAACCTCATTGTTTCCTTCAAGGTTGTTTGTAAACCCTGTTGCGTGTTGAGCTGCCTCTTCCCCCACCCAAGCCCCTCTCAACTATACAGAGCAGCCCCTGTATTCTCCCTGAGGAGCCCCCCGCCCCAGAAAGCACCCCAGGCATCAGCCTTCCCATCCTGTGTCCATCTGCCCCCCTTTGAATAAAGAGGCCCACGCAGAGCTCCCCTTCCCGAGTTGTTGGGTCTCTCTGAGGCACGTTGGAGACTTGCTGCCTCCTTTGCGTGGACTTGAATACCCCCGAGATGGAGAGCAGGCGTGTCTCCCATTTGCCTGGTCAGTCACCCTCTGGCTGAAGGGGGACCAGCCGCCCAGTATCTCTGCTTTACTTGGGGGCTTTTCTTCCCACTGGCTTTTGGCCACACTAGGAGCAAACGCAATCCTAGCCACATGCTGCCTTCCTTTAAGGCCTGCCAAGTTCTAGCTGATGAGCTCAGGCATGTATCAGGTTAAGCCTCTGAACTGCCCTTTGGGAGATTGGTCTGGATTACTCCTTGCATTTTCTAGGGGGGAGAAACTGAGGCTCAGTGACCTGCCCGAGGTCACACAAAGAATAAGTGGCAGGTCCGGGGATAGGACCCAGGATACCCTCTCTCCCGTGCTTCAGCTACCAGACCAGTCTCCCTCTGACAGATTGGTGACTGAGTCCGACCCGAGGCATCATGGGAACGTTCAAACCTCCTGGACTATGCTCTGGCCAGAGGGCGACAAGATTGCATTAGGCAAGGAGGCTGTATTGGCCAGGTATCTCAGCAAAGGGACACGTCTCACTGAGAGTTCCTCCTCTTGTGCACTCTTATCGGTGCATGCTGATAAGAAATGCCACAGCCAGCTAACTAGGCCACCCCCTTCCGTTTCTTTTTCCACAGCTGTCCTCACACGAAGAGAGGTGAGGCTCGGGTTCTGGGTTCCATGGGCCGAGGGAGCTGGGAAGGAGGAAGGAGGCAGAGTAACTGCTGGCCAATTGCCCGTTGGCGCGGGATAGGCCGCTTACTTGGCAGGAAGATGAGTTCATCTGGTGGGTGAGGATGGGGTGAGGGAAGGCTGGTCATCTCAGTGGAGCCCCCAATGTTTCAGGGTGCTAAGCCCCATTCACCTCTCTCCAGCCTTGCCCAGAAGGCTGGTGTCCTGGCTCCTCGGTTCCCATGAAGCTCCAGCGTTCCTGCGCCGTGCTCTGTGGTTGACCCTGGTGGTGCCTCTGCTGCTCCGGCTCTCTGTGCGCGCACACGTCCTGAGAGCGGGAAGGCGCCTCTTTCAACATCTGCGTTTGTTTGTCTTTCATTTCCACTCACGTCCCCCTTTTATCCTTCCATCTGTGTGGGGCTAAATATAGGGCCTCAGCCTGACTTGAGCGGCTCTGCTTAAGCTTCTAGAGACTTCAATGAAATCCCATTTGTGGCCTTTCTTTTTCCCAGGCTGGACAGGAGGGGAAGGAACTGATTTGTGTCTCGCCTGCCCAAACTGCGGCCTGCTTTTCAGTTCCGTAGCTCAGCTCAGCCCTGGTGCTAGGGCCAGGGATGACTCTACCCCTACAGGCTGTTACTTAGGGCAGCAAAACCAGCGTCAGAGTATGTCTGGCTGCATGCAGAGCGGAGGACGGACATTTTATGGGTGTCTGAAGTGGGATGGACGCTTGTGGGTAGCCTGAGGGTGTGTATGGGAGCTTTGGCAATGAGCACCAAAGGACCGAGACCCAGTCAGATCCTCGCATCTTCATTGTGTTTACAGCAGGAGGAAGGTCCCAGCAGGTCCAGTGTCACCAAAACCTCAGGATGCCTGGGCCCGTGTATTTTTATTGCTGACAAACATGGTCTTGTCTGGTCAACTGCTAGTGTGACTGGGTGTGGGATGGATTCCTTGAGGAACTGTGTGTAGGGGCTTTAATAAATATAGCCGGCCTGATTCTCCTCTCACACCAGTGTAGATCAGGAGTAACTCCAGTGAAACTGGTCTTAAAGGAGGGTCGGGCCCAGAGACCCTTCCCAAGAGCTGGGCAGCAATTTCTTTTTCAAGCTGAGGTTCCTGAAGACCCCCACTCTGCTGGCTAATGAAGAACCCTCTCAGATCGCATACAGGTCATACGTGGGAGGACATGGCCGTCACTTGCCTTACCCTCAACAATTCCACCTGAACCTGGACAACCCCACGTTTCTGAGAGGTTCCAAACCCAACGCCTGATCCTGCCTTCCCTGGAGTGCTCACAACACACACACGTCAGTGCATGAGTCAAACCCTTCCCCACACTGTGTGGAGACTAATCTCGAGTGACATCCGACAGATGTCACAGGGGAAGGGGCTTCATTCCTCGTCAGAGGGGCAAGAGCAGAGACCAGCCTGCCCACCCTTCTGCTGCCTGAAACCACAGGGATTGAACACCCAGGCCCCTGTAGGAGACACAGAAGGAAGTGGCTGGTGTCTTCTCCTCTCCACTGGACAGATTAATCTCCTCAGATGCATCCTCGGGGAGGAAATGTGTGAAGGGGAAAAAAATATACCAACACCTGGCCAGCTGGTGACCGAAATTCAAGAAATGAGCAAATTCAACTCATTGAGGAACAAATTGTCCCTGTTTGAACAGAGCTTTGTGGTGCATCTCGCTGTTTGGGTTAACTCTACCCATGGCCTTTTGTTTCTATAACTGTCTACAGATATTTGGAACGTGGTGAATGTCACAAATGGAAACAGATGCTTAGGCGGGTATCAGGGGGCGTTGGGACGAGTGTGGGGGATGGAACTTTTAAAGTGGCATGTGGGTGGGAGAATCAAGAGAATCAGTGAGATCTCCTGGCCTGCAAAGGAATTAGAGACATTTAGATATGACTCTGGATCAGAAGTTTAGGGAGTGGATCTGGGCTGTTGATTCAGGCCCATCTTCAGAAATACTCTTGCAAGAGGCGTAGTGGATGCCTTGTCACTTGAAACAAAATTAGACAACTCACCACCAGGGACTAGAAGGCAGCTAGCTCTCTGCGCTGCCTCCCGGTGGGCTTGGTGGGTCCTCATAAATCCTTTCCCGCTCTCATTCCAGCAACAGTCTTATAGGCTCATCATTGCATCTGGCACACAACAAGCAGCGGGCACATGCTTCTGCCCTCCAGTCCCTCCAGTTGGCTTTGCACTGCAGTGCAACGTGTCTCCTTGGGTCATATTGTCCCAGAAGATCTTAGTTTTGAAGGGCCAAGTATCTGGTTTGCAGTGTCAGTTATCAGAGCAGCTATGGCTGTATCAAAAGGCTGAAACCAATTAATGCATTTCAGGGAACGCTTTGGGCAGAACCATAGGAATTGCCACAGCACATCCTGCAGCCAATACAGTACCTAATGCATCAACAGAGGGTAAAATGAACCACAATGATCTCTTGTGGCATAGAGTTCCGCAGGTTGCTTTAGGAAATATTGTTTCCTGTTACAGTGAAATCTGTCTTAAGTTACTGCTCAAGGGGCCAACAAACATGAATGTCACAGCAGACATGTGCCCAATGAATGTGGAGTGGGACTGTGCTTACTATATATGCGGTTACTTTGTGGCGGTCACTAAAGCAGGAAAATAGGTGTGGTCTCTTGTACCAGTGTGGCTGTGTTTCTTTTAAACTCCCCCTACCTCCCAGCAGTGCATTCACCCCCCAGAGGGCATTTGTCTCCTTTGCAGAGATCTCCCCACTTTCACGCTGAGAAACAGCTTGACTAATACGATCACAAGACCGGACAGTGTTTATTTATAGAGCGACCAAACCCCAGGACAGACTCCTAGCGTTTTTTGCTGAGGGGCAGCTCCCAATTGCGTCCTGGGATCTGCATTTTCCAATAGTGCCAAAATAAAATCGAGCTGTAACTCAGGGGGATGGCAAAGGAGCTCAGAAGCCATTCCCCCTTCGATCTTCTCAGCCCAGGAACAGACTCCTCAGCAATGCAGCAGAGAAGTGGTGGCCTGCTGTTAGTAAGCACCATCAGCATCGGACCCAAACCCTAACATCTGTCGCGGTCACAAGCAGATCAACTAAGAGAGGCCCAGGGCATTGACCTACCTTCAGACAAAGCCAGTTTATTATTTATTATTTCAGACCCTTGTTACATGAACAAGGCCAGTTTGATACAGACACACATGTGAGCTTGGTTGAGATGACAGGGGAATAGGGCCACGGAAATTAGAGTTGGACCCAAAGAGGGCACTATTTAGCTGACTCTTTGGCCCCCTACGTACATGAGGGGCTTTGGATAAAATGGGGCCTGGAGTAGAACCAGCCCCTCTTTGGAATTTGCTTTGCAACCCAAAGAATGGATCAGCCAGGTTTTTCAAAATCAAGGGCACCCTCAAGTTTTGCCCCATGCAAGATAAAGATTGGCACCAATTATCTGGCTTCTCTCCCAAGTATTGGAATCTGGATTCAAGCTGGGCTCTAGTTTTGCATAATCGAATGCACCTGGGTCTTGCCCACCCTAAGAGTGACACTCACAACCGTCCCCAAAGGGACTGTCAGACAGCATGGGGACTGTTTGCAAGACATGCTCCTCTGCGATGCACTTTGCTGATGCACACGTGGGTTTTAGCCCACGAAAGCTTATGCCCAAATAAATTTGTTAGTCTTTAAGGTGCCACAAGGACTCCTCGTTGTTTTTACAGGGGTGTTTCTTTTTCCTCTATTTAAACTCTGACCATGTACTGTCTGCTTTTCACCCACTCAAACACGGCTCTGTTCCCCACGGCTGCGTCTTCTTGTTTCAGTCCAATTATTTCATAGAATTATAGGACTGGAAGGGACCTTGAGAGGTCTCCTAGTCCAGTCCCCTGCACTCAAGGAAGAACTAAGTATTATCTAGACCATCCCTGACAGGTGTTTGTCCAACCTGCTCTTAAAAATCTCCAATGACGGAGATTCCACAACCTCCCTGGGCGATTTATTCCAGTGCTTAACCACCCTGACAGTTAGGAAGTTTTTCCTAATGTCCAACCTAAACTGCCCTTGCTGCAATTTAAGCCAATTGCTTCTTGTCCTGTCCTCAAAGATTAAGGAGAACAATTTTTTTCCGTCCTCCTTGTAACAACCTTGAAACTTGAAAACTGTTCTCATGTCCCCGCTCAGTCTTTTCCTCTCCAGACTAAACAAACCCAATTTTTTCAATCTTCCCTCACAGGTCATGTTTTCTAGACCTTTAATTATTTTTGTTGCTCTTCTCTGGACTTTCTCCAATTTGTCCACATCTTTCCTGAAATGTCGTGCCCAGAACTGGACACAATACTCCAGTTGAGGCCTAATCAGTGCCGAGTAGAGCAGAAGAATTACTTCTTTGTGTCTTGCTTACAACACTCCTGCTAATACAGCCCAGAGCGATGTTTGCTTTTTTTTGCAGCTGTGTTACAGGTCTGCTTTGAGTTGATTCTTCCCCCTCGTCCCCGCTCAGAGAAAGCTTTTCTCTTGTTTACATGGGGCACAGTTGCGAAAGGAGATCAAGCCAACACTCCATGCACCCAGCACTTGATCACAGCTTCCAACACATTCCCAGTCACCACTTCTGCCTCCTCTCCTGTTGCCTGGTGGAGGGGTGGCTCCGGGGTCCAAGCTTCAACTCTTCACACGCCCAGGAGACCTGAAAGCAGATTCTAATCCCAGGAGGGTCAATGTAGTCCTTCTTCCTTCCGAGCTGGTCACTTGAATGCTACGTTTGCTGTGTACTGGGGGGAGCGTCTCTGGGCTCAGGAAGCTGATGTGCACTAACAGCTCCAGCACTTTCCCTTGCTGGAGGCTCTACTCCTGTAGGGCCATCTCTGCTGTGCAACTGCTTCCCTGTAGGACCCAACTGCTCACTCCCCCCCCCTTTACTGTCACCGCCCATAATAGCCACAGATCGCAAAGCTAGACGAAGCAAAAGGAGGTCAGGAGCCTTGGAAAAGAAGTTCCTGCTCTCCAGGTAATACGGGGCATAGACAAGCGTGAGCCCTTCAAAGGGACCTCGTGTCTCCTGGCTTGGTAGCACAGTCATGAATGAGTCTGTCCTCATCACACCCCTTGGGCAACTTGTTCAAGGTCAGAGCTGGGACCTGCCAGAGCTTTGACCACCCTTCCTCCCCGTAGGCTGCAGCTGCATGTGCAGGCTGCGCATTGCGATGCCCAGAACCACTGGAGCACTTTCATTTCTGCATCTCTACCAAGGAGTGTCCCAGACTGGGACAGCAAATCCGAACTCTCCCCTCCACGTTAGGAGATGTCCCAGTCTAGAGCCTAGTCCACATCCAAGCTTGTTGGCCTAAGTCACTATCCATATCGGGCTGCCCCAGAACACCAGACCCCGGTACTCCTGCACCTTGGGGATGTTTGGATTCTGGTCCCACCACCCTCAGCCAGGCTCACCTCTTTGCCGGATGCTGTTTCACAGCCCTGAGCTCGCTCACGGGCAGGGTTCAATTCAGTCAATCTCTATTATGGCTCCTTGACTCATAACAATCCCAGGAGCATTTTGTTGATCAGTGTCCAAAGAAAATGAACGCTGATGGCATTAAGTCGCTGGGCCATCAGGGTGCTCTGCAATGTATTCCTCCCCTCCTGCTTCTCCTGCCACGATGAATAAATCATTGTTTTATTAAAAGGAAGCAGCTGTTTTGGTTTTTTTTGATACCCCATCCATAGCCACACAACCCTTATTGGCACATGCTCTGACTCCAAAACCCCCATTGGCAACCTCTGAAGCATAGCAATTGATACACCGAGCTCCCCAAATCCTATTGAGGCCTCGCCGTTCTGCACGAGCAGCCTCTGAACAGCTAATTCACTACTCTTTTTGTCCATGGGGTTAAGTGGTTAAGTGTGTGTGGATCCCATAAAAGGCCTTTACTCCATGAAAAGCTATATTTATATTGTAATCACCAAAGAACGATTTAGACGGTCAATAGCCGGTATAGAAAAGGCCGCGATTGTTGTGGTTTTGCTCTGTGGGCCCCCCGCCCCGAGTCTGCTCCTCCTTCTGAAGAGGAAGGGGGATTACGTCCCACAAAGCCAGCTGCCGATGTTGGAGATGGGGGAGGCCCATCTTTGCGTGAGTAGCTTTAACTGCTCAAGTTCACTCACAGTCCTTTGTGTCTGCAGTTTATTGGTTGATTCCTCCAAGAGGACTTGCAGTGGATACAAACAGCTCCTGAAAAGCAACCCGGGCAGCTAATCTAAAGCATTGCCAAGGCAGGTCACTAGGAGTTTCATGCAAACTTTATAAAGCATTTATTGGCTGTGTACATCTTGTTAGGAGCTTTACATGCACTGGGTTCTGTGTGTGGATCTGTTTCTTACTAATGACCAAATAAGCATTTATCTGCATGTACCCTGTCTTCAGATTTTCGTCTGGAGAGCTCCTATATGATTATTACTTACAGCACACGACACTTTGCAAAGCAGAAGATGACATTCCGAGCTCTAGAGATTTTACAATTTCCGGGTCCGATCCTGCCAACTCTAAATGCTTCTCGGCACACAGAGCTGCACTGATTCAACTTAAGATGTAATTTAAACCAGGGGCAAGGGCTGTGTGGATGCTTCAATTTAAACCAGCTTTATTTCAATTCAGCTTACGCTGTTTAGGAACAGGTTTAAACTGCATCAAACTAAGCAACTCAAACTGAAATAAATCTGCAGGCTCATGTGAGTAGCCTTCAGTTGCTTTCAGAATGAGATTGCAAGATGGGGTCCTTTCATATCTAGCATGTCAGGCTGATTTAAGGTTTGCATTCTGTGCTGGACAGGGAGCTGATGAGCAGGGACATGGATTCCTAGATTCCAAGGCCAGCTCAGACCATCTAGTCTGACCCCCTGGATAACACAAGCCACAGAATTTCCCCCAAATAATTCCTACAGCGGATCATTTAGAAAAACATCTTAATTTAAAAATTGTCGACGGTGGAGACTCCACCACAGCCCTTGGTAAATTGTTCCAGTGCTTAATGACCCTCCGCGTTTAAAATGTAAGCCTTACTTCCAGTCTGGCAATTGGTGGAAAGAGCTGACAGCTCCGCTTAGTTCTGCCCCACAGAAAAGGGGCGGGGCGGAAGTGGCTTTGCCCCTTACCTGACACATGAACAAAATGCAAAACTGTCACCATGCAATAAAGAGAAGCCAGTGGCAGGGACGAACATTCATCTTCATTATGATCATCGCCGGTATTGTCGCACTGCTGGTACTGTACAAACACATCTGCGCTATGGCTTTAAGAGCCAGGTAAGCAGGAACAGAGCCTGGCATAGCTGGTTTTCTCCCCACTCCCCACCCCACACACTCAATGCTGCATCAGGGAAAACAGAACGGATTAAACCTATGGCTGTGGGCCAGGGCTCTGCAGGCTGGGAACGTGCAGTGAGCCCAGCCGTGGAGAAGAGACGTGATCCTTGCATTCAGAGGTGCTCCAGCGCTTCGTTCTGAAACCTGCCACTTACATGGAAGACCTCGTGCAGAGGGGCTTGTTGTCTGCACTTGGCAGAATGCAGGCTCCCTGCTGGGACCCAGACAGAACAGGAGCTGCTGCTGAAGTAAGCAACTGCTGCTTATTAAAGCGGGAGAGAATTTGGTTTTCTAACTCTGGCATCTCCACGGCAGGTCAAGCGATCTCTTTGGAGGGCACATAGGCTTATGGCATGACTTACTGGCTGACCTTGGGCAAGCCATATCATTGCTCTGAGCCTCAGTTTCCTCATCTGTCAAGAGGGAACAACGCCGATCTATTTTCCCCCACTGTGGGTAAGTGGGAAGGGGTGTGTGAAGTGGATTTCATTGACGCTTGTCAGGCCCTTTGCTAAAGGATGGGAGAAGAAATACCCACATTTCAGTACTGCTCTCGCTGTAGCAGGCCTCTAATAAAATGGACACCAGCACTTTGCTCTTATTAGTTCTGGCTGGGAAAGATTTGCCAAGGCCCTCATGGCAGTTGGGCACCATTCATTTCCAGGGGGAGGGAGGTGCCATTTGCGCATTTGAAATGCTCCCCCTACATTGATACATAGCTCCTTTGTCACCACCAGCGTGATCATAATTCCTCGAGAGCGGCTAAACGTCCTTTCTCTCTCCACCATGAGAACAACCAAGGGCTGAGAGGAAGGATGGTCCAGGTGATGGTCCAGGCATTGAACTAGGCTGACGGAGCTGTGGGTTTAATTCCTGGTTCTACCACTGACTTCCGTGGGACCTCGGGCAAGTCACTTAATGCCTCAGTTCCCCACCTCTAACGTGGGGGTCTTGATCTTTCCTTCGGCTGTTTGGATGATAAGGTCTTCAGGCCATGGAATGTCTTTTATGGTGTGTTTGTACAGCAGCTAATACATGGGGCCCCAGTGCTGGTTGGGGCTTCTTGGTGCAACTGTAACTCAAACACTGGTCTCCCCCATGACAGATGGGAAGACGTGCTGTTATACTAATAGGCTATATACATATCAGCCAGTCGTTGGAGGTAATCACCACCACCTTAAAGACTCCAGCGATTTTCCCCGGCCTTCCTAGCCTCGCTCATTCGGCACTGGGCCACACACCCTCTTGCCAGGGTAACAACCCTCCATTACCCCATCATTACCTAATCTTCCTCATATCGAACAACTCCTTCCTCCTGTCTCTTAGTGTGAAGTGCTAACTAGAATTACATCACTTTAACAAGATTAATTGAGCACAGCAAAGAATGGCACTAGCGAAATTAATTCCTTGAGAGTAAAAAGAGGCCTTCCCTTTCCACCAAGAGCAATTTCCAACTAATCAATTAGATGATGTTCCAACTGATATCCTGCCATTAGGCAATGAGCCGTCTCTCCCTGACACGGGTGTGAATATTCATAAGAATTGCACAATTCAACAAAAAAACCTAGAAGTTCTCTCCAGCCATCATCTTATCCACCAAGATCTTGTCAGGGTGTGAAGCACAGAAAAGGGGACTTTGCCCCATCATAGGACTTGCCAAACCGGACAGGACCAGGGTCCATCGAGTTCAGTCTCCTGTCTCCAACATAGGCTGGCTACAGCTGCTTCCGAGCCAGGTGCAAGAAACCCAGCAATTATGGGAAAACCTGCTCTCAAGAAAAGTTTCCTCCTGACCCAGATTAGTAAGAGGTTGTTTTATGCTCTGAAGCATGGGGATTTAGAGCCCTCACAGAACTCTTGTTTATTTTTGAATCCTTACTATGATACTCTGTCCTGCAGAAGAGCTCTGTAGAGCTCAAAAGCTTGTCTCCACCAACAGAAGTTGGTCCAATAAAAGATATTAACTCACCCACCTTGTCTCTATGATACTCTAGTCATCTATACCCAAGTCTAATCCTTGTTTGAGTCCTGCTAAACTCTTGGTCTCAATTGTTGGTCTTTCCACTTTTAGGATAATAAATATATTTGGACCCGTTGATGCATTTCATCCATGGATTTCAAAGCACTTGACAAAAGTGGATATTTTTGTCTTGTTTTCCAGGCAGGGGCAGAGAGAAAGATTGGGCTGTATTCACAGCTGGCATAAGCATCATTTGTCCCTGAGGTCACTTAGCAAGTCAAGAGCAGGATCTCCTCACTGCCAGGCCTGTGTGCTAACAGCAGCTATCCCAAAGGACTTACTTTATATGACACCTTCCCACTGTTCCTTTTCTTGCTATCGCTATCCCTTCCCTGGCGGTAAGTTTCACCAGCTCACACTGCTCTGTTAATTGCAACACCGTTCATCTCACCCCTGAGTTCAGGTCTCTGGGGCTCGATTCACCCAACTGTAAAATGGGGATAAACCGGTTTTTCATCCATCGCGTTCTCAAGGCACCTATCGCCATGGCGTTAGTGATATGTACCTAGCCTGAGGGCCATCCCCTCGGCAGCACACGGGTGGAGCCGAACTATCTGGCAAAACATTTGGAAGACGCTGTTATAATAACACAGAGTGGTACAGGAACAGGCCGTGGTCCAGCAAACCAGCAGCCATGAGCAAGACAATGAAATGCCAGGATGGGGAGAATGGGAAAAGCGTTGGCTCAGAGGAAAGGGAAGGCTCCATCCATGAGTGTGTTACGTGCTTCACCTTTTCACCTGGCAAAGATACAGCATCTGAAACAGGCCTGGACCGGTGCAGACTCTCCTGGTCCCCCTCCTCCCAAAGGAAAGAGGTCATTAGGCTGCTAATTGCCACTGACATTCCCTTGAGAACCTGACCTGTGCTCCAGAATACGGCCGGCTAACAGGCTAATTTATAATGAAATAATTTATGCTAAATACTCTCCGGGAGCTGTAACGGCTGGGGCTCTCCCCGCCGTTACCGCCTGCGTGCGAGTAAATGGCGTGAAAAGCCAGCAGGGAAAGGGCATCAGCTCCCTCTCTCACCGCGCCCCCGTTTTAACAGCTCCCAGCCTTGCTATCTCCTCCTCATCTGTGCCCTTGAAAGGGCAGGTCTTCTGTAGAGTCTCCCAGTGGTTAAGCTGATGGGTGGGCTACAGGAATAAGACCCCACTCTCCTCCTGCAGCACCTCTAGTGCCTTGTCACTCCCCAGGCTTTTACTCTGGCTGCTGGAGACGCACCCCCCTGGGGAGATGGGTGGGGATTAGCTCCCCTTCCAATGGAGGAACTAAGACCCAGCGAGGTGACGCCATCCACACAGTGAGCTAGCACCAAAGCCAGCTGGTCCCTGCTCCTGGCGCTAGACCCCACGCCTCTCTCCTGTATGTGTGTTCTTCCCCCGGGCAGGGCTGGGAACTGGGATGTTTTTGACCCATCCCTCAGCTCTTCATCTTGGTTCCCAAATTTGCTCCTTATGTGCTGGGTCCCCAGAGGGATGATTCTGGGGTGCGGGAAGGGAGCACACACAGCTGCCACTGTAACAGGACATTCGATAAGGGAAAAGCTTTACGGGGGAGAGGCAGTCTGCCAATGAAACAGTCAGCTTCCCAGAAGAAGGAAGGGCTAGTGGCTAAGGCCCTCAACTAAGCATCAAGAGATCTGGGTTCAAATCCATCTCTGCCACAATCTCCCTGGGCGACCTTAGGAAAGTCACTTAATCTCACTGTGCTCAGCTCCACAGCTGTAAAATGGGGATAACCACCCTTGCCTGGGCTATTGGGATTGCAAGATCTTTGGGGCAGTGAATGTCTCTTGCTCTGTGGAAGTGCAGTGGTTAACACAATGGGACCCCCATCTTGGACAGGGCCTCTACCTGCTATTCCAAAACAAATAAAGAATGTGAGAGCGGAACATTCGAGGGGCTATCTTGATGAAACTAAAAGGAAGAGCCACACTGGTTGAAAACATTGATACCAGCTGCACCCTGCTGTCCTGTGCGGCAAGGAGAGACACAGCTGGAGCGGGACATCTTAGGGTCCTTGATGCCTCCTTGTTCTGCGTTCGCTGCGTCTGTTCTTGAGAATGGAAATTAAAATGTTTTTATAATTTATCAATTATACACTCTGACTTTTCTGATGATTAATGTGAGCTTTACGACAGAACAAATTTAAAAGCATTTTATTGTACCCTCTGGCCGTATGGAAATTGCAATGATAAGGCTAAACACTCTGGCTAAGCAGAGAAACCGATTTTCCTCATTGGGCAAAACACACAAACACCACGGCCTGATCTGCCTTCTTTGGAAAAATTTGTAATGAGAATTTTTCCTCCATTTGATTTAGCACTTAGGTGCCCATCCCCCTCCCAGCACCCAAGGGCGTTTCCCTGCAGTGTTGTCACCACTAGCTGTTCCCACAGTACGAACGGCCCTGCCCCAGAGCAGCAATGTACCTGTGATATTACTGTTGCTAGCTATTTAAATAACGATGCGAATAGATACCTGCTACCTGAATACCGTGCTACGCATGTTTCCTCTTTGACTGTCACCGTGTCCCTGGAGAGGGACCCGACGAAGGGCTGGGAAAAGAGATGAGGCACATGCTAGGTTGACTCAGGTCATTCTTTCCTTTTGGGGACCAAAGCACCATGGGCCAAGCCCTGCATGCAGAGCAAAAGGTTTCAAAGGTTCAGGCTATCTGAGTTCATTTCTTCCCATTGGTCCCATTGTAGAGGCCAGGGAAAACCCAACCCCTACCCCTGCTCCCACTTCCTGTTTCCCTTGGGACAATGATACTGGTATTTGCATCATTCCTAAGAATTACAGGGAATTACAGGGAATTTCCTGGACATGGCAGCCGTATAAGATAAAGAAGCAACTTGGTCCCCACACCCAGTCTCCTTCACTCCAATCCAGTCCTCAGCTGCTTAATATTTGCTGTAATTAATTTCCTCCCACTGCCAGGCTCTCCTATGCACAACGGGTTCCCTTTGTCTGATCCTTCCCAAGGGGAATGTAACGTGTCTCTTCAAACTCTAATAAACCCTAGGAGGTTCCCAGTAGGCCTCATCAGACTCCATGGTCTGTTGGTTTAATCTGGAGGCCAGTAGCTCCAGGATCCAACACCACCATTGCTCTGTTCCAGTACGTAGTTGTCAACTGGAACCAGGAGAAAAGTTTCAGTCGGAATTTCCATGAGGAAGAGAGAGAACAAATGTTGCTGACTTTACCTTCAGTGATGGGCACGAAACAGATCTCCCATGTCTAAACACAGAGCCCCAACTCTGGGATGCGTGGGGGGCTAAATCCAGATCTGAACCCAGAGGGGAATGCCATGGTTTGGGTCCCTTTCTATAACGGAATAAATTAATAACAATGCTCAGCTGTTCTAGAACGCCGTTCATCCATAGGTCTGTAAGAAGATGGGGAAGAGCCATCACCCCCCGTTTTGGAGAGGACGGGACTAAGGCTCAGAAATACGAAGGTCAAGCAGCAGCAGAACTGGGAACAGAATCCAGGCCTCTTGACTCCTCCCATATTCTGCTGACGGTACCACACTGCACCAAATCTGTCCCCTTTGCAACCGAACTTTGCAATCCAGCCTTGAGCCTGAATCGTCTGTTCACACCCCGGACCCCATTCCATAATGTGCAGAAGTGGAATTTAAACTCAAGACAGCCCTTAACTTTGGGTCCAGAACCCAAATGCTGCATTTCAGGCCCATATTCCCTTTGTGTAAGGGATCCATTGCAAACAAACATCCCATCCAACAGCTGGGCTTTTAATTCTTTTGGTTTGGCTCAGTCCTGGAGTTTTCAAAGGATCCCTAAGCAGCAAGCACTCCCACCCTCTGCACACATTGTTTAAATTAGTGTCTAAATGAAAGGATATTGTTGGTTCCTGTATGAAGATAATAACCTCTGGTAGCAGGGGGAATTTCACCCATGCAAAGAAAATTTACCAAACTATTTCAGTCCGGAGAGCCCTGGTTCTGTAGCCCTCTCACAGGGATCTGTTTCTCCGTCGCCCAAACAAGCTAATGCAAACAAACTCATCAGGAAGTGGGAGTTTATCTTGGAATGTCGCTATAATTGCTAAAAGCCCTTGTTTCCTAAATGGAAGATGTGCTACACTTCCCATTCCGAGTCTAGACCTATCGAGGCAAGCGTGTCAGGCCAGACCAAACCCGCTCAACCAGTCAAAGGGGCGAGGAGTGGCTGAGCTGGAGGCACGGGGCGCTGGCAAAGATTTAGATCAGCACGGCTAATTCTAACAATCCACCTTTTTATCCGAACATACAATCAACCTAGAGTTATTATCCTAATACATTAGAGGCCACCTAGGAACGTTTGGCTTGTCACTGTGGCTCCTTTGAACTTCAAATCGGAATGGAACCCAGGGCCTCCTTGAGCGAAATGGGAATCTCCATTAGTTGTTAGCAATGTAAATCCCGTGACACAAGGCTGAGCGGTTCTGATTCCATTCAGGAGAGGGCAGTTGTGTGTGTGTGTGTGTCTCTCTCTCTCTCTCTCTTCTCATTGAAAAATGAAACATTTTTTCAGCAAAATTTTTCAAATGAAATAAAAAACATTTCATTGGAAATTTCTTCTTTAGTGAAATGAAAAAAAAAAAAAAATCCTCCCAGCAAAGGGGTTCAAAGCAGAGAGAAAGATCAAAAACATATATTTTGGTAAAAAAAAAAAAAATTGAAAATGAAAACTTTTCATGAAAATTTTCATTTACATCAAAAAGCTTCTTATTGTTAAAAAAATGTTTTGATAAAAAAAATGAGTAGCTCTAACACACACACAGACCCCCCCCCCCCCCGCCCCGTTACAATATAATAAAGCTGTCACATTCCTGTTTTCTGCCTTGAGAGGTCAATTAAAAAGCAGCCAACCTTTCCCAGGGAAACTTTGATAAACTCTCTGGGACCAGCCCTTGTCCACTGTCTCTGTGTGTTTCTCTCCTTTCAGCTTTGATTGACTAAGAATACTTCCATGGAAACAGGAAAGTTTTGCACGGCTGAGTGTAGCGTCAGTTTGGGAAATCGTCAGCAAGAGCTGGAGAGCGAAGAAATAAAAGATCCTAACTGGTGAAACTTGCCTGGATTGGGAGTTTGGTTATAAACCCCCACTGGCTGAACTCAGAATTTGCAAACCTTCCTGCAGCCATTGTCCCAAGTGTAAGAGTTTGGTGCCTTCAAGGAGTTCTGATCTGTAGCCAGGCTCAGCTTCACTGAGTTTTTTAAATTTGTGTATTTTTTGTGTGTATTTCTGAACCAGAAACTCCAAATAAAATTCAGGGTGTTAATCCCATTTGGATCAAAACCAGAAAAAAGGTTCAAATGAGGCACTGAAGGCCCAAACCACGGAGTTACTGCCTTGCTCTGCTTCTCCGGACTCCTCTATCTGGATTCACCGGGAAAAATAACACATGATCCAAGAACTCAACTTTTGTGTGTTCCCTATGGGACAAACCAGACAACAAAGGCTAGTGCAGCTGCAAAATCAGTGGTCCCAATTCTAAACGTCCTAATCCCGGCAAATAAATATGCCTCTGTCTCTTGTTCAGCACACTGAGGTGGATTTATGGCCACCTGTCTGATATTATTTATTAACATAAAGTTGTTTTAAGAATCTGATTAATCTCTTGTGTTCTGACTGTAAAAGCGTTTTATTTCCGTCCTTGTAAAGCAAACTTGTAAAGAAGTTAAGTTACTGAGCTCTGAGAAGGGATGTAACAGCGCTCGGGCGGATAATGGCTTATAAACCAGCCCCACACTGCCTTTGAGAATTTAAAACCTACTTTTAAAACTCCAGGAGCTTTCCTGCCTCCTGCTAAGAAACAAGCTTAGTAATTTCCACTGGCTTTCTTTGCCTGGTTACCGACATCAACCCACCGAACCTCAGAGTATTGTGTCCACACACAAAACAGGAAGAGCTTACTCTGGGCCTCTTGGGCCATCTGTTCTGGAGGACAAGATAAGGGGCATACACCATGCGTGCTCCCGGAGTGCAGATCCCACTGACCTGCTGCTGCAGATTAAGGGCTCTAGAGAGCCCTGAGATTTCAGCTCGTGGATGAGGAGGGCAACATGGGGTCTGGACCGGGTAGCTGTGGAATAGCTAGATCCTGCCTGAAGCAATTCTACCCCAGTGGATAGTAGCTTGGGTAGACTCGGCGCATCAGTTACTTATCTCGGGGGCGGGGGGGTCTCCCTTATCCCCCCTCCCCCCCCCAACTGAGAGGGATGGCGATGGAATACTGAACTCTAAGGTGCCCTATTGAGCCCCTGTGTGCAAAGCGGCTGTAAAGAGGCTGTTAACACCCCCCTCCACTCGGGAATGCCCCCAGTACAGAACACCCTGGGTGCTGCTGCAAAGAGCCCTGGGCACCAGGAGCAGGCTGGGGTGGAAGGAAATGTTCTCAGTGGTTCCTGCACCTTGGCTACGCCACGGCTGGCCACAGGGGCCATGGCCGCCGGGATGCAAATTATAGCAGGCCTGAGGATTGGGGGTAGAAGCCCTGTGCTGGGCTCTGCTGCCAGGATGCCTGTTCCCCCTAGGAAAGACTGCAGGAGGAGCTATAGTGTGAATATACACCAGCTTGCCCCATTCCCCCTCCGCTGCGCTGACTTCACTTCACAAGGGTTCACGCAGGTTGTTTTGCCAGTTCCTTTTTTTACAGTTTCATTTCCCTGCACCGCCCCCCTTCCTGTACCCTTGCATTTTGCTCTGTCTTTTGGGTGAAGTGTGGGGTTTGGGGTAAGCTGCCTGCGTTTGAGTCAGAACCTAGGAATCTGTTGCATCCTCCTGCGGTGAATCCCAAACGAGTCTGCTGGCACCTCATCCCAACCTCGTCCAGATGTTGGGGTTGTAACAACACCCGGAACCAGGTGGAATGGAGGGTTTCACTCAGAAGGTTCTGAGTAGCCATTCCCGTCTTACAATAGTGCTGCAAGTATATTTTACAAGTCTACAGCACCTTCCAGCTGCAGAGCCCAATGCACTTTAAAGCCATTAATTAATTTAGCCCTAAAAGAGGTGGTTTAGCATCATTATCCCTATTGCACAGATGAGAAAACAGACACACAGGAAGGCAGTGACTTGCTCGAGGTCACACAGCTAGTTCCTGGGACCAACCCCCCAATCTCTAGCCCTGTGCTTTAACCACAAGACCATCCTTTCTCGCTGTGCCAAACACTTCTTAGGACTGTTGTAATGGGGCTTTTATGCTATAGGGGACCACTGCAGGCTGCGTTGCCTCTTGCCAAGCTTGTGATTGTGAGCATGTTCTGAGAGCAGGGCTATGGCTGAAGGATGCAACAGGAAATGTGAGCGAGGGAGGCTGAGAAGGGACAAAGGTACTGCATTCCTAGCTATGCCTGTTGCTTTTCTTATCAGCATAGCAGAGCCCAGGCGGTGACTCACAGCTGAGAACAGGAAATCTGATGGAGCATTGCCCAGAAACACCCCTGCTGGGAATGAGGGACACTCAAATCCCACACAGTTCCAACTTTCTCTTTTGCATGGGTTCCCTTTTGCTCCTAACAGCTCTCTGTCCTGTGCACACTCCTTTTGGTCCAACAGTGATCTTCAGCGGCCAGTGTTTATTTTCATAGCAAAGCCAATGACCAGATTACTGTGACCGTTTATTGTGAGAGTAAAACTATACGATGTGGAAGTGACCTGAGGTGAGTTTGTACGGGATACAGATAAATGGAGAGCCCTAGCCTCATTCCCACAGGATCAACAGCTTGTGGTCAAATCTGCCGAGATTGGTTTTATGTTTGATTCTTCTTGACAAACGTTCAATAGGAAAGGATTTTCAAAGATGTTTTATGGGTTATCAGAAGGCCTGGGTGTGCGTTTGGGGGCAGGCACTTCATTCCAATCTAGAGAAGAGCGTATGGAGTATATATGCACACTCCTCTCCAACTGGGAGCCAAAAGCTTTCTAGTGACAATTGCTCTCGTTCCATTGACGTCAGTAGGGTTATGCTGCTTTACAGTAGCTGGGATCTGGCCTTTATCTGTAATGTATATCTATAGTACATTGAGTGCACCTGCAGTCTCTTTTATATGGTGTGTGTTTGAACACACACACACACACACACACACTTATACAAACAGAGTGAGCCAGATCCTCAGCTGCTGTAAATTGATGTCTTTGATGTCAATGGAGCCATGCTGGTTCACAGCTGCTGAGGATCTGGCCCAGTATTAACACACGCGTGCACACGCATGCACGCAGGTGAAGAAGAGGAGCTCTGTGTTGCTCAAAAGCTGGTCTCTCGCACCAGCTGAAGCTGGTCCAATAGAAGATATTCCCTCCCGCACCTTGTCTCTCTCTATAACATAGACACATCGCTCTCTCGAGTGATGCTCGGTGTTCAGATACCACAGTGACAGATGTAGCGTAAGCACCTGAATAGAACAGAACTGCAAAGCATGGAACTGTGTCTGTTTTAAAACCTTTTGGATTTTTGCTTTGTGTTAATAGACGCTGTGAAAATCTGCTCAGGTCGAAGCCTCTTCTGCTGACATGGTGCCTAATCCTCAGATGGTGACAATCGGCATAACTCTGCTGACCTCAAGGAGCTACACTGATTTACACAAGTTGAGCATCTGGCCCACAGTCTGAGGCTCTGATCCTGCACTTCCTCCTGCTATTGATACCAAGAGAGAGATGTCCATGTAAAATGAGTGTTTTGGAGAAGGAGGCCCCAAGCTTGGAAGCAAATTAAAAACCAAACAAAAACACTCAAATATTTAAATAAAAATAATTAATTTAGCTGCACATTCGTGGGTATTTTTTGTTTGTTTGTTTTTGTTGTTGCTGTTCTTTTTATGTTGTATTTACTAGCAGTGTAAAAAAGAAGCAGACAAGAAATTGACAGGTTAACTGACATTCACTCAAATACCCAGGAGTCAGATCAGAACAGATGATCACCATGGTCCCTTGTGGCTTTGTAATCTATGAATCTATGCCACCTTAGATTCCTGCACATCAGAGCTCAGTGACACCAATCCAACATGTGGCCCCAAAGAGGAGCAGAGATGATGGGGAAGAGTCCCAGATCCCCAAATCAACTTGAATCCACACTTCAAATGCTTCCTAGATTCACTCATCTGTCTAGCATGTTCTCAGAGAAGATACCAGAGCTGATGTTTGCACATCTCAAACCTTTCTTATGAGCTTAAATCTCAGCAATGAAACAGGCTCTAAGTGATTCCACGCACTGCAATGTGGACCATGTTACAATTGCTATTTCTTTATAACATACGATATTGCAGTTGTCTGTTTCCACTCAGATGCTGGGGACTGCATGTGCTCAGGAGCTGAAGTGTTTTTATTAGAACAGGTTGAAACTTTTCAGTTGAAAATGGGGTTTTGGCAAAATGGAAACTGGCTTGGAAAAATGTCTGTTTGGGGGGGAATTTTGGGGGTTCTCTCAAAAAGCAGAAAACACCAAAATCAATTTTTTTTAATCATAGGCCAACCCATTTTTTTTCCATTTTAAACTGAAATCTTCATTTTTCAAAGAAAAAACAGATTTTAATAAAATAATCCAATACAGGGCCAGATCCTCAGCTGGTATAAATCAACATAACCCCATTGAAGTTAGAGCTACCCTGATTTACACCAAGGGAGGATCTAGCCTAATGTCTCTTCTGACTCAACTAGCCCCTCACATCCGATCTCAGCCATAGAACAGTGTAAAACTTCTGTTTCCATTCATCTCTCCACCTCAGCTTTATCTAATATGCCGGTCACTGAGCTGTCGAGGCGCTATCTCTGCCGGATCTATTTCTCAGGGTATTTTTTAATGAATTCTTCCTTCTGTTTCAGTTCATGTAATTTTGCACCTCTTGAGTTTTAACGTCTGTTTGGAGTTTGTTCAGACCTGGTGAGGAAAAGGGGAGGCTCAGGAAGGAAATTAATGAGTTTTGTCCAGTTCAGCTTAGATGAAAACTGCAGCGATTTAGAGGCAGCAAGAGGGTTTCCAATCATACAGATTCCATTTTAAAATAGTTTGTAAGGGATAAATAAATGATGAATGGTCTTTTAAAGAAACGATTTACAAATCCAACAGATCAATAGGTTGTGTATTACTGTGACATATCACCACGACAAGTTCTGTTGATGTACTTATAACCATCTATAACACATACTACTCATTGTAGTAAGATGCTTATAATATCTATTAACTGTTTATTAACCATTTATAAAGGAACCTTAATATGCAGCATGACCAGTTTTGCTTTAACTTTGGCAACAAGTTTGTGAGGCCTAATAAAATAAAGCAATTAAAAATAATAAAAGTTTTGCATGCAACTCAGCTGATTTGAACCCAAGGTTAACAAGGTTTTAACTGGTTTCAGAGTAACGGCCGTGTTAGTCTGTATTTGCAAAAAGAAAAGGAGTACTTGTGGCACCTGAGAGACTAACCAGTTTATTTGAGCATGAAGTGAGCTGTAGCTCACGAAAGCTTATGCTCAAATAAATTGGTTAGTCTCTAAGGTGCCACAAGGTTTTAACTAGGTCTTTTGGGGCTTCATTCCAAAAGCTTTGAGCAGCTTGACTCAAGTCCTTGCCAAAAGACTAACTTGTCTCCCATCAGAAGAATCCAAGTAAAAAATCATATTAAATTATAAATGAACATAGGGATAGCAATAGTTCTTAGCACTTATATTAAGCACCTAGAGATAATATTAATACTTAGCATCTTTCACCTGTAGGTTTCACAGTGCAGTAATAAGGTGTGAATTACTATTATTAATTTATATTATAATAAACCTAGAGGCTCCTGTTACAATCAGGCACTGTACATACACATAGTGAGAGACAGTCCCTGCCCCAAAGCGTTTACAATCTAAATTGACAAGATAGACAAAGAATGGGAAACAGAGACACAAAAAGGGGAAATGGCTTACAGTAAGTAGGAGACAGATCCTGGGATAGAACCCAAGAGTCCTGGCTCGCACACTTTCTCCACTGAGTGAGATCTGTTTTACACTCAAAATGGGATAGGAGGAGGTATTTTTCTGTAACCTTTCACTCATGTGGAAGTGCCTTAGTACATAGCCCGAGGACTTAATGAATTGACCTGTGCTTCCTCTATGGATTTTAACTCTGTCCCCATGCCACATTTTGCATCGCTGGGATATTTGAACCTGGTGCTTTTCTGCACTCCTCTTATACACATCCCCACCCCGGCGCTGCATCCACAAAAGTTAAATAAAGACTGAGATGTTTTGGGGTCTAGTCCCCCTTTCTCAGCCAGAGACACAGAATGTGAGGGCCAACTGGCCTGGCTGAAGGAGTGGCAGGCAGCAAAGATGCGGGCGTTTGTTTGCCAGGCCCCAATGTGTGGACAGGAGAAATTTGTGAGTATGGAAAGTTTCAGCCATTAGAGGGCAGCAAAGCAGGAACCAACTCTGCCGCTCTCCCTTGCAAACCAAAATCCATTCCGGGCCTCCTGTTCTATCGGATCATGCGCTTTAGGGGTGAAATTGGTCCTTGTGCAAATGTCCAGCATGAGGCCTTGACTAGGCTGGGTTTAAGTGGGGGCCTCATGCTGATTTCTGCACGGGGTGAATTTTGCCCTGGGAATAGCCCCACTGGGGCAAGAAACCAAAAGTAGCCCTGGGGTGTTTCTCTAAAATCTCCCCCCTTCCGCCTGTTCCCATTTCCAGCGGGGAGAGCTGCTTTTTTCCATCTCCCATATTAATTTCTGGACAACAGAACCCCTGGGTCAAAGGGGCCAATCTCTTCTCAACCCTGACCCTTCCCCTGCCACCGCCTGAGCAGAGCTGAGACCATTCTGGGCGTGGGTCCATTCCACAGGGTGATGTGTCCTTGTCCCGTGGGGGTTGTTTGCATGATGTCTTTTGCGATGCATGAAACACATTCCCAGTGAGTAGGAGCTGATGTAAAGGGCAGGCCAAGGAAGCCACAGAGCTGTCCTGTGACAGGCAATCGGATATCACAGTGATGGGCACAGTCCAAAAAAACCTGAACGGAATACATGGCTGTCCCTGATCTTTACCACGAGGCCGTGTGCTCTTTAAGGGCCCTGGCGTGTTTGTCTGTGACCAGAACCACATCTCCCATCCCCCATTCCAGTGGACAATATTTGCTGCTGTTTTTTTCACCCTTGACAAATTAGACAAACCCCTCCCCCCTGCAAGCAAAACCCAGAGCTGCTTGCCCCAGCTGAAGAGATTTTATTTTATGGTCTGTCACAGATCTCTTCCCCCTGAGGGGATGCACTGAGGTTTAACTACATCCTGACACAGACATTCTTCCCCCATCACGGGGAGAGCCACGTGAACCTTCAGAAATGTTTTATAACTTCATCATGCAGCCCAAGGAATTTCAGCCCCTGTCACCCTGCCGGGTCTCGTGTGCTCAGAACCCACTCCCCTCTCAGCCGATTTTGGGGGGGCTTCTTTCCATTCTCTCTCCTGGGCCCCCAGGCCATGGGGTGACATGAGGCCATTTCTCCTGCCTGATCTACCCCCCCTAATTATTGAGCCCACTCAACCAGGATTTGTTTGGCTGCCCGAGCCATCTCCTGCCCATATTGCTTCCTCTCATGGGACCCCCAAAACTTCCCCGACCCCATACTGGCCATTCTACCCTGGCCCTTAAGTATCCTTCCTCGCCAGCAATGCAGTCCTCCTCGGTCTCTCACTGACTCGCCTGCTGATCTGCAGCTCTGTCTGCTTTGCTCCCTGAACTACCCCTTCCCCTCTGTCCCCTCTGAATTGTTCAGCTGATAGGACGTGGGCCCGGTTTGCTCTAGCATCAGAGTTACACCAGGCTTACTCCTTGGTCCCGCCTCTCTGTCTCTCATTCTCGCCAGGCAGGCCTGGCTTTATGGGGCTCTTCTGGCCACCGAGAAGCCTCCTTGTGCAGGTTTTCTCATTGTTAGCCTGAGCAGACTGTCTCCAGGAAGTTGGGTTGCCTGTGATGTTTCTCGCCCCCTGTCGCTCCCAGCCATGTTACGTCTGCTACCTAATAACTGCTCTGCTTTCACACTGGGCATATCACCATTTTTTATTATTACTTTTATGATGTCTTAAAAGCCAGCGTTTCTGGGTTAATTGGCTTATCTGGCTTGCTTGTGGGTGCAGTTCTCTCCAGAGGCATTCTTGCATTCCTGCTGACTTCTGAGCAGGATCCATCCCATCTCAGTTCCCAATTATACCCACTAATGCCACGGACACGTTTATATATGTGGACTAACTGCAGACAGATACGTTGTTCTCTGATTTCAGACAGCTAATATGCACAGGAGGGGCTCATTAAAGCTAGCAGAGGGCCTGTGTGACTGGTATAAACTTGAGGACTGTTTGTTCTACCTATCGAGGACTCAGACCTCTTGACTGCTTCTTCTTTCAGGTTTCAGAGTAGTAGCCATGTTAGTCTGTATCCGCAAAAAGAACAGGAGTACTTGTGGCACCTTAGAGACTAACAAACTTGTTAGTCGCTAAGGTGCCACAAGTCCTCCTGTTCTTCTTCTTTCAGGTTTTGTTTTCAATTCTGGTGCTCATGAAACTGAGCAGCAGACAATGCGGGTTGGATTCAAACATAGCGCTAGCAGGGGCCATGCAAATTCCAACCTTCTACCTCCTCCAACGCAACTCATTCCTAACCTGTAGCACCCCCCGCTATTTCAGCCCAAGACCTCTCTTCATACCCCAAAAGTGCAGCCACTTTTAGGATGTGCACAAATGAGGAATGAGAGGAACCCAACCCAGCCCGAAGAGATACTCGTCCATATACCCTGTAGGCCACAGGTTCCTGGTTGGAAAGCATTTTTGGGGTTTCAATACCTCTCCTGAGGGTATCCACACTTCTCCTATGCTCTCCCCTCTAGTCATTGTGTGTTACATTGTGTGGGTTCATAGCTGGAGAGGTTTGAAAAGCCTTAGATACCATTTGAGACTCACTGTGACTAAGCTAGGTAATTTAGCACTGACTGTTCCACTCCCACATATTGGTGTCCTCTCCAAAAGCACTTAAAGGCTTAAGTAGGACTTAAGAGGTGCATGGGCCATGTTCTAGCCTTCAGCACAGGGGTAAATTTCACTCAGTATGCATTAAAGCTCAGAGCCAAACACAGTTCTGAGGTCAGCCAGTGGCTTCAGCAATGCTAGACCTCTTTATCCCATGGATCAGTCTAGCCTACGGTCATCGCCATAACCTGGGCATTGACTGCTTCTCTTTGCTGAAATTGTAAAGGTGTGGTTAGTAGGTCCAACTTGAAGGCAGCTTTCATTTTTCCAATCTCACTTATCAGCTGGCACCTAGACAGCATGGTGATGGGCGCAGTAGATATGTGATGGACAATAGACAGAGGGTTCAATGATGCATAGCCCCTTGTGCCTGACCTCAGCGTAGGGATGAATCTCACCCCACACTGAATAAATGGTGAGCTGTCTTGGGGTAGGAAATGTTCTGAATGGGATGGTATCTAGTTTTCCCACCACAAGAGAGGCCTTTTCAGTGTTTCCAATGAACATGTTCTCATGAGACCCACTTCTTACAGGCTTCTTCTTGATACCAAAGAATCTTCCAACGTTGCACAATCACATGGATGTCCTTAATGATACACCACATAATTGACTGTGCCGCTTAATTGACGGAAATCTTTTGCTGGCATTTTTAACGGTGCGTTTTTACCACTGGGGAACAACAAGGTCCCTTGTCAGACATCGGCTCCCGAGTGCTCGATACTTCAGAAATGGAAAGAATGTGGTAAAAAAGCGGGCGGAGAAGAGAGATGAGTACAGGCGAATAAAGACCATAAAATGACTCACTGGAGTATTTTTCCTGCTGATTAGCCAGTTAACCAATTTTTTACCCTTCCCGTTGACACAGTTCACAAAAGCATTAGTGACCTACCATCTCTGGATGGATCATTTCCATGTTAGTAAAATTCCTGCACATTCAGATCTTTAGTATGCACATTGCATAGGTATACTGGTCCCTGGGATGGAGTGTGCTCCCCACACTCGCCTTAAAGGGGTTAACACAGGCCAGATAGGCCAATTAACCCAGTAGGCTGCAAACCCGGGCACATTTAGGCCAAGAGGAAAGCCCTAATTAAGGGAAGCTCACCTGTGTACGAACAAGCGGAGCACCTATAAAACTAAGAAGCTGGTAGCAGACAGGAGGCTGCAGGGAAGAGGGCTGCAGCCACTCTCCCTGGGACAAGGCAGAGAAAGGGATTTGGACCCAAGAAGGGTTGGTCCAGCAGACCCAGGAGATAAGGGAAGGGCGGAGGAGGCGAGCCTGGGACAGGTGAGGTAGGAAGTAATCCAGGGGAGTGACAGGAGGGTTCGTGGAAGTACAGACTTTAGCTAATCCCCAGAGGTGGCCAGAAGGAGGCTGCACTCCGGCAGTGAGCAGAGGTCCCAGTGGCAGTCACATAATGTATATAGTACATTATCCTAGCCCCAGCTGGGATCAGGCGCTAGGCGCTGCACAAACACAGAACAAAAAGGCAACCTCCTGCCCCAAGGCACTGACAATCTCAGGACATCACAACTTTCATCCTCAAAGCCACATGGCTATAAATGAATCCATTTGTTGCTGAAGACTAGCAGCTGGCATGCTGCGCAAGAGAGGGAAGACGGCATCGGCGCTGGATTCCACTGGGCCCGTGGGGTGCTCAACCCCCTGCTCCAGTCTAGGCCCCGCCTCCCCCCAACCCCTTCCCCCAAACTCGCAACCCAACCCCGCCCAGTTCCATCCCCTCCCCCCAGCATGCCCCATCCCCACTCCTCCCCCGCCCTCCTAGAGCCTCTAGCATGATCGTGGCAGGTGGTAGGTGCTGGGGAGGCAAGAGAGGAGCTCGCTGCCAGGGGGTGCTAAGCACCCACTAATTTTATGGAGTCAGTGCCTATGAAGAAGGGACACACTGGCAAATTAAAAGTATCCAGAAAAGGGCCAGACTTGTAAAAATGACAAGGACGAGGGGTAGGGAACAGACCAGCATGTGACATTTTAAAAATAGACAAACTTGGCAGAGAAAGGAATATGGATTTTCAAACTTCTTATTTCGCTCTCTCTCTCTCTCTCTCTCTCTGTATTATTCATGGAGGGCAAGTTACCGTAGTAAGTTGTTGCTAAACAAAAAAAATATAAGGCTTTAAGCCAGTCCTTGTCCATGTCCCTTTAAGGGATTCCATAGCACCCGGGTACCCCCCATTGTCATCTGAAAGGACGTGGGACTCATTGTTGCAACCGCTAAAATTAAAAGCAGAATCCTCATGTGTGTTCTCATTGGTTCCTGTTGTCTTTAATAAAATGTTAAACTCCGAGGAAGCATCTTCTTTCCGTGCTGAGCCGTGTCCGCAGCCAGGCTGGGGCCATCAGCACAAGCCCATTGTCAGATTTCTCGTCCCCATTAGCGTTCGTGAGAACAAGAAGAGTCTTTTATTCATTAAGCTTGGAAACTTTTTTTTCATGTGACTCTCCGTGACATAAGCCTTTCGGTTTAGAGCTGCAGGCCTGCCATCCTGGGTATTCATGTTCTCTGCTGGTCCTCAAACAGAGCTGGCCACTTGTGTGGTGATCCCAGGCTAAAAAAGATATTCTGGAATTGGGAAAAGTTCAGAAAAGAGCAACAAAAATGATTAGGAGTATGGAACAGCTTCCGTATGAGGAGAGATTAAAAAGACTTTTCAGCTTGGAAAAGAGACGAGTAAGGGGGGATATGATAGAGGTCTATAAAATCATGACTGATGGGGAGAAAGTAAATCAGGAAGTGTTATTTCTCCTTCTCATAACACAAGAACTAAGGGTCACCAACTGAAATTAATAGGCAGCCGGTTTAAAACAAACAAAAGGAAGTATTTCTTCACAAACCGCATGGTCAGTCGGTGGAACTCCTTGCCAGAGGATATTGTGAAGGCCAAAACTATAACAGGGTTCAAAAAAGAACTAGATAAATTCATGGAGGATAGGTCCATCAACGACTATTAGTCAGGATGGGCAGGGATGGTGTCCCTAGCCTCTGTTTGCCAGAAGCTGGGAGTGGGAGACAGGGGATGGATCACTTGATGATTCCCTGTTCTGTTCATTCCCTCTGGGGCACCTGGCATTGACCACTGTCGGCAGACAGGATACTGGGGTAGGTGGACTTTTGGTCTGACCCAGTCTGGCCGTTCTTATGTTCAAGTCTCTCCAACAGAGCCATGGGAACCCCAGCTATCTGATGTGACTGGCGTTCACACCAGATCTTTTTCTGTTCCACCTCAGGTGGGTCTTGCGCTGAGAAGGACCCGAAGCAAAACCTTAGATTCAAACACACCTGCACTTGAGGGGGTTGACATCCAAACATGGACCATGATGCACAGTTTGCAAACTGATCTGTCACTTAGCAGGTAGCAGGGTCTGGTTTATCCACGGAGATCAGCAGAGGCTTTCTTCTCTGACAGTTAAGGAGTTTTAACTAGCAGGAATAACAGCTCACATGGATTCCACACTTTAAAATCAGAAAGGGGCATTACGATAACTAGTTTGCTTTCCTGTATAACACAGGCCAGAGAATTTGCCTAAGTGGTTCCTGCATGGAGCTCAGTAACTTGAGGGTATTTTTTAGAGCAGCGGTTCTCAACCAGGGGCCTGGGGTCCCTTGTGGGGCTGCGAGCCGGTTTCAGGGGGTCGGCCAAAATAAACCAGAGAGCAGGGCCGGCATTAGACTCGCTGAGGCCCAGGGCAGAAAGCCCGAGCCCGAGCCCTGGTGCCTGAGGCTGAAAGCTGAAGCCCACGCACCTTAACTTCGCGAGGTCCCCTGTGGCGTGAGGCCCTGGGCAACTGCCCTGCTTGCTACCCCCTAATGCAGGCCCTGGCTGTTAATCTACTGAATATGCAGAACAACCGCTGTTGTGGCATAGGTGGGCTGTGGAATTTTTATAGACTGTTTGGGGAGGGGGCGGGGCTCAGAAAGGAAAAGGTTGAAAATCCCCGTTTTAGAGAGACATGCAGAGACTTATTGAAAGACTCTAGACACGAAGAATGCACCCCTGCCCTTGGTAACTCGCTCCAGTGCTTAATTACCTCAAAGAGAAGTAAGGGCTTTTCCTCCAAGCCCAATCAAAGGAGAAGTTTGTTTGTTCCCTCTCTCTGAAATGAACACAGGTAACTGCATACAGGGCAGGAAAGGCTGTGAGATGCCCAGGCAGGTAGGATATAGAATTCCCTTGTTTTTGAAGCACTGCACAGTCCCAGGGTCCTGAGTCTACGTTATCAGCCACCAGGCCGTGCAAAGGTTTGCAGCATTTACAGACCCCAAGACTCCAAGAGTGGGGCAGCAGCAAATGCATGGTACCAGCCCCTGCAATTGAAGGGAATCCCCCGGCCGAATGTTATGCTAAATTAACGGGGTTTCCGATGGTGTTAAAGAAATACCAGCTCCCTGCCGCTGGGAAGAGTCCCTAAAGGAGATGTTGCGACCATCCCTCTGCTCCTGAGCTATGGAATCGTTACGCTCTCTGAGCCTTATGGAAAAGCAATGCAAAGTACTAAGCGTTCAGACTAACAGAGGGATAATGGAGGGATTCCTTGCTTCTGACAGCCGTCAGGCCCCACACCGGATACTGGGGAACCTTCCCCCGCTAGACTCATCCAGGCAGCTGTGAAGGAGTTTTTTTAATGCCTTTGGGAATGCACCAGACTGAGGTAGAGATTAGCAAATATTTTCATCCTGGTTTTCTCAGGCCCCACCCATAAGCAAGCGCCTTTCCTGCAACAGCTCCCCCCTGATGATCACACTTGCCCCCCCTTCCTGCATATGGCTCGGTGAGAACCCTGGATGACAGCCTGCTGCAGAGGACACAGCCACTTCCCACCAGTGGGGCCAGCCCATGCCCAGCTCTTTGCGAAAGGAGGTTTATTGATCAAGCCCAGATTTGACTAGCTTTGGCTTTGCTTTGAACTTTAACAAGAGGAGCTCCTGGCGCGAAGCACTTGGCGCCGTACACATGGATGACAAGTGAGATCCAGTTCTTGCACTGCTCCAGAAAACAATGTTCCCTTCCAGGGGAATAATAAGGAAGGAAGGAAGGAAGGAAGGTGGCACCAAGGAAGAAAGAAAAGAAAGGCAACCCTTCCCCTGCCCCATTGCAATCCAGAAGCACAGGCTCAGCTAGAGCACAAAGGGTTCCTTTCAATTTCCCAAACAATTTCCTAAGCAGACCTTTCTGTCTGGAATGTATTAGTGTTTCACAGACCAAGAGGAAACGGTGATTTTGGGGGTCCTGGTCTAATGGAAGGGGCGGAGTCAGCATCAATACTTTCCTTTTGTAGCTGTGCGGCAGATAAACCACAGAGGAAGCGTCTAAGGGACACCAGCCCTGTTCTCTTGGCAGGCAGCGTCTCCGGAATCAAGAGAAATCCCTTTTTTGTGAGTTATGAAAGTGAAGAGGGTTTGGGCAGTGGCAGGAATGAATTTCTTCGCTCCGGATAAGGTCACATCGAAAAAGGGCTTCTTCTCTCCTTAACGGGTCATGGGCATTTACCCCACAACGGGAGTATTTATTTACTTTGCTTGCCGCTCTGCGGTTGGATGGGTTATTTCTGCAGGGCCCCAAGTGGCATAAAATTCTACCCCTTCTGGTGGATTGCAGTTACCAGGTCCATCCCTCTGCAGCATCTGGACAGGCTACAAACATTAATGAATTTATCCTCACAGCAAAGCATCATTATTCCCATTTCACGGGGGGGGGGGCGCAGAGAGAGACTACATGACTTGCCCAGGGTCACACAGGGAGCCTGTGCCAGAGGAGGGTATTGAATCCAAAGCTTCTGCATCCCAGTCCAGGGTCTTAACCACCAGACCATCCTACCTGCCTACCCAAGGCTGGGCAGAGGCGGGAACAGGCCACTCCTGAGATGCCGTCTTTTTCTGAGTGTCCAGCAGAGGGAGCTATGGTGCATTTGGCATCCTCAGCCTGTAGCCCAGGTCGCATGGTGGGGGGATGACAGGCTCCGGTGGCCCCCCCGAGCTGGGATGCGAGTCAGAGGGGCCTGGCTGCTCACTGCAAGTTGCTTGCGGGCTCTGCCTCCCTCCTGGGCCCCAGAAGAGGGCAGACTGCTGCTGGACCCTCCCATGTCCTAGTCTGCCCTGGTATTGGGGTGAGGGTCAGCCCGAGAAGGGACTGTCCCGACCATGGGCCCCCAAGCGGCTGTGCAGTGCAAGGGAGGAGAGGGCACAGTCCCATGTGTGCAGCGAGAGGCTGCTAACCCACAAAAGGGAAGAACCAGGCCCTTTCACCCTGTTTTCTGGATGCTGTATTTCTTCCACCCCTTCCCGTGATCGCCCTTCGTCCTACAAAGGGCATACAGCCCTCTTCTCTCTCCTGTCTCCCTCATGCACAGAGGGCTGGCTTCCCACTGACCAAGGCTCATGAGCCACATCCCGTGGCATCCCAAATGGTAGGCCAGCACTCAGCTCTACAATGGGGTTTGAGTAACCAGACTTCTGCACTGGCTTCAGAGTTGACCTTGAGGTCTCCCGCTTCTCAGGCTAGGAGACCTCGGGTCTTGGGATGGTGCCTTTGCCATACACGTTCACCTGCTAGGAAGGAACTCAGCACCCAGCTCTACCCTTCTCCCCAGCCCACCTTGTCCCACACGGTTCCTTCGTCCCACTGGCACGAACGTGCTGCAGACAGATCCAAAACTTGGTCCTCAGTGGATGGTAATTGTTAGCTAGGGGAAAAACAAACCCAGGGTTTGACCTCATATCATATTGAAATAGTCTGGCCGCTCTGGAATTCTTGGCTTCTGTGAAATCCAATCTGGCTGCAGATTCTTGGCATTTTTCATCAAATATAGCTCATCTGTCACTCTCTTTGATTCTGATTGAAATATAATTTGTTTTACAGGTGGGGAGAACAGCAGGTCTGAGGGCAGTGGGGGGAACAGATCCAGGCTGATACTATTTGATCTGGAAGGTCAGTGCAAAGAGAAGTTCTGCTGAGTTAATTTTCATCATTTGTCTTCCTCCTTTTATTTTTATTTTTATTTATTTATTTTATTTATTTAAATTTTTATTTTTAAATTGGGTTCGCTCTGGGAAATCCCATAGTCGAAAGAGAATTTTGCATCTGTGTGGATGCATCCTCTGAAGGTCCGAGGTTGGTTAGCGAGGCCTTCTAAATCAAGGGTGACTTTGGTGTTCATGAGGGACCGCTAGCAATTCCTAACCAGAGCAGATATCTCTGCCAAGACACTGAAGTCCTTCTCTGCAAGACCAGCCTGTTATTCAAGCCCTGATCCCTGTGTAGATCTGCCAGCCCTGGCCAACACCCTATTCTTGGGTCCAGCACAGCTCTGCCAATGAAAGTCAAGCTTCATCTGCAAATGCCCACTGCTATTCCATCCTTGGGGTTCCCCACCCAGTTCGGGCAATGCATCTCAATCCCAAGCTGGAGCACCCTGGCTATTCCATTCCTGGGCTCTGCACACTCAGCTCTGCCAATGCACCACCGTCCTGTCCCATTTCTAACCGCTGCCACCTCTGACTTGCATGGCAACTGTTGACTTGCATGGCGACATGGTCAACATATATTTCCATAAAAGGAGAGATTAAAAAGACTGGGACTTTTCATCTTAGTCAAGAGACGACTAAGGGGGGATACGATACAGGTCTATAAAATAATGAATGATGTGGAGACAGTAAATAGGGAAGTGTTATTTATTTCTTCGCATAACATAAGAACCAGGGGTCACCCAATGAAATTAACAGGTAGCAGGTTTAAAACAAACAAAAGGAAGTAGTTCTTCACGCAACGCACAGTCAACCTGTGGAACTCACTGCCAGGGGATGTTGTGAAGGCCAAAAGTCTAACTGGGTTAATAAAAGAATAAGATAAGTTCCTGGAGCATAGGTCCATCAATGGCTATTAGCCAAGATGGTCAGGGATGCAGCCCCAAACACAGCAGTCCCTTGTTCAGATTTTAAGAGAGACAAAACCTTCCGTTTGTGCCCACATGGAAAAGCCCGGCCGCGAGAACTGTCAGGGCTCAGTGAACAGGAGGCCAATTACAAGAACCTGATATTTATTTTTAAATCTCATGAGTTTTAAGCCAGTCTCATGAATTCCTTGGCCGCGTGGCATGATGCTCAAACACTAGCTGTTGTTGCTCCCTGCTCCGGAAAAAGGAAGATGCAGGAAAGCCGTAGGCGGGGCCAAGGTTTTTGGTCCCTAAAGGGGATAATTTTCAGAAGTCTTGAAAATTTTATCCTAAATGCCCAGCTCAGGAGATGCCTCTATGACCCAGTGGTGAATGTGCGTTATAGGCCCCTTCTGTGCCCAGGCCCAGGGAAAGGCGAGTCTGCCGTAGCCCCAGCTACAGACGGTTAGCTCTTTAGCACAACGGTCGTAGCTCATGCTTTTAGCTTGGGAAGTTCCCAATCCAATTCTCAGAGTGTCGCTGTCGTCAAAAGGGCAGCTGTCACCTCTCGTTGGCTGACATTTAGATGTTGCTTTTCTTTGCAATCTGTTCGGGGTCCCGGCAAGGCACTCGTCACAAATGGGGAGATTTTCTCAAGGGGGAAATCACAAAACACCGAACTGGGTGGACACGTTACTGGTCTCATTTTCTAATACAGGCCCATCCTGACACTGGCAATCCCAAGAGTTGAGTCTAATTAACATCACCTCTAACTTCAGTATGGAGGTACGGCCTGTCAGATCCCAGAATGCCATGCTCCATCTTGAGCCACGCTGGGAGCATGGCCTGCACCTCTGTAGTGAAGGTGAAGGCCGCTGGATGTGGCGCTGTAGAGCTCCGTGGGCTATATCTGGTCACCCTTTGTCATACATGATGACAGGACAAAGCACACCAGACTTTGGCCATCCCTGTGCATTGACTGGGCCAGTCCCCCTTGCTGGGATGGTCATTATGAGCTGGATGGGCAGCTCATGGTCACTGGGTGTTAGGTGTCCTCTGAGCCACAGAGGACGTGAGTCTCTTATGTCTACACTGTAGTGTAAACCCAGGTCTGTGGGGTCCGGCTTGTGTACTCGATGTTTCCAAGTCTGCACTTGAGCGTCCGCAGTGTGTTGTGAACCTGGGTTTGCGAACTCGGGCTCTGACCCACCCCCCTATCAGGGTCCTAGGACCCAGGTCTGAAGTGCTGGCTGACCTGAGTCAGACTGATTTGTGTGTGATCAGAAGCAGGGCTTGGGCTCAAACCTCAGTCAGAGCCAGGACTTAGCGTGCTGTGTAGACATACCTGCACTTTCCCACATAGTGAACTTGGCTTTTTAGCTTGTGCTGTAGAGACTTGGGCTGTCAGGTCCTCCATTCAGTCCCTGGTGTCGGCCAAGGGCAGAAAGCAAAAGCCAGAGCCCTGGTGCCTGGGGCTGAAAGCTAAAGGTGATGGCCATTGCAGTACCGGACAAATATTTAACCAGGGCTGCTCATCCCAGTTCCAGACACCAGCTCTCAGCTCTGTGTTGTCTTTCTCTCTGCACACAGGAGAGTTCTCTCTTGCCCTGGGGCAGACGTTCCTGGCCTTGCCACATTACTGGATCCCTTCCGAGAGGGGAGATGCCCGACACCAGCCCCCCGTATTTATCGAATGTGTTTACAATTAAACTAAATGTCAAACCGTCTGTGACCATAACAACAGACTTGTGTCAGTTGTGGGGCAGTGAGGGGTCAAAGGTCAGAACGTTGTTTACTTTAATTTCTTTGAGAGCTTTTTGGGAGATTTTTCCACCCCCTCTCACTTTATTAAATTCAGATGAGCCGTTCGGGGAGGTTAGGTCGCATGTGGTTCAGGGTTTGGGGTTTTTTTTAAACGTTTGACTTTTAACTCTTTCGGGACGGTTCCCCTCTGGGTTCGTCTGCCACATGGACTCCGGCTGAGCCCTGCCCCGGGAAGGGGCAGGCAGCTGGGCTCCCCATCCCCCACCGTTGGTTTGGCAACGGACCAACTCCGCGGGTAGCTCGTGGCGCTGAGCAGCTCTGCCGATGCCCGTGGTCCAAGGCCTGGCCAGGGAATGGGCCACTCTGGTCCAAGGTGTTTGTGCAAATGCCTAGTGTGATGCATTTCACAAAAGTGGTCATCACTGAGATTAGTGCTCGGCTAATCAGTGTTTCGCTAATTAGAGGCAGTTTCTGCTGGCTAGAGCTGGATATAACCCAAGCAGGTGATGTGTGCTCCTCACACTCACAGCCTGACCAATGCACATCAAACCCGACCGGCAGACCCTCCCACTGCTATTCCAATCCTCTGTTTCCCTCATGCACAGCTCTGCCCATGCCCCTCACTCCTAATCTCCAGGCCCTCCCTGCTATGCCACTCCTGGCTTCTCCGGCTCACGGGTAGACTTTTCCCAGCCATTCCATCTGGGCTTTACAGAACTTCCCACCCCCCGGTGAATACGGAAGGAGTGGAGTTTGGTGAGATTTAGCATTTTTATCAATGACCTGGATGAACACATAAAATCATCACTGATGGAGTGTGCAGATGACACAAAAACCGGGGTGGTGGCAAATAGCGAAGAGGACGGGTCACTGATTCAGAGTGATTTGGAGCACGTGGTAAGCTGGGCGCAAGCAAATAATGTGCCTTTTAATATGGCTAAAGGTAAATCTATACATCTCAGAACACAGAATACACACAGAATGGGGAACTCTGTCCTGGGAAGCAGGGACTCTGAAAAAGATTTGGGTGTTTTGGTGGATAATCAAATGAACACGAGCTCCCAGTGTGATGCTGTGGCCAAAAGGGCTAATGCGATCATTGGATGTCTAAACAAGGGAATCGTGAGTAGGAGCAAGGAGGTTATTTGACCTCTGTATTTGGCACTGATGTGACCGCAGCTGGAATCCTGTGTCCAGTTCTGGTGCCTGCAATTCTAGAAGGAGGTTGGCCAATTGGAGAGGGTTCTGAGAAGATCCATGAAAATGATTAAAGGATTAGAAAACCTGCCTGACAGTGGTAGACTCAAGAAGCTCAATCTATTTATCTTAACAAAGAGAGGGTTAAGGGGTGACGATCACAATCTATAAGAACCAACATGGGGAACAAAGATTTGATAATGGGCTCGTCAGTCTAGCAGAGAGAGGTGTAACACGATCCAGTGGCTGGAAGCTAAAGCTAGACAAATTCAGGCTGGAAATAAGGCATAAATTTTTAACAGCGAGGGTAAATAACCATTGGAACAATTTACCAAGGGTCGTGGTGCTCTGGGATTTTTTCAGGGCAGTTCTCTGGCCTGTGCTATACAGGGGGTCAGACTAGATGATCACAATGGTCCCTTCTGGCCTTGGAATCGATGAATCTAGGAGATTGCTACTTTGGGGGAGCTTTAAGTGGGGCTGAGTGGCAAAGGGGAGGACACATCTGTTGCATGCGGTGGCTGGATCATGGTGAGCGTAGCTTAGCCAATGTACTCGCCCCCTTGGCTGCTGCTCCCTGGGTCTCCAGGCCCTTCTGGGTCTGACTACACTGCCGTTAAAAACCGGCGGCTGGCCCATGCCAGCTGACTCAGGCTCATGAGGACCCCGTGAGATGGGAGGGTCCCAGAGCTCGGGCTGCAGCCCAAGCCTGAACCATCTACACCACAATTAAACAGCCCCTTGGCCCGAGTCAGCTGGCACAGGCCAGCCACGAGATTTTGATTGCAGTATAGACGTATCCTTAGCACTCTCACTTGGACCTGATTCATTCTGGCCCATGTTTGTTACAAGCCCAGGGCCTTTGCAAGCAGGAACTTCATGTTTCACAATGGAGAGAAACTAGGCTGGGACTGATACTTGGAGCTGAATGGGGGCACTGGCGGAGAGGTGTGTATGACAACTGGAATAGTGGGTGTGGGGGGAAGCAGGGGGTTTGGATTAAGGGGCATCGACAGAGCTGTGTGAGGCGAGGGAATTTCGTAATCCGGTCGCGGGGCATGCTGCATGCTACACAAGCATTAGCACCAGGGGAAGTGTGTGACTCTAAGACCCCCAGCGAAGGGAAGCAGAGAAGAAAAGGGCTCCCATACCCCCCCCCAACTCAGAATTGCCCTGGGTCTCATACTCTGAGGTGCTGAGAGCTGGTGGGGTTTGTTGCAGGGCAGGACGCCATTTGCAGAGGCCTTTGCCCTCAGTGCAAGGGGGCGGGAGAGGGCGGGAGTGGCAACCCGTGCGGGAATTAAAATGCCAGAAGGAAAACAGGAAGAAAGAAGAATGTGGAACTCTCCCAAAGAACCATGTTTCATTTCCTTCAAGCACCAGCACATTCCAGCCCACATGCGTGCCCTGACCTGGGTTCATGTGCACAGCAATGCAAGCTGGCTTCATTGGCTATGCACAGGCCCATCCAAAATGTTAGGCCTCTCGCTTGCTTTCCCATTCCCGCTTCACCTTCCGGTGGCTGCTGCTGCCAGCTGGAGAAGGAATCCAGGTTTTGGCAGCTGGGGGTGGGGAGGAAATGGCTCACTGTTCCCCCCTTCACCCCAAGTTCTCTCTCTGTCTTCGCTTCCCTTTGTCACATCTCTTGTGCTTCTTAAAATATCGTGGGACAGGCCCGGCTCTGCCAGCAAAGCTCTGACCCACGCGGTTCCTAAGTGAAATCTCTGCCTCTTTTTAAAAAAAACGGAAGGTGACTGGAACCAGGGCAAGAACCAGCGAATGGTGGCATGTGAATGCTGGCTCAGTGTCCCGGCCTTCCCACAGCCTGGTTTCCCCCCCGTCCCGTCCCCCCGTCCCCGCTCTCAGCTGGCACCCCCATGCCTGCGAAAGAAGAATATGTCCCTTTGCAATTTGCACGCTTTTCAGCTTTCCAGGTGCCATTTTGGCTTTGTCTCAGCCGGACAGAATTCAAACTGGCCCCCAGCTGAATGGGTGTCAGAACCACCCGATGGGGACCCTTGGGGAGCCTTGTTATTGCAGACATTCAGACATGTAACCCTTCTGCCACGTGCCAATGGCAGCAAGGGCTGGTTCCAGCTGACTAGGTGTCCTGTAAAATAAATAAAAGACCCAACAGAGGGAGCAGAGAGCTCCCTCCTGCTGGGCCTGCTCACCACGGGGGTTACATCTGAATAGACAGATGCTGTGGACAGTGGTCCATGCTGTGGGGTTTGCACCAAATTTGCCCCACATGCCCACTGGTGGGGAGCACGGTCACACCTGAACACGCCTGCTCTGAACACGCCTGCTCTCGGTGCTAGAGCTGCCAGGCACTGAAGGAGTCTGAGATACCTGGAGGACAGGTATTCCAGGTATCATTATTCATGAGCATTGGCAGAGCTGTGCAGGAGGCCCTGGCATGGAATAGCAGAGAATGCTGCAGGTCAGGACCCAGGTGCGTCAGCGGAGCGGTGGGGGAGTGCAGGAGTGGCCTAGCAAAGGGAGCTGCAGGCTGGGATTGAAGGGAATTATTGCCAGAGCTGCGAATGAGTAGCAAAGACAGACATGGAAAGCTGTGGGTTGGGATAGAGGGGCATGCGCAGAGCTGTGTGTGGAGAAGGCAAGACTGGAATAGCGGGGGGGCTGCGGGTCGGGATGGAGGGGCATGCCCAGAGCTGTGTGTGGAGAAGGCAAGACTGGAATAGCGGGGGGGCTGCGGGTCGGGATGGAGGGGCATGCCCAAAGCTGTGTGTGGAGAAGGCAAGACTGGAATAGCGGGGGGGCTGCGGGTCGGGATGGAGGGGCATGCCCAGAGCTGTGTGTGGAGAAGGCAAGACTGGAATAGCGGGGGGGGCTGCGGGTCGGGATGGAGGGGCATGCCCAAAGCTGTGTGTGGAGAAGGCAAGACTGGAATAGCGGGGGGGCTGCGGGTCGGGATGGAGGGGCATGCACAGAGCTGTGTGTGGAGAAGGCAAGACTGGAATAGCGGGGGGGCTGCGGGTCGGGATGGAGGGGCATGCACAGAGCTGTGTGTGGAGAAGGCAAGACTGGAATAGCGGGGGGGCTGCGGGTCAGGATGGAGGGGCATGCACAGAGCTGTGTGTGGAGAAGGCAAGACTGGAATAGTGGGGGGGCTGCGGGTCGGGATGGAGGGGCATGCCCAGAGCCGTGTGTGGAGAAGGCAAGACTGGAATAGCGGGGGGTGCTGCAGGTCGGGATGGAGGGGCATGCCCAGAGCTGGGTAGAGGAAGCTTGCACAGCTCCTTCCCACATCAACTCTGCCTCTAGCAAGTGCCATCCAGTCCCCTCCCTGGCAGCAGCACGGCGAATCCAACAGGCCATTGTCCATTGTTTGTTTCCTACATTCCCCATTTGCAAAGCTGGCCAGAGCCATGCGCAGGAGCGTCCCTTCCCCGAACCCGGCAGTTGGACAGGCCGCTGCGCTGCCTGCCTTGTGCGTGCCGTATTTGCCCCTAACTGATCCAGCATGTGGGAGGCTTTGAACTCCCTTATTCAGCCTTCCTAGCAGAAAAGGTTAGGAACCAGCAGCAGGCTCTCGTGACATGGAGCCTACGTCATGGGGGCACTGGAGTGGATTTCTGAGGGCTTCTGCTGGGACCAATTTTGTTCAAAGCGCGTGGCACGTTGCATTGGTTAACGGCAAACTCAGCATATGAGAAGCAGGTGGCAGGCTATTTGCATGAATGCTGGGTCAAGTGTGGAGAGGGGTAGTGGTGGCGACGGCCGGGATCTGGATTTATCCTCAGCAGCAGGGATCTGGAAGGCTTCTCTCTCTAATAATCTGCCACCACACTTGTAAACCTGTGAGATCTGGAGGCTTCTACTCCTTGCTCTGCCAATGACCCGCTGTTTGCCCTGGGACAAATCACTTCCCTTCTGTTTTCACTCCCACCCTTTGTCTGTCTCATCTCTGATGGCGGAGCTGGGAGTGATGCATAGATAAACTGAAGCTTCTGCCACAGCCTTAACAGGAGTTCAGTCTTTAGTAAAAAGCTCATAAACATGGCAATGAACAAACCCCAGAAGATCAGCTCTGCACAGCATTGGAGTTTTTGATGAAAAATGGATCGATATAAAGAGAATCGGCAGAGTTCCAAAATGGCCAGTTTTCCAGTGTCACTGTTGTGTCTCGCCATTTTTCAGATCCTTCCCCTGCTTTCACAAGAAATCAAATGTGCTCTGGGCTTTGCACCTCGTGGAGCGGTGGGTGCTCAGCGCCCCTGGGAATCAGGCTGTTGGCGTCTCAAGGAGGGCACGTGACAGCTGAGACACTCAGAATCAGAGGTTTCAGAGTAGCAGCCGTGTTAGTCTGTATTCGCAAAAAGAAAAGAAGTACTTGTGGCACCTTAGAGACTAACAAATTTATTTGAGCATAAACTTTCGTGAGCTACAGCTCACTTAATCTTGGTTAGTCTCTAAGGTGCCACAAGTACTCCTTTTCTTTTTTCAGAATTAGAGGGCACTCTTGAAAATTTGGGCCTGTATTGAGGTCAGAGGTGCCACAGCAATACCTTGGTATAAAAAGCGAAAGGCAGGGTCAGGAAAAGAACCCAGGAGTCCTGCCTCTCAGTCCTTTGCTTTAGCCAGCAGACCTATGTCGAGTCATTCCTAGAATATGTCTCAACAGTTCACTCAGTCTCCTTACCCTCCTCGGTCGAACCCCAGAGTGCATTGTGTTATCTCCTCCAGAAAATCTAGCTCTGAAAATCCAGCTCATTAGATTTTCTGCTCAGAGTCTTTTAAATGATTTTCAATTTCCTGTAGGGATAGTTTTTAATTTGCTTCTGAAGCAGGGTTTGGAGGGGGAGGGGAAAGCAAGTCTAAAATTCAGCACTAAATCCCCCCCCCAGCCCAATTTTCTTCCTTCCTCTTAGAAGATCAGTATGTTGCATCCCCCCTGCCCTAGAGCCTCCCCCTTTTCCTGCTTCCTTGCCATGAACTTGGTTTCCTCTATGATCTTTCTCTTGCTGAAAAGAGAAGGCTACCTCCGCAAGATCTGGAGTGCAGGTCTAGATTCTACCCTCCTCCCGGAGGGTGAAATTCTGGAGCAATGGCAGCCCCGGATCCAACATCAATACACGAGAGGGACATTGATCTGAAAAGCCAAAGATTTGGCTTTGTAGCAGATGCACAAAGGAATTCCGTGCATCTTGCCGCATTCTGCTGCGAGCCGTGTTTGTGGCTGGATAGGCAGCATCTCTCCATACGGCGGCCGGCCTCTGAACAGCCGGGGCGGCGATAGGGCTGTCTATGGATTTCAGTCATGGTGGGTTCTCAGCCTGTTTCCTAGCAGGGGAGGTGGTTGCATCCCAGAAACCAGCACTGTAACTGTCTCTGGCTGGCAGGCTCAGCAGAGAGGCTGTGGAATAAGAAAACAGCTTGTGGATAAGGCACTGGGCAGGGACTCAGGAGATTCAGTTCCTGGCTCTGCCACAGACTCCTGGGGTGACTCTGGGCAGGTCACTTGATGTCCCTTTGCCTCAGTTTCCCATCTGTGAGGCGGCAGTGTGGTCTAGTGGATGCAGTGCTGGAGCAGGTGTCAGGGTACCTGAGTTCTGTTCCCAGCTCATCCACTGACCGGCTGTGTGACCCTGGGCAGTCACTTCACCTCTGATTCCCCCTTCCACATCCATCCGGACTGTCAGCTGTGTGTGGCAGGGAATCTCTCTCTCACGAATTGTATGTACAATACCGGGCGTGGTAGGGACTCTGAGCTCTGAGTGATATAGCCAATAATGGGCCATGGAGATGTGTCCCCTTAGGAGGGGAGAGGCCTTGATTCACTTACTTAGGGTTGTGCAGGGCAGGCTGCTGTGTGGAGAAATAGGACCTCGCTTTCGAGCCTCATCTTTTACCGACAATATACATGAAATTCATTCTGCCACAGGGCTCAATTCTAACCAAGGAAGCTTGGTACAGCGGAGTTACCCACCAGCTGCAAATGGATGGGTTTGTTAAATCTGGGTGGGTGGATGGGTTTCAGTGATAAATTTTTTGAGAGAGCAGGATCTTTTTAACGGTAAATGGCCAGTGCTACCTTGGTCTGAATTAGGAATACAATAATCCCATGGTTTATGTGGGGAAAGCACAAGTTCTAATCTGACACTACAGTTTGAAAAGGTGAAACGGCTGCAAACTTTCCCCATGGTTCACTTTGTAAATCAATCAATAAATCTAGGCTTGCAAAATCGCCAGTGTCCTTGAAAGGAAAAGAGCAAAATGTTGGGGGTGGTTTCGGGATGGGAGAGACTTAAATCAATTCAAAGTGGAGCATGTTCTAACCAGGCCTGGGAACATTCAGATTGACCTGCCCTGGACACTTTATGGAGTGGGAAGAGCTAATATGTGCGTGAGCAGCAGGTGTCTTTCCTGCTTTAGAAACATAACCCACTGACCACATGCAAACTCACCCTATCTTGTGGGTCAGTTCATTAACAAAGAATCATAAGATAACATAAGATTCAAACTTTCTCACCCAGACTGGGCTGCTCTTAGGGCTCCTCCCTTGGGACTGCTCTGCCCACACCCTAGATCCTCACTCCACAGGTAGGCCCTCCTGGTGCCTTATACCAGTGCAGACAATGAATTGCTTCATTCAAGGAACCAGCAGAACCCACTCAGCTTTCTCCCAGCAGGACTGACACTTGGTATCTGGGTGGGGCATTTCAGGCAAACTCTGTTAGCTTGTTATGCTATGGTTTGCATGATGTCGTATTCCTGCCCCCTCATGAAAAGTGACTGACAACCCCCTGTGTGGAACAGCGGCTAGTGACGTGGAGGGTGGCTGGAGAAGGTAAAGGGTCACGCTGTCTGCATAGCCGTGCAATGCTCTGTGTGCTGTCGGCGGCAGTGAGGAACAGGCAGATGATGGCCTGTGGGCTGTTAAGTGGAGGTAATGTTCAGAGGAGAAGAACCTATTTCTTTAACAATGATTTATGCCCTGTTGCCAGCTCTTGCTGTTTTATCATGCAACTTGCGTTATTTGGTGTGTTTCTTGAAGCCCCAGCCCCTGAAGCCAGGTGGTTAGATGAGACTTTCCATTTTCATTTTAAAAAAATGAAAGTTTCTGGCCCGCTTGGTTGCAGAGAAAAATTTGAAGACATGATCCCTTGTGGCAGGGTAGCTGGCCCACTAAAGGAAATTGGACTCAGCTCTCCGGGTCCAGGCCAGGCTCCCTGCTGGGCCAATGAAGAGGGCAGGGCAGCATCTGGGAAGCTGTCCGAGGCCTGAGAGTGACTTGAGAGCAGACTGGCTCTGTAAGGAAGAGCAGTTCCTGGGGAGGGCTGGAAAGCAGGAGTGTAGCAGCCTCTGGCTGGGGTCCCCAGGCTGGAGAGCCAGGGCTGGGGCGCTGCTGAAAGTCGGAAGGAGCAGCAGAAGGAACCTGCTGGCTGTAAGTTGCAGGGCCCGAGGACGAGGAGGGGAGCAGCTGAGGGGCGTCTCCTGGGCATCCCAGAGGAAACAGGAGAGGTTCCCAGCGGAGAGGCTCTGAGGGTCCCACTGGGAAGAGCGGGGTTAGGGCTGGGGTGGCTGTCCTGGTGGAGGGACAGAGGATGGCTGGGAGAGTCCAGGGCTGGCAGAAGACACCAGGGCAGTGAGAACAGAGCCATGTTTTTACAGATTCAGCGCATGGGCCTGACGTGGACGACGTTGTGCCTTGGGACTCTTGCACTGCGTTTTGGTTAATAAACTAGGATTGATTTGAGGACATGCTTGTATTGGACTTCCTGTGCCCTCAAGAGGCACCCTGAGGTGAGGCCACTTGCAGGGCTGCCCTGAGGCCACAAGGGGGTGCCCAGGAAGAGGCCATTTGTTTACACCCCTATATATGCTAAGACCAGAAGGCCAATAAACCGACCCCAGCCCTGGTTATTTGTTAAATCTCATTATTTTGGGGGGCCTGACTCATGACTCTTGGGCGCTTGGGGTTGGCCATGCTGTTTTCTCCTATGATTTGTACTCCAGTCATGTCTAGAGACCCCTGCGAAGCCGATGGTGCTGGGTGCTGTACAAACGTAGACTCAGAGACCGTCCCTGTCGTGAAAAGCTTGTTGTTACGGCGTTGCAGGGGCACCTGCAAGCCCCAGTCCCCGAGCAGGACTAGTTGCATCACAGACACAGAAGAAGAAGACAGTCCCGACTCTAAACTGACAAGCAGGCAGAGGGCTAAGTGGGAAGGGGTGGTGCACAGCGGGATCTAGCACAAGCCCCCCTTGTGTTCCTGTGAGGCACGACACCTTCCCAGCCCCCCGGCCAAAAAGTCTCTCCAGCCACCAAATCTCGTGTTTCTTGCTTAACATGCTGGATTCTTCCAAGCCGTTCAGAGCCCTTCTTGAACACGCACCGGGTGCTGACAACGGCCCTTTATCCCCAAAGCGTTCGTGGTGCTTCATGTGACCCTCTCCCCTCCAGGCGTCGCATTCACTGCAGTTGTTTGATGCGCTAGTTCTTTTATTTTTTAAAGTTTCAGGACACCCGAGTCCTGCACAGCCCAATAAGAGGACTATTGAGAGAGCGGCTTTCATCGCCCCCCTTCCCCGTTGGCCGCAGGGTGGGTGATAGGCTGAGAAACGGGCAATGTGGGGGAGTCTGGGAAACCCTTGGGCAGGGGTGTGTGTGGAGTGTGGAGTGTGGTTTCTGAGGTCTGCTCTTCAGTGTGTTGCTGTGTGAGATTTATCATCTCACACACATACACCCCCCCCCCCCCAAACACACAAGCAGGCACCACACATGCACATACAAACCTAAGGAGACATTATCAGCACAGCACACTAAGTGTTGCCAAGTGTAACCCAGGAATCCTATCCTTGTCCTTGTGGGGGGGGACCATCCGCCCACTCTGGGGCTATGCACTGTGTTTGGGATTTGACCCCACGGTGTCCCTTTGCCAGCAACATCCATGCCTTAGAAGCTGGTTGCACCACAGTTGTCTCCGTTCCCAGGGGGGAAGCCTTGAGCTTGTGATGCGGCCACAGCACCTCACACCCTCACGGATGGAGGCAATTCCTGGGAGAAGGCCTGTAGCTCAGGTCCAGCCTCATTGGCACCATCTGCAGCAGTCTCTTCCCGGCAGTCTCGCAGCTGCCCAGGGTTCCACTGGAGCATCTCAGTGCAGTGCCTCGCGTTTGGAAATTACCCCTGCCCACAGAACAAGGTACAACCAGAACCGTTCTTTTCTTTACAGGTTCCTGCACGGCGCCCATCACCATGGTATCTGAGCGCCAGAGCAGCTGGAATGGTAACCAACATGTTGTCCAACTGCGCAGAATGATACAAAGGAGCAGAGCTGCTGTCCTCTCCTTGGAGCGGCATGGAGGCCTCAGTGAAACAAGGGGCAGAATGAGTAGCCACCTTCAACAGAGACTGTTTATCCCCGCTCCCCAGCCCCAGGATGGAAAGAAAGGGCTACAGAGGGTTTCCTGCAAAAGACAGGGTCATTCAAAGCCAGCTGAAAGGGCAGTGGGGACAGAGGGAGGATGGGCCCCGCTCAAGCTTTTAGCTCATGAAAAGCAGTTAGAGACGAGCAGACGAGGTGCAGTGAATGTTCTTCAGTGTTTTCACCCAATTCACTGGCCTGTGGCTGCACATGCCTTTGGGGTTCACTTTCTGCGAAGGTGCTAGGGAGACCGACAGTGGGAATTTATTACCATCATTGTTATTATCTGCATCGTGATAGCACCACAGTCCTAGAGTCCAAGGCCCCATGGTGCTAGGCGCTGTACAGACAGAACAAAGGGACAGTCCCTGCCCTCAGGGCACCACAGTCTCAGCAATCTGTTGGCCTGTCTGCGGCTTAGTGATTTCTGGTCTCTAACTGGAGCCACCTGAAAGAGGCCAGATTTTCATAAAGCACCTGCCCTCTGAAAGTCAGGGCCCTTGCACGGGTCTCCAGTGGGGCCCCCAACAGCTGCCTCTGCGGGGATTTGAACCTATGGCGCCTCAGACTGTAGACAGTTTAAAGCTGGTGCTTAGACCAGTCAAACCCAGCGTGGCATAATACGGGCTTCTCGTCCCTGTGTGAGTGCCTCTGCCTTTCTTTAATGGCTCCTCCCTTGGAGGATTTTTATCCTCGGCAGGGAATTTGGTGTCATCTCTGAAGGGACATACAACCCCCCCCCCCCGGATGGCACTGGGGTTTGTGTTAAGGTGGCTCCTGGTGGTGCCTTTGCATTTCTCGCCTGGCTGCTGATCAGCCTGTGACACAGTGCTGCCGGCAGCGCTCATTGCTGTCGGAAGTGTGCAGTGCATGACGCTTTCCTGCTGCCGTGGAGGGGTCTATTTCCGTTCTCTCCAGCTGAGCAGCAGGAGCAGCAGCAGGAGCAGCAGCCTGAAAATCCCCTTTCACTTTCCCAAGGCTCCATCGGTGAGTGTCAGCTGTAGGCTGGGGGTCTGGGGGTATTTGGAATGATGCAGGAGACAGGCTGGTGCCAAGGGCTGAAGCCACCTGCTTCCCCTGGGTGCCGGGATCAGGGTGGACAGCTTATGCCTGTTGCCACATGTGGATCCCTTCGAGGGGGGCTGTTTATTTCTCTCATCGTCATTAGCAGCTTTAAAAGGGATCTAAAAGCAACAGCACCTCCTCATCCTGCCCCCCACGCGGATGGCGCCAATGCCCCGGTTCGTGATCTCTGGGTGGGCGTGTGTGTGTGCTGACTGACTCTCTGATTTCATTCACAGGGGCCGTACTGCACGGGGAAGGGTTTTGCTCAGGTCCATTTTAGGGCTGAGACAGGCAACACCTTACGACACACACACAGAGCACAACCATTCCCCCCCAACCCCTATGAATAGCCAAGGGCTGGGCGTGCTCTGATGCTGTCAGATTGTACAGGGCACTCTGCCATGGCTGGGTATCCAGGCTAACTCTATAGCCATGTGGGGGTGTGCTGGGGCATTGAATCCAGCAGTCTCATAATCCCTGATCACATCTGTTCAGCTGCCCCCTCCCTCCCTCCGCATAGATTATCATGCACATTAAAAGCCTGTTCCCTTCCTCCTCTCCGGGTATCTCTTTCCCTTGCCTTTTCGCTAAGCTGCTCACAGAGCTGGCCAGTCCAGGGAGCAGTGTGATTTGGGGAGAAGGAACCAGCAATTGCTTTTTTCAAGCTGAGGGAGGGAAGGGGAAGGACGTGGATCCCCTGCAGACATTCCACAAGGCATGGGGCCTTGGGATCCCTCTGTCTCTGACTCCCCCTCCATCTCTGTGGCAGGATCATTCAGCACAGCTCTCTTCTGCGCCTCTGGGCACTATCCATCACATGCTACCAGCACAGCACATTGTGCTCTCCGATGCGGTGTGCGTATACACACACACACACGTCTCTGCTTGCCATGGAAACCTTGCCATAGCAACCACGTCGGAATCAAAAATTAAACAGGCAGGGCAGGTGAGTGCGTGACCCCTTCCTGGTAGCCCATCAAATGGGCCTGATTCTCTTCTCCCTGAATCAGTCTTACACCAGTGTCGCTCTTTTGTCTTACACGGTGCTAATTCTGATTTACACCAGCGTGAATGGGAAAGGGATCAGGACTATCGTGCAGCGAGGGTCCAAACCTGCAGTAACTGCGGTAGGATGTAGGATGTGATACCCTCTTCCCTCTCCCTCGAGTCGACCTTTCCATGGGTGCAGAGCAGGTGCTTCCCAGTCAGAGCTCTCCACTCCCTTACCTCAGAGGATACATTTGGCCCTTGCTTTGCACGGGTGTCAGTGACCACGCTGGGGGACAGTAGACGAGATTCAGGCCTGTTGGGCCCCTGCTGTCGTATGTACCCTCACCACATCCCTGGGAGGGAAGGAAGTTCAACGATCCCCAGTTTACAGACGGGAACTGAGGCCCGGCCAGACGACGGGTACGTCTACACGGGGAGACAAGCTCTGCAGCACGGCCGCAGCTGGCCTGGGTCAGCTGACTTGGGCTTGAGAGACAGGCTCCAGGGCTGAAAAATTGCCGCACAAAGTTTGGGCTGGGGCTGGAGCTGGGCTCTGGGACCCTCAACCACGCGGGGTCCTACAGCCTCAGCCCCAGCCCGACTGCCTACACAAAATTTTTAGCCCCTTAGCCTGAGCCAGCTGACCTGGGCCAGCTGCGGCGAAGCTGCAGGGCTTGTATCCCCCATAGACACACCTGAAGTGACTTGCCCAACGTCACCTAGAAAGTCCGAACCCAGGTCTCCTGCATCCCAGAGTAGAGCTTTAAATGCTGGACTATTGCAGACGGGAAAACAATTTTCTTTGTTGGCGGGGCGGTGGGGTGGAAATGCTCATTTTATTTGAAGGGAAACGTGTGGCTTTTAGCCCCTACCTATGATCTGCTAGGGGGACTATTATCCTGTCTCTAAATACCCAGACATTTAGATCTGTCATTCCCTCACTGAGACATGACAAAGACAAACAAAAGATGCCATATTTGTGAGGCCTACTAAATACCAGTGATACTGACCAGGGCAGGACTAAGTGGGCAAAGCCTGCCCAGTTATTTCTTACCCAGGATTAGTTCTTCCTTTGCTCATTCACCAAGTTTTTAATGAAAAGAAAGGTCTGCCACGCTCTGTCTTCCTTTAAAACTGTGATCGCGGTCCCCTGGGTTTTCCTGCGGTGAATTTCTTTCGCACGGTGATAAAGCTGGAAGATTGGATCCATCTCTTCTCAGAGCCCGAGTCACAGTTTTAATGAATTTTTTTTTTACTAGTTCCAGTTTGCAACTTGGTTTTGTAATGAGGGAACAGGTCTATTGGGGCTACTGGTTTTGGGAGGGCTATTGGCCCATTATTTAAAATCAAACAGACCAATCGAAATCAGCAGAGACCTTATTAAAATAATCTAATGGGGTCCTATGGAATTGCATCTGGGAAGCTGAACACATTTTAAAGAAAGTCTTTAAAGGAAAGTGATTTTAATCCCATGATTATGTAGAAGCATCTGTAGTTCTCACTTACAGATGGTAGCAGGGATGTATTTGTAAACTGTTTTATGTTTCCAGCACTTTTCTCCTGTATCAGACAGTTATTTAAAAGACTTATCTCCTGCTTCTGATTGGTGCAGGAGAAGTATAGTCTTAGAAGATGCCTATTTAGGGAGATTAATCTAGACAGGATGTTGCTACATATCAGATCAGACATGTCCCTTTGCTTGGCGGAATCACACAAGTCATTTAAAGTGTCGCTGTCCTTTCAGCACTTTCATTTAGCAGAGAAGGAACCAGAATCCACCACTCAGTCACGGGGTGGGAGTGGGGGGGAGGCACAGTCAGCTGGGGAATGATTCAATAAAGCCCCTTGTTAGGGCAAACAGGATTAAACCACTGACTGATTTAATAATATGAAAACCTAATATCACATCTCAAGATTTCTATAGCATCGAATCCTTCCAAAGTCCCTCACAAACTGTTACATGCACAGAATTCACTTCATTTATTACTTACAAGCAGCCACCTCTGGGGTGGAACATGACAGCTGGGCAACAGCCCATAGTAATTCTACATTTCAGTTTAGTACAGGAAGCTAAGGAAAGCGTTGGTGGTGTTCTCACTGACTTCAGTGGAGTTACTTGGATTGATACCAGTTGAAATCTGACCCTGGGATCGGATGACAAAGTATTGAGGATTTCCTGGGTTTACTAAAGTAGCCTAGAAACTCCTTGAAAGGAGTTGCTCTCTAGGGGAAGGCCGCAAAAATGCAAAAGGAAAAGGGGAAAAAAAACCTCTTATGCCACAATCATTTTCAAACAGTTCGGGATGCAGGATCTGAATGGAGCTTGGGCAAAGTTTTGCATCGGTTCTCATTTCACCGAACCAGTTCCCCCGCTCTGCTAACAGTGGGGCTGGATCCTCAGTGAGTGTCAATCGCCAGAGCCAACGGGGCAGTGTTAACATACACTAGTTGAGGATTGGGCCCAAGGTGGCCAGACCACTGAGGGTTCCTGACAAGAAATTAAGGTTTTTGTTCTGCCTGGCTCTGTTCCAACCTTCCTATATAAACCAGACTTCCCCTCATCAACTTAGACAGGGGAGCAGGAGTCAGAAATGGCCAGCTCCACTGCATCCCATGACACCACCGTAAGAAATAGGTCAGGAAGGTTTTAAACACTTTGGGGATCTTTTATTCTAATATTTGCTGGGCCAGAGTGTGAGTTCAGCATGTACCGGAGCCAAATGTTGATGCACTGAGACAAGGCATCACACCACTATCATATCTCACTTTACCAGATCTTAATCAAACAGACCTTGCCAGGCCAAACTAGGGGCCCGATCCTGTTCTCATCAAAGTCCATGGGAAGGACTGTGTCCTGTGTTACTGTGCTACAATACCCTATACATTGCTAGGGCTTATCATTCTATTCCCATTCCAGAAATTGGCCAGACCTAAAACCTGGGAGCCGAGCTTCTACAGTTTAGGACCCAGATCTGAAGTTTACATTTGTCCCCTAATGCTACCAGGGGCCCAACCAAAATCCCACAAGCCCCCAGACTTCAGGCTAGAAGCCAAACATTACATCTTAGGCCATATCAACCTGTTTCCACCTTAGGGTACCATCCCATTCAAGACCAGACCAGATGCTCCTCTCTTTTCTCCCTGGTTTGTGCTTACATCAGTCCCCTGGGCCTACTTCTCCTCTTAATCATGCTGGTATGAATCTGGAGTAACTATCCTGAAGTCAGTGGGGTTACTGCAGTGACAAAGCAGAGCAGAATCAGGCCAGGCTGTCCCTGGGAACAGATCTGAAGTTTACATTTGTCCCCTAATGCTACCAGGGGCCCAACCAAAATCCCACAAGCCCCCAGACTTCAGGCTAGAAGCCAGACATTACATCTCAGGCCATATCAACCTGTTTCCACCTTAGGGTACCATCCCATTCAAGACCAGACCAGATGCTCCTCTCTTTCCTCCCTGGTTTGTGCTTACATCAGTCCCCTGGGCCTACTTCTCCTCTTAATCATGCTGGTATGAATCTGGAGTAATTGTCCTGAAGTCAGTGGGGTTACTGCAGTGACAAAGCAGAGCAGAATCAGGTCCTTTGAGCTCAGGAGAATTAGAAGCTGGGGAACGGTAAAGCTGGGAGGCCAGGCTGTCCCTGGGAACTCAGACCAAGATCCTTCCTTCACATCAGTTCTCTCTCTCTCTTCCCAGCTGGGAGGGTGGAATGATGTTTGCAGTGTGCCAGCCAGACGTCCCCCTGAACGCTCCGTTCCATGAGGGCAAGCGGGACCCCACGCTGGGCACGGCCTTCCTCGCTGAACGGGAGCTCAGGCAGGACAAGAATTTCAACTTTGTGGCGGAAGGGTACGACAGCAACGAGAACTGGAGCCAGGTGGTGATTGGGACCCGGATGGAGGGGGGCTCCGGCCAGATAGAAAACACAGCCGATAATCTGGTGTTCTTAGTGCAGAGACAGACAGCTCAGGGCAGGCTTAGGGATGCTCCCCGAGGGCTGAAGTCAGACATGCTGGGACTCTCTGAGGAGGACGTGCGCAGTCCCCACAAGGGAGCCGAGCTCAGTGGCGCCGAGAAGGAGAAAGCGGCTACTGAGGACATGGCCAAAGAGTGTGGCAAATGGGCTGGCTCCCCCTTAGAGGACAATGGCTATGCCAGCAGCTCCCTCAGCATCGACAGCCCCGACAGTAGCACTGGCAATGCCTGGGAGGCACCTGCTGCCGCCACCAAAGACCCGAGGAACCAGCCAGCGCTTCAGGTGCCCGATGCTGATTCCGAAAACTCCTCCAACTCGGACACGGTCTTCCCGGTGCTGGCCGAGGCCTTCCAGAACCTCCAGGACAAGATGAGATACAAGGAGCGGGAGAAAGAGAAACACCACATCCACCTGGTGATGTATCGGCGCCTGGCCCTGCTGCGTTGGATCCGCGGCCTCCAGCAGAAAGTGGTGGACCAGCAGAACCGGCTGCAGGAGAGCTTCGACACCATCCTGGACAACCGCAAAGAGCTCCTCCGGTACATCCAGCAGGGCGTGGTGTGCCCCAAAGCACCTACTCACGCTGGCCTGTGAAAGAGGCTCATCCCCCATCTGTCACAGTTAGATCTGCCCACCCCCACCCGCCCAACCCTTACCCGGCTCTAACCAGTTGTTTCGTCTGAGCACAGCATCCAGGATTGGGCCCCACCGAGCTTTGCAGTCAGCTCCCAGGTTCTGCACGGAAGGCGGGCATGAGATGCTCTTGCTTTGTGCACCCAGGGATTTAGTGAAGCGTGAGGACACCCGACCTGACGAATGCCACGTGGTATTTATGAGCGGGAACAACGTAGCTAGAAGCATGTTCCCGTCCATTTCCATGCATGGCTCTCGCTGAGAGCACAAGTGAAAAGTCCAAAATGTGCCCCAGCTAGTGGCTGAGAAGTCAGGGAACGGAGGGGCTGGTGCTATTTGAAATGAACCTGATTAACCCTTTCTCGACCCGACCCCTCCTCGCCCCACCATGCTGCATATTCCTTTAGCACAAACAATTAACCCTTCGCCAGCTGATTAGCAGCCAGGATTCACCAATGTTCCCAGGACCCCAGTCTCACTGGAGATCTCACCTGAGACCTGGGGTCACTAGTGAATTGGCACAGGCCAGTCAGCAAGCTACTATCTGATTAGTTAGCAAGAGGGTTATTTCTGGGTGGAACGTTCCATCATAACAATACCCCTAAGGACGGTCTGCTACTGTCAATCTACTGACCTCTCTCAGCATCCATCCCACCTCCTTATCTCTCTCTCTGTCCATCACAGCTGAGCTGCCTACTCAGAGGTCCACTGGGTGCCCAGAGGCTCTCAAATTTCACCCTAAATCCATAACCATTTAGTCCCACTGTGCTTCGAAAGTGAACAGCTCATCAGCAGTGTCATAGCCTGGCTCCTCTCAAAGGCCTGGGTCTCCCCAACTGGCTCTGCAATGCCTCCTCTAATCTCTTTCTCCTCCTCGCCCTGCAACCACCTCTTCCCCCCCGCTTCGCTATGTGTGACTGCTCCCGCTCTTGACCGGCCAGCACAGCTTCAGCCGCTCTCTGCATTGGCTGGATAGCCGTTCGTCAGGGTCCCCTCTGCAGACAGCTCCCCGGCTGCTGCTACCGCTGTGGCTTCCCCATGCCCATGCTCACCCTGCCTGCCTCTTCCAAAGAGTGTTCTCTAGACCCAGCCTGTTGGGTCTGTTGGTTACTACAGCTCTGAATGGGGCACAATTCTCTTCACAATCCAGCTTTGCTGAGGCTCATGATCTGATACTGATCTTTGAAACTCTCCCTCTAATTCTTTGAGTTAACATTTTAAATAAGGAATCCTATTCACCATGGCTCTGCAACATTAGGAAGGTTTGGAATTGTCCCCCAAGTACGTCTTTAGCTTGGAGTGTGAATCTAGACATGAAAATTGCCATTAAAATCAGAGATGGGAGAACTCCACGGGCCATTGTTAGAATCCACTGGAAAACCATGACTTCTGCACTGAGATCTGAATTCAAAGCTTTTAGGTTGAAGGTTTCATTTGGGTTTTGGCCTTCAGAGTTTTCCCTCCTCTGGTTGTTCTAGAAGCCGCGATAAGAACTGCTGGAAAAAGAGAATCTTTATTCACAGATTTAATGGCCAGAAGGGACCATTGTAATCATCCAGTTCTAGTCTGACCTGATGAATTGCAGGTGTCAAAGGTGCTGTGCAGTCAGGTTATTGTTTGCATTGCACAGGCTGCCAGTTTCTTAGGGAACTTTTTACCCCATCTCTGTACCATCTACTACATCTCCCATGAAAAACAACATTTAAAATAAAGGGGGAAAGGTGTTTCAAAGAGCCCAAATCAAACCTTGGACCACGAAGCTCATGGAAACGCTAACCCTCTGCTGGATTTTCCCTTCTCTAGCTTAGATCGTAGGGCCTGCCCTGGGGAGTTGAGATGCCAGATCAGGCTGTTCTGTTGCTGGAACATATAATTGCAAGTGGTGTATGCTACTCCCACACATTTGCTGCTGCGACGGGAATGAGCTCCCGACTATTGTGTGTGTCTTGCGTTGACAGCCAATGCCTTGTAAGAAACAGATTGTGCGTGTCCAGCAAGCTCTGTAGGAATCGATGGGTTGCATATGCTTGGGGATTGTAATCTGCAGCAATGTGTGATGTGCTCTGAGTGTAAAAGTCCATCTGGTGACAAAGGCCCTTAGTGCAGCAAAGCATTTCAACCCATGCTTGAGTTCCTCCCTATTTGGCAACACACGTAAGCCCATGCTTACTTTAAGCACGTGCTCAGACTGTAAAGGCCATCTGACCTCCTTCACAGCACGGCCAGATAATTTCATCCAGGGATTCCTGCAATAAGCCCGGAACTTCTGTTTGAGCTAGAGTGTGCCTTTTAGAAAGATGTCCAGTCTTGACTTAAAGGCTTAATTCCCAATGACGTCTAGTTACGCATGAGCTTAACTGCTTTGCTGACTTGAGATGGGCTAGTGAATTGGGGTCGAAGAGAGAGACTCATACTACTAAGAACTGACCTCAAAATGCTTTAAAATAGGGTCAAGTTTCATTTAACTCTAATATTTTTTTCAGATTCAGTATTACAATATATTGATTTAGATTTTTTTATTACACTTACACACACACACACCCCACACACCCCTATCTACCTACAGTATATATTTAAAAACTAGGTGCCAAATCAGAAAAATCCCCTAGTAATAACCTCTCTCACAGCCGTGCTGTTTATGTTCTATTAATTTATTGTTGTAAAGCAAAGAGAGTAACTTTTCTAATCCATTTTTCCAATGAGAAATGCACATACAGAGTATAAGAAATATGAGAGAGATTAAAAAGAGACCGTTGTGTTTATTTGGTATATTTTCTTAAAAGTGAATTTGCTCCATATTCTTATTATTCTATTTATTGTACTGTACTAGGGGAGGCAGTGTGGTTTAGTGGCAAGAGCAGAGGCCTAGGAAGTCAAGAGACCTGGATTCTGTTCCCACCCCTGCCACTGACCTGCTGGGTGACATTGGGCATGTCACTTCACCTCTCTGTGCCTCAGTTTCCCCATCTGCAAAATGGGAGTTATGGTACTTAACTTAACAGAGTGCTCTGAGATGGACAGATAGATGAAAATTAACTATGTATTATTATTATTAGATTATATTCCATGCTCACTGCACCTTCACAAAGCTGCTGTTGATACCTGCAATAACTTCCATTTTGCACCATGTTTCTTCATATCTTCCAGTAAGCGGAAGCGAGGATACGGTCCCATAGCCCTTTCGTGTGTCGTTCCAGGAAAGTCAACGAGACTAGGCACGTGACTAAGGCTTGCTCGTGGGAGAAGGGGTTGTAGCATTCAAAGCTCTGATGCTGACCTTGCAATCTTGATGCATATTTAGACTGTAAGCTCCGCCTTCTTGTTAGATAGCTCTTCGGCACCTAACACAACAAGGCCCCAGTTCTTGACTGGGACCTCTAGGGGCTACCACAATTTCAACTAATAATAACTGAGTCAGTGGGGACTGCAGGGTCAGGTCCTGTAGAGAGCAGGGAAGCCCCATTGCTGTAATAATGAAACACCTGTAGCCTGAGTTTTGACCCTGAAAGGATGGAAAAGATGAGCTAAAATGGGCGATTTTCTTTAAGAATCAGTTTTTAAAGAGGCAGCATTCAAAATGCAAGAAGGTGACTAAATCTTGTCCTGGCAGCAGAGAAGAAAACCTGCAACAGATTTCTTGCCATCTGCATCCCGGCCAGGAGGACTCCAGCCTCTTTGTGAAGAGAAATACCTTGCTCCTCGAAGGGCATGACTGCTTTCATGTTTGCTTCTATTCTAGGGCCTGCTGGCTGTTGTCTGTATCACTGACATGCTAGATCATGAATTATTATACATATTAATAAAGTTTGGAGATAAAAAACACATCCCACAAAGTACTCCTTTAATACTCGTCAACAGCTGGCTATCGTACTGTGCATGATATTTTCATCCTGATCCTGTTGCATGAGGGTTAGAACACCAGGGGCCTGCTTTTACCTCACTGGGTAGAACTGACGGAAGGCAATATACATTGTTGCAACAGATGTTCCAGCCTTCACCTGCATTTAGTTCACGTGTGTGGAGACAGAGCTGTACGAAAGAGCATCTTGAGAGCTACCAGTGGGAAGTGAGTATATGGCACTGGGTACTGGAGTGGTGCTGCAGTGGTAGCATATTGACTTTGGACTAGAGGAGAATCAAGGTCACAACTTGAGGGTAGAACTGATGTAGAGGGTGTCATGTACTCAGCACCATGCCTCTCTCCAGAAGGACCTCCTTCTGGTCCATGCTCAGAGCACTATCAGTGGGCTGCCTTGTAACCTTCTCCTCCAGCCCAGGCTGTGACATGGGGCTCTTGATGGCTTAGATAAAATCAGAGCCAACCCTAGTCAATACGGGTCCAACAAATATGGATATTGCCCTCAGCCCCTGCCAATATCCATTCATTATCCCCATTTCACAAATGACAAACTGATGCCTTGAGAGATGAAATGACTTATATGCAAACTCACGTACAGGGTCGATGGCCGATCCAGGAAGAGAAGCCAAAAGTCCTGACTTAAAATCCCCTCCTCTAACACTAGACCATGATCCCTTTCACTTGGGTTTCTGGTGAGGACGGTTCTCCTTAGCTCCTTCCATGGCCCCACAACAGGGTCTGTTCCCTGCCCCACCCCTGCTCACTGCTAAGTATGGGCTGGCTTTAGAGCCCTTGAGGTTCCTGACTGGACTGGTGTTGTAGAGCTCAACACCCCTCCCGCCCCCCGGTGCTTCCATAATACCCCATAAATAGTGCCCGAGATTCACCGACTTCCTGGCATTTATGCATCAATTTCACTCACCTCGCCTGCTGGTGGCTCATTTCAGGGCAGCTGCTGCTTTCCTTTCTCTAGCCCCCACCCAAGGCAGGCTAGGAAAACACCCAAAAAGGCACTGGCTGTCATGTTCAATTGCGTAAACTGCAGGACAAAACATGGCAAGCAGAGAGCAGAGCATGACAGAAAGTGAATAAAGCTTGCCCTGTCAGATCAGCTTATCGTAGCCGATTACAGATAGCAGGAGCTACTGTCCCAGAAACCTCAAGTTTCATGACTCATGTCAGGAAATTAATAGTCAGATGGGTTTTCAAGCAGGAGTGAGAGTTGGGCCCTGTGACAACGTGGCACATCTCACGTGGCAGCGTGGTATATGACCTGAAAAGGTGTGGCCATGCAACAATGTGGCGCATATCATGTGACAGCATGGCACATAACCTGAGATTGTCCAGCTATGAGACAATGCGGCCCAGGTCACGTGACAACATGGTACGGTACCTGAGATGGGCCAATCACACAAGAAAGTAGCATATGATCTGAGAAAGTCTGGCTGTGTTACGGCATTTGCACGTGGTCAGATGGAGTCCAAGCAGGGACATGAACTGATTCAGGCTGAGGCCTTGTCTGCACGGGAGATCCGCCCTGGTGTCAGACTTCGATACCTGTCCAGTGCTGTAGGTGCATCACTGCAAACCCTCCTGCTTGCAACTGGGATGAGCTGCACCTGGGGCACCCCACTGTTGCAGCTGGCTGGCGGCTGCCGGTCAAAATGCCTGGAATGGAGGCCAGTGCAGACAAGGTTTTACACTCCCTGAAGGCCAGTGTCCTTTTGGAGGAACCATTTTGCGTTGCATCTCCCAGATGGGACATGAGCCCGTCAGACACATCAACAGCAACGGTTTCCCACCTCCCGAAGACAAAAGCTGCCGCAGGGTTAGGCGCAAGATGATTAAAAAGCCAGCATTATCCAGCTGAACGGCTCACAGGGCTGACAGTGGGATAGAGGGTCTTCTATCAACAGGGACCTGCTCTGCACCCAGGCCATCTGATATGTGTTCGGGAACCTCTCTGAAAATCAATTGGTTGATCTTGATTCATTTCTAGAAGACAAGGGTCCATGTTACAAAACCACCACAATATTTGCCCCACTGACCATCAGCAAATTCAGAAGAGAAACCAAGGCCTGGCTCCATCTGGGGCTGAGCTCACCACTAGGCAGAGTCATTCCGAGTCAGCGTGGGGGAAGCTGATGTTGCTGATGCTTGGTCTGTACTACTCTGACAGGTTTCAGAGTAACAGCCGTGTTAGTCTGTATTCGCAAAAAGAAAAGGAGGACTTGTGGCACCTTAGAGACTAACCAATTTATTTGAGCATAAGCTTTCGTGAGCTACAGCTCACTTCATCGGATGCATCCAATGAAGTGAGCTGTAGCTCACGAAAGCTTATGCTCAAATAAATTGGTTAGTCTCTAAGGTGCCACAAGTACTCCTTTTCTTTTTGTATCTACTCTGTGGCTGAAAAGGTGGAGTTCTGTCTCCAGGGCTGGTGTAATGGCAATACCAACCAGCCAAAAAGCAGACGTGGGGCTAACCCAGAAGCTCAGGATCCCCGCCCCATGCCCCCAAAGTAGCATTTCAGACTTTCCAGGTATATCTCTGAAACGAAGGCCAGCAATCAGTCTGCCTCCCTCTCTGTTCATTTACCTAACTGGCCTTACCATCAGCCGGTGCAGAACAGAACTATAAACACCTGCACAGAAAGGCCCAGAGTTGTAAGAATTCCTCTCTGTGGTCCTCCGCACTTTGCACGTACAATTGTGCGCACACAATCCCCGCAAGGGCATGTGCAGAGCGCCAGCTGGACTGCTCCGTGCCCAGGGGCACACGCGGCGTCCATGACATCACAGACGCGGTGACGCTTGTAAAATACTGGCGGCCATTTAACTTTTAAAAATCCAAGACAGAGGCTGCTCCCCACCTCCCAAGCGTGAACAAAATGGAGCCGGTGCTAACTTCTGTGCTGTTCCCGTGATCTGGTGTGGTTGCATTATTTACCATCCTCCTAAACCAGGGTGACTGGATTCCCTGAGCTCCCCGGTCCCACCTGCCCTGCAGCTGTTGGTTAATAAGGAAAGATGGGATGTTTGCTACAGGCAGATGGGTGGCAGATAAAACACCTGAGTATTGACCTAAAGGTGACTTTGCCTGGGGCACTGCAGAGATTAAATAGAGATAAAAAGGGAAGCCATACCAGGCCTTCGAACCTTCCGTCACCTTTCCCCCCTCTCCTTTGCAGCCCCGACAACCTGTGGGAATTCAAAGCTGCCGTGGCCCCTTTTAAAAACAATGCGCACACACAAACCTAGTCTCTGTTTGGGACCTAGGGACGGGTGTCTCAGGCGGGGTGGCTTTGGTTTTATTCACCGCTCGGTGGGGGCTCTCCGGAATTTTCTCCCTCAACATCTGCCATTTTATTAGGAATTGTGTGTGCTCTAACTTTATTTGTCTAAGGAAGGAACATTTTCCATTTTGGCTTGAGCTCTAATTCCAAGCCTGCCTGCCTGCCTGTGGCACATTCATTCAGACAGGGGCTCTGCAGGATTAAGAGAACATTAGACCCTGGGCTGTCTGCTGTCCTGACCCGCAGAGAGAGCGAGTGATTCTCTGTTTATCTTGGTCGAGTGTTTTATATAAATAATTATTTCCAAGGTAAATATTGTGAAAATCCAGATTATTTGCTCAAGAAATGAAGGAATAACTCAGGGAGCAGATCAAAGGGGTAGATCTGCTCCATAAACAAGAGGCTTCCTTCTCGGTTATTGTGAAGTTCCCTCTGCTCACGCCCTTAGTGCTGTTTTTTAGAGAGCCAGTTTTGATTTGCAAAATCAACCTCATACCGAATTTCCAGCCTCCTCTAAATACCCAAACAAGATTTGCAAATTAATGAAAACCCCTCCCAACTGCAGGGGGGGAAAAGCCTGACTGCATGCCAACTTCAGAGTCCACCAGGGCTCCTTTACTATTTCCAAGACACTCAGATCTAGGAAGATTATAACTTTGCAAAACAAATTCCCTTCATGCCTGTCTTTACAATCGGTGGCCTCCATTATCAACCACACCCAGCCTGCTCTTTTCAGCCTCCCACTGTCCCTGTCTCTCTAAGATGACTATCATTGCTGCCTTTGCACTATTGCTAACCTTTGATCTGCAGGGCAGGCCAGTGACCTCCCTTCTTTCACTGGCCAACATCAATTTTGCTCCCAGCAGGATAGATACAGCAGGCAGGGGGCCAGAACCTCACCTGGTGTAAAGGGGAGCTGATTGACACCAGCTGAGGATCTGGTCCAGTGCTTTGTCTGTCTGCCATTGTCCCCGGAGAGGCAACGAACCCAGCAAGGTCTCCTTGCCATGCCTGGGTATGGGATTGCATTCCCCATCTCCCTTGCACTGCTCATGCATTTGAGGCCTGCTGTTTAGAATCACCTCCATGGTGGGGTTTTTAGTTCATTTTTTCTTTTTAAATCACACGCTGTTTCCCAGCAAACGTAACCCCAGCTAATGCAAGTCTGACTTGCTCTGCGGGCACTGGAAAATAAATACAAAAGGGAGAGGGAGGATGGTCCTGTAGTTAGGGGTCTTGGGTTCAAATCTCTGTTCCACCGCAGACTCCTTCAGTCATTTTGTTTCTGTGTGTCTCAGTTTCCCAGCTATAAAATGGGGATCGTTGCCCTGTCCCACGTCACAGCAGTGTTCTGAGGGGGAACACACAGAAGATTGTGAGGGACTCGGATACTCCAGCGTCAGGGGCCATGTAAGTACCATGGAGAGACGAGCACACAATGAAGAGGTAATGGACAAATGTGATGCTGAACTTGGGAATGACCAACCTGCAAGGAGACCTGCCTTTCTTCCCTGCCACCCCCCAAATTCTTTTAACAAGTGTTCTGGCCCAATCCCACCAGCATTCGGCATGGGGAAGGATCGCAGGGTTGGTCCCTTCGTGATGAAACATAAAGGTGATGATCCGTTAAATATTAACTTAAATAACAGCACCTTTCATGGCAAAAGGTTCTCAAAGCTTTACACACTATGGGCCTGAGTCTGATCTTGCATATGTTTGGCCATTGACTTTTGCAGAGGTGCTCCTTGTTTAGGGTCTGATCCAAAGTCCATTGCAGTTAATGGGGTTTGAATGTGCATTAGTGTAAGTGGTATCGTCAGGAGCCCTTGAAAGCCCCCAGGGCTCAGAAACGTGGCACTGTTCCCTGTACTTTGTAATGTCCTGGGTAGGCAAGGGGTGGGGCAGTCTGTGTGAGCAGTTTGTCACCCGCGGTAGTGCCCTGTTGCCTATTTAAGCAAGGCCTTTAGAAAGCCAGCAGTTCCCTTTGCCTTCCAATTGAGGCCCAAACGCACATGGTTTATGTTTCAGAGGGGCTGAGAACCCCCCAACCCAGCCGACGTCCATGGGAGCCGTAGCTCAATATCAGGGATGCCGGCACCTGTCCACTGACACCCACCAAACTCATTTCACCCCCCAGGGATCAAAGGCTCACGGCCCTGGGCCACGCTGGGTGGATTCTGAGCAGCCCTCTGGAGGTGAAAGGCTCCGGCGCCGGATGATCCCCAGACCCAGGGATTTTCCCTTCCTGAGGCCACCACGGGACTCACAGCTCCCACTCTGGCGAGGGAGCCAGTAAACCTAACTAGGGCCGGCAAACAAGTCACCCTGCAAGATGAGCTCATCCCCTTCCAGGATCCATGTGTGCCTCCCTGCTAGACACACCTGCAGCAGCTTGGGAGGTCTCTGGAGGATGCCAAAGCAGAAAGAGGGGCTCTCTTTGTGCCTGGTGCCCCAGGCAGGGCTCAGCCGTCCTGCCTCAGGGCACCTGGACAGTGGAGTTAAGAGCCCTTTGTGTGCAGCCCTCTCCTTATCCTTCCATGAGCTGTGTCGATCTTGCAGCCCCCTTCCCTGGACGGCAGAAATCGCACCCACTCGGGACGACGGCTGCACTGCCGCTTGTGGTCCAGGCTGAACCTGGGCACCAAGCTGACGAGTGGGTTTAAAACCAAAAAGCATGGATGTTGTTAGTGCTCAGTGCTGCAGCATGGGAGAGCAGGTACAAGGAGCCTTCCACCCCTTTGCGTACCCTTGCCAGGCATCAAACCTGCCCTCCTCCCAGGGTGAGGGTCACCCCGTGCAGGGGGAACAGCACAAGGCAGCACAGGGCCACTTCAGTCCCGCATCAGCCCACGCAAGGATCGGGGACTTTTCATCAAAGCCAAAACATTTTGCAAAGACTCATCAGTTTCTGTAGTCCAGGGGCTGGCTGGTCACCTCGGATAAGAGAGAGCGAGAGTGGGGAGCATCCTGCTTTGAAACCTGAGATTTTCGATCCGGAACCAGCCACTCTGCAAAAAACGTTGGGAAGGGTTTGGGTTTGTTCCAGTGCGAAATGAAAACAAATTTCGTCACTGCCCAAGCTGCCGTGAAGCAGAATGGTCTCCCGGCAGACAGCGCTATGTTAATGATTAAGAAGCAGTTTCTACTCGCTGTCTCCTGGCAAGAGAAAATGCTTCTTACCCAATCCAGATTCATTCTCATAAAGCCCGGGGTAGGCATGATTGACCCTTGTGGAGAGTTCAAGGGCCAGAACCAGAGACAGCCCATGAGTGCCTGGACTCCAGACAGCCACGGCTCAGAACTTTTCACATCCTGGTGGCTTGCTGCACTATTCGTGCAATGTTCTCACTGCAGGCAGTACAGATTTTGACAGCTGTAGGACTTGTCCGAGCTGCATTTCTGGGAGAACCTGCAACCAAAGGCACTTAATGTTCTTGCTGCCCTAAACCAATATGTTGCCCAAGGGTCCTGATATTTCCTTCCTGTCATAGCGACCGGGAGGTTCGTCAGAGCTGAGATTGCCCCTTGTGGGATGGTGCCATCTTGTGGTCAGCGCATATATCTAAGAGGAAGCAGCAAGCGCTCGAGAGAGTTGCAGAGACAGACGGTTGAGGGGTTCTCTGGGCCATGCCAAATTGGGTATCATTTATTATGGTGCCGCATTGTTAAATTAAAGCATTCATCTGAAACTGGAAGCTTTGTGATTCCTTGAGCCTTCTACACCCCGTTTGCCTGACTGAGAGCAATAAGGAGTTTTCTTAAAAGATCAACCACTCTGCTGCACCGGGTTTGGTTTTATCTGTGGAATGATGAATGATACACCAGGGGCAATCAAACTAAATGGCAGACCCTCTGCAGAAGCCTCTTGGCATCATGCATGTTTCATGAGGAACCGTCTATGAGATGAACAAGAAACCTGTTTTGGTGTTGCAAGCTGCGCCCATGTAAGACTCGGATCTTTTAAGGCAATCCTGCAACCTGACAGCGCCCGTGCATCTCATTTGGCGATGGTGACCTCTGGTAAAGTTAAACAGAAACAAAAAAGCCCTCTGAGCAATTTTGTACCAGCCAAGGCAGACACGAGGCTGACATTTCAGCTTATTAGGGTTGCAAATATTGTGTTAGTGATTCAAGCAAAATAGCTCAGCCCTCTTGCTATCCCAGCATGCCATGGCTGGAACAGGACTCATCATGATTTACATTTTTCAGGCTCTGGTTCTCACTCCCCTCTATCTTGTATTGGCTTTAGACCCATTGCGGTAGCTGTATAAAAACACAATCACCTCTGCCTGAAGCCGAAAAGGAAAATCCCAGAAGCTGCTGCGAGCAGTACAGAACAGAGAGCAGGTTGCAGGCAGATTGTGGGAATATCAGCATCTCATTCCATATTTGCCATGCCTGTGTTCCTAAAATGTCAGGCCATGGTTTGAAAGTCTCAGTTCACAGTCAGGAAACATGGCACATTTTCAGAACGCCTCTAAATGTAGACACTCATATGCCAACATATACACATGCCCCTGACACACACGATCACTCAAGTCACTCTTAAAAGGCACACACCAAACACAGAGCAGTGACATGGGCACATACAGAGTGCATGCACCCACGGTGCTTGCGCACAAACATGTCACTTCATGTGTGTATATATGCACAGATCTACATGTACTCTCCTTTCCAAGGACAGATCCCACATGTATACAAATACACATGTGCGTAGGTTGCACTCTCACTCACACAGACACACACACAGCTGACATTGCTATTCCTTGGCTCCCTAATTTTGAGGTTTCTTTTCTGAAACTGCTTCCCTCTTGTCTCTTTTTCAGCAGCACCATGATGGGCAAGATACCGAGTGTTTAACTGTGCCATACTATCTGATGAAAACACAGTTTGAGACTGCCTTCTTTAACGATTCCCTTTGAAATGTAGTTACTTCCACACATCTTCCTTCAGGGTAGAATATTAAGCAAGAGCAACTCGGCTGGAAATTCAGATTGTTTTCGTGTCTGTTTTCATTTACATTTTAATGATAGAGAAATCTTATAAATCGGGCTGTTTGCCGCACGGCTCCTTGGGAAAAAAGAAAAGCAGCAGCCCAGCCCCTCCCCTGCACAAACTCCTGTAGGTGTGGAGGATTTTCCATTCACTTTTTGGGTAGAGAAGGGTCGGGAAATTGTGTGTGTCCCCTTTATGATTTCTTAAAATGGATGGAACGTGCAGATGTCAGATCCGCAGGGGCTGCAAACAGATGGTGTCTCACTGAGGTCAAAGGAGCTAGGTTGATTTACACCAGCTAAGGATGTGGCCATAATTTTTTGTTTTGTTTTTGATGGAAATAAGAATATAAATAAAGAATTTGGCCAGAATTAGTGACATTCCTCCCCTATTGTTTAGGCAGAGCAGCTGGAGTGGTTACTATTATTTCTATATACAGACTAACACGGCTGTTACTCTGAAACCTGTTATTATTTCTATGACAGTAGCAGCTAGAGACTCCACTGTGCTAGGCGCTGCACAAACATATAGGAAGAGTCAGCTCCAGCTCTGAAGAGCTTGGGAGAAGACACAGTCACAGAGAGATGAACTGACTTGGCTCAGGTGGTCACACAGAACTAGGGACTGAATGCAGGGTCTCCTGATACAATCCGGTGCCCCATCCACTGAGCCACACTGCCTCTCCATGCCTTGGTGTTTGTGGTGGCTACATGATCAGTGGTTCCCCCCCATGCTAATTGTATCAATAATACTTTTGGAGTGTTATTACTACTGGCACTGTTAAGGTGCCCATCTCCATGGTATCTGGTTTAGCACAGATCTGAGGACTCTGGAAGCACCGTTGGATCCCAACCCAGCTCCTCAAATCCAAGTCTCTTTGAATGTTTTATCTTAGGAGAAGCGGCAGATTCCAACCCCTGGATCCAAAGCCAGCCCTCTGGGCTGGTACCAGGGTAGATCCAAACCTAGAAGTGACCCCCCCCCTAAAAATTTCTGGTTCAAAGTTCTCATGTGGCCAGAATCTTGCGATAATACTTTTGGCTCAAGGTGGTGAAAGAGAGAGAGAAAGAGAGAACACTTTAACCAAACAGCACCATTCTCTGCTCCCCCTTCGGAGGACGACCTAGGGTGTTTAATCGCAGGGAACATATCTATGCAACCAGTGCATGCATATTCATTCCACTCAGCTCCTTGGAAGGACTGCATTTATTGCCATCATTTGCAAAGTGTCCTTAAGCTGAGACTGGAGGGGGATTCAGTTCCTGTTGCTGCAAAGCAACTTAGATTTGACGGCAAATTGCAGCCGGACTTTTGCTTGTGCCTAAACAAAGCAGACCAGGCGTGGGTTCTCCTAAGGTGTCCATCAGTGGCCAATAAGGGTTCCCCTTTCTTGGTTCCTACTCTTGAGACAAGCGGAGCAGCCTCAACTCCCCTGCGGTCCAGGGACCTGTGGGTGCCCAGCACTTTTAAGATTCTGGCCCCTGTTCTTTAGGCTGGATACAGGAATCCAGATCTTCGAGAAAACAGCTGGGAGTAAAGATCACTAGAAAAGAAGCAATAAAACTCTCCGTTATTCTTTTGTCATCAAGGCTGACGGAGCTGCAAAGAGTGCCTCAAGGCCCGTTGTACATCTCTGTTTCCTAGCACAGTCTCTGTGTGCTGCGGTAGCTGCCTGGCTGGAGGGAATGCCTCCAAGGCTTTAAGATCCAAGTTGAAGTACCTAGACCCCTGGCACAAGAGGTTCAGCTCCCAGCAGAGTCCAAGGCTGCACTTCATTCCGCCCAGGGGATAATCATCTGAGTCCCGCGCAGTTTCCTATGAACGAGTGTTTCAGCTGGTATCTTAAAGACAGTGGCTCTGCATGAACATTCAAGAGAACAACAAACACTTGGTGAATTACACCTCCAAATCTGGTGCAATCATTACCAGGCTAATTAGAAAAATCTCATGGCACCTTCTGGTAGGAATGGAGTGATTAGCCCGATATCCTTAACCAGAACGTCCCTAGCTCCCTCCACTGGTACTAAACTCTCTGTGGGATGATTGGCTGTGCCCTCCGCCCCAGAGCTGGCTGCATCAGGATGCTGGTGCTTTAGCTAGTTTGCAAAGTGCATTGGGATCCTTCAGTAAGACAGAACATAGCTTTGATGCTATCACTATTGAGACCCCATATTACACCATGAAATGCTGTAACACAAAACTACAGTGAAAGTGGCCTTGCAAACTTCGGAACCAGAGAACAGCACAGAGTCCCCCCAGGGAACTCAGCAGGGCTCGCCCCAACCCTTCCCCTTTGGTTTGCAGAGGTTTGCACTGCCGTTCTTTTCTGAATGTGTTTGTTTTACCTGCTTCTGACAGGCATCCCGGGGATTCATTCATGTACATTTCCGATCTATCCTCCTAGCTGTCCTGGCTACCCAGCCCCCTCTAGGGGCAGTATGGTTTGCAATGCACATTCCAGGGTTGGAATTTGGCTGCTGAACTTTGTATGCCCCTGTTGCGACATTTGTACTAATGTAATACCAGGCCAGGAGTCTCGGCCATTACACAAGTCCCTTTCTTTCTTTGACACAGTGGTGGGACAGCCTCAGAAGGTTCCAGATCTGGGTTTGATTTGGATCAGCACTCCAAGGTTTGGTTGCTGATCTGAACTTCCGGGGCCAAACTCAAACCTGATGTATGTGAGGGCAGCCCCACTGATTGCAAAACCCGGCTGAGCGTGTCCCAAAATCAGCATTCTAGAGGTACACTGACCTCCTCAACCCTGGATGAAAATGCAACAAAAGCAGCCTCTCTCACAGTGATTTGCCTGGTCTAGGCTAGAACCTGGAAGTGCAAAAGGAGCCATGGACCTGGAGACAAAGTGGTTCAGACTACAAAGCTGGGTGAAGGTCAGGGATCAGCTGGGAGCCACATTATTTTTTTTATCTACAGGTGGATTCAAACCAAACGCCAGCTCTAAACATCCCCCAACTGTGGCCACGTTGAAATCCTGGATCTGTATTTTCCTTCTTGGGCTAATCTCTAAATTTCTCCAGTCTCGTCCTAATTACACTTCCAGATGGAAGGAGCAGGGAGGGAGAGAGCAGCTTCCACTTCTTACCCGTGTCTGAAGTCACATTTTTGCATTAGAGCAGAAATTAGATGGCGAAAGAGGGAGAAGAAAATGTAAAAACCCACGAGGGCTCCGATCATTTTCTTTTGCCTTTAAAAAGTCTAGTTACATAACCCAGTTCCAGTCCTAGGTTGGAAGTGACGATATCCATATTCTTCATGGATGCTGGCTGAACGTACAATGGGATCGGGGAAGAGGTGATGCTGCCTTTGAGATAGAGAGCACTGGGGCACTTTCTGGGTCGTGCCAAAGCCCAGAGTGGTTCTGATCTCCGGATGGGTCCTTTCATCTCAGCAGCTGCAGGAGGTTTTTTTTCTCAAGCCATCCAAAAACTTTCCAACCCTCTGCTCAGGCGGAGACGGGAGATCCAATCTGATTTTCTGTCTTCTTTGTTTTCTCCGGGGCAATGAGAAGAGGGAAATGCAAGAGAAAAACAAACAAACAAAATAAACCCCACTGATGCCAGCACATATTATGGAGATGTACAGAGAAAGAGAAAGTTTTTTAAAATGCATGGAAAAGAGGAGTACAAAGACGAATTAAGAGAAGCCAGTAGCACTGGGCTGAGTCTGTTTGGTGTTGATACTGTGTAGAATTAAGTCACACTGGTCTTACTTGTGGCCAGAGGGCAAGAAAAGGGCTCCCAGTGGAGAGAACCCAGACTGGTGCTAGCGATTCTGAGCTTGGATTGATAACCTAACTCAAGGAGGGGGCTAGGGGAGGCTCTGCCTGATTCTGCTCTAGGCCGAAAAGCCTGCATTTATCCCAGTGATAGCAGCCAAGCCAGAGCTGCAGGCCTTGGGGGGGAAAAAGGCTTAAAAAACCATCTTTCATTCATCAGGCAGCTGAGACTGAGAGGGCAGGGTGGGGGAGACCAAAATAAATGGAGAGCGAATTGAGAGTTGGTGAAAACGTGCAGCGGGGTCTGCTTCCTCCAGAGCTAGTGTCACCCACTAATTATTCCCCCCAAAACACCCCCTCTCCATATACTGCTCTTACCGAAAACCTCCCTCAGGCAAGAATCCAAAAGTCTCAAAAAAACCAGGAGAAGGATGCACTCTCTGCTGCTATTCACAGAAGCTGTGTGCCTTGAAATCCAGGGAAGAATTCCAGCCCCCCAATAAACCCATGAGTATCCCATGGCAACTGCCCGAGAGGAGATGTAGTCAGAATACTCATAACAATGATGATGACGACATTTGGTCTAATATTTTACAAACCCTCTTGCCTCTACACACCCTGTAGCTCTCAAACAACTAATGCACAATCCATCGGGTGTATGGCCTTGTGAGAAGCAGCCTCCCATTCAATCTGACCTTGCTGCAAAATCCCATCCTCTTTGCCGTCAGCCCCTCAAAATCAAGCACTGCTTATAACAGCCCGCTTGCAACAAGGAGCAGGTTGGGTCAGCAACATGGACTCCTCCAGGTCAGAGCTCTACTTGAAGAGATATGCAGAATGCTTGGGTTAGGGACGGGCCATGTGAGGAGGGTCAAATTCTGGCCCCATTTCACTACTTTGGATTTTAATTGCAGCCCAAGGTGGGGCCTTTGACTCTGATCTCGGCCCACACAGTGTGAAGGGGAAGTAGCTCCATGCAGCTTGATGGAATGGCACAGATATAAAACCAGGCCCCCAAACACATCTTGGGTCCGGTTCCAAAATGATGCCTTCAGGCCGGCTAAGAATTGCTTTTCTGCTGCAACCAGGCTTACATAATCTGAGACAGCTGGTAAAACCTGTTCTGGGAGGAACAAATCATTGGTAACCGCATGCTCCAGCCTGGCTATCATTTCCATCTCACATCTGCCACAGCAATAGAACTGAGATCTTCCTGTTCTGAAAGATGAAACCTCTGCCAACACTGTAAGGGAATCTCCTTTCATTCTTTGCAGTACAGGGGCTATACTCTTCATGTCAAGGAGGGTGGAGAGGCAGCTTCTGTGATTACTCCTATTGTGGGTCATCACAGGGACTGAACCTGGGACCTTCAGCACAGTCCCTTCCCACTCGACCTATTGGGTAAATCCCCTTGTTGCTAGAAATAGCAGGCTCTTATCTTCTTACACAGAGCGGCCACAAGAGGGGGACACAGCCCACTTAGGTGACTCCTGTGCAAAGCCATGGAGAGCTGATATGCCTACCACGAGTACAAAAGAATCTGCTCTCAGTTCAGCTAAGGAAAGAAAATGTTGCAAGGATAGATGGCTCCAGGACTTTCCTTCCTCTTGCACAGGGTAAATTCTTCTGTGTGTGAATGTCTGTCGCTGGAATGAATGTGGCCGGACAGCAAATGGAAATCTCACAGAAAAGGGAAGGCGGGTGGGGGGGGGAGGGGCGGAAAGAAGGCTCATTAGTCAATTCTCGTCAAGCAAGTAACGCAATGTGACAGCAAAAGGCTGCTGAGCACTGCCCAAGATGGGCTGTGCAATGCTCCCTCACAGAAAGAAACCTGTCACACGGAGAAAATCCTACCTGACAGCAAAATGGAGGCAGGCGGGGAGAGGAAAAAATCAATCTGCGGGGCAGTTTATGGGTCTGTAGCCCTCCTGCACTTGGGAAAATCGGGAAAGGGAAGGGGAAAGAAGAATGTCCTACAGACAGCACTTTTGCTCTACATCCTGAAGGAGGCAGTGTTGTGTCGGTGGTTGGAGGAGACGGTCAGAAAGCTGACCTGTTTGCAGCTCTGGAAGTAAATGTGGTCTAGTGGTTAGCGTAGGGGACTGCCTGCCTGGGTTGCAGTGCCAGTTCTGAAGGACTGGGAGTCCGTACTCCTGAGTTCCTAGATTTATAGTTTTTAAGGCCAGAAAGGACCATCATGATAATCTAGTCTGACTCATGCTTAGCACAGGCCAGAGAACGTCACCCAATAATTTCTGCACCAAGCCTGTGACTTCCGTCTGAACGAGATCCATTGTCCTTAGATCTGCGAATGACTCCTTGGGCAAGTCACTTAACTTTGCTGTGTCTCACCTTTCCCAGGTTTAAACTGGGGATCACCATTACCGCTGGTTGCATATCAAGAGACTTGGTCTGCAAATACTCTCATTGGTGAAGACACCCAGTTCGCTTTGTGGGGTCACCGATATCCAGGGCCATTCTGGAACCTGCTGCGGATTCAGCAAAATGTTCACAGAACCCAAAAATGGAGTGAATTTTAGTACAAACAGTGATTTGCACCTGAGAGCAGCATTCACCAAGAGTTATTCTTCAGTTTTATTTTTGAGCCATCAGAATGCAGGGGTTGGGGGAGAGAGAATGGATGGATGATTTAAAAGCTGTGTAAGCACCTAAGGTGAAAGGGGTTAGAAAAAGGGCAGATGGTTTCCCTGATTCTCCCACACAAAGTTCAAGCTTCTTCTCCTGATAACTTTCCCAGCGACTTTGCCACCACCTGCCTTCATTCCTTGCCTGTGCCAACTCATACGCTCACCTGAGCTTCTCTTCTGATCTCTCCTAGATGCTTCTTTGTGCTGCATTCCACGTCGCCCTGTATGCTTGGAGTAGGGTGACCAGATGTCCCGATATCAGGGGCTTTGTCTTATATATGCAACTATGCCCCCCTGCAAAAAAGTGTCCCAATTTTCCACACTTGCTATATGGTCACCCTAGCTTGGAGCCTCCACATTCATATGCACCATGCTACCTTCACCCCAGATCCCCCTAGCTCAAAGGACCCTTCGGCCACCATGAGCACACACCCGCTTTGCTCACCACATTGCACGCCAGCTAGTTCCTTCCCACTCTTGCCCCTTTGAGGTAGGGATCGGGGTCTCCCTTTAGCATTTTGTCCCTTTCGTAAGAGCCACATATGCTTCGAGATGCTGTATAAATGTATCCCTAGCCAGCTGGAAACTTCAGAGCGCTCATGATAAGCACACCATGGCTGGTAGGAACTACAAGACAAGAGTGGGGATAGAACTCAGATCCTCCTACTCCAGAAGCCCAGGCCCGGAGCTAAAAGAGAATCACCACTAACTGTCAGCAATATAGGGCCTATTACACACAGCAGAGTGACCAGCTAAACGGCCAAGAGGCACAGGGTTTTGTGTCACACACATTTCCTACCAATCTGGTTTATCTGTGCATAATAACGCATCGCTCTTATACAGAGCTCACCGTCTGTAGGTGTGAAAGCACTTTACAGAGCAAGGGCCGTTCAATTACCTCCATTTGATCGATAGGGAAACTGAGGCACAGTGTGAGGCAGTGACTTGACTAGAGCCCAGGGTTTGCTGACTCCCTAGCCACTGGCCCACATTTGCCTTCTTAGATGATAAGATTGTGATGCGTGTCTTCTGGTACGTCTGCAAAGTGCCATGCATGCCCGGGCACTGCAGGAATCATACACTATCAGCACTAGTCACACAGCACTTGTGTCATCCTCACTGTTCCCCTTGTTGCTCAAGCAGCATTTTACTCCGTGCGTCTGTGCTGGAGACACCTTTAAATGTTTTCGTGCTCTCACCTCTTGCCCCTTTGGCCTGCTGAGCGCACCAGCAGGGCCACGTGTGCACATGAGCCTGGGAGGATGCATGCTGATTGACTGGAATTCCCTCATGCACATTAAGCATCAAAGCAAGGAAATGAGCCACCCATGCAGAGGGCCCTAACTATGTGCTTGCATTCCCTCTGCCCCACCGTGTTCAGGGCAGCTGCTCTGAGAAATAAAGTGTCAGAGGTCCCTGGAACTGTCGTTCCTAAGCCAGCTCCCTCTATGCCGAGGTCCAGAGTCTCTGCATTGAATCTCTGCTAGCCAGTCTGCAGCCCCAATATCAGCCCGACATTCGTAATGCTTGCAGGTGTCCCTAACAGAGAAAGGTGACTTCATTCTTTTCCCATTGGATTCTTCCTCTGCTGGTTTGGCTGGATGAGAAGTGTCCTGTGTTTGTGGTGTTACCCCGGATGTCCTGGCCAAATTCTCACTCAGATGAATCTATCCAGCCTGTCTGCAGTTTCATGGTATTCATCACTTCCTGTCTTAAACCAATGGGCAGCATTAAACGGCTGCTAGTCCACCAAAGAGGCAGCTACATTTCAGTGGGGGGAGAAGTGTCCCTCAGACCTACCTGCCAGGCTGCAAGGCTTACGTGCTCTTAAATCATGGGGTGAAAAAGTGCTCCTGGAACAGATGGGTTAGGAAGCTGGTGTGCCGGAACCACTGCTTATCGTAATCAGCCGAGCACAAGCTCCCAGAGTGATGCTGGGACCAAAAGGGCTAGTGCAACCCTCCGATACTTAGGCTACAAAATCTCAAGGAGGAGCAGAGAAGTTATTTTATCTCTATCTGGCGCTAATGCAACCGCAGATAGAATCCCGTGCCCTGTCTTGGTGCCCACAATTCAAGAAGGATGTTGATAAACTGGAGAAAGTTCAGAGGAGAGTCCTAAGAACGATTAAAGGATTGGAAAACTTGCTTTAATCTGGGGCAGGTCTCTGGCCTGTGTTATACAGGAGGTCAGACTAGATAATCACAATCGTCCCTACTGACCAGCGTTGTCTCATCATTTCCTTGTCTCATCTACCTGTTGCCTCTTGTTTTATATGCAGATTGTGAACTCTCTGGGGCAGGGACTGTCTTTTTGTTCCATGTTGTACAGCACCTAATACCCAGGGGCTCTGGTCCCCGGCTAAGGCTCCTAGGAGCAACCCTACTACAAATAATAACAACAACAGGATCATTTTGGGTGGGGCATCGTTGTCCAAAGATAAACAACTGCAAGGGAAAGAGAAGAATCTCTACTGCCAGCTATGCAACTAGGTCACATCCTGCTCGAGGCAGAATGCAGCTCCCTCTGAACTCCCTTGTGCATTAATAGGAACAAGAACAAACAAAAGGGAAAGTGCCCTCGGGTAGGGGCTCAAGCACTCGGGATTCTAAAGGCTAGGGTGAGTGTGTGCACACAACAGCCTGTGAATGTGGGGGCTCGGCAGGCCCCAGGACTAGGATAACACGGGGTGCTACATCAGGATCGAGGTGCATTGTCAGAGCCATGTGTGTGCAGACTCAGGACTGAAAAAGCAGAGGGAAGGGCTTTGGGTCAGCACTGCATTGGCAGAGCTGTTTGAAGGACTACTGCATAGCTAACTCTTCTGAGCAGGCCCGAATAGACCATTGGGAACTTGGGCCAGCAAAATATTAGGGGCTGCAAAATGCTCAGAGGCTCTGACTGTGTGAGTGACTATGGGGATTGCATTTTCCACCTTGCTTACGGCAGCAAGAAAAGCTGAGCCGGCCCTTCCTGAATTATGCACCCCGGCTCTGAATGGCCCTTAAGTGCCCAATTCTTGCACAGATCAAAACCTCTGCATTTCTGATACTCTAGGGCTTTAAATCAGAACCTGGAGTTTCATCTTTTCTCTTTCCTTTTATTGCAGCTGTTTAAATCCTGTGGCTTCTGGAGCGGATAACTAGAGAAGCTTCTGTTACTCTCCTGAGAGCATTTACTACTAGAGATAGACCAGAGATGTAATACATAGATCCCGTCTTTGAACACCTTCCCAGATTGGCAGTGCCTGGACTGGGGCTTCCATCTGATCACATCTCTCTTTTCTTCAGGATAAAGGAACCTTTCCAAGGAGTGTTTCCTTTAGAAAGGCTGGAGCTGTAGTGTACGAGCCCCAAATAGGCATCTAATTTTCATTCAGCAGCACAGTGGCTAGCCATGGGTATTAATAAAATATCACCTGATTATTAAAAGGCTTATGTATTGAGGTTGGCTAAGCACAGCACAACAGTAGATTTCCACCCTGAGACTCCAGGAATCAGGGCCCGTAATCGAGTGGAATGGATCGGCCATGCAGTAACTCTCTTATTACATTTAAACAGATGAACACTTATACACCCTCATGGAAATCGCTAAGATGGCTGCACCCACATCAGGAATGTTCTAGGCACAAACCAAACAGCTCCTGGGTCTGAAATCGGTTCTCTCCATGCTTCCACACTCCCTTGGTGCATACAGTTAAGAACACATCTTGACGATACAGACTACACAGCAAACTACCCCTTCCCGTCCTCTTCCCCCGCCTCCAGCTCAGTTCGCAAAAGACAGTATGACATGGATAGAGTAGGATTTCAAAACCACGGCCAGCCCTGGGTTCTGGGCTCTGGTTTGCTGTACACCACTGAAGCCCGCGGGCATATGATGCTCTGTAACTTTTTTCTCCACCCGCTTCCCCCCTGTTCCAAAAAAAAAAAATTCAAACCCCACTGGCAGGTCTGTCCCATAGTCACTTCATTTATCACCAGTCACTTTGGGAGCGATTAATCAACAGGGTAATTTCTGAGGAAGGTTTGCCCTAGAGGCTGCCTTTAATCTGGGAGAAGCTCCCAACGAGTTCTACTTTTATTACATGGAACTTGCTCCAACACGCTCCTTTACTGGAGCTGAGCAACGGCCTTCGAAGCTCAGGCAAACAGGCCCCTAGGCCGTCAGGGCTCCTGCCCCCCACCCAGCAACCAAACAAAAATGTACAGATGCCATTACATTTGCACAACCCTTTTGCCCCACATGAGCTGTGTTTCAAGTGGGGCAGGTTTGGAGTGAGCTCTGCAGCAGGGTTTGGGGACAGTCCCTGGCCGAGTTTTGGAGTGAGCTGGGGGCTGAGTTTCCAGAGATTCTGGACCCAGCTGTGGGTTTGGGTAGAAACTGTGCCAGTCTCGGCCATTTGGGCTGAATTATACAGGCAAGCGTCAGGTTGGTTCTAACTGAATTGTGGAGTGTGTGAAACCCATTTAAACGCAAACCAGAATGAAAGCTAGCACAAAACCTCATGAACCAAAATGGCTGCCTTTCCTACAGCTCTGCGTAGGTGTGAGATGACCACCATCCTGGTCATGCTCACTGACTAAACTGGGGCCTCCACAGCTAAATCCATCAGCATCTGCAGCTTAAACTCAAGGGCCAGGTCCCACAGCTGGGGGCGGTAAAAGGCTGGTATCCTCTGGATCAGATGCAGAGTGGGACCCATCACGCATACTGGCCACATGGGTGGACAGACACACACACACACATGCAATCGCTTGTTCTCCAAGCCACCAGGAGGTCACCAAAAAAGTGGACTTCCAGTTCCAAAGCATATCCACAGAGCCCCCCAGATCTCTCAGGTCCTGGAAACGTTTCCCCTTTCCTATTTGAAAGACTTTGATACAGCAACATGGCTTTATTTTCCCTAGCGTCTTTTTCATCCCCTGAATGCCTTGCAGTCAGATAATATGGGAAGAGCTAAGTCATGAATAAAAGTCTGGGGGAGAGAAATATCACGAGGCAGAGAGGCCAGGGAGGAGAGAGGGAGGTTTTCCAATGTGCTTTGAAAACAAAGGGAGAATCAGCAAGGTGGGAGAGATGGGGGCAGCTGTGAAAATGGATTTTACATCATAGTGACTGGGACAAATTAAGGCATCCTGGGGCCTTAGACACACCCCACATATGACCCTTATTGTCCCGCTCCCCTGCCATATCCTCACCCCCACACCATGGTCCCACCCTCTACTTTGGGGTGGCAGCAGATTTCAAAGTTAAGATGAATGGGACAGTTCACATCTCTCCGAGCTGTTGTTTCAGGCTCTCTGCAGAGGCAGGCAGGCATTGGTTACATGTGGTGGAGGGTTTTCTTTGCTTCCAGGTTTAAGGTTTTCTTTGCTTCCACAAGCCAAAGAAAATGTACTATTTTTAAATAAAAGAAAATTGGAGATTGATGTCATCACATGACTTCAGCTGGGGCCACAGGCATGGGCTTATAGTACCTATGCTTTAAAATAGTCTGGATGGTGGGCAGATTGTGCTAAGGGACAAAGGGGAAGCTGGTGTGAGGTAGATGAGGCCAAGGTATCAGGGAAGGGAACAGATAGAGGGTCTGGAGCTAGGCCTTGGAGGGGTTTTAAAAACAAGAAGGAAGGCTTTGAACTGGACCCAAAAATGAAGACGGCAGTGAGGTCCACTCCAGCCCTGTGAGCCCAAGGCTGGCATGATGGGGAGAGCAGGGTCTGCGGCTCTCAGCTGGCGTTTGGTGGTCCCCGTGTGTTCCAGTAACTAATGCATGTGAAAAGCAGATTTATTTTTGCCCACGTTTCATATTCTTCACGCTCGGCAGCGTGAGACAAAGGATCAGCTCTTCAATGGAGTCCTTAGAATAAACCTTAAACCTCATCAAATCCAATCCCCCAATAAAAATTGCCCAGACAAAAGGCCGGGGACGAAGGGTGGTGGCAGGGGCCTTTTTGCCACGATAAGTTTTCACAAGACTGTTTATCCACACAATTTGGAACGACACTTAAAATCTCTAATCCCAATAAGCATGAAAGTGGTTGTCCCAAGCAAGCAGGTGTATTGTCCTGGGGCAGCCACGTTGCCAGCGATGCTCATTTCTGCCGCTGTGCCTGTGGGGTCACTGGGAATATATGGAGATGGGGCAGCTGCAGTCTGAATGCTTCTGTTTAACCTCAATGCCTCAGATCCCTTTCCACCCACTTGCCCCCCTCCCCCTTTTTGAGCCAACCCCCTATTCAGACTGATTTTAAAAGGCAGCAAAATGGTTACAAGGTTTAAAGCAGAGGCGAGCAAAATGCCCAACAATGGGCAGGACAAAGGAGCGTTCAGGGCCTGGTCCTTAATCCACAAACACATGATAATGAAGTATGTGAAACCGTGCGGCTATGAGGATTAAACCCACTGCCAAGGGGAGGCTTTAGTGGGAGGGATGCAAAGTTGAAACTCAGATGGGTTCTCCCTCCGGCAAGTTAGGAATGAAGAAAGATCTTTCTGTTAAAGGGGGATAAGGGATGCTGGTTTGCCATCATGAATCCACTGGGGTTTGGGGTTTATTTTGCCCAGCATTGAGAATTTTATTCCTACAAACTGCACTTAATATTACTTGAACGAACCATTTAAAAGAACAAAATTAAAGGGCTAAAATGATCCCTTTTTAAAAACAAGGGACACATCTGATACTAAATGATTTGAGTGTGGGTGGGAAGCAGGAGGTGCAGTTCTCTGAGCCTGCTATAGATGTGAAATTAATGACAAGGGTATTTTTAGCAGGGTTCCTGAAGGCGGAATGAGAGTCCCCCACTTCGCTGCCCGCATCCCAGATTCCAGGGAATAGTTGTTATACTGCAGTAAACCACGGGAGACATTAGAACTGCAGTCTGAGAGCCGGGCATTGCCCCAGGAGAGTCCCCTACGTACAGTCAGTGGGCAGTTGGATTTAGGTCCCATTCCAGGACTTGCACGAGGAGATTCACTGACCGTGCTTCTGACCCTTTTGCTGTTCTTCTTCCTCACTAGTACACAGTTCAGGACACTCATGGCGAGGGCATCGAAGTGCTGTGCAGGAAAGACTAAGCATAAAACATGGAAGAGCAAAAGGAAACAATGCACCTAAATATGGCATCTGAAGGAAGGGGTGTCCCGTATTGCGAATGAAATAAGTAAATGCAGACAGCTAGGGTGTCTAGAGAGGGCTGGTACATTGCTGTCTGTGAAGTCCATTTCACATCCTTGGATGCACAGTGGCATTGGAGTTGGTAAATTACCTGGCTTACTGGTGACGGTTGTATTGAATTGCTCAGCTGCACTCAGGGTATAGTTTGGGATGTACTTACTAAGTTATGTCAAGGGCACTTACAGTGTCAGGATAGGTGCATTTCTATATGTACACAGAGCATATACAGGGAATAGAATAAATGGGAATACATACATCCCCCCCCCCCATTATTATATTTATACACATGCACACAGAGCACAAATATACAGAGAATCCTGACTGGGACCTTTGAACACTACCATAATACACTTAGTAAATAATAATAATTACTACTACTCTTAATACCTTTATTCCACTTACTTCCATTAAACTGATCCTCCCACTGACCTTCCTCACATAGGGGCTGCAGGGGACTAAGTTAATGTTTAGGGTCTGATTTTGCTTCCGTTGAAGGCAGTGGCACAAGCCCTACTGATGGAGGATGATGCCCATAAAGCATTACGCTTGGTTACTCCCATAACTGGAGATGCCTCAGTTTCTCAGGAGCGTTGTATAGATACCTGATGATCCTGAGAATTCTCAGTTCTGGTTCGCTGCTCTTCGTTTGCTTTTGCTACGTCCGTCCTTTTATTCCTTTTGTTTTCACAAAAATCAGTAAAATATTCATTACAGGCAGCAGCTGCTAAAGCTATTTTTAATTTCACCTGTTTTAAGGATTCCCAGGCTGCCACTGCTAGGGCCCACAGGTGACTGGGTTTAAATGCAATAAAAATCAACCCTTTTCTGAGGTTTGGAAAAGTTCAACTCACTCCACTGTTTTTCTTGTTGGCTCCTGCATCTGAGTTTCCAGGCTCTGGACAGGATTGGCAGCTGAAATGGCAAAATACCACAACAAAGGAGTCTGCTGGAAAGGGGATATTGTGTCTGCATCGCAAACAGGATAACCACCAGAAAAGCAGTCTTGTGGCATTTCCTGCCGACTCAGGACACCCGCATGATGCTTGCCTGAGCATCTAAACATCTGAGTTCATCCCCACCTCCTCCTCCGAGGCTAGGTGTCTCCCACAACTTATCATTGATACTTGGACTAGAGTAGCACTCAGAGTCCCTAGCTGAGATCAGGCCCCCTGGCACAGTAGAGACACATAGGAAGAGACAGGCCCTGCCCTGTAAAGCTCACAGTGTAGACAGACCAAGGAAGCGTTCTTAGCCCCATTTTACAGATGGATCACGGAGAGATTCAGTGACTTGCTCAAGGTCAAGTCCGTGGCAGATCTGGGATTAGAATGCAGATCTCCTGAGTCCCAGACCAGAGCCTTAATTATGAGACTTTCCCCTGCACCCACAGGTACAATATAATTCAGTTTGGGACAGGTGGAGTGTTGAAATCCTTGATATAGGGTGAATTGCAGGGAACCCCCCCCCTTGGAGTTTGGGGTTTACCCAGAGCACCCTCTTTCATGGCCTGGGGTCACTGTTATCTGTACCCTCAAAAGAAGAGTACCTCTTTCCTCATAGGCAAAGATCCAACGTTGTGTCTTTCCCTTGTTTAAAATTGATCTTAAATTAAGTTAAAGCATTTTCACAGCCTCCCTTTCTTCTGCATTATTGCTTCTGCATTATCTCCTGAAGCAAGAAGCTGTACCAGATCTCAGTGCATGGCAGACGGGGAGGGCTGCTAATCTGTTTAGCACCCCACAACTATCACCAAGCCAGTAAACGGGCTTGGGATGCAAACACATTGACAGCCCTGTTCGCACGTGAGGAGAGTGATGGAAGGAAGCCTCCAAAACCCTTTCAAGGAAGCAGAAGGAAGGGGGCGGGGGGGAGTCTAAACCAAAGTTTAGCACTGTGGGCTGACAGATATGTCACGGTGGCACCCTTTGTGGGGCAACACAGCCCATCTGACTCCTGGCACAGCCTCTGTGCAAAGCTTCATTGCCATGAGTCAGGGCAGATGAGCATCAGTTGTGCCATGTCTGCAGGTGACAGCCGTTGCTCCGTGAATGGGTGCCATTGTTGAAAAATCACCATCCCGAACCATTTCCCACCGTGTCCCTCCTCAGCAGAAAGTGCAAGACCAGCAGATACAAGGCTGCCGGATTCTGCATGATCTGGGGTATTATTACTTGCATTGCTGCAGAGGCCTCCATTGAGATAGGAGCCCCAGTGTGCTAGGAGCTGCATGTATGCATAGTCAGTTACAGTCCCTGGCCCAAAGACTTTGTGATGTAAATAGACATGACAGACAAAGGAAGGATGATTATCCCCATTTCATTGGCCGAGAACTGAGACCCAGAGACATTCAGTGACTCACCCAGGGTCTCTCAGGCAGTCGGTGGCAGAGCTAGGAATTGAAGCCAGGTCTCCTGAGTCCTAGCCCCGTGTCTTCTCCTCACTCATCATTAGATTCGGTTTGTTCAATGCATCCTTGTCAGTAGGGCCAGCAGAGGGCTTTTTGTTCAGTTGCTCAGGTACGTACTCCCCACAGCCTCAGGGACAACATTGCCAATAAAGACATTCAAGCAGCTACATGCAATGCCATGTGGGAGAGGGAAGACACGTGGGTCACACAGCAGGTGCAGTCGCCACTGTGAGATCAGTGGGGAGTGAGGTGTGGCTGATCGCTGACTGGCACAGACCAAGCAGCGTGCAGATACGGCTGGGAGCGTAGCCCTTCCCCGCAGTGGTGCAGAGAACACAGAAGTAAGAAATCTATTAGATCATCCACCCCTGTGCAGGATTGTTCCACGCCGTAGCAGTGGTGATGGTGCCTCTGCCTGGTGGCAGAACGGCTTAGGGCCGGGGGATGGATGGATGGACAGACAGGTAGGAGCAGTAAAAGCACAGGAATGGCTGGATCAAACCCTCTGCCCTTGAATGCAACTAGTGTTGTCAACTCTTGCAATGTTTGTCTTAAAGCCTCAGCTCCTGGAGTCCAGTGATTATATGGGCATCTCCAAAATTTCTAGCCCTCCTGGCTGCCGAGAAAAGCTGGCAAACATGACGCCTCCAGGCTAAAAACCAGAAAGTTAATAAAAATACCCAGCATTTCTTATGATGATTATTCTCTCATGATTTTAAGTCAGTCTCGCCCTTCTTGGGGGGGTCTGACTCATGGGTGTTGAGTAGCAGCTTCGCAATGCTGTGGGGCTCTGCTGAGCTATTCAGTGGTCTTGATGTACTGGTGGGAGACCATAATCCTGTGACAAGTGTTTTCAGGGTGAGGGGTTGGTGAAGGCAGCCAAAGAGGAGTGTGTAGCTAGGAGTTGGGGTAGGAAACTAAGCAGAGAAAAAATTAGACTGAATACAGGGGAACTTTGCCTGACTGTGAGATCTATCAGATGGGGCCCAGCCAGTTCCTTGCTAGATGATACGGATGCTTAGGACAGTTTGGGAATGTGTTTAGACGTTGTAAAGCAGGAGTCCGAGTTGCTGCACCTGCCTTTGGAAAAACTTCCGGGACCTTTATTTTCTTAACAAAGAATCTGCTTCATTTTCCTCTTTGAACCCAGCCCAAGCCCTACATGATTTGAGCTTGACAGGTCTCAGCCTAGTTCCCAAAACCAGCCACACACCTTTTGCAGTCCATAAATACTTTGTTGGCTGTCTCAGCAGAGAGGCTAATGAGAGAATGGGCCATGGAGCCTGAATTCCCCTTAGCGTCTAGAGAGGGAGGCGTCGTGATGGGGTGGGGTGGAGGAAGGCTTCCACCATCAGTCTGTGCTGTATCTGATCTGTGGGGCAACAGAGCACTTGACTCCCCAGCGCTGTCAAGCCAACTGCTTCAATGAACCCTAAATCACAGGTGAACTTCGCTGCCTAGCAGTTCTGTTGTCTCTTTGGGGCTTCCTAGCAACTCAGCCTCACTCCCACGTCACAGATACATCCCACGCACGCATCCATGCTAGGGTGCACTGCATCATCCGCTCTCTACAGAGGGTATTTCATTACAGTCCGCTTCAGAGCTCTCGGATCGGCTGAGTCCTCCCTCCCTTCTTCCCCAAAGACGGAACAGTTAGAATGGGAGGTGAGAACTAACAAGGAGCTATGGGGTGACCGAGCAAACGTAGCAAGGAGCACAAACCCCCCGTTCACAGAGGAGAATAGCAACAGGTGAACCCCCCTACCCCCAAATTCAGACCCTGATCTTGGGAGTGAAGAAAGCATCAGAAAACAGATCCCTGCCCACTATTGAGGGCAAGAGCTGCAAACTATGAGAATCGCGGAGACCCTTTCAGAGCGAGAGCAGCTGGGGGAAGGAGGGGATTGTGGTTTGGTTTTTACTTAAAAGGGTCTCAGGTCTCTAGATGAGTATAGACATCCTGGGTGTATTTCGCAACCACCCTGTGTCTCGGCAGCCTGGCTTGTTTTTGACCTGCATGGGCTTCCTGCTCATGGCTATTGTTCTTCTCACAATTCCCTGCAAAACTTGTCAGTTTATTTTTGGTGAGGGAAGTGCCCAGATCTGGGCACAGTATTCCAGACCAGGAGGTGCAGAGAGGGGCTTTATGTTTCTATATATGCAGCCAGAGCCACAGCTGCCTTTCCTTTGCTCTAACAGTTCGAAAGCAATGTTGTGTTTGGTCATTGCATTACTTTGTTTAACTCCCAAATTCGTAGCCAAACTAAAAAACTTGCAATAAACTAAACAAACCCAATAAAGTTATGTTTTAAATCCGCTCCCAGACAAACTTGCTAACCAAATCCTGGCTATTAATGAATTAATGGCAGATTTCTTCCCCACCTCCTCTTTTGGTTCAAAATGTAAACAAAGGCCATGTGATTAAGATATTTCTTGCAGGAGTTTAAATGTCAGATTTGGAATCCCCCTTCTGATCAGCAGCCATCCCCTCTCTCTTCCCCACCAGCCCCTGTAGCACACAGGCACCCGGGGCAGGCAGCCTTCTGGCTGTTTGTTTTCAGAAGTGTGTTAGAGTGACCTCAATATAGTAAGTGACCAAGGCGCTTCTAATCCTCTCTTTTAATTGATTACTCTTGGTCCAACCCCTGATGCCTTGGGGCTATAGGGCTGGGGGAACCCACCCCCTATAGATTAGCACCCTTTAGTTTACAGATCAGCCACTTCTTCAGTCCTTTGCCCTGCAGCAATGCATGAAAATAACACTAATCTCATTAAGAACAGAAGGGAGCCCTTCAAAGTTTATTAATAATGGAAACAGACAGAGAGAGCGCCAGGCTTAAGGTTTGTTCTCCGCTGTTCTGTTTCAGATTTCAAAGCTGGGGGAAGTAGCAGAGGCTTTTCGAGTTCCTGGATTTTGCCAGGGGGAAGGTTTTACCCTCCTCTCCAGAAAGTTCAGTCTGAAGCTAACAGAAGCCACTGCTCATATAAACCCAGGCTGAGATCCAGTATGGGAGTGGGAGAGAAGGTGTCAAAATGTTGCATATATGAGTCCATTCACGATTTGGGAACCCAGAATAGCGAGAAAGTGAGAGCTGCCTGGAGTGACCAGGGGTGGCTGAGCAAGAGGTAGGAACACTGAGCTAGCTAGTAAATCCTGCTGTAAAACTCTGACTCCGGGGCATTGGGGTTCTGCACAACAGGCTGCTGTTTTTAAAGGAGCAGGAGGATCCTGTGCTTAGACTCCGAAGAGCTGGTTTGCTCCGTGTTTCAGCCACAGACTGAGCACTGCCAACTCTTGCAATGTTATCATGCATTCTGTGGTCTTTGATGCTTTTCTTAAATTCTCCAGCTTCTGGAGTTATGTGACTACACGAGACCCACAGCCTTCATTTGAAAAATTTATAGCCCACATGGGTGCCCAGAAAAGCTAGAAAATGTGACCCTGAAAGGCTCAGAAACCAGAATGAAAATTAAAAGAATCCCATTTTTAAAAAAATCTCATGATTTTTAAGACAATCTCATAATATTTTTGAGGCCTGACTCCTTGTTTTGTAATACATGAAACTGGCAATACTGAAGCCACTTTATCTCTGTCCCTCACAGGTAACACCCCGCTAATAATCCTGCTTTTCTCTCTCCCGCTCCCCTTTCTCTGGTTATTTGTAAGCAGAGATGTACTATGTATGTGTACTGCCCCTGATACAATGAGGCCCTCATCTCAATTCATGTCTCTAGGTACTAAAATGATAATGCAATGAGAAGACCCCTTGTGTCTTGCCGAATAACTTGGGCTGCCCTATAGGTTTTATCTCCTCCCAGCCCCAGAGCTGCCAAGCTGGTACAACCCCCCAAAAAAGCATGAGCGAGAGCTTAAACACCTCATGGAACTGCTCGGCAAAACTCCCCTTCAGAAGAGGGAGATACTTTAGGAACTGCCTTCAGCTGAATGCCCAGAGAACATTGCTCCCTCCCCAGATAAGTTCACCAGCCACACACACGCACATATCTGCAGGGCCTTATTCAAAGCTGCCTTTGAGCAGCTCCCATGCCTAAGGAAGCCTGCAGCAGAGAACAGTTCAACTTGCTTTACTGCAGAGCTCAGCATTTGTCCCATTACTTTACCAGCAGGAGCCAAACCTCCTATTTATGCTCAACCCCCCAGTACCCAATTAATGCCCCGTTAAGCTGCACAGCTGCAGCAGCTTAAATCCCCAGCCACTGGTGCCCATGGGAGTTGCATGGTATATTACCACCTGACCGTTCCCTAAGTGGACTCCTAATATTGTCCAGGGAGACCCCGTATCTGCACCAGTCTGAGCGGGGGGGTCTGTCAACAATGAGACAGTAAATTGGGGGAGCAAATCAGATGAGGTGAAATAGGAGCCAGTCTGAAACTTGGAGGTTCAGAAAAGTTTGGTCAACTTATTGGTTAACTTCATGTACCTCTGCACTTCTCCTTGCTGCTTCCAAGACATGTTTGTAGCACCCATTGGTCCTAGAAAAGCCACCTAAAAAAACACCAAAAGTCAGCACAATCCTTCCAAGTACGTTGACATTTACCATGTAGGAATCTTTCAGGCAAGCCCTTAAAACCCAGCGTCCTCTTTGGACATTAAAGACCCTCTGACCCCTTTTTAGAAAGGAGAGTTTTGTTCTTGACCCGAACTTCCTCTCAAGTTGTTGTGCTAGTTGTTTGCTGTCCTCCACCTTAGAGGCAGCTGCTTTTCAGTGCTGCTCTAGGGAGACAGGTGTAAAGTAATTTTCAGGGCTGAAAATTGCTCTAGAAATGTGAGATGTCATGGTTATTACTGACCTGCCCTCCAGGGACATCACCGAAGAAGGGCAGATTTCCCAGGGCAATTTCCAAGCCTGAAAGATTTGCACAAGACTGCTGCCTCCTTTCTCTTCAGAGGCCTACATGCAGTAGAACTGGGGTGACTCTGCTGTATAGGGGCAGGATTTAAGGCACCCACTTCCCCTGTGTGCCACATAGCCTGGCTAGGGGGGAACACCCTCTCTGTCCCCATATATTATAGCTGGGTTTAGGTGTCAGGGCTGGGACAAGCCAGGAGAGGGTTAGGGGATACTATGAAAATCTGGTTTCAGAGGAGCAGCCGTGTTAGTCTGTATTCACAAAAAGAAAAGGAGGACTTGTGGCACCTTAGAGACTAACCAATTTATTTGAGCATAAGCTTTTGTGAGCTACAGCTCACTTCATCGGATCATTCAGTGGAAAATACAGTGGGGAGATTTTATATACACAGAGAACATGAAACAATGGGTGTTACCATACACACTATAACCAGAGTGATCAGGTAAGGTGAGCTATTACCAGCAGGAGAGTGCAGGGGCGGGGGGAACCTTTTGTAGTGATAATCAAGGTGGGCCATTTCTAGCAGTTGACAAGAACATCTGAGGAACGGTGGGGGTGGGGAATAAACATGGGGAAATAGTTTTACTTTGTGTAATGACCCATCCACTCCCAGTCTCTATTCAAGCCTAAGTTAATTGTATCCAGTTTGCAAATTAATTCCAATTCAGCAGTCTCTCGTTGGAGTCTGTTTTTGAAGTTTTTTTGTTGAAGAATTGCAACTTTTAGGTCTGTAATCGAGTGACCAAAGAGATTGAAGTTTTCTCCAACTGGTTTTTGAATGTTCTAATTCTTGACATCTGATTGGTGTCCATTTATTCTTTTACGAAGAGACTGTCCAGTTTGACCAATGTACATGGCAGAGGGGCATTACTGGCACATGATGGCATAGATCACATTGGTAGATGTGCAGGTGAACGAGCCTCTGATAGTGTGGCTGATGTGATTAGGCCCTGTGATGGTGTCTCCTGATATGTGGACACAGTTGGCAACGGGCTTTGTTGCAAGGATAGGTTCCTGGGTTAGTGGTTCTGTTGTGTGGTGTGTGGTTGCTGGTGAGTATTTGCTTCAGGTTGGGGGCTGTCTGTAAGCAAGGACTGGCCTGTCTCCCAAGATCTGTGAGAGTGATGGGTCGTCCTTCAGGATAGGTTGTAAATCCTTGATGATGCATTGGAGAGGTTTTAGTTGGGGCTGTGGCTAGTGGCGTTCTGTTATTTTCTTTGTTGGGCCTGTCCTGTAGTAGGTGACTTCTGGGTACTCTTCTGGTTCTGTCAATCTGTTTCTTCACTTCAGCAGGTGGATATTGTACTCTTCTGGCTCTGTCAATCTATTTCTTCACTTCAGCAGGGTACAGATGTGGGGACCTGCATGAAAACCTCCTAAGCTTACTTTTACCAGCTTAGGTTAAAACTTCCCCAAGGTACAAACTATTTTACCTTTTGCCCTTGGACTTATCACTCTCACCACCAAACATCTAACAGGGATATAATTTGGAAAGAGTCCATTTGGAAACGTCTCTCTGCCCCCCCCCAAATCCTCCCAAACGTTACACCCCCTTTCTTGGGGAAGGTTTGATAAAAATCCTCACCAATTTGCATAGGTGACCACAGACCCAAACCCTTGGATCTTAAAAACAATGAAAAAGCATTCCGTTTCTTAAAAGAAGAATTTTAATAAAAGAAAAAGTAAAAAGAATCACCTCTGTAAAATCAGGATGGTAAATACCTTACAGGGTAGTTAGATTCAAAACATACAGAATCCCTCCAGGCAAAACCTTAAGTTACAAAAAGACACAAAAACAGGAATATCCATTCCATTCAGCACAGCTTATTTTCTCAGCCATTTAAAGAAATCAGAAGCTAACGCATATCTAGCTAGATTACTTACTAAGTTCTAAGAAAGCTTATGCTCAAATAAATTTGTTAGTCTCTAAGGTGCCTTTTTATGAAAATCTGCTAGCCATTGCACTCTTTAGAGCAGGGGCAGCTGCAGGGTTGGGGGCTCTATAGCTATGGAGAAGCCTGGGAGAGAATTCCTTTCCCCTCACCTCCAGCTTCTTTAGCCAGCTACTTCAGCTTGGGGGTGGAGGGAATCAGGATGGTAGGTAGCTGCCATCATCTGCCTATTTATACATGGGGAAACTGAGGCAAACAGAGGCGGAAGTGATTCACCCATAATCACTCTTCAGGCCAGTGGCAGAGCTGGGGCTAGAATGCAAGATTCTGGAGGTTGCTTTGACAATCTTGGGCCAATTCCCCTTCTGTAGTCCAAAGGACAGCATACACTTCTGGTAGCCAGGACTCCTGGGTTCTAGTCCCATCACTGCTGCGGGCTTACTCTGTGATCATGAGCAAGTCACTTCACCTTTTTGTGTATCAGTTTCCCTGTGGGGGATCACGGGGATATATGTTAGCACCTTTGTCAAGTGCTCTCAGATATATCATGGATTAAAAGCTCTACACAAGCGGAAACAATTTATGAGAAGCAATTCAATTTCTCTTAAGCTCCCACAAAGGGCCGTGTTGTTAAAAATACATCCTTCATCAGTGTTTCAAAGTATTTTAAGGGATGATCCTTGATTTATTACTTGATTTCAAAAGGGGGCAAGATGATACAAATGCTTTAATGACACTCATGCTCACTTTATGATTTATCTTCCTGCAGAAATTGGAGCTTGGAGTTTGCAGGGCTGAACTTTGAGGCTGGGATTTTCAAAGGAGCCTCAGGGGTCTGTGTACCCAAATTCCTAATTCCCTTGTTCTGCTGTGTAAATACCGGGCTATCTGCAAAACTCTCACTCGAGGGGATTCTCAGTGGAAGATATTGCATGTTTGATTGTATGGTGGCCGCCAGACCAGGCATCTTACGTTGCTGAAGTGAATTGCTGGTGAAAGGTGCTAGATTGGCAGCTGTGCTATACAACTTCCTCCGTATCTGCAGACCATGTACATAGCATTGCAAGCTTCTCATGCAGCACTCCTGCACTAGACACTGCACACACAGTGTAAGAGACCGTCCCTGCACTGAAGAACTTACAGTCTAAATCGACAGGACAAAGGAGATACTATTACCCCCATTTTACAGATGGGGAAACTGAGGCACACCAAGAATAAATGACTTGCCCAAGGTCACACAGGAAGACTGTGGCAGAGCCAGGAACTCAGACTGTCTTGAGTCTTATTCCAGTGCTTTCAGCACAAAGCCACCTTTCCTCTCACTGTGTGCCACCTGCAGTGGGAGATGGTTTGTAATGTGGATGCTTTCCCTTTGGCATCCTCTAAGAACAAGAGGCCACCCAATGGACTGAAGGGCAACACATTTAAAATGGAGCATAAATAACCTGTGGAACTCCCTGCCACATGATATCACTGTGGCAAGTTGCTCACAAAGATTTAAAAAAAAATAGACTTTCATCTGGATAAAGAGAACACCCCAGAGTTATATAAAATAGGTGCAACACCTTGAGAAGGCATTGCTTTCTTGGATGATGTCACCACAGAGGAGCCAATCCGCAATGCTGGCGCTGCAGTATGATTTCTGCATGAGCCATCTCACAGAGTAGATCTGAGAATTATGGCACTCAATTATTTCTCCCTCCCCGCAAACTTCTGGATCAGCCATCCTATAAATCATCTCTTTCTTCAGAACAACAAGGATGAGTAGGAGAGATTAGACCAGAAATTCAAGCCCAGGTGATGAATTCGCCTGGAGAACTGCGAGTAAAACTGTCTTCTCCTGTCTGTTTTGGATGAGTCTTTATCGTTTCTCCCTTAGAGGGATCTATTCTTCTGTGTCACTGGAAAATACCCTTCATCATCATAAAGATGCTTCCTCCATGCACCATATGGGAGATGAGTAACCAGCTACAATTAGCAAAACACAGGGGTTGTTCATGCACTTTCCCCGCTGTTTAATGTGCTTAAGAAGGTTAATATTTGCCCCATCTGTGTACACTGTACAAAAGCAGCTGGGGAGGCAATTTAGCAGCGAGTGGATTCTGCCTCCCATCGGCTACTGGATCCTTGTCATAGAAAATCCACATATATGATACAGTCAAACACATTTCAATAATGTTTAGACTAATAGCATCTTTGTGGTTTTCAATCCTGGTACAAGAAAAGGGCCTGGCGTACCAATGCCCTGTGCCTTGTACTGGCATCTACACCTGTGCCAAGTGGGGGTAAGCCCCCACCTTCCAGATTGGGCAGCATTTATGCTCACTTTGCCCTGGTCTGAATGACTTCATGAGGGAAATAGAGAATAGAGCCCAGAGACTCCAGAAAGGGAGATACAGGGCTGGGTCTTGTCTACACAAGAAAGTTGCACTGGTTTAACTAAGATGTGATTTTAAACTGGTTATTAGTCGATTAGGCATCAATTTAAGCTAAGCCACTTTAATGCTAAAATAAGAGCGTCCACATGGGTGTTTCCACTAAATCAGTTTAGAAACCATTATAGGTTAAATTGCTGGAGCATGACTCTACAGCGACAATCCCACATCTAGTTATAGCGCCGTGTCTGTACCAAAGAAGAGGAGGAAGGAGATGGGGATGGCTGACTGGATCTGTCCATCATGGAACCCAGCGATGCTGCCTTCGGTTCACAGGAACATCCCAGTTCTGTCCATATAATGGGAAGATTTATTGCGGAGGAGGAGGGACTGAGAGACAGGGACTAATGTCCTGAGCACAGGACAAGGAGCCAGGAACTCCTGAGCCCCAATTCCAGCTCTTAGATTTGTTTCCCTCTCTGGCCCTAAGAAAGTCACTTAATATCTTGGGAAAAGAAGGATGGTCCAGTGGGGGCACTAACCTGGGATTTAGGAGACATGGATTCAACACCCTGTCAAGATTCCCTGTGTAGCCTTGGTGTAGTCTCTCTGTGCCTTAGATCCCATCCATACAAAGGAGATCAAAGCCCTGCCCTAACTTACAGCAGTGCTGTGATAAATAGTGTAAATATGATGCGCTCAGATAATATGTTAGTCTCTAAGGTGCCACAAGTACTCCTTGTTCTTTTTTCAGATACTACAGTGATGATGGCCAGATAAATACTTCTCTGTGCCTCAGATCCCCCACATGCATTATAAGGGTAACACTGCCTGGCTCTCAGTCACAGGAGTGTTGTGTGGATAAGTCAGTTAATGTTTGCAAAGTACTTGTTCTTTATCCTCCACCATAGAATATCAGGGTTGGAAGGGACCTCAGGAGATCATCTAGTCCAACTCCCTGCTCAAAGCAGGACCGATCCCCAATTTTTGCCCCAGATCCCTAAATGGCCCCCTCAAGGATTGAGCTCACAACTCTGGGGTTAGGAGGCCAATGCTCAGACCACTGAGCTATCCCTCCCCACCAGTTGCATCCTTTTTGACACCCCAGACTGTAAACTCTCTGGGGCAGGGGTGGTCTTCTTTCCTACTTGTCTGTACAATGTTTAGCTCAGTAGGGTCCTGATGATCCTTGATTGGCATACCTAGTGGTGCTGCCATAACAGAAATAAATCCTCCTCATTATTACAGAGCCACACAGGTATTCCATCATATTGAATATTAATAGTAAATGATAGCTGCTCTTAGTTTAATATGTCACTGACACATGCAGTTTAGGTCACCCATTTTGGAGTGTGACCAGGCTTTCCCCTGCGTTAATGAACCCTCCTGTTGCCAGTCAGGAGAGACCGAGTTCTTTGCAACTCCAAAGGGTTTGGGGCAGACTTGGTCAGGAAACTTTTTGATGTAATGTTTTTTCGTTGCAAAATGATGATTCATTGACACTAAAACTTGCCCCGGGAGAGGGTAACTTTTGACAAATTTCTTGACTCAAAATTATAAAAAATAGAAGTAAAAAAAAGAAGCTTCAAAATGGACATATTGACGTTTTCTAAATGAAAAGTTTTGTTTTTCTGGTACAAGATGACTTTCCCTTTTGCAATTTAAACTAATTAGAATGTTTAAAAATGGTCAAAATTAAAATGAAAAGTTTCAAAATGATCAAAACAAAACGTTTTGATCCACCTGAACCAAGACATTTTTCAGATTTTTGTTTTGTGAAAATTTCCAATATTTCAATTTTTCAGCCCAGTTTGGGAACATTTTCACAGGCTGGGAAAACTGCTTCCCACCCTAGGTCTAACTGGGCATTCAGCATTGGTCTGCTGCCTGTCAATGGCCTGTCTACAGTTGGCATCAGTGCAGGGCTGGGCCATGGTGGTGATGGGGAGTTTAAAACACAGGGAAACATTTCTCAGTCACTTATCAAAGTGGTGAGGCAGGGTGCCACTTATAAAACGCACACAAGGGGGAATCCCTACTGTTCAGCAAATTCAGCCCCGCTTACATCCAAATTCAGCCCTTCCAGGCCACAGCACCTATGGGTTGAAGCAGGATTTAAGTGCTGTCTAGGGCGTGTACTGGTCTCTCTGCACAGGGATAAATTTCACCCTCCCAGGTCTCACACAGGCCCTATTTTCTATCCGCCTAAACCCCATGATAAGGATTGAAAAGGGGCTTATGCTGCCCCCAGGGCCTTGCACGCTGGTCAGAATGTGGTTTAAGCCCCCTAAAGTGTAATATTGCTTCGCCCTGTCTGGGGGAGTAAACCACGGCATGAGGGGAGTTTGAAGGGAGGATGAGCGAGAGGAAGGGAGGGACAGTCCCAGGCTGTGATCCCTTCAGGCCTAACCTAATCACCATCGCTCTGCATTATTACCCTGCCTAACGCGGCATGCTTTTAAATAAAATATGCAAAGATTTCTCAAATTATTTCCCTAGGGGCGAGTGCGTTTTCTATCTTCGCTCGTGCATGTTAATCTGAAAAATGCAAATTCCGCACACACACACCCATCTGTTGGGGCTTGGCCATTTATTAACTTTTTTTTTTAAATGTGACATTTTTCTTCCTTTTTTTATATGAAAAAGCAATGAGTTTTGTTATCTTATCCTTTTTTTAAATTTCATTTGAAGAAAACAGTTTTTAATAGATTAAAAAAAAATAAAAATGGCCCTGAGGTGGCAAGGATTACAACTCACTTGATACCAGAGTTTTAATCAGAGCTTGGTTTTACTGGAGATTACGGCTGCATGGGTGCCTGGCCTGTTCTGGGAGGAAATTCTATAGTTAGAGGGACATGATATTTTTGGGGCCTAGTTTTGATTTCCTGGCCCCAAGCCCGATAATACTGAAATACAAAAGACTCAAGATGTCCCTACTTTGTTTACGTATTTTTCACACACCAAACTCTCAGCGTATGAGTAGTTGAAGTCAATGAGACTTCTCCATGTGTAAAGTTTGTACAGCGCCTAGCACAGTGGGGTCCTGGTCCATGACTGGGACTCCAAGTGCTACCACAAAACATATGATCAGCAATAATAATGATGATAAAGTAAAGCACTTCTGCAACCTGCACCTACACAGTGCCTCTGTTCCCTCTAGAATGGCTGGACTCCAGAGAGGTGTATTGGTTTGCTATGGGCTTTTGGCTCAGGCAGCCGAGGTTCTTGCTCTTACATCCAGAGGTTCCAGGTTCAAATCCCATCTATCAGTGGTCCGCTCAAAGGTGTGACATTACAATTGCACAACCAAAGCTGAAGGGCACAAATGTTTTGGAAGGAGAGATGGAGGATGCTCAAGTGGGTAGGGCACTAACCTAGGACTTGGGAGACCTGGGGTCAAATCCCAGACTTCCTTTGTGACCATGGGCAAGTCACTTAGCCTCTCTGTGCCTCAGTTTCCCATCTGGAAAATGGAGATAATACCGCGATACATCACAGAGGTGTTGAAAAGGCACCAATAATACCGCCTGTGGGTGGGGGAGTAGGGTTGAGAATTAATTAGATACGTTATGTGATTGTGAGTCACTCAGATACTATAGTAACAGGAATCATATGGGGCACCTGCCATTGGCCACTGTCGGCGGACAGGATACTGGCCTAGATGGACCTTTGGTCTGACCCAGTATGGCTGTTCTCATGTTCTTATGTAAACTAAGATCGACAGATTTGGAAGAACTCCACCCTTATTACAGCTCAGCCGATGTTTCTTCTTCTTGACCTCTGTATTTCCAGGGCTTTAAATGCTTTATTTGGGCCCTGGGTTGGCCACCAGAGATCTAGCCACAGCTGGGCATCCGTATTTGTGCTAAAACACTGTAAATAGGTCTGACATAAATTTTATGGGCCAGCTTTGGCTCTGCTTCCCTCAGCATGCTGCCCCAAAGGAAGGCAGAGGGTGCAACTCAGTGCAGAACTTGGCAGGACCATTTATGTTTAAAGTGTCATACGGGCATTGGGTCACATTCATCCGGGCTGTAGCACGGGTGAAGCTGCACCAGAGACAAATGTAGCTTATTCATTAATTCATTTGCAACAGTGCTTCCCTCGCCCCACGCCCGTTGGAACTAGATACCATTAGCCACCCTTCACAGAGGTGGGAACGAAGCCACAGAAAGCTGAAGTGACCTGCTCAAGACCAAAGGCAGCAAGTCAATGGTGAACCAAGAGTTTGAATCCAATACTTGGCTTCTAATTCTTCTAGGTCACGGACTTTGGATCAGGCCCTTAGATCCCACTGCCTCGCACTCAGGACCAAACCCTGCCCTCACTTGTGTCCCCCACACTGACTTCTCTCCAAGCACAGAATTTATTCCTTACTTGTTTACTTGTGATCAGCTTTAGCTCCAGTGCAGTTTTCACCCAGGCACTGGCTTCAAACCTCCTGAACTCTCGTCAGCAGCCCAATGTCATCTCTAATGATTACAGCAGGACTCCTGGAGCTGGTTGCTAAGGAGGAGCTCACTAATACCTCTTCACTGAGGTCCTAGGTCAGGTCAGAGGCCTAATGGCGAGTGTCAGGGCAAATCCTCTTTTCCAATATTTGGCACAACTTTCAACTCCTGTTTGATAGCCTAGGAAGTGTGTTCAAGTCCCAACATAGGATAGGTCAGGCCTTATATCAAAGAGGATAGGTGACCAGTCAAATCTGAGACCTTATTGTAAAACTTCAGTCTCAATTGCCACTGCACTGTACACTGTGACCAGTCAGTAGTTCATAGCGACATGTCTTCTGACATGAAAGCACAGGCCTCTATTGTGTGAGCTGAAGTAGAACCTCAAATCCTTTTAGCAGCATAGGGTTTATGACACGCTGTTGAGCAATACTCATTCCACCCCAGAGAGGGCAGTGCTGTGCACATACATCAGCCAGTTCCTGACCATGCATTCAGTTACCCATATGGCATGCATGATATTTGTGAACTCCAGACACCGCAGGCAGAAGCAGAGGCCCGGGGGATGTTGGGTCAGAAGGCAGACGACATGCAGGAGGCCTAAGAGCATATCCATCCCCATCCCCTGAGCTCCATCTTTAGGATTCCTAGTCAATGTCATTAAAACAGCAGAGAAAAAACAACCCTAGTATTTTGCATGACAAGAACCTAAGATGACAGAGTTCAGTATATTGAGCATAATTGGCAACCTCTGCCCAGGAGAGGCCCGCAAACAAACTTGCTTGGAGACTAAATTATATCTCAACCCTGTGCCTCCAGGTTATGGTGACTGGGGTTGTCATGTGGGATGTGCGAAGGGGGGCGGAGTAACTGGGCCCACAGCATTCCGGCCTGGACCAGAGCAATGAGTCTGGCTGTGCAGCCTCTGTGCCTTCAGGAATATCAGCGTTCACCTGAGTAATGAGACCAAAAAGGGGGAAAACACACATGAAAAGGAAAGAAAAAACTCTTAGGAAACAAGATCAAAGTCTGCCTTCAAAAATGTTGTCCCGCAGCTAAACAGAAACCTAGATAGCCCTAATTGTAGCAGCTGAACGCAGCCTCTCCAGACAGTCAAGGGAAACAACGTGCAAGAGGTTTAAAAGCAAAGCAGGAGAAGTGGACGTTCTCACAGGAGGGCTCTGGCTTCTGTTCTTGTTCCTTTAATTCCCAGGGTTAGTGTGAGTTACACTGAGGGGAGAGATTTAACCGATGCCATGTGGGATGGGCATGACCAGCAAATGGCATCAGTTAAACTCTGGGTGTGACTGGCAAATGCGTATCTTTCATATTGCCAGAAATACGGTGTACATCTGGCACATGGGTATGTCTGGTGCTACCATACCTAGGCTCTCTGTGGCCAATGAGCACTCCTTGTGCTACCAAACACACCTCCAGTGTAGCCAGACTCACTTGCCTTTAACATTCCATTTATCTGTAGGCCATGGCCATTTAAAATGGCAGCACAAAGTGTTCCAATTCACAGCTTTGGTTGAACTCTTCACAGTGTGGCATCCAAGGTGCCAACACCCACATGAAATGGAGCTAGGCACAAGATGGTTAGAATGAAGTTCTACTCCTGAGGGCATTCTGCGCCAAAAATTAAAAATTCTGCGCCAAAAAATTAAAAATGCTGTGCTCAATATTTTAAAGTTCTGCAAATTTTATTTGCCAAATAAATGTGGAGGCTCAAGCATAGCAGTGGGGATCACAGGCCACTGTCTGCAGAGAAGTTGGAGATCACTGTGCAGCACCCCCTGGGACACAGACTCAGTGGGGAGACTGCACCCAACCCTAACAACCATTGAGATGTCCTAGAAACCCACCATCACCAGCTTCTCCTGACACTGATCCCTCCCCCTACAGCTGAGGAGCGATGGATGCAGGAAGTGCGGGGGGTGGGGGGGGAGAGGTGGGAGTTTGCAGAGCTTCCTGCAGCTGGGGAGAAATCTGGGGGAGGGTCTGACCCAGCCCCGGATGTCGTGTGGGAGAAGAGGAAGTCCCATCCTCCCCAGCCCAGCCGGCATTAGCAGTGAGCCCGGCACACGGTAGGAGCCACCAGCCTGGTCTTCCCCAGTCCTGCCCCCAGCCCCACAGTGATTTACCGCTCTGCCGGCTGTCCTGGGCACCTGAAACATACTGCTGGGGAGGGTCTCAGGACCACTCTTTGGCTTCCCTTTGCTTCCCCGTCAGAAAGTCATTTTTCTGAGGGGAAGCAAAGAAATCTGCGGGGCACATAAATTTGGTGCATGCACTGTTGTGCAGAATTCCCCCAGGAGTAAAATTGAATGAAGGAAAGGTCTGGAAAGAGCCTGAAGCCCTGTCTAATTTAGAGAAAGATGCATCATAGACAGGCCCTGAGAATGGATTTCTGCTTGCTTGTGTTTTGGCATTTCTGCTTCCAATACCCAGCAGTCCCAGGAAGCTCAGAGGCTGCATGAAAATGAAAAGAAATACAAAATAAACTTCCCAAGGACTTATTCACCATTGTCCTGCACCTTGTGCAGCCATTCATCCCCATGCAAAGGGGGAGGAGGAGTCAACTACTACAAAATCAGAAAGGAAGCATTTTACACTGACTTCTCACTGGCGTAAACAATTGCACAAGGTGCAGGGAGAATCAAGTCCTAAATCTTTGCGTGCTTAAAAAATGTCATTTGGTTGGCAGGGTCCTGGGGTGAGGCATCCAGTCATTGGATGCAGGTGTCCAGATCTTACTGCAAACAAATTCAATTCTATACATTAAAAATGAAACCCCAATCTGCTAGCATCCATAAGCATATTTTATTACATCCTGTCAAAGAATCCATGTGCTTCAGGGCCCAGGCTGGAATATAAAACACTAAGCCAAGTGTTTAAAGTTTAGCAAGTCTGTTCTGATTTGACTTTGTTCATCCTCAGCTCAGCTGCAGTGACCTTGTGACCTGCTTCTGCAATTCCTCTGGGATCAAGAGTTATTCACTGGCTTTGGCTGCCTCTGGGCAAGTAAATTCTGTTTGGGCTGATTATCACGCGAAAGGAACGCAGAGGTCTGCATTGCAAGCAGGTGTTTACCTGCCCTGAGCACCTGAAATACTAGCTATCTTCTGCCTCACCTCAGCCTCGCTCCCTCATCTGTGATGTTTAATAAGCACTCAGAAGTCAAGTCTGTCAGGAGAGGAGGTAAAGAAAGCAGTTTTTATTAATTGGATGAGCACTCAGGTCATCCTTAGTCTGCTCAGGATTCTCAAAAAGTCCAGTTTTCTCTCTGTGTAGAGATTGATTGGCTGATCTAGATTTAGATCAGACATGTGTGGAGATATTGACTTGTATCTCTATAGGTACCACATGATATATATGATAATATCTTTTACACCGGGCGTCCTCAGAGTCCTATCACAAAATTTCCCACCCAGACCATTTTTCATCAAAAATTTCCTGAAATGAAAATGTTCATTGATATTTTTAATGTATTTGGAAATTTTTCACTTTTTCACTGAAAAATTGAAAAAAACAAGCAAAACCCCACCACAAACTGAGACATTTTTTGTTTAAATATTTCAGTTTTCTTGCCCCCTCCCACCTCCCTTTTTCCATTTTACCAGTGGAAGAAAGGGAGAGAAAAGGGGGGGGGGCAAGAAAACAAAAACGTTGGGGTTGCAGTTTTTCATTGGAATACAAAAAACAAAAAACAAACAAAAAAAATTCCAAGAAATTTGAGGGGAAAAGAAACATTTTTTCCTGAAATTTTCCTCAAAACCCAATTGGCATTTTGGGCTACCTCTAGATATCAGCAACTTGATACTTATCCTTATATATCTTTTCTTTTTATCTATGTTAATTCCCCCAAGGCAGCATTTTTTACTATGAAATATCTTAATGTACAGTTTGGTCAATAGATTCTGAAACTATTTTTCAAAGTCACATAGATTTGATCTGAGTCCCATGTGTATCTGTCTGGTTGTCTCAAGAGATGGTCACTAACATGACTTAAAATTATAACACTACCTACCTCTTATCTAGTGTTTTTTATCTGTACAAAGGTAGGCCAATATCAAGATCCCCATTTTAGAGATGGGGGAAAGCATACAATTCTCATTCCAGTCCAATTATCTTGTGATTTCTGCCTGATGCTACTTGGACCCAGCACCCTTGTGGAAAACGGATTCCTTATTTATCTTCTCAGTAGCATCTTCTCTGTGAAGCCAGTGCTTCTACTGGTGCACTTCTAAGATCCAATAGGATTACTTACACATCTTTTATTGTCGTGTTCTGCTCCCTTTAAGGATATTTTTCACTGATGATCAGCTCTCCTGGCCATTCCATTCCTCTGTGAGTAATTTGGAGAGGACGTTTTGTGACAGGATAATTAGAAAATCTTAGTGAATTCCTGAAATTCTGCACTTAAGAACTGGAGTCCATTGTCAGGTTATACTAAGGGGCTTGTTTACACCAAAGTCAGAGTGTGTAAACGCTCTTTGTTGGTACTTTGTTGGCACTTTTGCCAACAAAATACTTCCAGCCCCGCGAGCAGTGTTAGCTTTGTCAGCAGGAGAGTGCTCCTGCCGACAAAACCGCGTTCACACTGCCACTTGCATCGGCAAAACTTTTGTCTTTCGCTGGGGGGGGCTTTTTAAAGTACCTGTGAAAGACAAAACTTTTGTCGTCAACTTTGCAGGGTAGACATATTAGTCCATGTTCACTTCATGTTGGACATTGTGGACAAAGCGAGTTTTAGGGAAGGACTTGAAGGTAGAAAGAGTGCTGGGTTGGTGATCTAGGATCCTTATCATTTTAAGGTGGTAAAAGCAATATTCTCACTGTATGTCTTTCATGTTCACCACTATTGCCAGGTGTTGATCTGTTAACTGCCCTGCTATTGTACAGTGCCTTATCTGATTGATACTCTACACAGAGAGCATATTTTTGCAGATTCACCGTGATGCTCTGGATTCTAGATGGTGCTAAAGACACATGGGATGAAATCCTGGTCCCGGTGAAGTCTCTGGCAAAATGTCCATTGACTTTGATGAGGCCAGGCAGATTTCACCCAAATAAACTTTCCAATGGTTTCAGAGTAGAAGCCGCGTTAGTCTGTATTCGCTAAAAGAAAAGGAGGACTTGTGGCACCCTAGAGACTAACGAATTTATTTGAGCATAAGCTTTCGTGAGCTACAGCTCACTTCATCGGATGCATGTGAGCTGTAGCTCACAAAAGCTTATGCTCAAATAAATTGGTTAGTCTCTAAGGTGCCACTAGTCCTCCTTTTCTTTTTCCAATGGTTTGCAGTCAGTTTTGACATGTACCTTTCCTCTCTCTTATATACCGGTGGACTTTAAAGTCACTAATCTCTGTTGCTAGCATTTGCTTTACAAACCGGGCACCGTTTCTTTCTGCCTTGCTTAGAGAGTTCCGCGGAAGTGCAACAGGCTGCAATTTCTGCATAAAGCATCATGCACCTTATCCGATGGAAGATGCATCTCCTAACAATGCAGCTAACTTATCAGTAGTTAAAGCCTAATATGTGAAAACCGAGGATCAGTGTTTTTAGCATCTGCCAGCGACTACTTGAAAGGGCTTTTTGATCAGACATTTACAGCGAAACAAACATTGTCCTCTCCCCATAAATCTCTATATATCTGCATTACCTTGTGGAATAGGAATTTTGACTACTGATGTGGCCTTACCTGGATCATCAGTTGAGCCATCTGCTCAATTTGGGTCTGATTTTTCTACAGTTATGTCTACACTTTGAGTGGGGGGTGTGATTCCCAGCTCGAGGAGACATACCTGTGTTAGCTCTCTTAGAGTGTAGCTAATGTAGCATGAGCTGTAAGAGTGCTTGCCACCCCAGGTACACGCCACTGGTCCCGGACAGGTAGATACTTGGGGTGACTAGCCCCTCCCTTGGCTCACATTGCTACAGCTACACTCTATTTTTAGCATACTAGCCTGATCAAAGCTTGTGCAAGTATGTCTCCTCCAGCTGGGAATTATACCCCCCAGCTCGAAGCACAGACATACCCTTGTACTAACACCTTTATACTACCAGAGCGGTGTAACGGGGCCTTAGTGTAATTGAGAATTCAGGTCGTCATCTCCAGTACAGAGAACATATTTCAGCTTCTGGATTGTGGCCAATTTTTGAGTGAGAACAGGCTAACGTCTGAGGGTTTCATCGTAAGTTCCTGCTCCAAAGTGTGACATGTAGTGCTGCAGAAAGCTACCACCTTGCACATCAGATGTGGCTGTATTTTGGTAGTTGAGTGAATTGAATCCTGTAGTTATAGGTTCAAATTTGCTTCGGGATCTTTTAGAATGGGCAGCGCTGGAGGAATTGAGATGTTCTTTACACCTCCTAGTGCCTGGAGGATCCTTGAGAGGTGTAAATTTGCCACCCTTGTGGCTGTGGGTTTTCTAAGGGATTATTCTTGCTGATCTCTCTCTCCCCAGTTTAGCTAGATGATCCTGGCTGGACATTTGAGCAGAGAGGAAGTGAGGGTGCAGGCTTGGAACCCTTTGTATTAAATATAGTTTCATTAAAATAGTTTTCTCTAGACATTTGAAAGAGAAAAGCCAGATAAAAATCATGGCCAATTACCTGGATATGGAACAGATTAGAGAAGAATAAGATATCCATGAGAAATGGTTCTGAAGAGACACAGAAAAGAATCTGTGAAGAGCCACTGGGAAAAATCTCTATTTTGGTGAATTGCAAAGGAACTTCATACCCAAATCTCTCTCATGTTCTGACTTTTAACTTCCTTCTGGAGGAATAAGTCACAAACAAAAAACCCAACAATAAATCATGTGTATCTCAGAGGTATCTGTGACTGGAGGCTGTCCGTCTGCTGAAAGTGTCCGCCTATCAAGACACGAACGGGTGTGTGAGTTCACGAGCAAATGGAGGTGGGGTTATCTGTGTGAGTGTGCAGACCTCTTTATGTAGGTATGATTGGAACTGCATGTGTGTCTGTATGAATACTATGTGGCTAAGTATGTTATGTAAGGTTCTGGTTAGAGTGAATGCAGCACTACCCTCTGCTAGATGGAGTGTCAGACCTGGTCATCGCATGCGACTGTGTAGCCTACAAAAGAAGAAAGCCTTAACTACAGCAATTAATGGAGGATTTTTCTTTAGCACAAGTGTTCTGGAGTTGAAAGAGTCTGTGTCACATGTCTGCAGATTAGTTGGCAATCAGGATGTCTGTATGTACCCTGCCACAGATGCGTTACTGAGACTGGATCTGCCTGCTCTAGGGTGTGGGCGCCGGGTGCATGTATTGGGCTGTGTGTGCATACAGTGTGTGGGCGCCGGGTGCATGTATTGCGTGGCTGTGTGTGCATACAGTGTGTGGGCGCCGGGTGCACGTATTGCGTGGCTGTGTGTGCATACAGTGTGTGGGCGCCGGGTGCATGTATTGTGTGGCTGTGTGTGCATACAGTGTGTGGGCGCCGGGTGCATGTATTGGGCTGTGTGTGCATACAGTGTGTGGGCGCCGGGTGCATGTATTGGGCTGTGTGTGCATACAGTGTGTGGGCGCCGGGTGCATGTATTGTGTGGCTGTGTGTGCATACAGTGTGTGGGCGCCGGGTGCATGTATTGTGTGGCTGTGTGTGCATACAGTGTGTGGACGCTGGGTGCATGTATTGGGCTGTGTGCGCATACAGTGTGTGGGCGCCGGGTGCATGTATTGTGTGGCTGTGTGTGCATACAGTGTGTGGGCGCCGGGTGCATGTATTGGGCTGTGTGTGCATACAGTGTGTGGGCGCCGGGTGCATGTATTGGGCTGTGTGTGCATACAGTGTGTGGGCGCCGGGTGCATGTATTGGGCTGTGCGCGCATACAGTGTGTGGGCGCCGGGTGCATGTATTGGACTGTGTGTGCATACAGTGTGTGGGCGCCGGGTGCATGTATTGTGTGGCTGTGTGCGCATACAGTGTGTGGGCGCCGGGTGCATGTATTGGGCTGTGTGTGCATACAGTGTGTGGGCGCCGGGTGCATGTATTGGGCTGTGTGCGCACACAGTTAATCTCTCTGGCTATGTGAAGAACCAGTGACCTGCACTGGCTTTTTCTAAAACATATTTAGTAAAATGCTCAGGATACAGATTAATGTTCCCAGCAGGCTACTTATTGCATTTCTCTTGCCTTGGAAAGGGATCTGTGGGTGCCGTGATACATGAGTTGACAGCTTTGCCTGATCTTGCTGTAGCTTCTGCGCGTGCTTCTCCATCCATCTCTGAAACGCTACCATGTAATCTCTCACAGCCATGCTCCTAAGGCAATAAGTCCTTGCCCAGCTCCAAACAAAACCTATGCACTTGTCCTGGAGGCAGAAAGTCACCCTCTGCTGGGGGCTAGTATTATTAACTAAAAACTCATTCCAAAATAGCACTGCATGAAATCCCACCTAAGCCACAGGCATGGCTGATCCTAGGGCTTCTTCTTCCCCCAACCCATATCATCTCCTCTAGGCTGAGCAGCCCAGAGATCCTATTCCAGACCCTAGTTCCCTCTGCTAGAGGGCTGCTGCTCCCACCTCCCTTCTGTTCAGGGTGGAGTCAGATGAACCACACCTGACCCCAGTGACCAGGTGTTGATTAACCTAGAGCTCTCTGCAGGGCTCCAACCAACAGCACTAACAGGAGAATCCTACCTCCCCAGCCTCTTGTTACAATCACTAAGGCTATGTCTACACCATGGACCTCACAGTGGTCTCCTGTGTACCTGCTCTGTGTAGAGCTTTCCCACCTGCATAATTAAATCACCCCCAACAACAAAAGTTTTGCTGACAAAAGTGCTAGTGTAGACAAAGCCTAAGAGACCTCTCCATGCCTGCTGGCTCAGCAGCTCATGGGCTGGTAATGGGGGGTGGGGGGGCAGGGACTCCCTTTCCTCTTTCACCAGCCGCGGAAGTGTAGCCCTCTGTCAGTGCGCACCTGCCCCCTGACACACAGTGGCTGATTCTCTTTCGGCCCCCAGCTAAAGAGGTGGCTGCGTTCAGCTCTGGAGGTACCTAGTTCAATCCATGGGGCGTTGGCCAAGATGGCAGCCACCACCGAAGAACGTTGCCATTGCCAGTACACGCTGATGAGTGGGGACACTGGCCTTCCCAGGCCAATACTGCCCTAGCCGTGCAGATGTGAGAAGAAGGAGCTGAAATGTAGATTGATCATAGCCAAGGAGGGTCTGGAGTGGTGCACTGTCCATTCCTGTTACTTTTCTTCTATAAGGACACCCAAGGGTCGAGGGGAATCATTACCCAACCAATCAATATGACCGGGAGGAGAAATCTGGACCCATAACACCCTTCTTGCTGCACCCCACCGTCCACTGCCTACTAACTAGAACAAGATCGGATCCCACTTGGTAGGACCGGAGTACCCTACCCGCTGCCGCGAAACAGAATAACAACGCTGGCCCTTTAAGAGCAAGGCTGGAGTCCTTTTTTTTCTTGTTAAAAGATGTCTGCGAGGGGAGCTGCCAATCTGAAAAATGATCCTTTCTTTTTTCCATTTTCTTCGTTCTTTCCTTCTAGCTTGTGCTCATCTGTTCAGGTGAACCGCAGGCACATTCATTAAATCTTTGTCTTTGACACCTCAGCTGCTTTGGAGCCCTGGGCTTCTCTTTCTCTTTCCTTTCTGCCTTATTTTTTTCTCCTTTCCCCCATCTCTAAGCTCGCCTGATCAGCACACTAAAAGGCTGCAAGAGAAAGCAGCAGAATAGTTAACTAAGCATAACTTTAACTCCAACTTGCTGAGTGGTCAGTTTTACATATATTGATGTAAACAGGAGACTGGTTTGTTGGGAACATGAGTTTCATTTTCCAAGCCCAGTTGTTTGCAAACCGCATGCAGGTCCCATTCGGGATCTGGGCACCAGGGGCACATCCGGGGTAAGGTCTGGTCTGGCAGTGGCGGGATGTATCTCACTGTGATTCACTAGTGTAAGGAGTTCGTCTGGGGGTCGGGAAAGGCTACGTTTAGTGCTCACAAGAGTGAAGGTCTGATTACTTGAAATCATCATCCCAAGCCCCTCAGAACTTTGCAGGCCTTCAAAATCCAGTTCTGGGTCTGAATTTTAGAATGGATCAGACTCAAACCCCAGACCCACGCACTCTGCTTATAAACCTCCACATCATGTGACTTCAGCCCATCTTGAGTGATACTACCGACTGAAGCCAGGTATACTGCAAGCTCTAGACAATCATCGTACTGGCTTGCTTGCTTTTCCTCCCTCTGTCCCTCGTTTAGGGTGACCAGATGTCCCGATTTTATAGGGACAGTCCCAATTTTGGGGTCTTTTTCTTATATAGGCTCCTATTACCCCCACCCCCTGTCCTGATTTTTCACATTTGCTGTCTGGTCACCCTACCCTCGTTGTTTTTCTCTCTTTCAGACATTCATGCCGAGATGTCTCCCTTTTCCAGTCTCCTGGGTTCCTGAATCCAGAACCAGCCGAGAGGCCTCCTGCGTTCCCAGAGTTTCTCCTTGGAACAGATGCCAAGGCAGCCAGGTTTTTTTCCTGCCAGTGCAGCAGGTTCCTCTGTTGTGGCATGTGTGGTTGCAAATCCTTTATGTGTAAAAATCAGTTTGGCTCCAGACTTCAAAGTGACCCTCTTGTTCTGGGTTTGGAGCTGAACAGTGGACTCTATGAGCGTTTGGGCCCTCTTAGCTGAAATCACAACAATAAGATCTTGACCCATGAGGGCTAACGTCTGGATTGTAATGTCAGAATTTGCTTTGTGACCATAGAAAACGAAACCACAGGAGAATGAGATAGTCACAGCTGGGTTTATGCATGGGCTCACTAATCCCCCAGTGCAAAACCCACTCTGCAGCCACAAGCACTGTGAACCCTGAGAAATGCGTCTGAGTGTATGCAGAAAGTGTGTGTGTGTGTGTGTGTGTGTGTGTGTGTGTGTGTGTGATGGGGGTATCTGTGATGGATGTGAGTGCTTGTGCAAGTGTGGTTTATGGGCTACGGTTACAGGACGTATGTGCTGGATGTGAATGTGACAGGAGTGTGTGGGGAATGTGAGTGGGGGCAGGTGTTTGTGCAAGAGGAGATGCATGTGTGTGAGAGGGGTATGTGTCTGTGATGAATGGGTTTAGGGGTGTGATGTGGGAGTATTTGATATGCACATGGTATTAGCAGGGTCCTTGTCACTGTTAGTTAATCATTCCCCCTCTAGCTTCTTGCTGGGAGAAAAATGTAGAGGTTTTAGCTTACGAGAAAAAACAATTATGATCAAGGGTGCGATCATTCCCAGAGCTCCCAGCCTGCAGAGGTGTGAGTTGATTTTAAGAGTCTGGAGAAATTTTTTTTTTTAAATGACCACCCCAGATTTCAGACATTATCGATGGGCATGTAGGAGGGCAAAATGGTGCAGTTCTACGCACGGATAGTGCAGTACACCAGCAAAAGGGTGCCACTGACTTTCAACAGGACTTTTGCTCCTCAATCACTTAGGAGTTTCTGAAATCCCACCCTGACTGTCTGACATAGAGTTCTGGGAATAGTTTGTAACAGGTGATTTATACAACCAATTTTGCCTCTCTGTGTCTGCAATTTCCTGCTATATTGTCAGTTTTCCTCCTTATAAATATTTAATAATCAAAATTACAATTTGAACTGTTCTGATTGAATGTATAGTCACATGGTATCATCTCTGTTCCCTGACTGGATAAGCATGCCTCTTCAAATCCTCTTTCTGGTGGAAATGCACATGAATATGAATTTGAAAGTCACTTCCCATGAAAATTCTGCAACGTTTGCTTAACATTTGTTCTTTCAGCAAACCTTCTTGCCAGCAAACTCTTTGGCTAGAACAAACATGGAAAGCAAACACAAGAGTTGAAAACACAGAGGAAGCACATTTGTTTAAAAGAAGAATCCAGATGAATGTTTAGGAGGAAAATAAACCACTATTCACTCAGCTTTTGTCTCAGCTTGTGTCTGGAAGTGCAGATTGGGGGAATGCAGGTCAGGGTTAGAAATCCATAGACAAACAGCTGGAGATATAGATATTCATTGGCAGGACTGGCATAGCAATGAGTGGCTGTGGGTCTGAACTGAGATGCACTGGCAGAGTCTCACAGGGAACATTGCCCAGCACCTCCCTGCACCTTCCTTGTTTCCATACCTTTATTTTAAGAGACACAAAATTAAACCCCAAAGTTTCAAAAACAAGTAAAATCTGAGGATGCTGAGTCTGAGACGTGCATATATTTGAAGTGACTGAAGTGCATACAATTCAGTCCCATTGCAGAGAACTCAGTTATCTGGCAACACCCTAATCAATAGATGGAAAGAACCCCAAGTGCACCCAATTAGACAAGCCACTGCCAAAATGCTGCCAGGACTGGGTGCAAATCCCATAGCATCAAACTGCAGAGGGCTTGTTACATTCCTTAGAGGGTGTGATGGTGACTTTTCTTTTCAGCCCCAGCACTTGCAGCGACACTGAGAGTGCATCCATGTCTGAGATCATAGAATTATAGAATCCTAGCATTAGAAGGGACTGCAACGGTCATCTAGTCTAACCCTCTGCCAAGATGTAGGATTTGTTGCATTTAAACTATCCAAGATAGATGGCTCCAACCTCCTTTTGAAAACCTCTAGTGAAGGAGCTTCCACCACCTCCCTAGGCATCTGTTCCATTGTCCTCCTGTTCTTCCACTTAGGAAGTTTTTCCTGAGATTTAATCTAAATCTGCTATGTTGTAGTTTGAACCCATTGTCTCTTGTCCTGCCCTCTGTGGAAAAGAGAACAACTTTTCTCCATCTTTTTTTATGGCAGCCTTTCAAGTGTCTGAAGACCACTATCAGATCCCTTCTTAATCTCCTTTTTTTCAAACTAAACATACCAGTTCTTTCAGCCTTTGCTCATATGGTGGCATTCCACCCCTTTGATCATCTTTGTCACTCGCCTCTGGATCCTTTCCAATTTCTCTACATCCTTTCTATACATTGATGACCAAAACTGGACGCAGTACTCCAGCTGAGGCTTAACCAGCACCGAGTAGAGTGGTACTTTCACCTCCTGTGACTGGCATGCTATGCCTCTGTTAATGCAACCCAAAATTGCATTTGCTTTTTTTGCAACAGCATCGCATTGCTGACTCATGTTGAGGTGTGATCCACCACAACTCCCAGATTCTTCTCAACAGTGCTGCTGCCAAGTGAGTTTTCCCCCATTCTGTATTTGTGCATTTAGTTTTTCTTCCCTAAGTGGAGCCCCTGACATTTGTCCTTGTTGAATTTCATTTTGTTGGCTATAGCCCAGTTCTCCAAATTATCAAGATCCCTCTGCTTTTTAGCCCTCTCCTCCAAAGTAGTGGCAACTCCCGCTAGCTTTGTGTCATCTGCAGGTTTGATCAGTATGCTCCCTATTCCTACATCTGGGTCATTAATAAAGATGTTAACACAGCACCGGACCCAGAACAGATCCCTGTGGAACCCCACGTGAGACCTCCCTCTAATCCAACATCATTCCGTTAATGGTTACTCTTTGTTTGGGGTTGCCAATTATGGATCCACTTAATGGTAGTTACCACTGATTGTTCTTAATGGTAGTTCTACATTTCTCCAGCTGACTTATCAGAATGTCATGCGGGACGGTGTCAACAGCCTTGCTGATGTCCAGCATTATGTGCACCACATTCCCCCTCTCCACCAAACCCATCGTCCTGTCAAAGAAGGAAATCAAGCTGGTTTGGCAAGATTTGTTCTTGGTAAATCCAGGTGGGTTGCTAGTGATCACCTCTTCGTCCTCCAGGTATTCGCAAATTGAATGTTTTAGACATTGCTCTAGTAGGGTCCCAGGTACCGAGGTCAGGCTGAGTGGACTGTCGTTCCCCAGTTTCTCCTTTCCCTCCTTTTTAAAGATGGGCCCCATGTTAGCCCTTCCCCAGTGGTCCGGGACCTCTCCTGTCATCCATGAGATGACAGAGCTGGCTTCCCCTGCCATCCCAGCAGCTGCTGCTAGATCAGGAGACAGCTTCCTGGGCATGGACTAGGTGAAAGGGCTGCAACAGCAGATAGTGTGCGAGGTTAAGGACATGCTGGCAGAGTAACACCTACCCAAAGCTTGGGGATGCACTCAGCCAGCTCCCCGATCCTGTGCTCAGCAGGCAGCCTAAGGGTCATGGCTAAGGGAGCTTAGTTCGGCCCCAGTTAAATCCTGTTATGGGTCCTTCCCTGAAGGAGCTCTTTCCCTCTTTGTAATACCACTGCTGGCACTCCCAAGACAGACCTAACCAAATCTGCTCAGCACAGGCACCCTGGAGGGATGCCCAGTCAATGCATCAGCTCTCCTTTCTGCAGCCGTGTATCTTTGCACAGCTCTGTTTCCCTGCCTCCTCCACCGCCCCAGCCAAATAACACCATGATGATGAGCGCAGTGATAGATAGATAGATAGATAGATAGATAGATAGATAGATAGATAGATACTGCATGATAGTACTCAGTTTGTAAGCTGAGCAACATTTCTGGGATCATGGTGCCATATAACATCCATGCCCACCTGGGAGCTCCTGCCCCCTTCAGGAACTGTCTGTGTGGCTCAGTGGGAAGGGCAGACCCTGGAAGATTTGCAGTTCGGCCAAGAAGGACATAGCTCATCTCTGTGAGTCCAATGCTCCATCGTCTCCGGATCCACTTCTGATAGCCTTCCCTGAGATGATCAGTGCTGGAACAGGGAGATAACCAAGCCAGCCTGCTGTGAGAAACACGATTGGCCTCCACTGTAGCTGGCCCAGGGCTGGTGGCACTGAAAAGACCAGTGAGTAGAACAATGGAGGTGGTTGGCTGGCTTTTCTCTCTCTGACGCCAAAGGCAAGTCAAGCTGGACGGGCTGCAAGGTACAGCAAGTGGCTCCTACACTCTCTGGCCACTGAGCCTTCCAACTGCAAGCCAGGAAGCTCTAGTTGGTTTCTGTTTGGCTTTGTGTTTTTGATACAAACTCAACCTGTTCCCGTCTGAGATAATAATGATGGCAAGGGGCCTTGGCAGAGCGAGGCAGGGCTGGGATGATGGAATTAGTAGTGCTGAACCTGAACCAGATCCTTGGAGCTGAGGAATGTAGAGCTTTGAGAAAGTTCAGATCTGAAACAGTCCAAGTTTCAGCCCAAAGCTGGAGTCAATTCTGACTGGTTTAGCCCATTCCTGAGCAAACAACCACATGCTTCACTCCCCCAAAGCTGTATTCTTTCTGGGCCCTGCTTCTAAAGTGGGATTCTTGCGATTGACTTAAATAGGAGCTAGACTGGCCCATCAGCTTTGTTAAGGGAATGTGGGCTCAGGAGATCTTGGCTCAGTTCCTAGCTCTGCTACAGGGTCCCTGGGTGACTCTGGGTCTCTCTGGGCATTAGTTCCCATCTGTAAAATGGGGATAATGATCCTTCCTTTCTCCCATCCTTTGTCTGTCTTGTCTACTTAAATTGTAAGCTCTTTGGGGCAGGGATTGCCTTTTCCTGTGCATCTGTGCAGCATCCAGCATAACAGGCCCCCATCTTTGCTGGAGTTCAAGGCACTACTGTAATATAAATAATAATAAATGGATCCAAACGCCTTCAAACTATAGGAACATACAGCACTTAGCACAACGAGGTCTCTAGGTTCGACTGTAATCCAAATATTAACGATAATATCTGCAGGCAACATATATCCCTCTGCGGGGTCTCAGTGGCATGGCTGGTGCTGAGGGGTGTGGCCTCCTCTGGTATGGAAATGACTCTCCACCGTACAGCCACACCATGCTGACAGCAAGGTTGTGGAGGGCGGGATATTAAACACCGAGGGCAGAACTGCTCTGGGAGGTGTAGCTGAGTTGTGCCCCGTTAAGCTGTGAATTCCTGCAGAGTTTTGTTCGCGGGATAGGCGCGCAGCCTGGTGCCCTGCTCCGAATTAATTATCCGCTGACACGATTTCGCTTCTTTCCCTTTGTGTTATTTTAATTAACAGAGATCTCCTCCAAGCAAGCCAGCTGTCATGTAAATTGTAAAACTGTCAGCATGTACAGGAACTTAACAGGGATTTTTAAAAGAGCATTGCACAAAGGGATGTGCTACTTTGGCTTTTTTTTTTTTAAATCTGGAGCATTTGTAATTTTTTTTTTAAAGCATGAAAATTGTGGGGGGGGGGCGAGTGGATGAAAAAACTCTCACTTTTATTTTACTGCAAATGATATTTTGGAGTGGGGGGGAAAGGAGGGTAATTTGTCCACACACTTTGTGATGTGAGATCTGTTACGCTTTGCTGGGTAACGGGGTCCCTTGTTTTTTCATTGGTTGAGTTTCAGGGGAGCAGTTTGCAGGACGGAGTCTGGACAGAAGTGGGGAGAGCCTCCCCTCCTCCCCCATGAATAGCTGACTTTGTGTTGTTCTGCGATGGGCCCGAAGCAATGCTGTGGAGCAGAGGGGAGAGTTCCGCCAGTCATTTTTCTGGTGCTGCTTTGCCCTGGAGACAGAAGGATTGTACCCTTCGTTCCCTCCACTCTTTCCTCCCCTCTTGGGCTGCTTTACTTGTGCAGTCTCTAAGCCTATTCACTAAGGCTTTGAAGCATCTCCTGGGTTGATTAGCAATTTTGCAAGTTGCTTGTTCAGTCTGACCCCTGTTCCATTGATGGTTACTGCTAAGTAGCATTGTGTTTTTAGCAGACCAAGCCCCAGAGCCTGCACCAAGCCCCAGGAAATGGGCCTGGTCATTGCTGGTTCAGTAGCACTCAGGGGCCAGGGCAATGGACTCCCCGCTCCCCCCTCCCCCAGGCTGTTCGATAGCTACTGTTTCTCTCCACTTGGTGCAGAGGATGAGGGCTGGTGGGATTGTGTAGTCAAGGTTCCACTAGCCACATCCCTGCTCTTCCCTGGGCCCTTGCTTGCTCCTCTCCCCATGAACTGGGAGGGAAGAAACTCTTACAAAGCCCAGATCTACAGCAGACAGGAAGTGGGGACATCTGTGCAGGCTCTTGGCATCATGTCACAGGTAGGCAATAGAATGCACCATTTCCACTGCACAGTGGGCCTTAAGTGCTTAAGGGAGCGGGGTGCATGATTATCCCCAGATTCATTCAGTTCTGAAGGATCTCCAAGTGCTTTGCAGATTTCCTCTACAAGAGTCACTTTGCCCACCACTGACGGGCAGCCACCTCTAGAGCAGGAAATGGCAACTGATTATTGTGCATGAGAGTGACTTTGAATTAGAAAACCTCAGCAGAAGCTCTCATCAGATCAGCTGGGGGAGGCTCCTTTTAGTTCACTGGACACACAGCATGCTGCCTGTGGATCTTGAGGGTCCATCTACAATGTGTAGGGTGACCAGACATCCTGATATTTTGGGCCTGTCCCAACATTATGGGCTTTGTCTTATATAGGCAACTATTACCTACCCTCCCTCCAAAAAGGTATCCCGATTTTTCACACTTGCATCTGGTCACCTTAACAATGCGGCTTCCGTCTACTTTCTTTTCCTTATTGGTTTTGTAACTCATGACACTGGCACATGACACAGGGGGAAAATCTTTGTCTTGTATGTGGCAAAAGGCTAGAAAGCTCTGACTCTGGGCAGACTAGGACTTATTGTTCTATCTCATGCAAGAGAGAAAGAGAAAAGGGTCATGTAGCAAATGCAGGGAGAGGTGATGGTTCGTGACAGGTCAAGAGCTTAGCCCTGTTCTTCCTGCTGCCACACAAGACTGGTGAGAAGAGAAACCTTTTCCTAAAAGCTCCAAGGACAGGCCTGTGAAATAGTTTCCAAATAATAATACTTAGCACCTCTCCCTGAGATCTCAAAGTGCTTCACAAACATGAATTCATCCTGATAACATCCCTGTAAGGCAGGGACATACTGAGCAAAAATTGGCTTCTATGGGGAGCTTTCTTTATACCAGCTGAACACTATTCTGTCTGCCTCAATATTTCGTTGAATTTATTAAGCACCAGTGATGTGCTTAGCCCTGTAGAGACACACAAAAATTGTCCATGTCCTAGCCCAAAGATCTATCTATCACTATGGTATCTGGGTTCTAACTGAGAATTAACAAAAGTAAGTTCACAATCACCAGGAATGGCTTAACCAGTTTCAAAAGAATAAGACCCATCCCTCTGCAACTCACAAACTTTTTGGATTTTCTGGAACCAAACTTCTTTGGAAGGTTCTGAAATGTTTACGTAAGTCCTTCTCCTCCTGTTACATCCCATGACGCATCATTATTATTGAAGACACATTGCATCTTCTGCTCCTGGCTGGTATGGGCCAGAATTTCGGAAGCACGGTGAGAAAGGCTGTTTTCATGATATTTCCAGCCCAGGTGGATGCTGAAAGGACCAGAAAAATTGCAAGAATTCCAGCCCACTAAGGCAAACACTAGGGATTATTACTATTATTATTAGGTATTGTGATGGAGCCTGGAGGACCCAGTCAGGGATCAGGGTCTTGTGCTAGGTGTTGTATGCACATATAAAACAAAGCTCATCGCTGCCCCAATGAGTTTACAATCTAATTAAATTCAGTTATGATGTAAACCAGTGCCACGCCCATTTGGCTTGAAGCGGCACCACTTTACGCCCAGGATAAATTTGGTCTGACAGATGATAAGTGATTTGTGGTTCTGCGCCATTTCTAATTCAGATGGGACCAAATTCTGGTCCTCAAAAGACATTCATCTGGATTTACCCCAGAATCTGACTGGTAGGGCCTGACTCTCCATCACCCTACACCTTGGATCATCATCTACATCTGTGCGCAGTGGGTGTAAAATGCCTCCCCCGCAATTAAGAATTCACCAGTCTGCCACAGGTGGGAACGATTTCACATCTTCTTAGCACAGGTGACCATACAAGCCTGAAGGCCGTGAAGAATCAGGACTATTGTCCAGATAATCATCATATCTTCTGCCCCTGAACTCCAAGGGCCAGCTCCTTAGCTGGTGTTAAAAGTCCCAGCTCCATTGACATCAGCTGAGCTACGACAATTTACAATTTAAATTGACCCTGAGTGTTTGGGCTTCTCCCTATGTTCGAGCTCCATTCACAAGAATGAGATTTTCAAAGACACCAGAGGCATTTAGATGCTCAGTTCCCTTTAAAATTAATGGGAACTGGGTGGCTTTGCAAATTTCAGCCTTACTTCCTAGTTCATTTGGAAATTTTTGGGGGAAAACCCTAAAACACAAACTGGTTTAATTTTTTTCGTGGAAAGATAATTTTGAGGAAAAATGGCTTTTCAGTTGAAAATTAAATTTTCACCAAAAAATTGTTTGAAAGCAAATTTTCTAGTTTTTCAATGAGAAACTGAAAACCAAAACACACTTTTTAAAATAAAAAAAACTCAACATTTGTACCAAAAAACCCACAATTTATTTATTTTTGCAAAAATCCCCTGTCCCAAAATGTTTTATGGGAAATTCAGGTGAAAATGAAAGTAAATGAAAATCTGTACAAATTTTCCATGAAAAATAATTGCCATTTTACAACCAGCTCTTCCCAGTCCCTCCGTAAGACACCTTCTGAGGCACAGCACACTTTGGAAAAGTATCTGACGTGGGATTAAGAGACCTCCTGAAAAATAATGCAATATGATTATTCCCAGGGTTCGTTATTAGTCCCAGGCAGATAGCTTTAATTAGGACCATTTTCTTCTAAACAAACCAATGTGGTGAGCCTCTGTAGTCCTTTTGGCACCTTAGAGACTAACCAATTTATTTGAGCATAAGCTTTCGTGAGCTACAGCTCACTTCATCGGATGCATCAGATGTTACTCTGAAACCTGTAGTCCTTTTGTTACTCAGTATTCTAATCCCCATCATTTAAACAGACAGCAGGTGAGACAAGATCTCCCTTAGGCGATACAGATTTCAAACTAGTACCAACTTCCAAATCTCGGGAAATGGCAGCCATCAAGGTAAGAGCAATCTGCTGTTTACCCCGGAGTCGGAGCTATTTCAACACACAATTACCAAACCCCAGCAACCACCAGAACATCTGAACTTTTATGGGCATAAATATCAAACAGGCTGCCCATGTTTAATGTTGAAACATTCCAAAGAGTATTGATTAGATGTGCTCTCATCAGTAGAAAACATTGGTTTTGGCTCTCCACTGTGTCTGAGCTCTGCTCACATGGGGTGAGGAGTGGCTGGGATGGAGGTTTGCCAGGGAGCCACATTCAACTCCCTTATTCTGTGCCGCCTCGCTCCAGCATCAATGAGAGCAGCCTAAAGGCTACATTCACTTACATCATTGGCATAATGTCCCAAGGGCCATAGGCTAGGGGAGATTTGGCAAAGGGGAACAGAGCTCCGCCTCATCTCGAGCATGCCCCTTCCCTCCCCCCAGCATGTTCCCTCTATACGAGAGTAGGCAGGGGAAGCTGGCACAGGTGCTAGCTATACTGGCTTCCCATCATCAGGGAGTTCCCAACCAGCAGGGGAATTTTTTGCTATCACTTCTGGCCAGAATCTGGCTCCTTTGTGCAATTTGTCTAGCCCATTATCTAAAAGGTCAGACAAGAGAGACAAATTGAAGAGTTTAATCTTTTACCATCTTGTACCAACATTATAATTTAGCTACATCCAGCATCCTTTGTATGCAAAATGAAAAAGTTTTACAGAGGAAGGGTCTGTCATAAGCTAAGGCAAAAAGGGAGAATAAAATAAGTAAGAGCTGTACATTCATTATAATTAATCTGTTTTGCTCTATAGTGACTTTCATCTGAGAGGATCCCAATAATCTTTCCAACCAATCAGCCTTATCCTGACAAAATTGCACGTGCAAATGGCCAGCTGCTCAGGTTTTATGATTATAGTAACTGCATGCACAAATTCTCTCTCTGTGTGTGTGCTTTCACACCTAGTTGTGAAGATCTAGGCCAAAGAATTTTCACCGTAAACTGAAAATCAACTGGGGTTTCGTAAGATCAGGCGCTTCAAATGAGCAAAACGCTGTGTTAATGGGACCCATATGTCTTTGTTTAAAAGCTCCTTCAACAGCAAGAATAACAGATGCAGAACCAAACAAGTGTTGATGAAAATATGGCAGGAGTTCATGCAAGGATGCTCAGTGGACATCTAATTTCTGCAGAAGCCTGTGGTAACCCTACAGCAATCAACTAATAAATGTGGAGGCTAAAAGTCATGCAGGCAGCAAGGATCCAGCTCAACAAGGAACTCAAATGATGAACAGCAAAGAAGCAGTGAAGTGGTCAGGAAACTCTTGAGATAGACCTGCTGGGCAACAAGACATTGGCCAATGCAGCCTATGGCTGGAACATGGGTAGCCAGAATGTGAACGGCTGAAATGACTGGATTCCTCTCTTGAGGGTGGAATGGATGGAACCTCAAAAGGATGAGAGGCAGCTACTGCAAGAGAGAAGCACATGATGGCTCTATTGCAATAGAGACACCTCCAAAATCACTCCTTGGCCATAAGGACAAGTGTTTAGCTTTTGTCCGTATATAATATTTGAAGTGAATTCAGATTGATAGCCCTGGGGAGTGAAGTGCTCATCCTGTCCACGAATGGGTGCAGTGCTGGCTTTGTCCATGATCCGTTCAGTTCCAGGTTTTTCTTTTGTGTCAGCCAATTTCTTCCTTTAGGCGGCGGGGAGATTTGATGATGTGGACACACGTGCCCTAAGAAGCAAACTGAGACCCTGCAGTTAATTTCACAAAGGCCACTAAGCCATCAGCCTAGATAGACAGACAGATAGATAGAGGGGTGTATGGGGATTGATTGATTGATTGATGGGGTATATGGGGATAGATTAGATAGATAGAGCAGGTGGATGGAGAGAGAGAGAGAGAGAGAGAGATAGAGGGGGTGTATGGAGAGAGAGAGAGAGAGAGAGAGAGAGATAGAGGGGTGTATGGGGATTGATTGATTGATTGATGGGGTATATGGGGATAGATTAGATAGATAGAGCGGGTGGATGGAGAGAGAGAGATAGATAGATAGATAGATAGATAAATAGATAGAGGGGGTGTATGGGAATAGATAGCTAGATCGATCCAGGAGGTATGGTTAAGATGATGACAGAGAGGTTTTGCTTTGTTTTGAGTTTGGTTTTGTGGTGAATCTCTTGCATTACATTGTTTTTAATGAATATCACCCTTATCCCAGCCTTGCTGACCATTGACTCCTTGTGTTGCACAATGAAGGGCAATGTTAAACTGAAAATCAATAGGGGACTATATCCATCTTTGATGGAGAGGATCAAACTGCACCTTCCAGCAGACTAAAGACATCAGCCAGCCCCAAACCAAGCAGCTATTCAAAGCTCATGAATACATCTTCCATTCAGGCTGAGCGCATCAGCCCATCTACAAAACTGACATCTAAAGCATGGGTTTTCAAAGGTGCCCAAGGGAGTTAGGCCCATTGAAATTCAATGGGAGTTGGAAGCATTGCTTTTTAGGGTGGAATTTTCAAGATTGTTAACTGAATTTTTCTCTGGGTTCAGACTGGTATTGCACTGGGGGAGGTTCTGTGGCCTGTGTTATACAGGAGGTAAGACTAGATGATCACAATGGCCTCAACATCTATGGAGCTATGAATCTGGTTTGAGTTTGGGATGGAGGGTTAGGTCCTTTCATTATTTGACCCCTCCCAAATCCAAATTATGTTTTGCTTTTAAAACACCAAAAATTGGAAAGCATATTTTTATAAAGAAAAGAGATTTTTGTATCCCAGCAAGGCAATAATGAATGCAAGCCCCAGATGATCTTAGATATCCACAGCATTAAAGTCGGAGCACTGAATTTATACCGAGAAGAACAAACAGGATTTGTGAATGGTCCAGCACAACACTGGATATGCTTTGTAATGAGGCAAGGCTCCTGCTTAAATCCTACAGACCTAGCCATGCTGAGGTTTTAATATAAGGTGGTTTCCTCCCCAGTCCCTGTTTGCCATGCCAAGCAGGTTGCCTTGTCCGCTGAAACAAATGACCTTGAGCAGAGCTGCGGGTCAATAAAATAATTTGCTAACTGATCCATCTTCTGTGGCAAACAGATGAATCAACCTCGACTCCCTGGGCTGTTTTATGTACAGATGGGAGAACCATTAAGTTAAAATAATATGTGCATATACATCCATTTCCATGCAATAAATGGATGGAACTAAATAAATGAGTTTGCATCTTTCAGCATGGAAAAACATTGATGCATTTTTCGACACACGGCCTTGCGGGATTGGATGTGCTCCCAGGGATATATGTCATGGTGTTTTTTCTTCTGGGTCTCCCTCTCTTTTGGTCTCCAGCATCCTGTCTCTCTTTCCCAACCCTCTTCCTTTCGCTTTCTACAGCTTTGTCTCTCTTTCCCTCCCTCTGTTACTCTGTCTCCTTCCAAGCCCCCTCTCTTTCATCAGGTCCACTCCTGGACCAGGGGACCATCTCTTCTAACTTGTGGTTTAGAATGTGTATTGGCTCCTGGCTCTTTGCCATGGTCAAGCTGATTGCCTCAAGTATTCCAGCTCCAGCAACCCCTATTCCAGCTGTCCTTGGCCTTCATTGTGAGAAAAGTGCCAGAGAGATTCCCTATGAGCCATCTGCAAGTCCCTACCCCCCATGCTCCAACCTTCTGATGGCTTGGCACATCCCTAGATTGTCCTTCAAGCAACCCATCCATCCTCAGAGCCCTACACAGAGCATTAAGCAAACAGAACTGCACCCCCGGCTATTCCTTGTATAACACTGCATTCCAGATATGCATCGTTCCTAGCATGCCTAGACTGCTTCCTACACAAGGGCTGAAGCGGAAGCATTGGGATGCAATCTCAGACTAGGCTTCTAGACTTAAGGATGCTTTGCCACTAGGGCTGGAGTGACACCATTGAAACTGGTAGACCTGTTCTTGTGAGATTTCAGCACTGACATAACTAAACTAAACCCCACGGTGAAATCCTGGCCCACTGAAGTCAATGTAAGTTTTCTTGCAGGCTTCAGGGGGAGCCAGGATTTCACCCTTTGAGCTTGTTCTTTGCTTACAAGGTTGTTGTTCTGAAAGCACTAGCCCCACCAGGCAAAGACCTGCTCCTGCTCCCATGGAAATCAACAGGAGTTTTGTGTTTGAGTGGGCCCTAATTGCTTTCCTATCCCAGGGCCCAAACCACTTCCCATGCAAGTCAAGGGAAACACTTGTATTGACTTCAGTGGGAGATGCATTGGGCCCCAGGAATTGGCTCTCTGCTAAACAGACACAGGTAAGGGTGGGGAAAAGCCCAACCTACAAGTCCTCAGGCTGTCAGCAAGACACCAATCTCATGGCCTGTGCTAAAGCTTCAAGCCACTGGAGGATAATGGAAAGAGGTGCTGGAGCCATGTAGGGTCCCAGTCTAGACTTGCCCAAGGAATAACCATCTCTGTACAAATGTTTCTTATTTTACTGATCAGTCACATGGCAAAGCACCAAAAACAAATAAGAAATGGTCATTTACACCATGGGGACACATCAGCCTTTAGGAACCGATGGGGAGAAGGAGGCACAGGAAGAAAAAGCAACCAGAATCTGAGAGCTGAATTATAAACCAGCCAGTGTTTCCAAGACTTAAAGTTCATGCATGCGTCTGGGCTGCATTTGTTTCACAGTGCTGCAAACTGGGGCACTCGGAGGTACAGGAGCAGAAAGGCCCTGAGGCAACCTGTGTTCAGTGAGCCCCTAATCGTGGTGAGGTGATTAATGTCCTTCTGGTCCTGTGCTTCACTGTTATGTTCTTTTGCCTTTCTCCCCAACATTCTGTAATGCTGTCTCTGCAGGTGCCATACGGGTGTGCATGAAGCAAATTGGCTTTTCAGTTGATAGTGCTCAGCTTCCCTGGTGCAGGGAGTAGGAACAGAGTAGACTGAGCAGGAAAAGAGAGGCAAGTCAGGACCCAAACCGAGGGCCTTGCCTCTAAACATGGAATAGAGTCTACAAATTAAAGGGCTTTCAAGGGAGAGCAGATTTCTTATTACGTTTTATAGACCTGAAGGATCCCAACACACTTTACCCAGGACTGGAAATAAAGGCCCTTTGGAATGGAGCCTGCCATAGCAGTAAGGGTGGTTTTGGACATCAAGTGAATCTTTGAGACTCTTGTATCCAAATGGTGAGGCAGGATGTAATTAACTAAGAAATTGGCACGGGCTGCCACGCTAAAACATCTTCCCTTGGGAAAAGGGTGCTCAGGTTCAGTGTGACTCACAGGGAAGAGCAACCCCTGCTGAATCACAAACACCAAGTCCTCTAGCATCTAGGTGCTCCTTGAAGGTTTCCTAGCCAAGTAGTGTCTTGCACAGAGCATAGGCAAGATTACAAGACTGCAGCGTTACCTTCTACAATAACTTAGTGCTGTATGGGATGTTTTGAAGGTAGGCAATGAGTTCCAGACCTGAAATTTAGACCCAAAACCATCCCCTCCAGGACTTGTAACTTGCAGCTTTTCTAAGGGCTGGAAACGTCCTTCCTCTATCATAGCTTTCTGTTGGGATCTGGGACTATTTCACTGCTTGCCCCGGAAGAGTCAGCTGCAGGGTCACATGGGAGTGGGAAGCTTTGCATAACATTCATTAGATATTACAGACACATGTCAATACAATGAGACATTACCCACTGTTTTAGGCTGGTATAAATAAAGTGGCGCCCGGGGGCAGCGCAAACACAAACAGGCCATGAGCAGCCAAACAACTCGACCGTCCCCCAGGTGTCTGAGCAACTACCCACAGCACCACTGCCCCATGTTACTGACCCAGATGTTGCCAATGGGAACAATGGCTTCCACATCTGGCTTTCTCTATTGTAAAGAGCAGGACAAAGCATGATATATTAATCAGGAGTAAATGGCACCCACTGCCAGTGATGGTCACATGCAGGACAGTGCCAAGGGACCTCTGGATTAAGTTTAGAAGTGTGTGCAACAAGAGTGATGTAGTGGTGGGAGTCTGCTATAGACCACCGGACCAGGGGGATGAGGTGGATGAGGCTTTCTTCCGGCAACTCACGGAAGCTACTAGATCACATGCCCTGATTCTCATGGGTGACTTTAATTTTCCTGATATCTGCTGGGAGAGCAATACAGCGGTGCATAGACAATCCAGGAAGTTTTTGGAAAGCGTAGGGGACAATTTCCTGGTGCAAGTGCTAGGGGAGCCAACTAGGGGGGGCGCTTTTCTTGACCTGCTGCTCACAAACCGGGTAGAATTAGTGGGGGAAGCAAAAGTGGATGGGAATCTGGGAGGCAGTGACCATGAGTTGGTTGAGTTCAGGATCCTGACGCAGGGAAGGAAGGTAAGCAGCAGGATACGGACCCTGGACTTCAGGAAAGCAGACTTTGACTCCCTCAGGGAACAGATGGCCAGGATCCCCTGGGGGACTAACATGAAGGGGAAGGGAGTCCAGGAGAGCTGGCTGTATTTCAAGGAATCCCTGTTGAGGTTACAGGGACAAACCATCCCGATGAGTCGAAAGAATAGTAAATATGGCAGGCGACCAGCTTGGCTTAACGGTGAAATCGTTGCTGATCTTGAACACAAAAAAGAAGCTTACAAGAAGTGGAAGATTGGACAAATGACCAGGGAAGAGTATAAAAATATTGCTCGGGGATGCAGGAGTGAAATCAGGAAGGCCAAATCACACCTGGAGTTGCAGCTAGCAAGAGATGTTAAGAGTAACAAGAAGGGTTTCTTCAGGTATGTTAGCAAGGAAAGTGTGGGCCCCTTACTGAATGAGGGAGGCAACCTAGTGACAGAGGATGTGGAAAAAGCTAATGTACTCAATGCTTTTTTTGCCTCTGTCTTAACGAAAAAGGTCAGCTCCCAGACTACTGCACTGGGCAGCACAGCATGGGGAGTAGGTGACCAGCCCACTGCCTTCTTGGTAAAATGCTTTGAGCTCTACAGATTGAAAGCATTGTGTAAGAGCTAGGTACTATTATAGTCATTCTGTCTCTCCCTCTGATTGCCTTGCTGAGTTACTGACCGGATATGGCTGCCATTGGACAGCAGAGGGTCATTGGGGATGACAGAGCAAGAGGGATGGAGAGAATGTGAAGGGAGAAGCAGGGGGAAGGCAGAATGGACAGCCCAGCTTGCCATGCGCTGGATCTGCCTGGAATCTGCTTTGGGTCCGAGCGTTAGGACAAACTTTGGATTAGACCAGTGTTTCCCAAACTTGTTCCACCGCTTGTGCAGGGAAAGCCCCTGGTGGGCCGGGCCCGTTTGTTTACCTGCCACGTCTGCACGTTCGGCCGATTGCGGTTCCCATTGGCCACGGTTCACCACTGCAGGCCAATGGGGGCTGCGGGAAGTGGTGCGGGCCGAGGGACATGCTGGCCGCCCTTCCCGCAGCCCCCTTTGGCCTGCAGTGGCGAACCGCGGCCAGTGGGAGCCGCGATCGGCCGAACCTGCGGACGCGGCAGGTAAACAAACCGGCCCGGCCCACCAGGGGCTTTCCCTGCACAAGTGGTGGAACAAGTTTGGGAAACACTGCTCTAGCTGATAAGCTTAACAAGGTTAGGCACAGATGAGTGCTGGGGAATAATAAGTTAGTCAATGGGACCAAGCTGCAATGCTTATTACTGAGGAGGTAAAAGGTTAACGCATTGTCATGTCAACAAGGTTAACCAACGAACCACACACAAGAGCCATCAACATCTGACAAAGTTAGGTAGCAGAGAAGGCTACTAGAATAAAACAGAGCCCTAGGGCTCATCTATACTCCAAAATTCTACCACTTTAACTTGAACAGAACAGATAAATCAGTTAGACTCCCGAGGGCGGATAAATGGCTACAAAGGTGCTTATAATGGTATAGCTATTCCAGTATGGGACAGGGAATAAACTATAGCAGTAAAAGGCACCTGTATACCGGTATGACTGCATACGCACTAAGGACGACCGTAAGAATGTAATTAGATTTTTATTCGTTATTTATTACCGTAGTGCCTAGGAGCCCTAGCCATAGATTGGGACCCTCTTCTGCCAGGTGCTGTAGAAACACAAAACAAAGAACAAGAGGCCTCGAAGTGTGTCTGTATGTGTTGGCTGGGGAGGGAGTTGGATACTGCTATTGCATAGCCTGTGTGAGGTAGCCCCTCTGTACTCACCAATAACTCACACAAAGCCTTGGACATTAGGATCTCTTTAACGAGAGCAGGCATGTTGACCATATCACTGAGAAAATCAGTTGGCATATTAGCGAGTGTTACTCCAGGGGCAATAAACATTTCAGTATTGGGCCCAAACCGGCAGCCCTTATTCAGCCAAAACTCCCACTGAAGGCAGTAGGAGTTTTGCCTGACATACATCTCTGGCATCAAGCTAACTTCTTGCTTGCTTGCTTTCATGTATTGCCAGCAAGCCCATCACTGTGGTATCTAGATGTCCATTACAGGGTGTAAAAGAGTAAGCATCAAGAAGGGAGAGGAATTATTTGACATGGGACAGGGTAGGATCTGATAATGGGATGGAATTAAGAATAAATATAAGAAAGTGGCATAATCTCTGAGCTGGTTGAAAGTTTTGGGGGGAAATTTTTTTTCATTCATGGAGTCATTTCCTTAAATTAATTTTTTTGTAAAAAATTCTCTCAACATTGTCAAAAAATTGATTTTTCAAGAAAAATTTCATGCTTTTTTTTTAAAAAAAAAATCAAAATGTTAACATATTTTTTTTGACCAAAACCCAGGTTTGTGATACAGGAAAGATTTCAATGTGTTTGATAGAAGAAATTGCAAAGAGTCTACAAAAATTATTTTGAAAGTATGAAAAATGGGTCCATTACAAACACTTGGAAGTGAAGACAACTTAGAAATTTCACTTCTTTTTTGCACAGATAGGTTTTCATTTTTCTACCATCTTCAATAAGATCACAGGGAAATCTCCATCCTCAAAATAACCTCTCCTCCCTCCTTCTCTCTGCTTCCCTCCCATGCACCCAGCACAGGGCAATGAGAACAGTACCTGGAACATTCTTGTATAGATCTCCCCATCTGCAGACCCTGAGCAATATGCATCATCCACCCTCTACTGGAGGATCATTTGCATCCAGATCACTTTGAGACAGCTTGGTGTGACTGTCAGAGGCCCTCTCAGGATGTCAGTGCTCACACTGCAGGCAGGTGACAGCTGCCTGTCTACTCTGTTTTCTCTACCTTTTTCCTTGGCACACAACATGCTGTCTCTGGTGGACATTTGGAGCCACCACTCTGCTCCTCTGCCCCAAATAGCTTACAGTCTAAATGGACAAAACAGACAAAAGGTGGGAGAAAGCAAGGATTATTACCTCCCCTTTACAGATGGGGAACTGAAGCACAGAGAGTCTAACTGTCTTGCTCAATGACACACAAGAAGTCTGTGGCAGAGCGACGGCTGGAACTCAGATTGTCTGAGTCCTAGTCTGATGCCTTAAGCAGAAGATCACTCTTCCTGTTTAGGATCCAGCTGTGGGTTTGGTCCAATTGTTCGAGTATGTTTCACAAGAGTTACTGTTTTGTTGCCTAAAGAAGTGGTTGTAAGAGTGAGGCCGCGACCACGCTAAACTCTCTTGTGAAAATTCACTGAGCCGGGCATGGAGGGAGCTGTTCTTTAAGACACAAAAAAATTCCTACCAAACTTACTCAGCCTTCAGCATGTGCAGCTTGGAACCTACAACAGAACAGGGCAGGCCAATGGGCAGGCCAATGGGCAGACCGGGCTATTCCTTCCCCCTGCCCGCTAGGAAGCAAAAGTCACAAAGAGCTGTGCCAGCCGTACAGGCTAGGAAGCAGCGCAGGACAGAGCTGACTCTGCACTGGAATCGCCGCAGGGAACTTCCTGTGAGCTATTAAAGCAAGTTTAGTAATTAATACCTTCCATGCATGAGAGAAATGAAAGGCAGGTGGGTGTTGGGGAAGTGGGGGGGGGGGAGTGTGGGAGGAAGCAGGGAGGAGAAAGGCACCATTTTGCATACAGTTGGGCTTTTTCTGTTGTTGTTTTTACTTGTTTATTAGTAATTTGCTGTCTCCCAAAGGTTCCAGTGTTAAAACCTCTTGGACAGGTTATTAACGAGTAATTGTCCCTGAGTGATCATTCATTATTACTGTGCCTTTCAAACATGCCCATCCCTGTGGGATCTGGGAGCCCTACAAAACTTTAAGGGATCTTTGCTGTCCTTCTAAAGGAAGAGCTCTCCTCTCCCGACTCTGCTGAAGCTGCTCAGTGGTTGGATCCCAGCGGTTCTAGCTTCTGGTCTAGGTACTTACCTGGCCTGCATTGCTTTAGTCTGGGAGTTGGCACCCAGCATTGGCCAACATTATCAGGATATGATTCACTGAGAAATATCTGTAGGCATAGATGGTCTTCAGGCCAAATTCTGAACGCACAGCCTGAGCAGCCATTATGTGTGCTGGGGAGATCCCAGGAATCCTCCCACAGAGGTCACTCCAAATTCAGGGCTGGGGTAATCGCCACAATATCTTGCATGATATCTGTGGTGAATGAGTGGGGAAACAGCTGATAGATCCACATAGCTGCTACCAAGAAGCAGCCTGTGAAATGAGTTTGGCAGGGTCTCAGGCCATTCCCAGTGCTCACATTACAAAAAAATACCTCTGTGGCCGACATTAATTGACCCCCTTGTCAGCAATCCTGGCAAAAGGTTGAATGGACCATGCAATGTGACTGCATTTAGGTCTGGGCTGAGGCGCATTGACAGAACAAGAAGGAAGCCTGTACTGATACTGTCCACACTGTCTGTGCTCTGTGGATAAACACCAGACTTCAATCTCTGGGGGTGTCAATCTGGTGCCTTTCACATGCAATAAAAAGAAAGGCACTTGCTTCCCCTCTCTTGTACTGATCAGTGTTGTGTGTCCGAAATGGCTATGGTACCACGAACCCATCAGGGACAGAGATCACTTTACACAAAGCAAACCATTAGCTTAAAAGCACGTTTGGAAGGGTTACTGTTTTATGAAAGGGGAAGGTAATTCACGATGTGGCTCTAATGTGCTTTTCACATTATAACCTCCAAGGATGCCTGGATGAGGGTCTCTCTTTCCAAGGCTGTTTGTGAGAGAGGCCTCTTGGTATTAAAGAGACACTCCATTTCAGCTCCTTTAAATCTATTTTCTTAACAAACAAAAGTTTATTTTCTAAATAATAATAATAATAATAAAAATCCCAGCCTTGGGGCTATCAGTCGAATGGCTGGAAGCTCATTCAAGCGTGCGTCCATTACTGTCTCCCTGTTTTACAAAACCTGCTGCTGGCATCCTAAGCAGTTTATTCCAGGGTAATGACTGAAAGATCCTGATCGATGCTGATTTTGATCTTACATAAACACAATGGCCTCTGTTTCCTGGGGAAGCGCGAGGTGTCAGTATTTGGTTTAGAGGGAAAGAGATGGGGCAAGCTCTGCAAAATATACATTTATTTTCTCTTTCTTCAACAGAGAGCTATTTTTTCCTTTCCCACCCCCCACCCGCCCATAACAGCATTACTGCATAGATGCTGGGGAAAGATCTGGAAAAGCCAGGATGTGACAGTTGTAAAGGTTTGGAGACATGGGTGATCTGGATCTTCTCAGCTAAATTGTGTTTTCTTTACAAAGAGAAATAATTGCAGGGGAAACTGGTATCTAGTGTTATTTTCCCACTGAGCATTCTCAGGTATTTTGTTGTTGATTGGTCAGATTAACCAGACAGAGCAGGTGCCCTATGACAGCTGCTGTGGAAGGAAAGACCTTTAGATAATTTGTTAAGATGTAGAAATTTACTTCTACTGGATTTACAGTTCTCGGGGAAATGACAGAAACCCCAGGAAATGACATGCAGAATTTTGAATAACTTTGTTCCAGAACACTGAGAGCCTGTGATGTCTAGACTGTCAATGTCCTCTCTAGGACACAGAGTAACTGTGTGTTCTAGAATGCGGATGACACCTAGAATGTGTTGTCTGCATGTCGGTCCTAGAATAGCCATTCCCCTTTGAACGCAGTGCATCTTTATGTTCCTGAAGTCTGATGCATCTGGAAACATGGGCACATGTTCATAGCATGCTGAGGGCACTTGGAACACAGAGTGCATGTTGCTCCTTGGAACCAAGGTGTGTTCTCAAAAATGCGTATTGTCCCTTAAAAAGCAGCACAGTATTTTGTGCTCCAGAACCCTGAGGCAGTGTTGTGAGTTCTGCAATGACATGGGTGGCTGGGCGTTCTAGAACCTTGATATAGTTCTTAGAACAGTGAGACAGCGTCCTGTCCGTAGCCTGCCTGGCTGGTCCAAGTGAAGGTAGATTGGTATATGAGGACAGGCGCAAGGTTCCCATCTGAATGGAATTCTTTCTGCTGCTCACTTCCATTTTGGGAGAAGGGTGAGCAGAGGTTTCATTTTAGTCATCACGCTGGATACCATGTTCATTTGGGTAGATGGCAGGGATAGACAGCTCAGAACCTTCCCTTGCACCTCATCATTACAGATAGTTTATGTGTTTCAGTACACACTACCTTGTCCTTTTTCATGCTAACTTCCCCTTGATTTCAGTAGGAGTTTGGCTGTGAGCTGGGGCTCCAGGGCTGTCCCCACAGATACTATTTTGAATTTTCCACCAAACTAAAACAGCTTCCTGATTTGCAATAGCACTTCAGAGAAGGGCAAAATCCTGCCTGTTTTGAGATTTGCAAAATATTGTGGGTCATGTTTGGGTTTTGCTTTCAGGACTGAGTTCCATTTTGTCCAAATGCACAACTTCAGTCTTGGCCCATTTCTAGCTTCTTTGCAGCATCAGACACCAACAAGCAACAAGCAGAATGGCTGAAGACAAGGAAAGTTTGGGACCGAAACAGCCTTAGAGATCTCATCTACATAACATTCAACTATAGTGTCCCATAGACTTTACTGTGTATCCATATTCTGTCTGCTAATCTGTTATCTGACTTCCTTATCTCTGCATCTGTGACCCTGAAACGCCAGGCAAACTTCAGCATGATCAGAAATAAGGGTGTTCTGACTCGAAGGTCATAAGTACTGAGCGAAACTGGGAACGAAATTCCAGGGGGGCAGATTGCTATTGTTTTAATTAAAGGAGGGGCAGGAATGGGGAGGAGAGGCAGAAGAAACAGTTGAACAATCAAACAATGTTTTCCCCTTGTTAAAACAAATAGTTGGAGATATAATTTAAAAGGCTGGAATTGTCTTTTTGAACGAACATTTGCATGTGGATGTTGAGTGATTGACAAATAAAGGGCACTCTCCCCTAATTTAAATATGTTCCTAGTTTGTGCAGAATATGTTAATTTATACATTGCTTAAATAGCCAGTAGCTATTGTCTGTAAAACCACATCAGATCAGGGCAACAGGGCAGTTAATGTACTGGCTAGATGTTATGGCTGGTCAGTGAAGCGATCTGAGCTTCCTTCCACTGGCTCTGAAGTCCTAAATGGAATAGCTGAGCTGTAAAAAAATGCCAGGGGCAAAAACTGAAGTTCATTCTGTCAGCCTGCAGTAGGGCAAGGCATTCCTTCCTATAAGGAATCACATATATACCCTTCAGAGCCAATGTTAGCCTTGCACCTCAGTGAGCGGCAGTGATTTTTCAAGTTCTATATGGGAGAGAGAATAGATTCCTATGGCGATTTCTGCAAACCCATCATGCTCTCTATACGGCTGGTTTCAGGCGTAAGGGAGGGATAGTTAAAATACAGGACTGGGAGCCCAGAGACTAAGATTCTATTCCTAGTGCCGCAATTGATACACTGTGTCACCTTGGCCAGGTCACCTCCTCCTCTCTCTGTGCCTTAGTTTCCTTATCTGATGAATGGGGATCGTGATGAGCTACCTCACTGAGGGACTGGGAGGCTACATTCATTCATTCTTGCCTATACGGATGAATGCCACAGAAATGCCTATAAATAGATAAATACCTAAGAAGAGGTCTTTTGGTTGGCATATATAGAAGATGGGTGTAGCTTTTTGATTCTGTTTTTATTATTGGACTTGTGAATTATCTTCCCCCTTTGACACAGTCAGTTATTTTATTTCCTACACTTTTCTTTTCTTCCTGGTACATAGCACACAGGCGCGACTCGGAGCTCTGCTGAAGAATGGCTGGAAGATTCCTTCCTCAGCAGCATTAAAACTAGGTCAGATGAGGTGCTCTCTGCTCCTTTAGCTGCATTTGACATTGTGCTTTGGAGTGGTTTCTTCCTCTTGATGTTCAAAAGCATGCTGCTTCCTTCCACCTCCGCTCACTCTGCTGTATTTACACTCTGCTGCAGCCCTGTGAACTCAGCTCTGCTTTTCCACACCACGTGGACAGGAGTCCACGGAGTTTGAGTCAGGCCCACGTTCACATGCAGGAGCGCTGTTTTCGGAGGAGGCGTGGTTCGAATTGATTTTGAACGGTATGACATTTAGCAGTGCCAGAGAGTGAACCAGACAGGGTGTCAGATAAACTCACATCCATCTATTCCCAGCGCAGCATTTCCTGTTTTCTTTTTAAATCTTTCCATTATTGTTACTGTTTACATTACAGTAGCACGTAGCGGCCTTGACAGAGTCTGGGGCCTCATTGTGCCAGGCACTCTTCAGACACCTAGTGAGAGACAGTCCCTGCCCCGAAGAGCTTACAGTGTAGACAGACAAAGGATGGGGGAAAAGAAGCATTATTATCTCACTTTACAGATGGGGAATCAAGGCCCAGGTTGATTGAGTGATTTGTCCTAGGTCACACAGCAAATCTGCAGCAGAGGTGGAAATTGAACCTAGGTCTCCTGCATCCAACAATCCCCACCAGCAACCTCAAGGCCTGTATCATGATCTCCACTCCGCTCCTCCCACCCATTGTTCATCCGGCACTTCTCTACCTCCCCTTCCCTCACACCCGTCATCATTATGGATTCAAGGGCCTTCTCCCTTGCTGCTGTTTGCAACAGCCACCCTGTATTTTGCTGCCCCATCAGGGGAAATCATATTTGTTCTCTCTTGTCTTTGGTTCCTCAGGACTCTTTACTTTAGAGAGGAGTTAAATAAGAGGGGCCATGGTACAGGTATACAGTGAATGGGATAGAGAAGGTAAACTGGGCCTTTTATTCATCTTCTCTTATAATACAAGACCAGGCAGATAGGCAGGTGGAAAGACCAGGATGGAAATATTTTGTAAGGGATAAAACAGTGGACCAGATTTTCAATAAAAGCCCATATCCCATTTAGGCACCTAAATGACTGTCACACTGAGAGCTGCGGAGTGCTGGGCACTTTTGAAAATCTGGTCCAATATGTATAAATAACTAAAGGGGTAGTGCCGAAATGTCCTGGTCTCCAGATACACTGCAAAGAGAAACAAAATTAGTGTAGAGTCCTTTGTGTGGAGGACACCCACACTGTGAGCGCGGCTGTCTGTGTGGGTGGATGGCCCAGGTGGAGGTGTGAGCAGGAGTGATTCTTCTGTGTGTGTGCATGTGTGCAGGGCCCTGTGTGTGTGCTATGTGTGTTTTTGCACATGCGTGTGATGGTGGGCGATGGAAAGGGATTGTGTGTGTGGACTTGCATTTATGTATCAGTCTCTGAATGTGCATTTCTCTCTGTGTGTTTCCATGCCTCTGAGTATGTGTATATGTGTGTGGGTGCCTGCACAGGTTTGAGTTTGCGAAGGGGGTGGGAGCTCTGCATGTGTGTATGTCTGAGCTTCTTTGTCTGTTTGGGGAAGGGTGTACTGCGGGGGTTTCTGGGCTGGGAAAGAGGAGAAAACAATAGTGTCTGTGTGCAGATTCCCCTCTCTCACATGCATTATAGACATCACTTTGCATGAAAGAGTCCAAAGTTACTGTCCGGAATACAACAGTCAAACTGAGAAAGCCCCAGAGCTGGATGCAATCCAGCTCCTGCCTGTGCCCCAGTGCCATTTTTGTATCAGCCTTCATTTATAGCTGTGGTTCAGCCGGGTCACTGAAGCAATTTTTAATGCAGTGAGGCTTCTAATTAACGGGATTTTGAAGTTAATTAAGACAATCTTTCTAATCTCATTTAGATCTCTCCTTTACAGTTTACCAGGGCAATGTCGCTTTCGGTGAGCGGCTACGGAGCCCTTATTAACCCTCCAAGTGCACACTGCAGGATCTGTCATGTTTCAAGTCAAGGCACTGGAATGTCATCTGAAAAGATTGACAGATCCACAAACGTATGCTCGTCTGAAGGGATAACAATGCATAGTATGTCTAATACCCCAGCATGTCCAATATTGCATTTCAGCTTTTCACTGCACTTTCCCTAGGAATCAGGGGCTCTAGCCAAGGGGTTGTAATAACAGTGGCATTTAGAATAGGCTTCCTAGTCGAACAAACTCCTCAACAGGTAGCCCCATCAGGCACCATGTTCACACCTTTATCTGGGATTGAAAAAAGGGCTTCAATGCAAATTTAGCATCAGACTAAACTGGGGCAATAGGACTGATGGACTGTAGAGAGCTTCCCAGACAGGATCTGGTTGTGAGTCAATAGGCAAGTCTCCTGGTGTAGTGGGTGTTGTTCTTTCTGAAATGCAGATTTAAGGAAATAGTACTGTATAGGAAAAGGTATGTCAATTACAATGTGTATCATGGTATACTTGTCGAGGCTTCATGGAGCTATATTGTAGCATAAGTCCTACTCTGAGATTGATGCACTGATTTATTGATTTGATAAAATTAGCTCATGACTAAGTCTTTGGGCATTTGGGCACATTTAAAAAATAACACAAAATGAACAGGCCAAATGTCAACTACCTAGCTATCTTATCTGTATTTCTAAAGCGTTCATCAATAAAGTGTCATGGTGGTGACAATTAGTCCCACATTTTAAAGGGTTCTCAAACCAGCATTTCATTTTGTGACTGCAATTTTGTGGGTAGAAATGAGAGCATTAGATGTGTAACTACCTCTTTGCAGCTCTTTAACTGGTGTAAATCCATGTCGTTCAACTGACAGCAACGGCTAGTAAAACCCTTGCTTGGGGAAGTTATTTTAGGACTCATCTAGTGCCAACTACATTCAAAGACCATTGTAACTAGCATGTTTCTGATCCCAGGATGGAACAATGCTTAGAGTCTCACCTACAAGGAATGGAGCACCTTCAATTTCCACTGGGGGGTTAGGGGTGAGGGTGCTGAGCACAATCTAGTATTAGGGCCTTAGAAATACTGGAGCAAATTCATCCTTGGTGTAAGCCCATTGACTTCAGTGGAGTTATGCCTATGATGAACTTGGCCCAGTGTCACCCACATCGGTCTGGCAAGCTGGCAGCATTATGGAGTAACCTTAGTTAAGGAAGCTCCATTTTCAGTTCTTCTGGGGCCTTTCTGTAGATCACTCTCGATTAACTTTCAAGTGATATGATAAGTAGTAATAATACTGCTGCATTGTCCCTAATTATTTTCCATATAATTATGTACCCTGAAGAAACCTTTTAAATAGCACGGTCTCATCAGCGCTCTGGTCCAAGGGACTCATTTGTTTCCTAAAAGAAAAATTCTTGGGGCCAAATCCTTCATCAATCCTTATTTGGGAAAAACTCCTCCTGAATTCAGTGAGCCAGATCCTCAGCACGTGCAAATCAGCTTCAATGGAGCTATGCTGATTTACACCAGCTGACGATCTGCTCACAGAGTAAAAATTCGGAATGGACCTCAGGATCTGGGGCATTGGCAGTATAAAGTATTTTGGGGGGAAAATCAGATGAACCATAATAATGAAAACATTAGTGACTTTCTATTTCTTTTATCAGCTCATCCTGTTTTCCTTTTTCCTTTTTTAACCTTTTAGAAGTGCCCTCTGCCTGATATGTGAAAGACAGAGAAAGGGACAGGCAGAGAGAGATTGGATCTTTTTGGTAAAAAGAAAAGGAGGATTTGTGGCACCTTAGAGACTAACAAATTTATTTGAGCATAAGCTTTCGTGAGCTACAGCTCACTTCATCGGATGTTTTTTGGTGTTTAGCTTTACGTGTTTATGCTTATTTGATTTTATGTTTCTGTTTATATATACCTAGGCATTGTGTATGTGCGTATGGGTGTATCTATCATCTATCTATCTATATTTTTTTAAAGGTGCTGAGTATCCATTATACCCACTGAAGAGAATGGCAGTTGTGAGTGCTTCGCACTCGTAACTGGACAACACTCCTGCTATGCAGTAGGTGTATCTGCAAACTCTGTGTGCACCTGTGTATATATACTTATGTATACCTGTGCTTGTGTATATGCTTCCATAGACCATATGCATTTGTGTATATATAGTGGGATATTGTACACATATCTGTGCATGCAGACTTGGGTACGGTATGTTGCAAATGCATTGTATGTATACCAGCATATTGTGTGTACACCTGTGCACGGTATGAGTACCTTATACATGCATATTGATCGGACACCCAGCATGTCTATATGTGGTACCAGTCCACATATTGTGTATATATCGGTGTATTGTATTTGAGCATGTGTTTTGTGTACAAACTGAATGGCAAGTGAAAACTATGATGTAAGTAAGTGCCTTGTTGTGAATTTAAGCCAAAAGACGGGAAGGAACATTAAGGGTTCAATATGTTCTGAAGGACACAGAATTCACTGAGTAAATTGCATATATGTTTAAATGGATGTCCTTCTCCCACTAGATGTATTAAAAATAGCAAATCTCCCTTTAATACAGGAATTCCTAGGAAGGGCCCATGACACTGATGATCCCATAGCGCTTTCAATAAGAACAGAGGGATCTGCTCTTTGCTGAGATTTCCCCTCGCCGCGCTGTCATTCAGCTAGCTGTCTGCTTCCCTCCCACCGCAGAGCTGGCTGCATTTCAGAGGAGTAGCATTTGCTATAGGAGTATGTCTATACTGCTAAATGCTTCACTGACATGCCCCCCTGAACCCCCATTAAAGTCAATGGAGTGTAAGTGAGCATGCAATTTGGCTTGTACCGTATTAAAAAAACGTGGGGGGGGGGATCCTTTAAGGATGAAAGATGCTGTATCAATTGACATTTCCCCATTATTTTATTTTATTACTTTATTACTAGTGGAGAGGAGGGTCTTGATTTGGAACCCAAAGACAATTAGGAACCGACTTACTTATGTGCTTAACTTTAGGCAGTGTGACCACTCAGAGTGAATAAAGTCAATCATGTGCATATATCTATGTAGGACTGGGTTCATAGAATAAGAAGCCGAATATAGTGGTGTGACAAAGGTCTGTTCCCAAGAATCCCTGTAAAAATCTTTTTCCAGGAAAGGGATGACTCTTTTGAAACAGGTTTGGTAAGCTAGCCCCTGCTTAGTGCTTATGTAACATACACCCATCCCTTCTTATGCACCCACACAACTCTGATCTCAGCCTGTCTCCCTCTGAGCCACGGCTTAAGAATCAGGGACAAGTTTCTAGGATGTAGCAGTGCACATTGACTTGCTGAAATAGTTAATGAGAAATTATACCATCCCCGAGCCCTATACACACACACCACCCCAGAACAAAAAACCCAGAATAATAATTAAAAGATGCCTAGAAACGCTCTTGGAAGAGCATAAATTCTGAAGATGAAAGTAAATGATTAAAATAATTAAATACTTCAAGTTGACAAGCAGAAGCAGAATCTTGCCAACGGACATTTGTCGGTAATTAGTTAATTAATCCTAACACAAATTATAAGCCATAACAAACCAGTCAGGCTGAACACAGCCGGCTGTTCAGAATTAAACTTAAATAAATAAATAAATAGAGAGAAGAAGAAGAAGAAGAAAGAAAAGTTTAAGTTTCTTACAAATTTGAAAAGATGATGCTGTCCAGGAGCTGGGGTTTCCTTGAGAGAGGGGAAGCCAGGCCACAAGGGCTAGATCGCTGGTGTTGAAGGTCAGATCCCAGAGCTCTTATGCTCTCCCAGATGTTCTCCTGTAACTGCTGCCGCCTTTATCCCTCTCTGCCCTTCTCCCACTCTTAGCTTCTTTCCTTCTTCCATTCCACCTCCCCATGCCTGGCAGAACGTCCCATTCCTCATGTGAGAAGCACCTTCCAATTCCTCTTTCAAGCTGCTTTACAACTTGCCCTTGCTTCTCTCATCTGTAATAGCTCCTCATAGTCTTGCATCTCAGCTGGCGTCCAGTGCATTGTATCAGTATGAGTTAGGGCCTGAACCTGTGGAAGAGCTGTGCATCTTCAACTCCCACTGACTTCAACACAAGAAGCTGAATGGGAGCAGCGCCTTCGAGGAGGCACTCAGCAGCCTGGAGGACTGAATACTTAAGGGACTGTAAGTTCTTCAGGGGAGGACCTTTGTCATGTTTCCAGAGCACCCTGTGTCCATATGGCACTCAGTGAAGAATAACAATAACACGTAAGCAAATGCAAAAGCCATGCATCTGGAGAGGTTTATCCCCAGCATAGGCCCAAAGCTATGGATCTGGCACCATGAATCCCATTTAACATCACCTCTGTTCTCTTCAAGAGTATCCACCAATGTAAGAAATGTCAAGACACCAGCTCTAAGAGGGGATTGTAGGATGTTAGGAGGACAGAGGGCCTGGATATGTCTGAAGTGGAATAACTGAGGCACAACTAGAAATTATTTTGCTCTCCACAACAAAATTTATATGCAGCTTTCAGAGAGGAAACATGATCTGGTGGTTACAGCAGAAGACTGGGAGACCGGACTCCTGGTTTCTGTCTTTAGTGCTAGGTGGGAGTACGGTGTGGTGCCTAGAATAGGGGATTAAGGATCAGGACTCCCCCGTGGCTGAGAGCAAGTATGGTCCAGTGATGTGAACTGGGAGCCAAGAATCCTGGGTTCTATTTCCATCTCTACCATTGACTCGCTTGCTGATTTTGGATATTCCATTAAACCTTGCTGTGCCTCACTTTTGACATTGATAAAGTGGGGATAATGATACTGACCTACTTCACAGGGGTGTCATCTGAATTCACTAATATTTAAAAGAGCTCAGGAGACAAGCAGAGGATTATTGACTAAAAGGGCATGAAGACCATAGCATAGCATGGTCAAATCACAAAGGGTGGCCCCAAGTTCCCAAGCAAAACTGACTTCAGAATTCTGAACATAAAGCCAGGCTGTTATGCCCTCATCCGGAAAGCATTCGCAAAGGAAGGGCTAACGCATACACCCAGTTTTGTTCAGGCTCAAAGATATTTAGTACAAATGATACAAGGCCAAGAGGACACACTTGCGGTCAGCGTGGTGAGGAGCTGGCTTGAGCTGGAAGATGGGGATATTGCTTTAACTATTGCAATGGAAGGAGTTTAATGAACTGAACTCCAGTTTCTCACCTCTAGCAACCTTGGCTCAAGTCCAATTTGCAGCCCTAAATTAAGTGAGTTGAGTGCTGCCCACACAAGTCTTAGTGAATGACAGCTCATATGCTGCCGTGTACCTTCATATTAACACATGCAATCAGACCTGTGGATAGAGAAAGGAGCCATCCATGCCTTGTGTCTTCCACAGCACAAACAGCCTCTCAAATATAGAGACACATGAGTAAGTGTTCAGATGGAAAGCACATGTGTGCTCCTCCAATCCTGGCATGGAAACAATGCCATGTGACTTATCTGGCCAATAAAAAGTCAGCATCATAACTTGGCTAGTGAACGGCGAATATAATTCGATCACAGATATTTTTTTAAAATGGCAAAAAAAAGAAAATCATAATTTGTTTTCAAATAACAAAGAAATACAAAGAAATTGTGATCTTCTCCCTGGTGAAATTTGTCAGAGAAAAACAATCACATTGAATTATTTGCTCAGCTACTTAATCTCTCTCTCTGTAATGTGTATATGGGTATATATATGTGTGTGTCTGTATGCATGTATGACTATATATTTATGTGTGTGTTTATATGTGTGTTCATACATAATAGATAAATAGATAGAAATTACATTGGAAAAATAGCTTTATGGTAAAAAATTATAAGGATCATCCTTTTTTATTGAATTTCCTATTAAATGTGTGTGAAATGGGTTCCTGTTTGCTATAGAGCTCCAGTGAAGAGAAAGTTTTATTTTGTGTGTGTGTGTATGTGTGTGTTGTAAGTGTTTTGCATTATGTGAGTTCTGACCTTCAGAGGGGAACAGAAGGAATATTTTCCCCCCTGAGGCTAGAGTTGTCAGTGAAATGTCTGTCTTTCTTAATAATTTCAATCCGGGTGACAGGGGACAGGGCATTTTGCTCTGAACGAACGTTCTGTAAAAACTGTCAGATAGAATTTGTCTCAAGAAACAACATTTCTATCTATTCAGGGTCATAATTACAGACATCTTATGACCTGTGGAGCAGTGCATTTCTCTCAACAAAAAAAGGAACCCTAAAGTATGTGGTCTGGTCTTCCATGCCGCTTTGGATTAATGCTAAATGGATCCTAACAAATAATAAGAATCTCTAGCCAAAGATTTATTTTTCTCTTGTGGTTGTCCAGAATCCTTAATGAACTACGTACAGAAGTGACACAGTGGAAATGAAGGAATATAAAGAATTGCTACACGTTGGATTGGAGTAATGGTCCATTTCACCCTGTATCCTGTCTCCAAACTGCCTCTCCGAATTTCCTTAGAATTGGAAGTGGCCAGTCTTTTTAATTAGCTGAATAAGTAACTAAGCGAGTAGTTAACCAAATAAGCATGATGACGTTTTGATTGTGCTTTCCCCAATTTTGAAACACAGGAAATGGTGAGAAGACAGACATTTCAGTGACCTGCAGGAATTCAAACAGAAGGACAGAGTTAGAGAGAAATTGGAGAGGAAGGTTTGAATTGATGCTGCTGTCTATGAAACATCCAGAGCATTAAAGAAGTCTCCATTTGTTTTGTTAAAAGCTCATTGAGTCTTGATTTCCTGTCTGGTCTGTTCTCAATGGGGAAAAAGTATCAAATAACGGGAAGCAGCTTTTTTTCTCTCTCATGGCTTGATTTCAAGCTTAGCAACTGATTGTGAAATCTGATCATTACACTGGTCTCCACAGACCTCCACAGTTACGGCTCATGCTGCTTGAAACTGGAAATCATTTTTGGACACACTGAACTATTTCACCTCATGCAGCTCTTGGAGTACAAGTGTGCTCTGCACTGTACCTCTCAGGCTCCCCAAAAAGATCAAACAGGAGCACCAAGCTGGGGGATACAATGAAAATGAGTGAAACACGACAACCCAGATGATATGCTTCACACCACTTCTTTGATTTAATGAACACATTTCAGTTCCTTGCCTGGCCCCTACATGGCATAAGACTAGGACCTGCATGAAAAAAGTTCTACCAGGGAAGCTCTCTGGAGAGTGCAGTAGAAAAGTGTGAAGCGGTTTTGTGGCAAAATCCCAGATCGGAACATCCCAAAACTCTGGGAAAGTCTGAATCCAGATCTGAATGCTACAGCTCTCCCCTGTCTATATAATGAACCAAATCAAAGCTCTGAACCCCAACAGTTCCCCAACCCTCATTTGCAGATTTCTTCCTTTCAAGGCTGTAGCAGCACTAAGCAAATGGCCATGTTAAATGACCTTTCCCACTGCATGTTTTACCTCTGGAGTGTTGAGATTGTCCTGCTACATCTTGGTACATGATGGTCCAGAGTGTGTGTCCCACCACCTCGTCTATTGCAGCATCCATGTGTGGAAGTAGCTGTCTTTCTGGAATTAGCAAGCGGCCGCAGTAGAAGCATCTATCTATAGGAGTGGATTGTACTGTGGCAATTCTCCTGCAATGTGCAATGAAACTAGCTTATTCTTGGCTCTTATTCTTGAGAGTAGAGATTGTCCTGCTACATCTTGGTACATGATGGTCCAGAGTGTGTGTCCCACCACCTCGTCTATTGCAGCATCCATGTGTGGAAGTAGCTGTCTTTCTGGAATTAGCAAGCGGCCGCAGTAGAAGCATCTATCTATAGGAGTGGATTGTACTGTGGCAATTCTCCTGCAATGTGCAATGAAACTAGCTTATTCTTGGCTCTTATTCTTGAGAGTAGAGATGACTTCTATGTTTCTGAATATCATTATAAAGTAAGCAGTCTATGTACCAACTTGCAAAGCTCCTTCCTGTTAAAAGATCCTTTGGGATCCTTTGACCCATATTGTGATGTGGGCTTTTTTCTTTTTAACATTTCTGTGTACTTGGCATTCAGGAAAGTGAACGGTTGAGATCATTGGCTAGAAAGAAGTACAGTGCAGGCAGACTTTCCCCCAAACCTTTCCTAAAATACCTTGCTCCTGGCCCACAGCACTGCCACCTCCATTCTAGTTCTGAGCCCACCTGCAGTTCTACCAATGCACTGCAGTCCTGATCTGCCCCCAGTTGACTTGAGCCCCCAGACAGCTCTGTGGATACATTCCAGTTATGACCTACACCTGCTCTTGCTACTCCAGTCCTGGGGCCTCAGTTGAGTGAAGGTGCTAATATGGTGTTGGTGTATGGTGTTGGTAATATGGTGTTTAGTGGATTCATACCAGGGAAAAAGTGGTTCCTGATCTCCAAGTACTCCAGGCATTCCTGGGGTTACCTTAGTTACGAGCAGCTATCTCACTAAAGTACCTGGACATTCCTGATTTATCCTGTAGTCTCACTGAGTGCTTGTCCCTATTGAACAATCACACCATGGCAACTTCTCAAAGAGCAAGGATGTTAACCCCAGTCTCCTGACTGAATTCCATTTTGGGTCACTGATTCTGCCCATTTAAATCCTCCTTGCTGTTTCAACTGGATACGGGATTCTTTGTCTATTCCTGTCTTTACCTGTTGTGTAGAGTTACTAAATGCTGTTTAATAGCTGACAGGCTCCACCCAAGATGTGGCTGCATTGCACTTGTGGGTGAAGGGATTCCTTAATCACAATCACTAACCTTGCTGATGCTATGCACCATGTAAATATAAGATCATATTACTACGTGATGATTTAGTATTGATGTAATATTGCTCCAATTTTACTACATTGTGTCAACGGAGATTACACTAAAGCAAAGCCCTTTCTTGTCCAATACCAGTGGGTTATCCATAGCAGCCATTAAAAATCCCATGACACAGAATCTGGGGCTGAAATTTTGGCCCCATTGAAATCAATGGGAGTTTTGCCATTGACTTCAATGGGCCTAAGATATCACCCCTGGTGCCTCCATCTAAATTCCCTCTCTTGCCAAGAAGCATGCAAGGGCAGCCACAAGTTGCAGCAGAGCCACTGCACAAGACTCTCAGCTCTCTAAGGCAGAGAGTCTTTACTCTTTACTACATGTTTGTACAGTGCCTAGCACAATGGGGCCCTGAACCTTAATTAGGGCCTCTACATGTTCCCTGGAATATAAATAATAACAGCATCACTAGCTAATGAATTGCTTTCTATAGTGCTTTGAGATACCTGGGGCCTGAAAGGTGCTAGGTAAAAGCAAATACAATTCTAACCCCTGTCAGTAATATGAGACGGGCATCCTATTACTCTCCCTAACGTTTGCTCTCTTTTTTGAGCTGTAATACAGTAGGAAGGGAATGCATCCTGCTATGCTATTGGGGAGTCTTTTAAAGTAATCCTGTACAGTAGCACTGACATTTCCCATGTCCCAGTGATGGTTGGTTATATTAAGTCCAAATTACACTCATTGCAGTGAACATCCCCTTGTCGACACAGACTGAACAATGACACAGTGAGTGCTGCACTGAATGAACACCCTACAGGCGGGCCATGGCCCCAGCTGGTCTCTGAATGATTCTCACCTGTGAGAACAATCCATTAGAGATAGACGCACGTGCTAATCAGCTCCATTGACACTACGGACAGCAGGTTACAATCCATTTTCACCTGCAAACTCCAATCGATTCTCCATTCTGGCCATCACAGGTGTAGAGTAAACACTCTACGGATGGCTGGAGATCAGGAAACGGTTACAGCTCCAAGTGGAGGAGCCAGTTAACCCACTGCATGCCAGTCGGTGATAGCCCTGGGCGCTCAACAGCTTGCACTATCGGAGCATCCAGTTCCCGTTTAGCTTTTCCTTCAGTTTCAGTGTGGGAGCGGGCCCGCAGCAAGGAGCTTTACCGTCGCTATACGGGGAAGGCACATTCTTTCCATATTAACAATAATCACCACTGCTTCAGGATGCGCGGGTCAGATGAACGGGAGATTTTCCGTATTCATAGGACACCCAATTCAAAGCTGCTGTGAGCTGCCTTTCATCCTGCTAATAGTTCACTCTGCATCCCAGGAGAACCAAACTCATGATTTAAATATAAACTGACAAAACCCCTTCACCTCGGTAGTGTTTAACACCCATCTGTCAAAACAAACAACACAGGAAACAAATGCTCAGCAATGGAAACCTTGCCAGCTGAAACCTCGACAAGCACAGTTCACCACAGGTGAGCTAGACTCAAGTAAGCTTGGGCAAAATCAGTTTACTTGCATGACAAAGGGATCTCACCATCCTCGCCTCCCCTGGGTGGAGGAGGAGCCTGAGGTTTCTTGCTGCAGGAGTCCTTTCCCGTTTGATCAGAGAAAAGCTCCATTTTTAATTTTATTTTTATTTAAGCCCACAGCAAGATGAAGGAGTGAGGCTGAAAGTTGCATCTGTGGAGTTCGGGCTGACAGGCTAAATATGAACAAAGAATCATCTCAGCTTCATAAAGCGTCATTCATGTGTTACATGATGGGAAGGTAGCCTGGTCCAGCAGCTCAGCTGGGACCTGTGAACCTGGGTTCTATTCCTAGCTCTGCCCGTAATTTACTGTGTCACCTTTGATAAGTCACTTCCCCTCTCTGTGCCTTCATTTCACCCATTTGTAACATGGGGATAACAATACTTTCCCACTTCTGGGAAGGGCTTTGGGATTCTCATTAGAAAATGAGGTGTAAGTGCCAAGAGTTATGACCATTATAAAACTATCTCTACAAATGCAATGCTGAAACATACAACAGCGAGGGGCAGCATCATAACAGAAATACTAATCAAATCATCTAGAAAATAAAAACTCTAATCCTTGTGCTTTGCTCTTCCAAAACATCCCTTGCTCAGTGTTCCTACAGCATTCCATAATCATGGATTAAACCACACAGCACTGCTGTAAGATAGGTAAAACAGTGGCACCCCATTTACTACTGAATAAACTGAAGCACGGCTAGATTAATGGACAGCCATGGGTCAAATGATATATCAGTGACAGAACCAGGAATCAAACCCAGACGTTTTAATTCCCAATCCCCTGCTCCAGCCAACAGATAACACTGTTTTTAACCCTATACTATGCCTGATAAACTAATATGTTTGTGGGGGAGTTTTTGATCAGACCCAAGAGTGTAAAGGCCTGAATTCTATACCTGGCTCTAATGTAGACTGGCTGTGTGACCTTGAGTGACACACAACTGCTCTGAGCCTCAGTTTCCACAACTACAAAAACTGGTCATGTCTGTATTGCATGACTATTCACAGGATACTGCCTGTCCTGCTGGGCACGGGATTCTGTGTAAAATCTGGGAAGGATCCATTGGGGTGGCCTTTGTTAAATGCTTTGTGAGCTACAAATGTAAAAAGTGCTTTTGAAGTGTTCAGTATTACTATTACAACCACACCTCCTGATGTGCGCTATTGCTCACAGACATCTTCCAGGATAGCTAGACAGCTGATGGACAGATACTCTGGGAAAGACTGCACTCTGATCAGGTTAACTGTTTGCTTGTTGGGGAAGCGTAACAATAACAACTGTAATATTGGGTGGACAACTTGTGAAGGGATAAAAAAAGAGCTGCTGAAAGGTTTGAAAAAACAGCGTACGACTCCATGGACACTATCTTTTTCCAATTGTTGGTGGAATGACTTGTTCACTTTTGGCTCTCGGCTGGGGCAATCAGCACCTAGTAAACAGATTTTTATTCCTCCCCTTTCCCCTGCAAATGCCGTCTTAAATTAGTAAATAGGGGGTTTTGCCCATGTCAGTGGAAGAGGACAAAAGGGCACTCTCTGGGCCAGATCCTCAGCTGGTGTAAATCAGCATTGCTCTGCGGGACCCCTCCTCATATAAAAAGGAGAGATTGTGGACCTGTGTTACGTGTTCTTTTTACTGACATTTACTGGTTTATAGCTTTTCCAGTATTGTCAAATATCCTATCCACCTTGGTGTAGAAGACAACACTTCAGTTTTTCATCCTAGACTGTCTTTCTACTCACATTTCACACATTACGCTGATTTATTATTGTAAAGTTCATTGTCAATGTTATTGTAGGGTTGCCCTGGAGAGATGGGCTTGGTTTGTAATTGCAGGATAGATCATAGGACCAAGCTGATCTGTTATCATGCAATTACTTGTGAGGGCTGGATACACACACAGGGTTGCTGAGTTGTTCATGATCGCTAAGTCAGTCACACCCACACAAGGTTTTTTTAATTGTTGGATTCCTTATAAGAGCAGCGCCACATGCACTGCTTCTTATTGGTGCTAGCCTGGACCTGGGAGACACAAGGTTAAATTCCCTCCTCTGCCAAAGACTCCCTGTGTGACATAGGGTAAGTCATTTAATCTCTTTGTGTCTCAGTTCCCCATCTCTACCATGGAGATAATCATAGAATCATAGAATATCAGGGTTGGAAGGGACCTCAGGAGGTCATCTAGTCCAACCCCCTGCTCAAAGCAGGACTAATCCCCAACTAAATCATCCCAGCCAGGGCTTTGTCAAGCCTGACCTTAAAAATATCTAAGGAAGGAGATTCCACCACCTCCCTAGGTAACGCATTCCAGTGTTTCACCACCCTCCTAGTGAAAAAGTTTTTCCTAATATCCAACCTAAACCTCTCCCACTGCAACTTGAGACCATTACTCCTTGTTCTGTCATCTGCTACCACTGAGAACAGTCTAGATCCATCCTCTTTGGAACCCCCTTTCAGGTAGTTGAAAGCAGCTATCAAATCCCCCCTCATTCTTCTCTTCCGCAGACTAAACAATCCCAGTTCCCTCAGCCTCTCCTCATAAGTGATGTGTCCCAGTCCTCTAATCATTTTTGTTGCCCTCCGCTAGTCTCTTTCCAATTTTTCCACATCCTTCTTGTAGTGTGAGGCCCAAAACTGGACACAGTACTCCAGATGAGGCCTCACCAATGTCGAATAGAGGGGAACGATCACGTCCCTCGATCTGCTGGCAATGCCCCTACATATACAGCCCAAAATGCCATTGGCCTTCTTGGCAACAAGGGCACACTGTTGACTCATATCCAGCTTCTCATCCACTGTAACCCCTAGGTCCTTTTCTGCAGAACTGCTGAGCCATTCGGTCCCTAGTCTGTACCGGTGCATGGGATTCTTCCATCCTAAGTGCAGGACTCTGCACTTGTTCTTGTTGAACCTCATCAGATTTCTTTTGGCCCAATCCTCTAATTTGTCTAGGTCCCTCTGTATCCTATCCCTACCCTCCAGCGTATCTACCTCTCCTCCCAGTTTAGTGTCATCTGCAAACTTGCTGAGGGTCCAATCCACACCATCCTCCAGATCATTTATGAAGATATTGAACAAAACCGGCCCGAGGACCGACCCTTGGGGCACTCCACTTGATACCGGCTGCCAACTAGACATGGAGCCATTGATCACTACCCATTGAGCCCGACAATCTAGCCAACTTTCTATCCACCTTATAATCCATTCATCCAGCCCATACTTCTTTAACTTGCTGGCAAGAATACTGTGGGAGACCGTGTCAAAAGTTTTGCTAAAGTCAAGGAACAACACGTCCACTGCTTTCCCCTCATCCACAGAGCCAGTTATCTCGTCATAGAAGGCAATTAGATTAGTCAGGCATGACTTGCCCTTGGTGAATCCATGCTGACTGTTCCTGATCACTTTCCTCTCCTCTGAGTGCTTCAGAATTGATTCCTTGAGGACCTGCTCCATGATTTTTCCAGGGACTGAGGTGAGGCTAACTGGCGTGTAGTTCCCAGGATCCTCCTTCTTCCCTTTTTTAAAGATGGGCACTACATTAGCCTTTTTCCAGTCGTCCGGGACTTCCCCGGATCGCCATGAGTTTTCAAAGATAATGGCCAATGGCTCTGCAATCACATCCGCCAACTCCTTTAGCACTCTCGGATGCAACACATCCGGCCCCATGGACTTGTGCTCGTCCAGCTTTTCTAAATAGTCCTGAATCACTTCTTTCTCCACAGTGGGCTGGTCACCTACTCCCCATGCTGTGCTGCCCAGTGCAGTAGTCTGGGAGCTGACCTTGTTCGTTAAGACAGAGGCAAAAAAAGCATTGAGTACATTAGCTTTTTCCACATCCTCTGTCACTAGGTTGCCTCCCTCATTCAGTAAGGGGCCCACACTTTCCTTGCTAACATACCTGAAGAAACCCTTCTTGTTACTCTTAACATCTCTTGCTAGCTGCAACTCCAGGTGTGATTTGGCCTTCCTAATTTCACTCCTGCATCCCCGAGCAATATTTTTATACTCTTCCCTGGTCATTTGTCCAATCTTCCACTTCTTGTAAGCTTCTTTTTTGTGTTCAAGATCAGCAACGATTTCACCGTTAAGCCAAGCTGGTCGCCTGCCATATTTACTATTCTTTCTACACATCAGGATGGTTTGTCCCTGTAACCTCAATAAGGTTTCTTTAAAATACAGCCAGCTCTCCTGGACTCCTTTCCCCCTCATGTTATTCTCCCAGGGGATCCTGCCCATCAGTTCCCTGAGGGAGTCAAAGTCTGCTTTTCTGAAGTCCAGGGTCTGTATTCTGCTGCTCTCCTTTCTTCCCTGTGTCAGGATCCTGAACTCAACCATCTCATGGTCACTGCCTCCCAGGTTCCCATCCACTTTAGCTTCCCCTACTAATTCTTCCCGGTTTGTGAGCAGCAGGTCAAGAAGAGCTCTGCCCCTAGTTGGTTCCTCCACCACTTGCACCAGGTAATTGTCCCCTACCCTTTCCAAAAACTTCCTGGATTGTCTGTGCAGCGCTGTATTGCTTTCCCAGCAGATATCAGGGTGATTGAAGTCTCCCATGAGAACCAGGGCCTGCAATCTAGTAACTTCCGTGAGTTGCAGGAAGAAAGCCTCGTCCACCTCATCCCCCTGGTCCGGTGGTCTATGGCAGACTCCAACCACGACATCACCCTTGTTGCTCACACTTCTAAACGTAATCCAGAGACACTCAGGTTTTTCTGCAGTTTCATACTTGAGCTCTGAGCAGTCATACTGCTCCCTTACATACACAGTGTAACTCCCCCACCTTTTCTGCCCTTTTCATCCCTGTGAGGTAGCTATTCCTTTTCTGCCCTTTTCATCCCTGTGAGGTAGCTCACAGGGATGCTGGGAGGCAAAATACATTAAAAGAATGTGAGATGCTCAGATTCTACAGCAGTGGGAAGCCATATAAGTACCTAAGATATCTAAATAGATCGTTGCATATAAATTTTGGGCTATTTACAACACCCCCTAAAATAAAATTAAAAAAACAAAAAATCCTAGAAATATTTGGCTAGAAATAAATAACATTTGCAAACAAGTATAAGGAAAAAATTCCAGCCATTCAAATCTTAAAACACACAGCAGCCCTGATAGTGTCCATTTAATTATTGGATGTCTCCATTTCCTGAGTATTCCTTGGCACAGATGCACCATTGTCTTTATCACAACAGTACAATTGTTTCTGAAATGCCTTAGCCCTAGAAAGGGATGTAGGTATGTAGTGTATGTATGTGCTTTCTAAACAGGAAAATTCAATCTGTCAAGAAAATTCAATAACCATCTCAACATTTAATTGCACCCAAGGGCACAATAAAAATCAACAAGGATGGTAGTTGTTGATTTTTCGTTAACCTTCTCTTAAAAAAACCCCAAACCTGCTAAGTTAGACCGGCTGGCTGTGTATATATGTGCAATATGTACAGAGACCTATAGGGAAAAATGTGTTTAAAACTTCAAATTGGATCCACACAGGAAAACACACTTAAAAACTGGCACAGAGCTTTGCCATTGTTAGGTAAAAGAAAACATCCTGTTTTGATTTATGCACGCAGCACTCAATTTAACAAGTGTAGCTATGGGCAATTGGAAAACAGTCAAAATGGTGAATTTGCTGCTTACTTTCATTGAAACTGTTTCCTAAAGACAATTTGCTGTAGCTTTTTGGCATGGTTGGAATGTTTTTAACCCACAAGGACAATGTCCACTTCTCACCACTGAATGGTGAATGTGTTGGCCTAGCTGCAGTCAGGTATATGCCATGCAGCACAGCGTCCAGTATATTATTTCCTGGGACAGTTTTCCTTATGGTGACTGGTATGGTGACTAGTGATGGGGTTTTTAAAGCTTCAATGGGCCCTTTCACTAACGGACGGCTAAATCTTTATGGAACCACTCTTAGGCTTTGTCTACACTGGCACTTCATCGACAAAACTTTTGTCGTTCAGGGGTATTAAAAAAAACACCCCCCCCGAACGACAAAAGATTTACAGACGAAAAGCGCCTGACAAAAAACGCTCTCATGCCGACAAAGCCGCTGCCGCTTGTGGGGGGGGAAGTTTTTTGTTGGCAGGACTGCTCTCTCCTGTCGACATACAGCAGCTACACTGCATGCCTTTTTGCAGCACAGCCGTGTTGCTTAAAGCCTTGTAGTGTAGCCATAGCCTCAGTGAGCATAATAGATGAGGTCCCAACCTATGGTGGAGTGTAATTAATAAACTAAGTGCCAGTTGGGGTTATTCTGCACCTCAAGTCAGTGACTGCTTTTCAGTGGCCAGACAGTTAGAACATTGGTTGTTGTTGTTGTTGTTATTATTTATATCACAGTAGCACCTAGAGCCTCCCACGTGCTGGGTGTTGTACATCCACATAATAAGAGACAGTTTTTGGCCTGAGGAGTTTACAATTTAAACAGATGAAGAGTGGGAGAAATGCTGGAAATATTATGTGGGGTACAATGGAAATCACCACTTGCTGAACATCAGCTGTGTGCTTACTTACGGAAACTCAAGCTCAAGCCAATGGAGTGAAATCGACAAATAACTGTCACAGTAGGAAATGTCCCTGGCTCCATCAGTAAACTGTTCAAGTAGAACACCCGCCGCTTTTGACATCTTGAGCTTTCCCCTGATGTCTGGTTTCTGACTCTGACAGACTAATTCTGCAGGAAAACAAAGTTTTGATGAACAACCAGATGGGTCAAAATTTAGGGCCTGCTCTATTCAATCCAAAGGGAATGTTACCATTGACTTAAATGAGAGCAGGATCATTATTATATGAAGTGTGTAATATGGGCTGCTCTGAAAGACGGGGCGGGGGGGAGGCGTGTTACTGGGGTCAGACGGGGACAGTGGCTGAATGTCTGAATCTACGTTTTCAATTGCTTACTCTAGCTCATTCGGCATTCTCACTACTAAGTATGCTGAGAGTCACTAAGAGACATGGGCAGACACCTCTAGTACAGCTGGCATTGCTGGCTATTTCAGACCCAAAGTTGGGCAATAGATAAATTACTCCCTCACTCCTGGAATGATTTCACTGGCTCTCTTCTCAGTTCAGTTCCTTTTGACTACAAAGACTGGAGGCTGTGGAAGCAACAATCATTTCTTTCAGAAAGAATTCATGCCCAAAGAACTTTTACCTTACAAACAGCGTTCATAATTTTCCTTTCTATTTGGAGCGTCAAAAAGCTTCACTAGAAAGTAGGTTAATCACTCTCGTTAATTGTTTCTGGTAGAGCTGACCAAACCTTTTCAGTTTTATGTTACTAGAAGGGCTGGCAACTCTATATGCTTAGAGAGCGGTGATGTTTAGACAGCACAAATTCAATCACCTTCCTTCTCCTTCTGAGTTTTGCTTTGAGGTTTGTACATTTATACCCCAAAATGCTTGGTGCCAAAGCAACAAGATTTACACCTGTTATTAAATCCTTGGGATTCTCCTGGTACTAAGCCCAAGTTTGCCTGAAAGGTGCATCAACTTCAGGGAATATATCAATTATCCTGGACCAAGTTTCAGGTCCACAACAAAACCAGAAACTAGGGGAATTAACTGGTTTTCTATTTCGTTCACACAGTTCTGCTCCTGACGCAAAAACATTTCCTTCTACATTACACCACCCTCAGAAAACCTTTGCAAAAAGAAAAGGAGTACTTGTGGCACCTTAGAGACTAACCAATTTATTTGAGCATAAGCTTTCGTGAGCTACAGCTCACTTCATCGGATGCATTCAATGGAAAATACAGTGGGGAGATTATAAATCTCCGCTCTGTATTTTCCACTGATAATTATCATACACATTGTAAAGAGAGTGGTCACTTTGGATGGGCTATTACCAGCAGGAGAGTGAGTTTGTGGGGGGGGCGGAGGGTGAGAAAACCTGGATTTGTGCTGGAAATGGCCCAACTTGATTATCATACACATTGTAAGGAGAGTGATCACTTTAGATAAGCTATTACCAGCAGGAGAGTGGGGTGGGAGGAGGTATTGTTTCATGGTCTCTGTGTATATAATGTCTTCTGCAGTTTCCACAGTATGCATCTGATGAAGTGAGCTGTAGCTCACGAAAGCTTATGCTCAAATAAATTGGTTAGTCTCTAAGGTGCCACAAGTACTCCTTTTCTTTGTGCACCTATTAGTTGCCATCCTCCCATCCCAGGCCTTTGGGATGAAAAGTGTGATTAGTGAGGAATGACTAAAGTCTTGTGGCTTTAGACTGCGATTCAAGAGATCTGGGCTCGGTTCTTGGTTCTGCCACAGACACCTTGGGTAAGTCCCTTATTCTCTGTGTCTGTTCCCCATCTGCAAAAGAGGTATAATTCTACTCCCTTTTTCTACCTTGTCTTTCTAGATTGTAAACTCTTTGAGACAGGGGCTGTCTCTCACTATGTATACGTACAATACCTAGCACGGTGGGGCCTCGAGCTACTACATTGATACAAATAATAACAGAAGTGATAAAAAAAGTAAAATTTCCATGCAAAATGGTGTGAGGGAGGGGGGAAAATCACTTTTTCCCCCAACCAGTTCTAAGCGTTGTGTAAATAAGATATTTTATTAAAGTTAAGATTTGTGTCATTATTGTGGAAAATGCTTCCCTGACCCGGGCTCTTCTATAATTGGGGTCACCATCGCTAATTTTTTTTGCAGGATTATCTTGATTTTTGACAAAGTAATTCTATCTCCTGCCTGCAAATCCTACTGAGCTGACAGCTAGAGACCAAAAAACAAGCTGGGGGCTATGCTGTCTCACACATCATCACAAAAATTGTCTGCTAAATTTTAATTGCAGTCTTCGTTTCTCAGGATAATGTAGGAGACAAACTAAAGACCGACTCAGATCCCAGTTTTTTGCTGGGTTTTTTTTTCCAGTGGGAAAAACCTTTTGATCTGTAACCATTGCACATTTGATCTGGAATCACCAAAGGAATCAACAGGGAACCTCACAGTGTGATTTTATACATTTTGGAGTATAACTGCACCTCAGTGTGACATAGATTTTGCCACATCAGGGACTAGCACTTGATGATGGCATGAAAAGACAGTTGCATACCTGCATACATAACGGTGTTTAGGATCGCTTGGAAGTTGTGTCTAACTTTATTTAGTGTCCTCGCTGTTATGGGCCTCTCACCCCTTTGGCGTGCCACCTGGAACTGGGATACCAGTAAGCCAGCCTAACCCACCAACCTGGGCTACTTTTTCACTGTACTGCTGTGACAGGATCTCAAGCTCCTTCCAGCACACATACAGTTAGGGACACACCCAGCTGCAGCTTCATACAGATCCTGAGATCAGCTCTGCATGGGAAGGCTCAGCTAAGGAACTGCCCAGTTACTCAAGTGCACACCCTCCTTTGAAGGGTAAACCCAAAATTATACCATCTTGCACTGCACAGGGAACTGTACAGCATAAGATCATGAAATTCGCCCCCTCCCTCAATGTGGAGGAAGATATGCAACAGCTTTCTGTCCCCAGTTAGGATTTGCATACACTGGTTTTAGACAAAACAAAAACAAGTTTATTAACTACAAAAGATAGATTTTAAGTGATTTTAAGTGATAGCAAATAGGTCAAAGATTACCTTAGTAAATAAACAAAACCACAAACTGAGTTTAACATACTAGACAGGTAGGATATGGATTAGCAAATTCTCACCCTGAGTGATCAACAAGCTGGCAGATTCTTAAGGCACAAGCTTCCTTGGCTTTTCAAGCTTGGGTTTCCCAGGTTTTCATACGCAGGCTAGAAATCCCTCTAGCCTGGGACCATCACTTCCCCCAGTTCTGTCTTTGTTCCTCAGGTGTTTCCAGGTGTGTTGTTGTAGGGGGAGTGAGGTATCATCATGATGTCATTGTCCCCCTTTTATATCTTCTTACCACTTGCTGGAAAGCTCTTTTGCTGTGACCTGGATCAAACGGTTCCCATTGTGTAGTGCTATCTCTGAGAGGTTTCTATTGTACAGAGTTTCTGGGGTAATCCTTGTGCTTGTGTGCATTTCCTCAATAAACCATGAACGTTGTTTGGCCTTTTTATTGTTGTACATGAAAGGCTGCTTGTGGGTGTTTTCAACCTAACATGTTTTAGTAACACATATATAGCTAAACTTCATAACTTCACATATGATGATAGCACATACAATCCAACGAGATATTAATGTCTAGCAGATCAAGACTTTTAGAACAATACCTCACAAGGCATACTTTATACAAAACATATCCTAATTACATGACAGCGGGGAATATTGGGGTGCCAGGGTGTCACACTCACCAGATTAGTTTGATGTAGAAGAAGATTATAGAGTGGCTATTTCTCCCTTCAGGCTGTGATTGCTGAATACTTTCCTGGCCTGCACGGAGTACTCCTGACTGGCATACAACCACTGCAGGAAGCGTATCGTTCGGATAAGTTCATGGAGCATAGGTCCATCAATGGCTATTAGCCAAGATGGTCAAGGACACAACCACGTCCTCTGGGTGCTCTACACCTCCAACTTACAAGAAAATGGAACTGAACAACAGGGGATGGATCACGCAATAAATTCCCTCTTCTGTACACTCCTTTTGAAAAACCTGGCACTGGCTGCCGTCGGAAGACAGGATACTGGGTGAGACGGACCATTGGCCTGACCCAGTCTAGCCATTCTGACCTTATTGTCAGATCAACAACAGTCTGGTCTAGCGGCTGACCGGGGGGCTGACTGTAACAGAGGACGACGCTATGACCCGCTCGGTACGGTGCATGAGGCGGCGAAGGGGTGTGATTCGGGGGGTGCGGCGACACGTTTGGGGGAGGGATAGCTCAGGGGTTTGAGCATTGGCCTGCTAACCCCAGAGTTGCGAGTTCAATCCTTGAGGGGGCCCATTTAGAGATCTGGGGCAAAAACTGGCGATTGGTCCTGCTTTGAGCAGGGGGTTGGACGAGATGACCTCCTGAGGTCCCTTCCAACCCTGATAGTCTATGATTCTGTGGCTGAGCGGCTCAGCCTGGCGAGGCCCGTCCTCGTCCTGCAGCCACGAGGCTGCCCCAGGGACACCTACTCGGGGGCGTGCTCCTCCCGGCCCGCCAGGAGCCCGCCGAGGGCCCGCCGCCAAGGCACGCCCGGAGGCCGCCGGGGGCGGAGGCGAGCCGGGCCGCTCCCGCTCCGCGGCCAGCCTGCAGCCGGGCCAGGTGCTCAGACACCGCGGGGGGGCACGACAGGAAACCCCGGGCTTCGGGGAGCCCAGGGGGCCCCACCGGGCAGGGGACCCAGACCCCTCAGTCTGCCCCGCGGGGAGGGGAAGGGGCGGGTGCAGCCTCGCGGAGGCGGAGACACGGCAACCGAAAAGCCAAGGCCGCGGCGCGGGGGAGGGGAGGGCGGAAGACGGGCGGAGTCCCCAGACCCGGGGTAAGGGGCGGGGGTCAGAGGTCAGAGGTCGCTGGCTGGAGCGGGGCTGGTCACATGGCGGGCGGGGCTCTCGCGAGAGCGGGCGGCTGCGTCATCCCCCCTGCGCCCGCCGTGCGGCCTCGCTGTGTCACGTCGCGCCGCGGAGGGGAGGGAAGCTGCCGCCGGCCCGGGCCTGAGGAAGAACCGCGCGCGCGCCCCTGCCCCCACCCCCGCCCCCGCCATGGAGTACCTGATCGGCATCCAGGGCCCCGACTACATCCTGGTGGCGTCCGACACGGTGGCGGCCTCCAGCATCGTCCAGATGAAGCACGGTGGGAGGCGGCGGTGGGGCCCGGGGGCGGGGGGGGTACGACAGTCGCGGGGCAGCTGCTCAGGGAGGGGGAGGGGCAGCTGCTCAGGGAGGGGGAGGGGCAGCTGCTCAGGGAGGGGGAGGGGCAGCTGCTCAGGGAGGGGGATGGGGGAGGGGCAGTTGCTCGGGGGTGGGGGGGGGGCAGCTGCTCGGGGAGGGGGGTGGGGGGAGGTAAAGATCTCTTTACCCTCCCTCCTGCTGCAGAGCCCAGGTCACTGGTACACGTCCGGGAGATCCCTGCCCCCTTGATGACGGTTTTCCTGGTGCACCTGCTGCTGTGTCACCATTCACTATTTATGCACCTTTGCACTGGGAAGCAGGTTACCTTGAAGACCCCGAAGGAACTTGCTTTTTTTATTTAAAAACAAACAAACAAAAACCCAAGTTCTTCATCAAGATCTGTGGTGGCGTGTTGTGACACCACCCCGGGGCCCTGCTGAGAGTCCGGTTTCCATTTGGCTGCATGCAGTGCAGCCACCTAGGGAGGCCTGGCCCCTGCCCGAAAGAGTGTATGGTGTAGCCGCTAACTTCCCACTGGAAAGGTATTTTCACAGTGTAGCAAACTTGGCAGAGGGGAAAAGTTTTCAAAAAGCAATTGATCTCCTAGTCTCTGTGCTGTGACTTTAGATATTTTTATTTATTCTGTATTGGTTCTACAGTGAATTCATGTATTTGTCGCCTCAATCTCTTGCGGTAGAGTTTAGAGGCCCAGGTTAGGAGTCCCTTGTGCTTGGCACTGCACACCTTTATAAAAGAAAACTCTATCCCAGCCCCATAGTGTGTTTAAATATAAGATGAGAGGCAACGGGTGGAGAAAAAGAAGCAGCAGGGAGGTCAAAGTATCGGTGAAATGATCATGGTTGGTATAATAAGCAGTAGTCACAGTACACCCACTGTTTAGCCATTGTTGAGCATTGCGTAGGCATCACAGCAAAGGTGAGTTTTAAGGAGAGATTTCATGGCTGACAGTATAGTGTGTTTTTCTGACTTTTATTGGCTCTTCTCCCTTACATGAGAAGCAGCATAGAAGTGAAAAGGTATTTGAGGGTTATTCAGCAGAAATTAATCAAATGAACATCTGTAAAGTGTTCGGTGTTAGTTAGCTCTTGGAAGATATAAGAGCCAAGTTGTCCACCCATTTCTAAGTTACTTCAAATAGAAAAATATCCATAACTGCTCACGTGAGAGAGCTGAGCAAGACCAAAAGAGGTAACTTTGTGTCTCAGATTGTGCACATGTAACAACTGAAGATGAAAAGATATTATGGGGAGCTGTTGCTGATCTTTGGGATTTATAAAGCACCCATTATTTGGTTTTTTCACTTCTAACTTTTTTCATTATTTAAAAACTGTTGCTAGAATGCTGAGCCATCTGAACAATAACAGTTACCTGAACATGTGTACCTTTTATCTACTCAAGTGTTGGAGATTAGTACAGATAGTACAAGTTCCCAGGTTTTACATCCTTTCTGAGCCATTATCCAAAGGAAATTGACTATGTCTTCACTTGAAAAATTTATAAAATATTTCCCCCAGCAGTTTTAACACAGTTTCATTTGAAGTAGTGGGACCCAAGACTTCCTTGGCTGGACCTGTTTTAGTTAACCCTATTTAAAAGTAAGCCTAATTGAAAGGGTAGAAAACATGGTCCAGACACAAAAGTCTTATCAACATTAGAGTTCCGACCAGCTTTCACTGCGGTTCAGTTGAACTGGTGTTAGAGCTGGTGGTGGAGACACTTTAAAATTTCCCCACTGCACATCAGGTTTCAGGGCCTGATCCTGCAAGCACTTACATGTAGTCAGTGGAAGTGGAACTGCTCGCACGCGCAAAGCTACACATGTTTGTGGGACTGAGTTCTATGTTAGCAAAGTAAAACAAGTGCAGTCAAATGTTCAAGTTCCACATATAATTTTTTCCTCTTAAAAGGTTGTACTAGATCTGTGTTGTCAGCCACAAGCATGGAGAAATCATGAGTCAGGCCCCCAAAATCATGAGATTAAAAAAAAGTTTTTAATTTGACTTTGGGTTTCAGCCTTCATGTTCACATTTGAGCCTTTATGTTAATGCAGTTCCACTTCCAAGTGTTTTTCTTCAACACGGAGAGTTAAACTTCCTTTCTTTAAAAATGTGTATTCTGACATAATCACATGAATGCAGCAGTTGGGACTTCAAAAATAAAGCAAACTAAACACCATGCCTTCCCCCCAAATATTGGGAGTATTTCAATAAAATTGCAAACGTTGGCTATGCTGCTAGATGAATCTGACCACTATATCTTACTTCATGGCTACAGAAATGAACAGAGGTGATGTTCTTGTTTCATAAGCAGGACACCAAGTTAGGGAGAAATCTCAGTAATAAATTGCAGTTTTTACTCTAAATATTACTAAATACAGTCAACTTTTTTAAAAAGTTTGGTTTGTAAACTAATGGTGTTTAATTCCTGTTGGAATTTATTTAATCTATTTAGGCAAACATAGTGATGTGGGATTTATTAATTCTAGTTTGAAAAACAGTAAGCTATAGGTAGTAGTCATATTGGTATTTGGTAGTTTTTTCCTTCAAATTGTAAACAGATTGCAGAGAATGATCAGTCTGAATAGCAATCCCTAAACACTCAAAAGCAACTTTTAAAGTATTTAACAACTGCATAATACTCTCCAAATCCTATTAAAGGATTGTGACATTTCAGAAGCTATCAAAAATGTCTTCCAGGGAAGATTATTCAGCAGTATTTAGTAAATTGAAAGTGAAAGTGAGATTCAGATATGGAGATTTAGACTGTTGTTCTGTAGACCTAGCCTGAATGTGAAGAAGCAGTTTTCCCTAGGCACTAACAGCTGCTTGAATATTTATCTATCTTATCTAGTTAAAGCAGACTGGTGGTCAGATAAGATTACAGTATTAGGAGTAGTACAAAAGTGTGTTCCTATAGTTTTGTTGTCATAGCTGAGATTTGAAAAATACCTCAAAAAATTACAGTTTTAAAATTTTGATTTCAAGGGAAGAATTCTGTTTTAGAGTTTAATGATTTTGTTGCTTTTCAATGGGCTATTTTTGCAATTTGTAATCAATATTTATTATTTTTTCCTATTACCAGTGTTCTAATACAGTTCAGTCATGACATTGACTACCCCTGTATTTTAAAATAAGTGGTTTTGCTTGTCAAGGGTTGTCTATCCAAATTACTCCCTTCTGAAACAGCTGCTAGTGGATTTGGATATCCTAGGAAACGGAAGTCTCTTTGACGTACACTTTGATCCTACATTTTTCATAATTTCTCTTTGCTTAATGTGTTCACATGTTTCAATTTACCCAGAATTACACTTGCCCTAAAATATCATGTATTTATATAAAGCAAAACCTAACAGCTTATCAAGCAAAATTCTTGAATATTTTATTGGTGAGTAAATAATAGAATGAAAGAGCTAATACTTAATTTTTTAAAATGTATTGTTCTGTATTTGTGCAGTTTTAACCAACGTTGGTACATGAGTAACAGCTTGCATTTCTGTAGCATCTTCCCTCCTGAAGAATATCAAAGCACTTCAAAATTTAGTTCCAGATTCTGCTCTTGGATCTGCATATGTGGACCCTTGTGTTGAGCTCAGTTGTCTCCATGAATGCTCCCTGCAGGTGCAGGGGCTATCAGCATGGATCCAGTTGCACAACTGGGATCATACACTGATTCACAGAGTAGATGTAGGGCGCTACATTAATCACTGAAATGCAGTCACCTCTCTGAAGTGTGACAGCTTTTAACGGCACATAGGAACACTATGCAACAGATTAAGTTGGGAGACTGAGAGAAGCTGAATATTGTAATTTAGTTGGGATGCTTTGATTAGCATAATTGAGTGATTAAAATCCTTTAATTTGGTACTTATTAAATAAATTGTGAAACTGCTATGGTATTGGCAAAATAGCATGACTGTAGTGTTTGTTCTTGTCTCATTGCCTAGACCATGATAAGATGTTTAAAATGAGTGAGAAGATCTTGCTGTTGTGTGTGGGGGAAGCTGGAGACACTGTGCAGTTTGCAGAGTACATCCAGAAAAATGTTCAGCTCTATAAAATGAGAAATGGTAAGTACAACACCAGAACAAGAGGTCACGTTTTATAATTATATGAATGAGAGCTAATATGCCTGCATGTTATTAGAGGTACTGAGAGTTTAAAGGACAGCTAGAAATCTAGTGTGGTTTTTTTTTAAATAAAATATATTTGTGAGTATTACAGTCGCCCTTAGTGACCATGCCAGTTTTTGTGGGTTTACAGTTTACTGCTAACCTTTTTTAAAAAGACCTTTCCTGTTGCTGAGTGAAGAACCGGTACAAACAGGAAAAAATAATAAACAGATTCTCTACAAGGGAAACAATAAAACTTATTATATAAAAAGTACTGTGAAATGTACTAATTTTTTAAGTTTTTGTAATTTTAGGAGTTATTTCTAACAAGTAGTTCAAAAACATTCAGACATAGGGGGTGATTCTTAATAAAGTTGTTGTTCCTTTAAAGATGACTATTAGATTATTTCAGGTTTGTGTCGTGGGGTGGAGGGGGGAGAGACACTTCATTTTCTTAGTCTGTCTAGTTTGTGGATTTCTGCCTTTTAGGGGCTCAAGTAAATATGGTGATGAGGGCAGGATAGGTAGTTAGGGGCTTGAATACTTGGCATTGAATCCACCCAAATTTATATATTCATAAAAAGTTAATTCCTGCTGTGTGCCTGTGTGTATGTAATATATATATGAATGTCTCCATTTTGATTTCAATAATTCATTTCTTAAATGAGTTTTAAAAAAAAGTTTTTTCCCTTCCCTATCAACAATATGTCCCAGTATAACTACACATCAGAATTGGTACACTTGGGTCTGTACAAAACAGGGAAGATAGCCTAGCTGTTAGAAAGGGGAAGACAGGAAATCAGGACTCTTGTATCTATTGCTAGTTCTGATGTGGGTTGATTTTTGAGCAAGTCATCTGACCTCTCTGCCTCAATGTCTCCATCTGCAAAAGGAAAAGAAAATACTTCACTTATGAGAGTACTGCAGTTAGTTTGCAGAGCACTTCTGAGATCACCTAGTGAAATATGCTATATACAATTCATTGTAAAATCTTTCCTCCTGCCTTTGCAAGCACTGATCACCTCCTGTGGTGTGTTCAAATCTCTAATCAGATTTGTACTGACCTAGTCGAAAAGAGCAGACAGTTTGGCCTTTTGGTCTTTCAGCTTTCTGGATTTCTAGAGTGACTGCAAATGTTTGAACTCTTAATTAAATAATCTTTGGTTCACGTATACTCAGTCTATAGATGAGTCGTTACTGAATTGTAAAAGTATTTGTGTTGTGTATTTTGGTGAAATCCACTGTTTATATCTCTATGAAGCAATAGATTGAGCACCTTATGTCATCGCTTTAAAAAAAAAAAAAAAAAGCAAAGACTACTAGAAAAAACTTTTATCCTTTAGGGCAGGGTAAAGGTTCTAATGACAGTAGGATATCATGTAATAACTTGCTCTGCTCTCCTTAGCATTAGGCTTTTTGATCAAGTGTCTTGTATTATTTATGGAAGCCATCAGTCGTTTGGTTCTTTATTCATTGTCACAGGTTGTAGAACATTTCACATGCTTTTTTACTAAGTCTCTTTCCTGTACACACACTAAAATGGAATTACACGTCTAAAGGATTGGTTTTTACCCCAAAAAAAGATTCAGCATTAGTTTCAGAATTCTCTCCTGTCCACAGTCTTGCCTGTGGGGCAACAGCCTTCTCTTTCTGCAGTCCAGGCCTTTGAAGGTATATCTCCACTGGAATAAAAGACCTCTGGCTGGCCTGGGTCAGCTGACTTGGGTTTGCAGGGCCTGGACTGCAGGGCTAAAAATTGAGAGATCCCAGAACTCAGGCTTCAGCTCAAGCCCGAACATCTACACAGCAATTTTATAGCCCCACAGTCCAAGTCAGCTGACTTGGGTCAGCTGTGAGTGTTTAATTGCTATGTAGGCATACCCTGTGATTTAGAGAAATGTAGGAACTTTCCATCTGTCTTCAAATCCTAGGTGAAAAACATCTTCTCTGTTCCTCTTCGTGTCTCTCCTATTTAACTCCACGCCATTTTTTGGGATACAGTTTGTATGAAAAAATTTTCAGAATACAGATGTGTAATATTCTGCAGTTTTCTAGGGCTTTGTATTTTGAATCCCTGTATAGATATGAGTAATTTGAATGCTTAGCACCCTGTTGATATAGGTCAGTATAATTATTCCCAGTTAACAAAGGGAAAATGGAGACAGAGGTAAAGGGAACATAATAAATGAGTTGTCAGAGTCAGAATTGGAACTTGGAATTGCCCTCGATCATGTTGCCTTTCTGTTTTATTATGAAACAAATAGTGAAAGCAAAGCAGTAAGAACGATGCATTTGCACTCCAGTTTCCTCATCAATGCATTTGTTTCTTATATCAGGGTATGAATTGTCTCCAACTGCAGCAGCAAACTTTACACGCAGAAACTTGGCCGACTACCTGCGCAGTCGGGTAAGTAATAACTGAGGCATACCAGCAATGGCTAAAGTTACTAAGGGCTTCTCGCAAAAATCAAACGCTATGTTTGCCCTTTTCCCTCCCTACGTCCCGTCGTGCTGCAACAGCGTTTTTCTTCTCAGCAATGTTTTTGTTTCATTCTTTTCCCTCGGGCTCACAATTTAAACATGTGCTTACACATGACTGAATGCTCCAGGGCAGCAAACACAAACTAAAAATGAAAATAACATGTGACTGGCCAAGTTTCTCTCTCTCCTTCTGAAATAAGCAAATGATTTGAGTATGGTCTGAGTTAGTGAAGCCATAGGCTCCCCACAGTGAGTCGCGTGGAACTGAGACCCTTGAGAGCGATCAGGTTTTGTTGCTACAAAAGGGGTGGAGAAGACATTTCCCTTTTGTGTCAATTTTATATAGTTCACTTTCACTTCATAATTCCATGCTCTCTTCTGACGCTTGGTGCAGATAATTTTAGTAATTTCTCATTTAGCATAACTAGATTTTTACTTCAGTTGCTTGATGTAACTTGTGTACAGTCAAATGTGATTTTTTTCCTAAACCCACATTTCTGAAATGCCTTATTTGAAAAATATAAACCTCACAAAGTACCTTAAAAACTGCTGCCATTATGAGATACATGTGTTAAGATCCACCCTTGTGGTTCCTGTGTCTTAATTATACTACCATGCTATATTATGCCCTAAATAATTTCAGTGGTATGAATAAAGTATTACTGTACCACAGTAGTGCCTCCTGTTGTCCATCTTTGTCTGCTTGTGTTCGTTGTTTCATGTTCTCTTTTTAACAAACCCCTCTTGGTTCGGGGACCCTGGAGACATTTGGCAAATTAAGGTTCTCCCGTATTACTAGTTAAAAAATAGCTACAATAACATTGTGTTCAGCTTTAAGGAGATGACATTGACAACTATTCTATTTCCTGTAAAATGTTATCTGTGAAAGGAATTTTTACCAATTTTTATAATAGGCTTGCTTGTGTTTTCATGTTAAGGACGCTAAAAACTTGAAGTATCATTTAATATCTTTCCCCAAATGGCTACCCTGTTAGCGCTGCTACTGTTCATTTAAATTATCTATATCTGTGTATTTCCAAATGGAAAATGGATAGAAGCAATATAAGAGGGGGAAGTTTTCAACCTGTGAAAAACTTCAGATTTTGTTTTGATCACGATCTGATTAATTGTCTTCAAAGTGTGGCATAGGAGTTGGGATATGGCCCAGAATCCAGGGTCTTGGTATAGACCAAATGTCCGCTAACTACCTACTATGAATTACTAGGGAATAACTTTCACTTGCAGATGGATGAACTCTAACCAAGAGGTCGCTTCTTTCTTTACCTATGGTTTTTCCTCTTCAAAATGGTCTGTTTTATGGAAATTGTAAGCTATGGTTTACTTTTTTTTTTTCCTTCTCGTTAAATTGCCTATCACCTCACTTATCAGAAACTAATACAACTACAGTGTTAAGAGTCCAGCTTTGGGCCCAGTAAACGTTTTGCCATAAATACCAGACAGCTAAGTGAATTAAGCCCCTTTAAAATCGAGATAAGGCCAACACTTCTCATGCAAATGCATTGAATCCATTTAATCTTCTCCCAAAATGATTTAATAGAGCAAAACTATTTGATGTACTTAGCAAAACAAGCCCCTTTTGTAAACAGACATGAAGCTTTCAGTAAATATCAAAACCAAGTTGAAGCTGTTTTTTTCGAATTAGCAGAGTGTAATGACGGACTAACTTAAGGTAATATTTCAAAGCATTGTTAACAAATGCTGTCTCCTCATTCATCGTTCAGATGCCTCCTTTAAGTGCCCTTTGATGCTTGGCAATTATAGTGAGGAAGTCGGGACTTCAGGGTTCTACACTTGCTGTTGGCTTGCCATGCGACATGTTCAAGGTCAAATATCCACTTCTGTGCCTCACTTTCCCCCAGTTGTAAAATGGGTATTGGATATAAATACGTAATCCTTGGGTACCTCACGGGGAGAGGAGGCTTAATTCACTGCTTGTAAAGTGCTATAAAGTTCTTTGCTGGAAGTTGTCACAGAAAGGCAAAGTGGTATCTAAATATACAAGTTTTGGGATTTCAACAGTCCTCTGCCTGGCACATGTATATTCTCCACACAAAAGAAGAGCAGGGAAAATAAGAGGACTTGATGATGCTGTGAATTAAGTTGAGCAAATATGTTAGTATGGGGAGGAACAGGGGTGAGATTTGTTTATTGCTAGGACATTTTATAGAAATTTCCCAGGGAACCTTTTTCAGGCTTGCCGTCGGTCTTCTTATTTGTAGTAGAGTAGTACCTGTGGGCCCCAACCCAGAGCAGAGCCCTATTGTTGGGCCTCATATGTACATAGAGCCTGCCCTGAAGAGCTTTCAGTTTAAATGAACAAGACAAAAGAGGGGTGGAAGAAGGGGAGACCTGAGGCTCTGACTAGCCCAAGTTCATACAGAGCTGGGAATAAAATACGGGAGTCCTGACTCCTAGTCCTCTGTTTAAACCACACCTCTTTCTGTTTAGAAATGAGTGTAATGTACCTCCTGCAAATTAAATGGATACAAATTGGACTGTAGATGTTATCCTATAAAAATTATATTTATTTTAACTTTCATTCAAATGTTCACATTTTGAAAGGCTTGTATGTTTGCATGGAGCTGTTCTGAGTTTCCATGAGTGACGTGAGAAGCAGTATTGTAATTCTCCTCCCTCTGTTGTGCATACACAGACTTGTCTATCAGTTGCATAAGAGGCTGATTACTTGTCTCAAGGTCACAGGACCCTCAGAGCAGATGGCATAGGTGAAATTGTCTTTGAATGTCCTGCCTACTTAAGCACAGACAGCCATTTGTTACATATGATAAAAATATCACTAACGAGGGTAATAATTTAACATGCTTTTTGGCAAATGCGGTTAGCAGGATGTGACATGATGCGGCATTGTCTTCTTCCTCTATGTGCCATGTCCCTTGAGGCCTGATCCTCTCTGCACCCCCCCTCCTCCCTGTGCCCAGGCTTGCCTTCCAGCTCACCTGCTCCAGATGGGCGACACAGTGGGGAGGACACTGGCAAAGGCAGATGTGTTTATTTACCGGAGACAAAATGTTGTGCTGCTGCAGATGGCAATGCCCCTGAGCAAATGGCGCACTTTGACACCACTGTCACACTACAGGGATCTCTGTGCTGTAGGGAGAACACTATCATCTTTTGAAACTTCGCACTTAGTGCTTGTATGAAAGTGCGGAGCTTTCAACAAGAAGTTACGAACATTGGCATCAGAAAGTTGTATTCTTTGCTCAATCACTTGTCAGATATTTGTTATTTCTGTACCTGTTGTGACCCAGTTAGAATCAATAAAAATATAGCCAATAGTGCTTTGTACAAAGAAATCATTCACGTAGGACTCTGGAAGTCTATTAATCTAATACTGTTGGTTATAGCCATAAAACAGAATATACATCCCAAGCTAAATTATACTTTGTGGGGAAGGGAAGAGGAGGGGACTAGGTTGTTTACCTACATGTTTAAATATATATGTTCATCTTGATGCACAGCAAGGTGTGGAAAGTTCCCTGCAAGCTGAGTTGAGCCTAGACCCTTGGCTAATAGCAGCTAATACTTGGCCAGGCCAATATGAAAAGGTTTTTTAAGATATTCCATTCTTGGCTATGTAAAACAATTTGCCTTGCCCAAACCCAATTTATTTCTTAATATTTTGGAAAGTCACTTATGACTGAACCTGAGTTGCATGTGTCTTCTGCTCTGTGCTGACACAAGGGAGCACTTTAAACCTGGGATCATGTATTGGCAGGGATTGTCTAGGTCTGGCAATGGGAAATGTTACCTTAGTGGGTTGAATACCTGATACTGGAGTTTTATAAAAGATGATGACCCTACCAAACTGTGATTATTCCCCTAATTTTGGGGGCAGGAGAGCAGGCAAGTTAGAAAACATCCCCTAATTTGTATTTTGGTATTGCCTTTCTCCAGCTTTTGGGTGTAGTTCATCCATGATCCCTTCTGCGTTTTCCTTCACTTGTACCCTCAAAAGTCCTACCTTTTATGTTGGGCTGGCCTTTATGAAGAGCCAGGCTATAGAATCACTGTTCTGTCTCAGTAATGCTTTTGGAGATTATACTCTGAGCTATACTGGTTTAAATTAACTAGAATTTTTTTTTTAACTTGCTGTTTTGCCCATCACAGTGCTGATACAGTTATGAGTTTTCAGGTGTAAATCCCCTCTCTCAGGAGGACTGTATGTGAGAAGGTGTTGCTTTCTCACTCCTAGAGTGTGTGTGCTACCCAGTTAGGTGCCTGCTGAGATCAGAAATCCCTGTTTCTGTGCTAAATAGTCCCATTGGAAGTATAGTCATATTATATCAAAGATTTTGGCTTTGTAAAAAGCCTCTGTAGGTCTACTCCAAACCTAATTTTTCTGAATCTCTACTCGTTAAGGAGTTGCACACTAATCCCTCACAACTGTCTTTAAATCTGTAACTTTTAACTCTAAAACCAATAGATAAACTGATTAGAAAAATTGTCTTCAGAATAAAAATTGTCTTCAGCTATTGAGAATCTGGTAATGGAAACTGTTTGTCTTAATACTTACGATTTGGAATTGGTGACTTAAATCCAGAACATTTCTCAACACTACCCTCTTCTTTCCAAATAGGTTGTGAAATGGCTCCATGCCAAAAGGTGCTTGGGCCCCATTTACATGTATCTGGGATACCTCCAATTATTGGGTTTATTCTAGCTAACTATGTTACAGGGTACAAGTCTGAACAGGAAGCAAGTTGAGTATGAGCAGGACTTTTGGGCATTTGGTCATTAACATGCAGGAGCCTTTAAAAATCATTTTAGTGGGTTACAAAATGTAGAAGAGTTTGCTATAATCTGAGCTTGAGCATTGCACTCACTCGGTGCTGCTTTGTTATTGATGTCTTGGTCTAACTTCATGCCAATGCTTTGCGTCCACTCAGGGGTTTCCGATCACTTTAGGAAGGTGAATGAATAATATCTCCATTTTACAAATGAGCAAACTGAGGTGAAGCAACTTGCCCAAGGTCGGTCAGAAATGCAACCCAGGGGTCCAACTCCGAATTTCCTGTTTATAATTAGTAATTGACATTCCTTCACGTGAAAAGTAAAGGAGATGGGGGGGTAAAACTCACAGTGAGGGACAGAATAATCCCATGGGACTAGCTATGTGGCTGGGCTGTACTCTCCTACTCCTTACTTTGAGGGACCCATAAGTGTTGTTTTGCAAGCAGGGGTAAGACCAGAAAATTTCCAGAAGGTCATTCACCTGCGGAATGCCTCAGTCCCAAGGTGCCCTGGCCATAGGAACTCTTCCTGTGTGCGCCATTCAGTTGTTGTTATTCCCAACTCGCTCCCCCATGGCAATTGGTATTGGGCAGCTTTTGTGCTCTGACCTCTTCGGTGGGGGTTGCAGATCACAGAGAAGCTGCATGAAGGAATCTTTGTTTTTGTGTCCTTTAGTGTGTGGAGGGGGTGGAGCTTGCTGGTTGGGTAGTTGTCCTCCTTATTGGCCCCTCCCCTTTCTTTGCTGACTGTGTGTTTACAAAAGTGCCAGATGCGGAGGAGAGAGGGGACATCTTATATAATCTTTTCCCTTCATAGCTTTTTCCTGGTTTTATGGCTGTCCACATTACGCAGTGAAGGCAACACAGGGGCATTGGTGTTTTGCACTGGGTCTACTTCAGTGAAATGTCACCAACTGAAATAGATTATTTTGAGTCTCTGTGTGTTATATTGAAACAATATTCTGCAGGGTATTAGAGTATTACAGCCCAACCCAAACTGAGGCATGTTCTACACTATTAACCACCATCTGTGTCCCTCACCACTTCAGCTAGTTTGAATTCATTTGTCTATCTCTATGGATGAACTAGCATTAATGTAATGCTTTGCAATCATAGTTATTCATATTTCTAGCACTTGCTGAGTGTTTAGCATTCATAACTTGCTACATTTACCTTGCAGCATGTAATTCTGCTTCAACATGTGGAGTCTGCTCCAAAATATTGAATTTTGCCTGAATTCCCCTTAAAAACACTACCGATTAACAAACACAGGGGTTACATTTTGCCATTGGACAGTCAGTGATTTTATCTGTGAGCTTTATTTGTTGGGTAGAGACAGCGTTTTGGATTAGCAAGTGAAATGAATGGAGAAAACAAATACTGTGTTAACTAGCTGGTATAATAAGGCATCTGTGCCATGTTGCATTTTAAGTCATTAAATTTTGAAACCTCTCTAATTACAATATGGCTGCACCTTTAACAAGAAAGCACGCAAATTTGGAGCTGCTGCCGGAGTATAACATCATGTGTAGCAACAAGAAAATGGCCCACCTCTTTGCTGATGGACAATAGCTAATATTAATTTAAGTCAAGTTTGTAGTGTTTCACTGCAGTCCTGAAGATGCACAGCAATAGGTATAACTGGTAGCTTTCCAACTCTTTGAACTTTACACTCTGACACTTAATTCATTGGCAGTTGGACTTGGGGCTTGTCTACATGTGCATTTGTGCTTTTAGTTTCAGGTGTGATTTTCTTTTTTTTTTTTTTTTTAAACCAGTTTCAATTGGGTTAATGCTGTGTAGATGCTCTTATTTTGTTTTTAAACCAGGCTTCTTTTGGTTTAGCTTAATTCTGTTAGAAACAGCTGAATTAAAGTAAGCCATTTTTAAACCAAAGTAAGAACCTCCACCTGGGTTTACACCAGTTTAACTAAACAGTGTAAAACTGTGTCTAGACAAGGCCTTAGTTTTCTGTATGGATTGTGAAAATGAAGCCAAATATAGTGTATCTACACTGCAAAAATAGGAAGTGTGTTCTTAAGTCAGGTTAGTATAGCAGTGAAGACATGGCAAGTCAGGTTACTAACTCAAGTTGAACTGTATAGCTTTTCCCCCCACCACTTCCCACCCCACCCCCCGCATGTAGATATACCCTTAGCTTACGGGAGGGGGTCCATGATTTATTTCAGGTGGAACCCTGCCTAAGCTTAGAGTAGAAGTCACACTTTCCTTTGGGATCACAGAACCTGATTCTTATTTACGGGAAGGGCTCTTCACGGTACTCTGGCAGTGTTCACTCACTTGAAGGCCCCTTTACGCTCCCAGGGAGGAGTCAAAGGGCTTTATTGTAAATGTCTCCCAGGTCACACTGTTGACACTGTACTGGTTAAGGAAGTGTTTTTAATTCTGATTGATCACTTCTGATGTGCTGTGCTCCTCATACTGGGTATATACCCTCGCAGATGAGGACACACTTTGCCATAATCAGTGTATTTGTGTGTGTGTGTGTGTGTCTCTCTCTGAAAAGACCTTTTGTCAGTGCCTATTTGGCTGCTGCAGCACAAATCTACATGCATACTTCTCTGGTACCATTTTTTATTGGTGCAGAAACTATTGCTGTTTCCTTTCTCGACCTACTGCCTTCCCCAACCTCCCAGATGACTTACCTGCTGGGAATGCCAGTGCCAAGGTTGGTATATTTACTAAGTTGCAGCACATTGTTTAAATAAAAAAAACCCAAATTCTAAAGTGCAGCTTCTTATTGTGATGTTATGTTTAATTATAGGTGACAGGGTCTGGACTGAGTCCAAAGGAAGACTGTCAATTCCTCCCTTGCTGTCCACGCTTGGCAGGATGCTTCCTCACGCCCACCTCTCTCCCCCTTGCTGTGACTTTGGCTTCCGCCAGATGTCACACCGCTGCTTGTCGCCGCCCAGCCTCCCATCGCTGATCTTGTTGTTTCAGTGTATTTCTCACAACTGTTCTCTTCAGCTGTAAATTCTGAAGAATTTCACGCTCTTCTTAATCACTGCAGTTATTTTAAATCCAATGGCATAGAGTGCAAAGCTAGATGGGGATGGAAAATACTTCCTTTAACTGAAGGGAAAGCTTGCATTTCTTGAGGGACGAAAAAATGGATTGTTTTGACTCCGTCCCAAAGTGTTAGCCCATCATCTCTCATGTTAAACCTTTGTAATCACAGTAACATTCTAAAAAGTTCAAAGCTCTTGCTCATGTTAATTAGCAACAAAATTCCATGCCTAGTTTGAAATTGATAAACATCCTGCTACTAACCTAAAGTTCAGTGTAGAGAGTATTTAACAAATGTCTGATTTGGTGCTTTTCTGCTCAAAACCTCAGAGTTGGAAGACTAGGCATAGAAGAATTGAGGGTGCAAGAGGACCCCAGTACTAGACTAGCAAGGTTGTTGCCGGTCCATGTTGAAGTGCAGTGATCTGTAGTAGGGGAAACTTCCACCATGCCTACCCATGCTATGAAAGATTAGATCCAGGCACTTTAAAAAGCGTAACATTAATGCTCATATGAAGGTTTTCTTGGGGTTTTGTAATGCTGCCAGTCACCATAGTATCTGTGGTCTTAATTTTTACATAGAAAGTGCAAAGTTCCTAATGGACTTCTGGAGACTCTGGATCCTCCTCCCTTTTGTGGGTAAAAACTATTTGAGGTGGTTCATTTGCAAGATTTGATTTTATTTGTTTGGCTGGCGTGTCTGGTAAATGGGAGTGTCAGGTCGTTGGATACGGGAAGGCTCATATTTTACATGATATTTGCAGCAAAACTAAAAAAAGCAGAGTAGGACAAATTTTGATTTTAATATTGTGGGGTTGATGGGTCAGGAGCACATAATTCAACAAATGTGGAGTTTGGTATTTCCTTGTGGTCCAGTGTCTTTTAGAAGTTGGTTCCTTAAGCCTTCACAACAGGAAAAATTGCAGCACCTGGCATTAAAGGCACAACACTTGGGTTAGTGTTTTACCGTTTGCTCCAAATACCATTGCAGTTTAAATGTTTTAAGGTTAATCAGGTTAAACCATTTTAACTTTCACCTATGAAAATACATATTTTTTTAAAACCAGTAAAATGTCATGGCAAAACCCAAAACAAAAATGTAGCCTTGTGGGACCTTGGATTCAAGTCCTGAACTGCTAGATTTGAAACAAATCTTGGCATACTTTAAAATTCTAGCAGTGGGTGAGTGTTGTGGACGCTGCAGCAGGAAGCAAAGATGACTTTAAATATCAAGAAAAGATGTACCTTGAAAAGAGAGCTCTTCCGTGGAATACATGAATTTTACTCCCCAAAATGATGTATGAAAATGCCCTTTTAATATTGCATTTCTTTGTAAGCATAGGCTCTGAAACAGATCAGGAACTATGTGCATCCCAAAGGGTGTTAATCAGTTAGAAAAGATGTAGAAATAGTAAATAAAATGTGAAAATAATTATCTAATGTTTGAGCCCCACCTTACTCTAGTAGTAAAATAGCATAAGATGATTTATTTACATTTGAAATTTTTTAAAAAGCACAAACAAAAGATGTTTCATGGAGCTTCTGCAGAAGAATTTTGGAAACTGCAAGTTGTTACCCAGCTGTATTGATTTAATTAGTCTGTGACACCACTTATTTATGCTTAAGCTTCTCACACATGCAAAAGTTGGTAATTCGAAGTAGCACAATAATTTGTGAGTTGTCTTCTGTGCGTGTGTCATGGCTTTTAAATGACAACTTTGGTGTGCATGTGAGATGTTTAAGCATAAATAAATGATAATACACAGGCTAATTAAACTAATACATTTGTGTAGCAACTTGATTCTGGAATGACTGAAACAATCTTTCACGGAATATCTTTCAATAACACTTTTTAAAAGTTTGATGAACCCTTAAAATGTATATAATAAAAGCAGTGTAGTGAAATAGAATATCCAAAACCATTGTGTGAATTAATTTGCTAACCCGTTTTATAAGGATATGTTGATTCATGAAGTGGGAAAGATCAGCAGCCTATTCAGTTCCTTTTGTGAGGAGGGCATTCAAACTATAGCACTGTCATTTCATTTAAAAACTATTTCAACTCAAGGTTCTTTGTAACACTTGTATCCAGTGATGTCCTTTACTGTCATGGTTTTTTGGTCTCAACTTAATGTTATCCCAACCATGTAATACCAATGTATTATTTTGTTAAGATTTTTAATAACTTCTCATTGAAGGAATCAGTGTGACAGAATAACTACAGATAGCACTCTGGGAAGGAAGGAATCTGTTTTGCTCCTAAGGATTTAATCACTTTCTTACATTCTCAAGTATATAAGAAACAAGTTCCTACCAACGGCACATATCCCAGACTTTCAAAATGAGTTTGCTCTCTGCTCTGGCACTAGTATTAGGTGTCATTCTTCCCTACTTATGCATCGGATGAAGTAAGCTGTAGCTCACGAAAGCTTATGCTCAAATAAATTGGTTAGTCTCTAAGGTGCCACAAGTTCCTCCTTTTCTTTTTGCGAATACAGACTAACACGGCTGCTACTCTGAAATCTTCCCTACTCTGGCTGGCTGGTTTGTTGATCTACATTTTCTGAAAATCTAATAAACACACTGTTTTCAATGACCGTTTCTTATTAATGCCAAGTACTAAAATCAGTATGGAACTACTAAAAGTGTAAAAGTGTTGAGCAAGCATATGGTGATTCCATGTACTCCTTGTATGAGCCTATGCTTCACAAATTGGTAATCGTGTGTGTGGTATGGATCACATATAATGTGTTCACATGTGTTTGGAATATCTATAGCTATGTGCTTACACAACCACTTTCCCACTGTGGAAAATGCAATAAGAATACATGGGTTTTTAAAGCAAATGATAACCCATATAAAACATGATGCAAACTCCTGGGGCTTTGCAGAATTACTAGATCTGTATTTATAACCCAGTAAAAGGCATGGTTGTATTAGTGGAAATGGGTGGTCTCTCTTGGCTAAAGAATAAACATGAAAACATCTTTATTTAATGGGTTGCATTTAAAGTCTTAAACAAGAATAGGGAGGAAAGAATTAAACTGGAGCAGACTAACACTTAATTCTCTGCATCTGTCAAACCATTTCTGAAACCTAAAAGACACACGTGAAAATATTTAATTCTTAAATGTTTGTGATGCGGGGGGACTTGGATTATCTTGATCTTATGATAACAAGAAAGTGGGCCAGAGTCTGCAGTCTTAGATGGAAGCAAATTTATTCACATAAGCTTAGTGATTTTTTAGATTAAATCTGGTAGGTGGAATAAAAGTCTAATTGGCAATTAATGTTACAATGCAACATTATATATAAAACTGTTCACACTGTGTTCTGTTTTCATACTGGCTTAAAATGCTGCGTGGTTAACTCAGTGTAACTAAATAAACAGCATATTAAATTAACAGAAACTTTGTACCGGCCAAAAAAGTCCACATTTTGTTTGCATGGTGACAGTCAAAAATCTAAGCATTTTTTTGAGATGGACAGTGGTGTGAAAGTATTTTAATTATGATTTGTCCCCATAAGATTGAAACACTAACTGTGAAAGGGTCCTAAGGAGCAGACTGAAGGGAAAGTAAAAGTCTTACATGTTTTAAAGGAATGCAGTGGGCAAAGAAGTTTGCTTCCCAACAACAAAAAAATTTCAGCCACTCCGGGGTTTTGAATTCAAATGTGTTCCTCAGAAGCAATTTGCACAGTTACTAGAGATGCTTTGTGTCCAAAGGAGCATATTGAAACAGGCTGGATTACCAGTCTCTACATGTTATGGGGGACAGTAGAGGGGAGGCTGGTTAGCATTGCTGCATTAATCAAAATTCTATGTTTCTGCTTGCAGACCCCTTACCATGTCAATCTTCTTTTGGCCGGCTACGATGAACACGAAGGCCCTGCCCTTTATTATATGGATTACCTTGCAGCCCTGGCTAAAGCTCCCTTTGCAGCACATGGATATGGTGCGTTCCTAACCCTGAGCATTCTTGACCGCTATTACAAGCCAAGTAAGTATGAATCCTGTGGCAAAGAAACAATTCTCTTTCTACTGACTAGTAAATCAAAGGCTTAATAAAGTGGGATCTCGCGCTTGTGAATCCTGTTGAGTCACTCTACCCGGTTCTGTTGCTGTAGTAGGCACAGAGATTAGATATTCATTGAGGAGTAAAGATCTAAAAATCTATAGACTAGCTTTTCAGCAGAAATGGAGGCTGCAGTGAAACTAGACTTTTTCCAAGTGCTGGCTGTTCCTGTTTTAAAGTTAGGAAGTTTTGTTGGTTTTTTTAAACTGACCTATTAGTTCCTGGCCATCTTCATCTAATAAATAATGTTTTGATGGCTTTACTGTAGTATTTTGGGTACTACTGACTTTTTGCCCCAGGTGTTGCACTGATAATTTACTACTTAGCATTTCTATCATCCTGTACCAAGAGACTAACAAATGGTAGTTAAATCATGGTGTTCAAAACTAAACCGTGAGGCGGGAAGATGTCTTCAACTAGCATCTGCCTCTACAAGCTAGAGTTCAAATACCTCTGCTGCTGCTGTATGTTACCTAGTTTGCTGGCTATGATGTGCATACAATTATCTCCTGAAGTGTCCCTCTTCAGAGTGCAGTCTAGTTTCCCATTTCTCCATAACTGCATCCGCTCAGTTCATAGCATATTAAAAAAACAGAAAAAAAAAACTGCACTCTTTTCTAATATGTTTATCTCATCCTTTTGCAGATCTGGTGTATGGGGATGCTTTGTTTTGGCTGCTTTGCAACCTTTTCCTACTGTTTAGTGTTTACATCAGAATAATTCTTTGCACATCTGTAGCTCTCAATGTTTTTAAAGCATTCAAACTTAGCCTCTCTGATTGCCAGGAGACAGGGCAGCATTATCCCCATTTTACAGATGAGGAAACTTGAAACACAACTGAAATGACTTGTCCGCATTGGAAATCTGCAGAGCTGGGAATAGAGTTAAGCTTTTTCTGACTCTCTTGTACTTTAGCCACGAAAGCACCTTACCCACTGGCAGCAATATTTTGCGTGCAAGGTTTAATTTACTGACTCATAGCAGAGACCTTCCTTTAGCAGTATTTCTATCTGCCTCCTGCAACCAGTGCAGCAGGAATCTGGCAGTTCTCTTCTAATTGGAGCTTATTCCACCTGAGCAGCAGGTGTGAGATGGGAACAAAAGCCCTTGAACCAAGTAGGCTGCATGCTAAGCATGCATCTCTGTAATTTTTTCATTACTTGCGTCTCCTGGAAGCGATGCTGCCTTTCTTCTCTTTCCCCACCCCTTCCAAAAGGAAAAAAATTAAGTACAATATGTTGTCACAGTTGGCCATCCCCACTGAATGCTGATTTTTTTTTTTTTTTATCCTAATGTGTGAGACTAGCAGGGGCATCACACACGTGCCTTTCCCATTATTAAAGCTCATACCCAGCAGGGAATGTAGCACTAAAACCAATCCCCGCCCACGTTCACTGACTTGCAGCCGGCTGTGGACAGATGGAGCTGATTTAAAGCTGTAATAAACTCAAGGAGAGAGAGACGGCTGGACTTCTCCGAAGCCCAGTCCCTGGCCATGGGAGGCAAAATTCCGTCATGCTTCCCATTGGTATAACAAATCGATTCTCAATGGCTTGTTGCAGCGCGAGTGCTTCAGTGCAGGGCATCCTCAGTGCATATGGAATGTGTTTTCTGTGAACTGGGAAGGAGGGTTTTTTTTGGTGCTCAGCTGAAAAGTTGTTTAAATTTAATAAAAAGATTGACTTGAGAGAGATGGCCTCTAACTAAAGCAATCTGTGGGTGTTTTCTCCTTCAGGTATCACACGCGAGGAGGCAATGGAGCTCCTAAAGAAATGTCTAGAGGAGGTGAGTCACCAAAGACTTGGGCCTGTGTGATCTTGAGAAAGGAATGTTTGTTTGCCTTCATTTACTGATATTTTTCCTGTTCCTCTGTCACATTTTTTCCCTGCCTTTGCCAGAAGGGGTAATAAATATACATTGGCCAGATGTGGAACCAGCTACTGAGGAAAAGGATTTGTGGGTACTTACGTTGTCTTAGCATGGTTCATGTCCTCCAGAATGTAAACTTTAAGATTAATTGCTTTTCTTTACTTCTGGTCCTTCCATACTTAACATAATATTGATGTAGACAGCCCTTGACTTTGTCTTTTTATGTTATTTCTGCCTAAAATGTTTTTATCCTTCTGATACTTATCCTCCTGTGCTTGTGGTAAGTTTATTTTTCTACTAGACATTTTTAAACTGCTTTCTCCCCTTAGTTCATAAGTTGAATAACCAAGTCTAACTCCAATAATGACTTGACCTCAGGCACTGAAGCGGTTGATCAGCAGCTTTAGCAAAAATATCCTTTTCACACCATAAATCTTTATCAGAGCAGTCCTCGGTGTCATTGTCTCTTGGAGGTTAAAGAGGTGAACTGGTGTTACTGGGGAGAAGTCTTCTGCAAAGGGCCTTACAAGCATTTTGGTGATGTGTAAGGTTTTTAGTAGATTAGCTTTCCTGTCAATCATGGTGTCTGATAGTTAGCAAAGTACTTTACAAATTACTTTGGTGGGTGCTGCCCAACCCTATCCTGAAAGAAGTTGTGTTGTATAGTTCTCTGACCATTACGTGTCTTACAGCTAGTGAGTTGAAAGGATAGTCTCGCATGGTAACTCAGTAGCTAGATAAGTACATGGCAACTTTGCTGTTGTCATATGCTGTTGAGCTCATGGTTTCTGGGACACAGCAAAAACTACCAAGTTCAACTAATTTGCTTAACTTTGGATGCCACTGTAAATGTGCTTTAGAAATGTGCATAAATCTAGGGATCCTGCCTTGAATATGCCTCAAGAACTGCAGGACCAGTTCTTCTAGAAGTTGGCCTACTAGGTAACTATGTGTAAACCAAGAACACACTTGGGGCATGTGAAGAATCATCTTAAAAGAAGACTAGTATATTACCATACAGTGCTACATGGAGCAGGACCTGCTGACATTTTGCCCTCCATGTCTTGCCTCAGCAGTCTAGTTCATATCTATGCTTACTGTGGTACCCCCAATTATCACTACTGCTAAAAAAAAAAATTAAAACCAAGAATGTCACAAATGCTCACTATATTGGTGCACCCTCAGTAATCAATGCACCCTAACCCAAAAATTCAAAATGTACAAATAAGCTACAAAAGAAAATAATGTGACAGCAGAGCCTCTTTACTCAATGCAGTTCATCCTAATACAAGGAACAAACAATACCACATTGTATTTTATATAATCAAGGCATCCTGCTCTCAAGCAAGATAAGAAGTGGCGTTATCCTCCATATATCAAACTGACCATTTATTATGAGCTCATAAGTGTCTTACCCTAAAGGTGACTTCAGCATTTGCCTGAGAAAGGGTTTGACCTTAACTCGTATGTGTTGGTTATTGGGTGGAGAAGTTTAAAAATGTAAATACATCACAAGCAGATCAGAAAATGTAAATACATCACAAGCACAAGCTCAGGCCCCTCTAAAATGTTTGCCTGTTTGTATCTAAGTGTAATGGTAGAAAATGATGGTAATCTTCTCCACTTTCACTTGAATGAAAAATCTTGTTAGAGAACTGAGATAATTCATGCTGAAATAACAGGCATGTGGGAGAGGGAGCTCATGCTGCCAACGTCTCATGCACGATTGACTGAAGTTTATATCCCAGGCAGTGTGTACTGTGGGGACCTGTTAAATACTTAGCCCTGGCACATAGTCAAGTGCATTTTTTCAACAGAGTTGTTCTCTTGTTAGGTACTAGTTTAAGACAGATTCTTTAAGATGTACATCAAGATAAATTTGGGCATGACAAGTTTATTCTCTTATCAAGTCTAACATACTACATCACTGGGTGTGCAAGCTCCTTATTCAGATCCCAAGTCCTGCTTCAGATTTGTTCAAAAGGAATTTTAGGTAAATACTAAAACTCACATAAGAGCAGAATTAAAATATATTTATTTGCTTATGCAAGTTTGTAGGCTTAAAACGTTGCTGCTTGTGGCTTTTTTCTACTTGTAAAATCCATGTAATTCTTTAAGGTGACTATGCAAACCCTCCGATTTCTATTTAATTTCCAAACTGACTTCCACAGAGATCACAGTCAATTCTAGCTCTCCAGGATTTCTGAATATGAAAGGCACTTCTCAGTTTTGGTGTCCAGAGATACTGCAGAATCAAAGTGGAAGCAGGACAGAAATTGGAGGAGAGAAACTAATGCTTTTAGGACATGCAACGATGTCTCTCTCAAAGAAATGTTTTTTATTTAAGCATTGAACAAATCTTTCCCCTCTCTCTGTCTGTTAAACAGCTTCAGAAACGTTTCATCCTGAACCTGCCTTCTTTCAGCGTCCGGTTCATTGACAAAGACGGCATCCACGAAGTGGACAACATACCCTTTCCGAAAGTGTCATCCTAACCTGTGGGATCTTTCCTGGGATTTTTCTTTCAGTTCACTTTTGGGGTTTTTTTTTCTACTTGTTTGATGTACTACACAATTAATGTACTGCACTTGGGGACTTCAAATAAAGATTGACATTGGCTATATCAATCTTATCACTTTATTCCATTAACCCTTTTCTCCCAAAGTAAATTAAATCATCATCGCTCGGCAGATGGGTTCTGGGATTGCGAATCCTTGACTGTGCAGATAGCAACTTCCTTCCTTGCTGTTCTGCGCCCTTATCAGTGTGTCTCTGTGCTTTCTCAGCTTGTTCCAGTTTTGCTGCTCCAAATGTCTTCCCTCTTAAATTCTTGATCAGATATTAATTTTCCCTTTTAGCAGTTAAGTATCCATCATCCATCCTGTCAGTATGTGGTGCAGTCCAGCAAGCAGCTGGTATAACGTTCCACTTGTCTTAAACAGCTTAACTTGATCTATAGAATAGTTACAAGAATTTATCCAGTTTTATTTTATAGTAAAGGGGTCAACTATCAGAACATCTTAATAGAGTTCTCTTGGTCTCTTAGATTTTGTTATTTAGACCAACTTGAAGTTGAGGGAAGAGGTTTTTCTGGGAAAGAGTATATGTAGGGATAGAAAATGAGTGTCCGGAGAAACTGGTACCCTTTATGGCTTAGTGGTTGGGGAAGAAATCCAGTTTCTGGAAAGTAATGTTTTGCTTGCCAGTTGGATCTTAGCCACCCTAAATTTAACAGTATAATTATTTTAGTATGAATCATGTGAATTAGGAGAGCACCACAAGTCAGCATGTCCAAAAGAATGTGTGCTAAACTGCATCCATTTTTAACACTTGTTTTGAATTGGGCTTAACTATAATATGCACAGTAGGGAACTTTTAAATGTTACTTGTGCCTCTCATGGAGCTTCTGTGAACTATTCCGCGCTAAATAAAGAGAGCCTTTTTTATTCCATGAGAACAATCACTAACCTGTCCAGGGTTAAGATGGTGCTTCCATTCTAAATTATCCATTCTATCATCTGTCATGTAACTTCCTCAAATAATTGCCATATAGTGGCTGACATTTGTTTAATCTTGGCCTAGAATTGAACATTTATAAAGGCTCAAACGTCACACAGAATTGTGAGTTACCTGAATCTGGGGCTGAAGCGGTTTTCAACCATTTCAAATGTTCTGTTCAGATGCTTGTTTTGTGCTTGGATAATTACACATTTGATTAAAATCTTCAGATGGTACATGTGACATGCTTTTTTGCTCAGAAATAAAGGTGGACATGTGAAAAACTATTTACAGTGGATAGTATTTTCAGCACTGTATCCAATATGGTCTAGTTCCCAAGTACAGATATTTGATCCTTCTGACAGATAGGAAGATGAGTGGCTTAGACTTGGCAACCTTAACTTCCAAAGCATTCTTGATCCCCTACACAAACGTCCTTCTATGAACATATTTGTATTTCCAGTATGACCCAGAGGCCCTACCTGAGATTGGGGCCTCATTGTGGGTGCTCCGCATATGCTTTGGGTGAAATTCTAACTCTATTGAAGTCAATGGCAAAACTCCCATTGACTTCAGTGGGGCTAGGATTTCACACTGGGGCGGGGATTCAAAGAGTTCAGTCTAAATAGATAACAGAGAGTACTAAATCCCCATCTTACAAAAAGAGAACTTGAGACTTGCCCAAGGTATACAGGAAGTCTGTGGCAGAGCGTGGGTCCCAGTTCAGTGCCTTAACTAGGAAACAATTCTTCCTTTCTAGGCCATCCTTAGTTGTATCTAATTTTGACCTCTGTTACCATCAGGCTTTGCTAGTCTGCCTTTATTTATCAGCTGTTTTTATTATAGTTGTGGCAACAGTGGCTTTTATTTTTAAACCTTTCTGAAACAATCTTGGGCTGAACTTATCTCAGATTTTTAAAAAACTTTTCAGACTTTGTACATTGTAAAGAAACAAGATTTCAACCAAATTATTTTCTCTTGGCAGGTCACATTTAACGTGATAGGAGGATCCTTAACTTGGAATGTCCTGACTTTTTGGTGGTTGAAATCTCACCCTTACTGTGTTGCATTAATGTCTTTTTTAGCTTTTCGTAAGCAGCATCTCTAATTTATTTTACCACCAATCTTGAATGTTTTTGCATGTTTCCTGTTTGTTTTAGAAGACCTCATTACAGATTGGCTGAGCTGGTATGATGTTTTCTTCGCTGCATACCAAATAGAAAAAGTGTTTAACTATCCCCTGATAGGAGGCTCACTATTTTAACAGACACCAACATATGGGTGTGGTGGTTGTGCCATTAAAGCCCAGTTATGTCCTAGCAAAGGATCTGCCTTGTGTTTTGTTGGGTTTTTTTTTTGTTTTTTATTTATTACTGGCACCCATCTGCACACAGGTGATTAATAAACATAAAACAATTATTCCATTCCAAACAGCCTTGGTGGAGTCAGGTTAGAGTGGAACATATGTTTCGCCTGAGGGCAGGGACCAAGCTTTGAATCCCCACTGACTGAGGGATACAGGGAGTTGCATCAAGAGCCAACAGAGCAGCAACCTCCAGGAATAAATACGGACTTCCATTACCCACAAAGCAATTGAACAAAGAATCTGCAGAAATTTTTAAAATGCTCCTTCGACTCTGTAATAAAGCATTTCGTCCTTCTTGGGGGGATCTTAGTTTTACATTTTTTTAAGGACTTGTACTTTGAAGGAGAGGAAGAGTCCTACTTTTTGCTGGATATTTTTCGTACAGTGATGTAGCATTTAACAAGTCATTGCCACCTAACTGAAGGCCAGCCCTAATATTTAATCTCCTAGAACCAAGTGATAACCAAGTCCTATTATAATAAACCTCTCATTGAACAAGCCCTGTGTTCAATGTCCCAAGGAGAATTGCACCAAGTAAATTTAAGCAGCTGATTTTACCTACACTTATTTCCAGTTTCCATACGTATGACTCGATTTCTAAAGCAAATTGAAATTTCTTTCATTAAAATAATGTGTCCAAAGGTCTTTTTAAAGATCTGCTCGGTTGTTTTTAGATTTATATGAATGCTGCAGCTGTAAATCTCTTGATGGGCTTAGCAAATTTTGAGTTGCATATTGGTCAGAGTAGATGGAAGGCAAAGATTTCCCACCCCAGTTGTGTGCTGAAAAGGGTGGGGGGGGGGTACTTTGTCTTTTTTGCATATAAATATTGTGTCAACTTTACTCCAAAGCCCATGAAACTTCATTTATAAAAAATATCCTTGATCCTAAACTTCAGAAATCCTGCTGAGAGATCTAAATCTAACAACACAGGTCTAATTTTCATCAGATATATTCTTTGAAGGAATTAAACTATTGCAGAATAAAATGGTTTCCATTAAAAACAGAAAGTTTGATATAAAGAGAAATTAAAATGCTGTGACCCAGGTTAAAGTATTTCTAAGTTATTGCAACATCTACATTGAGCTGTTTGCTTTGCTTTGGCTAATAATCCTGACCATATGTTTTATTACCAAAGCCTCAGGGCCTAAAGAGTTAACAAGGCACTCTTCTCATTTTAGATTTCCTGTTTAAAGATGGTCTTTTCCTGAGGACTGTGTGCATGTAACAGATCAGTGCACCAGCTCATCTCTTTGTGGGGCTAGAGTTTGCCTTAAGATCAGTTTACAAGGGAACTGAATCTGTGCCTCAGGCCATGTCTACACTGAGTGCTTGGGATATGTATACAGATATGCTATTCCAGCAGAGCGCTCCTAGTGTGGATACAGATTATACTGCCAAAGCTGCTTTTGATCATATCGTTTATTTCACTCAAGGGGATGGGAATAAGATGTACTTGCAAAAGTGTAGCTTTGCCAGTGTAAACTGTATCCACTCTAGGAGCTGCTTCTAGCACAGTTATGCGAGTCAGAGATTACACCCTGACCCATGTAGAGGAAGTCTGTAGTGTCGACATGGTCTTAGGACCATTTTACTGCCTGGAAAATCATTGGGAGCCCTTCCTGGGTAATAGATTTGTGCATGTGGAATGGGCTATGGCAGTTGCTCAGTGCCCAGTGAACACACAACAGCTTAGGACATGCGATAAAGAAGATTCTTACCTAAGCAAAACTAGGGTAAATAATAGAGCTAGTTGTACATTATCATTGAAAATAATGTGGCTGCTCAGTCTTCTGTGCACAGCCATCAAGCTGATTACTGATGCCGAAGCGAGAGTACCACTAAAGGCATCACCAAGGCACTTCATGCAAGTTTTCTGTCGGCCTGTCCTATCCAAGTGTTTACTCCGTCTAGCTTGTTAAATACGGTGGGTTCACAGTTCAAATACCCGTGCCTGCAGGTAGTGAGAACATGCTTTTTAGCTGCACATTAAGAGTGGACAAGGATCCACTATCAACAGCAGCATATACAATAGAACCTCAGAGTTCCGAACACCTCGGGAATGGAGGTTGTTTGCGACTCTGAAATGTTCAGAACTCTGAACTAAACTTTTTTTAAAGTTTTTTTTTAAAAGTTTACAACTGAACGTTGACTTAATACAGCTTTGAAACTTCACTATGCAGAAGAAAAATGCTGCTTTTAACCATCTTAATTTAAATGAAACAAGCACAGAAACAGTTTCCTGATCTTGTCACATTTTCTTTTTTAAACTTTCCCTTTATTTTTTAGTAGTTTACATTTAACACAGCACTGTACTGTATTTGCTTTTTTTGTCTCTGCTGCTGCCTGATTGTATACTTCCAGTTCCAAATGAGGTGTGTGGTTGACCAGTCAGCTTGTAACTCTGTTAGTAACTCTGAGGTTTACTATATACAAATCAGCTGGCCTGTGTAAGTGAATCTGGAACAATCTGATCAAAGTCCAAGAGAATTTGGGAGGTATTGTAATAAAGTGATTTTAGTGCCAGTCCTCATGAAAGGAAAAGAGTGATCCTGGTAATTACTGTCCAACTTCGATCCCTAGTAAAACACTGGAATGTATACTGAGAGATCCCAGAATGTCTGGTACACAATGGAACTATCAGCAATTAGTTTCAAAGGTGTAGAAAACAAGGGTAAAGAATAGCAATAGCATCTCTCAAATGCACACAGCTAGGTTTGTTCGGTCACTTCAGTTTCTTGAAAACAAAATGAAGACTACTTTCGGTTAAGTTGTAACAGAAGGCAGTGCAATATGCTGCTAGGTAGGATCTGGAGCTAGGGCAGGTGTGTTCTGCCTCTTGTTTTGCCACAGACTTTGTGACTTGGGGCAAGATGCTCCAGCTCTCTGTGCAGCAGTTTCCCTAGCTGCAGCATGGAGATAAAACTCCCCTTTGTAAAATGTTTTGAGATGTAGGGAGTGAAAAGTGCTACATCAGTGCAGTTGTATTATTACACATGTGATGTCTGGTGTGTGGCTGGGGAGTACATTTCAATCTAGTCGTAAAAATAAGTTTAATTTTCAAAATGTCATCCTTAATTCCCTCTTTCTAAAAGGGTTTAACCGCATACTGAGGTTCCATGTGTCCTTATCAGTCAGTGCAATCAACAGTAACTAAGCTCAGGAAATTCACATATGAGCACCAGTCAAACTAAACGGAGGCTTTAGTCACTTCAGCAGACTTTTTTTTTTTTAATGGAAAAGTGAATGATGAAATAAAATCCTATTCCTCTTTCTGCTCTGTTCTCCTGACTAGTTTGGGTTTGAACCACTGCATCCCGATGACCCTCTGTGGACTGTGTTAACAATTAAAACAGTTAGTCATCTTGAAAATGTAAAGTGACATTTTAAGGGTTTTGGTTCCGTGCTAATGTGCCGTTAGGTAGTTATCCAATAAGCTTATTCATGTAGTCTAACTCAAGACAGCTGTGGAAGTAGCATAGAAAACCCTTTACTGTTTATGAAGGGTGAGGGGAGAGGAGTGTTTTAGAAGGATCTGTTTTGGAATTATGAGTAGGTACTTTTCCTTCAGTAAAGTATTATACCATTAAAGATTAGCATCAGTTTAAAAAGCACACTGTGCTAAATCTATTTCTGCATAGCGGTGGAACTAAAATACACCCTGAGTCTGAGCACTCCTAAACGTGGTGGGAGATTGGGCTAATTCTTAACTATAATGGGATGATCCAGACATACTGAACATTACAACTTGGGTCCATCTATGAGGTGGTCTGGAAGAAACTCCTCTTAGTATCTGGATGAAGGCTGTTGTAGGTTCATTTGTTTGGGTCCTGTATCTTCCTCTTCTCCTGTTTTGCAGCCCAACTAAACAACTCAGATCTGCAAAAATCTGTAGTTTTAAAGGCCTCGTTTGGCCATTGCCAAACTGTGCTGCTGTCCTAATGTTCCCTCTGATCAGATGTAGTTTTGTATTATAAATCTGGCACATGAACACCATAATGGTGGGTGCATAATTAAATGGTTAGGAATAGGTTAGGGCTTGATTCTGATGAGTACCCAGCCAGTGTTAGGGATGCGTAGCATTTTGCAGGATTGGACACTTTGATGAAGAAGGAAAGGCATAGGCAGCATGGGTTCCTGGAGAAAGCACAGGCACTGTCCTACTGGAATGGAAAATGAAAAGTTACAAATGGAAGTGATTCAGGTTTGCCTGTTAATTGGTTTTAAATAGAAAGATGCAGTTTTGTACTTTGAAAATTTCCTTTGCGTTATTTTTTTCAGTCACATTTCTCCCTGCCCCGGAGCACAGAACAGGCTGCCCTGTGGCAGGCTTGAGTCCAATGGCAGAGGTGGCATCTCCAGACTCTTGCTAGGGGAGGCAGGGAGAGTCACTTGGGGGAAGCACTAGTTCTGCACAGGTCTTGAGGTCTCCAGCGAGTAATTGGCTGTGGGAGGGCTGGCATCTTGATGTAGTGCAGACTTTTGTGACCGCGGTGGTCTGAGAAGAAAAACAGCTCCTCTCCTACTGCATGTTTGCTGCGGGAGGTGGTGGGATATTCCCTATGAATCACTGGATTACTGCTGCAAAAAGTACAGTAATTAAATGATGTTTTGGGGGAGGATGCAGAGATGTTTCTAGAAAGGTCAGTGAAACAAGATAAAACGTTTCAGATTGCTGATTGGCAATCCTGTAGCACCCTTCCCAAAGCAGCCTCAATGGTAATAAATATTGAGCAAAGAACCTTCCTCTGTAGCTGGCACACTTTATTAAATGGAAATAAAATGTGAGATCTGATTTATGTTACAGAATTTAAGTCCTGATTCTGCTGTCCCTCTGGTGTCAAACAGGAGTAACTCGTTGCAGGGAGTAGCATTACACTGTTGTAAAACAAGTGCAAGGAAGATCACAATCAGGACCCTTACAGTGTGCATTTTGCTATTCTGATTGACAAATAGAGCAGAGACCTTCAAACAGAAGTAAAATCAGCAGTCCATGATTAACATACAAGTCGAATATCAGTTGTAACTATGTAATGGTCTCATTTATATAAGATATCCGGATATTATTTCTATAACAAGTTAAATTTAAAAAAAAATCCTGCCCTATCGTTTGTCATCTGCCATCTCTTATTAGGGTTTTAAGAGGGATATGGACAGTATGATATCACAGCAGCATTAAGCACTGGTGGGCTTGACTGATGCTTTGGTCTCCTGTTGCTAAAGGTGTTTCACTTGAAATTTAACGTATGCCACTTCCATTCTGTCAGAGCTTTTGACTTTGGCTTCACTAGCTCAGCCTGCAGGAAGAACCTGTGTGCAAGCAAGCCTGTTGCGTTCCACAGGGGGTGGTGGTATCAGACACATGCCCCACCTAGCCTATTACACTTGCACTTGCCACTCCATCTATAGAAGAGCTTGTACAGGTGATCTGTGGTTCTCAGGAATTCAGTCTGACATCCAAGGCCCTGGCTGTAATAATCTATTGCCAAATAATAGTTGGGAATTAATGTTTTTTCTCGTGAGTAATTCTCAAGTAATTCTCTTGATTTTTTGCAAACATTAAGTTGGCCCGTGAGGTGGGTAAGAATTATCCCCATTTTACAACGAGTTTCTCAGCCTCAGTTTCCCTAAGTGGCTCAACAAAGGGAGTCATTTTCAGAGCTGGGATCAGGAGTCCCTGGCTACCAGGCCTGTACTTAGACCACTGGACCGAAACGGCAATCTCATTACACAGATGTAACCGGCTCAAAACAAAGCCCCTAACCCAAGCCTCTAAAAGCAGGAACAGTCAGTAGAATTATCTTAAGTACGATGTCACGATTCCGAACAGATCTCAAATATTCCAACCAGAAGAGATCGAGGATCCATGCCCCGCCCTGTTACAGAGCTACTGGAAGGGAACCTCTGAATAGCATCAGGCTATTATATAGAAGTAATGGCCAGACAGCAGTGAAGAATGGCCTTAATCCTAAAATATCTCAGACGATGCCAAACCTACAGATTTTGTGCGTAATAGAGTTGGGGATGGGGGGGGGTTACATTCGACTGCCACAATTTAAGTACAAAGAGGCGTGAGGAAAGGAAGACACGTCTAGAACTTGGTCACTTCTGGAACTGAACCTTTGATGTAGCCCTGCCTACACGGCAAATTCAACCATATCGGGGAACCTGATTGCAACTTGGTTACAAATGCTGGTGGATCCACATAAGCAGAACCTTATGGAGTCCCATTGCAGGAGCAGGACCATAGCTACAGTTTTGTGCTGTAAACTGGACCTTAGCTCTGTTTCATAACCAAATTAAAGCCTTCATTTGACCAAGTAGAGAACTCCTGTGTGAATGTGTAATAGTGCTTTCGTTACAGTGTGTATGGTAACACCCATTGTTTCATGTTCTCTGTGTATATAAAATCCCCCTACTGTATTTTCCACTGCATGCATCCAATGAAGTGAGCTGTAGCTCACGAAAGCTTATGCTCAAATAAATTTGTTAGTCTCTAAGATGCCACAAATACTTTTCTTTTTGTCTTGTGGATGTAAAACAAGCGGATGGAGTTTTTGGTGCTACGGAAAGTGTGGAACATGGTGATTTGTTACTCCAGGGAAGGCTGCTCGTACAATTGTACACAGTGTATCTGGAAGCATCTCAGAAATGACAGCATCAAGGTTTGAGACGAAGACAGAAAGGAGAAGAGTTTGTTTTTTGAGGATATACTCCACATTGCAAACAAAGGGACAAGGCCATGGGGGAACGCTGACATCGCTCTATGGATCTGTCTAGGATAGAGATTCTAGAGTTGGGCTGTAGCCCTGTGGCCTGGGTCAGTTGCTGCAATAATCACTCCTTTGTAATGGATTTCAGGGAGAGGGTTGCAGGGCCTGTGTGCTGAACAGGAGGTAAGTGAGCAGCAGCGTATGGCAAGAAACCCCAGGAACTGTTGAAGAATTAGTGACCTAATTGGAAAATTCAAAATTAATATACAAACGTTGGCAGCAAAGCAATAAAAAGAGAGCCAACTTTAACGATCTCAGAGAAAGCTGGGTGGCATTGGCAGGCGTCAAATGTAACCACTCTGGTAAAGATGACTGGTAAAAGGATTTCTGAATCAAGAATTCCATCATGTGTCTCATGTACTCAGTGGCAGCTTCTGCGCCAGCTAGCTCGGCCACAGTGAAAAATTACCAAGCCAAGTCGGTGATGATTAGAGGTAGGACCCTACCAAATTCATGGCTGTGAAAAACGTGTCACTGACCGTAAAATCTGGTCTCTGGTGTGCTCTTACCCTGTACGATACAGACTTCACGGGGGAGACCAGCGTTCCTCAAATTGGGGGTCCTGACACAAAAGGGAGTTGCAGAGGGGTTGCAGGGTTATTTTAGGGGGGTTGCGGTATTGCCATCCTTCTGCGCTGCCGTAAGAGCTGTGTTGGGCGGGGGCGCAGTGCTGAAGGCAGTGTCCTGCCAGCAGCAGCACAGAAGTAAGGGTAGCAGTACTCCGACCCTCCTACAATCAGTTTGTGGACACACACTCACACACCCCCCGCCCCACCACTCTTTTTTGGGTCAGGATGCGACAATTACAACACCGTGAAATTTCAGATTTAAAGAGCTGAAATCATGATATTTATTATTTTAAAATCCTATGACTGTGAAATTGACCAAAATGGACTGTGAATTTGGTAGGGTCCTAATTATAGGTGGAGCTGGTAACCTTAATGCTAGGCAGTGCTATCCCCTTCTTTTCGTTCTAAGACCCTGTTTTCAGTTGCTTGCAACTTTGCTGGGCTTTAAGGGTTTGGGATGAAATTTTCCATCCTGGGTATCTGCCTCAGGTTAAATTTTGGGGGAAGGAGGGTGGGAGATGGGGGGAACTTTCAGCTAAAATGGTTCAGCTCTTTCTGAGAACCTGGTTAGGAAAAAGTGTCTTGCTAATATTAACAAATATTTTGCAACTGCTTCATTAAGAAGAGCTAGCACCTCTATGAAGGTCCTTTCCAGAAGAAATCATTATAACAAAGTTTTTGTCAAAAAAAGGATTGGACATTTATGTGTGTAATGAGACTATCCCCAGTTAGCTTACATAGCGTTTTTAAGAAACCAAATGTGGAAGGGCTATAAGCTCTCCTGCTTTGGGGCATAAATGAACCTCTAACTCATGGATGTTAGGAAGAAACTTCCCATATGACAAATAATTCCACACTTGTCAACAGTAGGGTTTCTTGCACCATTTTCTGAAGCTTCTGGTAGTGAGCACAGTCAAAGTTAGGATACAGGACAAGTTGGACCAGGAGTCTGATCCATTTATTTGTTCCTCATAAAGAATTAATAAAGTTCAAAATCTATTTTCTTAAATTTTGCTTTACAATTCATCCGTTTTAAATATATGATTTTGCCCCTTTAAAAATCCAGTTACAATTGTTTTCTTTGTAAATCACATATGTTTTACACTCTCCATGCAAGAAAAACATAAAGAAGTTTATCCAAACCATCTCACTTAGAGTTTTGGTCTGAGTGCATCTGATACTTACATTTTTCTATTAGTATTTACCTTTGTATTTGTTGTCCACACTTCATTGGAACACCAAGAAAGCTGGCTGTGAGAACGCTGCCAGGGGTCAGCTTGGCTTCAGCTCTGAAATGTTTATGTAAGCTGGTGAAAGACTTGAGTTTAACCTCTGCTCGTGTATTTAGGAACTATAAAGCTGTATGGTTTTCTTTTTTGGTTTCTAGGTTGGTTCTAAAAACTTCAGAGAGCGAAACCAAAAGGCCCTTTATGTTCAAAAGTTGTGAAAAAGATGGCTTTCTTCTATCCCAGAGCAGTACTCGCTTATTAAACAAGGTGCATGGTGTTAACAGGGGGAAAAATGGGACAAAACGGAATTGCACTATTTTCCTTGCTGGTCCGAAGCTCAAATGCTTCTGTAGCTCAGCAGATTCAAAGAGGGTGTGATTGGTGACTTCTCTTAAATAAGAATGGACATCTCCATGCCCGCGCAGGAAACATTTTCTTTTTTTTTTTTTCTCATCCCCAATGCATTATAGAAGATCTACCAGGAGTAATATACATGGGATTCCTGCTGTGGGGATAGCAGATGGATTGCGATTTCTGTGACATTTTCCCCTGTCCATGCCTCCTCTCCCCCCACCCCCACCCTACCTGCCTGCAGGGGAAGCTGGCTACTCATTCTGTGATTTGGAACTTACCCACCCTGCTCTCATAAGAGGGTTCAAGCTACAAACATAATGGGGCTAGCCACACTGTCCAGAGGCTGCCCTGGAGTCAGGGAGGGTACTGTAAATCTCAGATGGGCTTCTGGCTTAAGAAACTCTGGCAGCACTGGTCAGAGAGAGTTTACTGAGCTAGATGGATGGCTGGTCTGATCTAGTCTGGCAATTCCTATGTCCTGCTAAAGGCAACCTATGATGGAAGAGTTCGCAAGAAGCAGTGAGGTCTGTGTTCATTATGGGGGTGTTTTTTGGGGAGGTGTGGAAGGGGAATGAAATGGAAACCTGGATGGAGGGGTAGGCTTGAATTAAAACATTCCCTTCTGCTGCTGGAAACTCCAGCACAGCAGCAACCCTGGGAGAACCAAAACAATGATACTGAGCAGAAATGGGAAATAAAAGTGCCCATTCTGTGTTCATTGTCCAAAATGCAAAAAAAGCCAAGAAAATTAAATGAGATGTGTAACTATCCCTTCCCCTTGAATCAGCTATAGCAGTATTTCTCATATTTAAGGCCTAGCATACTACACCAGCAGCTCAGAAGGACTGAGTGTATCACCTTCATAATTTGAGCCAGTGTCAATACAATAGATTCTTATTTTGATATTATTCTTAAACCAACCCATTTATCGCCTGCTTGAAGCCTGTTTCACTAGTGATCCGTGCACCACAGTTTGAGAATCTCTGATCTACAGTGTTATTTGTCACCACAGCAGGGTTTTGAGTTTTATACTGACAGTGAAGGCGAAAATCAGCCTAAATTAAAATATTTCCTGTGGATAAATAATATCTGTTAGCAAGTATTTTATTGGAACACAAAGGTTCCAAGTTCAGTTACACAGGGTTATAACTCATTCTCCTGAAACAGCCTCTGCTATCAGCCAACTCATCAGACTCGTCATTTGCCCATGTACAGATTATCAGAATTAGACGGTTTAAAAGCATAAATATTTCTTTGATGATTAGGGATCAGCAATGAATTGAAACATTCTATCTTAATAGGAACTAGTGCTTCCAGCTGTAATATGTGGATAATAATCCTTCCTTTGTGTTGTCTATTTAGACTACAAGTTTTCAGGGAAGGACTATCTCTTATTGTGTACTTGTACAGCACCTAACACAATGGGGCCCCAATCTCAGCTGAGACCTCTAGGTACTACTGGAATATGAATAAATAATCACTAAAAAATAAGTTGCTCTGCAGAGAAATTGACCATATTGACAGCTTAGCTGAAAATATTCCAAATGCAAAGAGGAAATGCTCCTTTTGTGTGGTTTATGTATCTATATTAGATATTTTCTGCATGCTCAGATGTAAACATAGCCAAATAAATAAAAAGAGAGAAGTCATCTGAGGATGATATAATCTGCCCAGGAAATACAGCAATGACTTCTGTTTGCAGTTCCACTTAGCTTTCAGAATTAATAAGGCCTCCAAGATTTCTAGTGGCAGCTCTTCCTGTTAAGCAGCCTGGCACCTTCCACCATGCGAAAACAAGAAAGTACAGCCAGAAATGTCCTAGGCATCTCCAAAAAGTGTTTGTGGAATACTTCACATAAAACTTCTATTTAAAGGGGATAGCAGGGTGTGGCTTACGCCAGGGCTAGTCTGCTCCCGCACCACCACCACTAAGCATTTTGAAGGGCTGATATGGCCATAATAGACATTTTCTTATTCAACGTACAGAATCTGTTCCCTGTGCCTCTAGCTCAGACTGGCCTGGTAGTCGTACTGCTAGCCCTGGAAACATTCACGTGACTACTTGAGAGTGAGCTGGATCCTGGTCCTTCTTGTCCATCATCAAGTTGCGAGCTGAGTTCTGGCTGCAGAATTTTCTTTGCCTTGGAGGATGGAGATAGATGGGACAACAGGATTTTTCAGTGCCCAGATTCAGTCTCCAGCACCAGCTAATAGAGAAAGCATCCTCAAACAAACCAAGACTATTTTATCTGGACACCCCCAAGAGAGAGTTAAGTACTGGAAGCCATCAGTTTTCGCCTGACAGTCTTCTCTGAGTGTAATCTCCTACAAAAGCCATTTAAAAATATTAATGAATCTTGTGGAAACTTTTGCTTCCTGACCCTTTGGAGATCCATGCATGATTTTTGCATTTTGGTCAAGAAAACATGAAGATACGGTGGGCCATTTTCTCCCCTGGTGTAAATCAGCATAGCTGTATTGACATTTATCAAAGTTGCTTGAGACACTTGGCATAAAGCAACCCATAAAGAAACTAAAGCTGACTACTTCTCAACATGATGAAAGTCCACTGCAACTTTTTAGAAATGCTTCTTCCTGAGTTAGGCTGAAATTCACCCCTATGCAGAGAACCAGCAGAAGGCATAACACATCACTGAACCTTAATGATGTCTGTAACATGGGACTTAGGTGAGGAATTTGGCCATTGGCAGGCCGTTAGCAGTGGGGGTGATTCACCCTTTAAGGCATAAATTTGAGAAGGGGAAGTTTTAAATTAAGTGGAGGTGCTGCAATAGAATTGGCTGAAGTCTAATCTAATATGTATGGAATAATGAGCAGGAGCACACACAGCAGCTGGAATTTTGGACATGGGAAAAAATTGGCAGAGAAGCCATTCTACTAGTTTGCAGAATATGGGTCACTAGACCACTGAGTCATGACAAGAAAACTTTGCCTCTTGAAGATTCCCAAGTCAGTTTCAGACTGTGCAGTAGATGGTATGCTAACAAAATTGGACTAGATACCCAAGCAAATCCCATCTACACAGATCCATCCTATGGGGTTCTAGTAAGAGGGACACGAGATCAAAACACATCTTGGCACACTCCAGTGTTTGATTTGGAGCAATACTTTGATCTCATCTGACCTCAGCCCTACCATCAAAAGGGAGTGGATAGTTATCTGCATTCAAACCTGCCTTTTTATATGATGTCTGCTATGCCCTATGCTGCTAAACTGAACGTCATTTTTAAGGGAACGCTTCTATATTCCAGGATATGTCTTCAAACTCCTGCTTGCAAGGAAAGATCAAACAGAAACATATCCTGGAGGCATCAGAATAAATATGCTTCGGCTCAGTTTACGGTAAGGAGCTATCAGCTTCATTGAACACCTCCACTCTGGTTGGATGTCTGTGTACCACTAAGTGGCTCACTGGCTCTTTCAGTGCCAGAGGCTGTCGGTTCAAATGTGGGGGATGCCCTAATAGTGAGGGGTAAAGTCTAAGGGTTGGTTTAAAGATATTATTCTCAGTTACAGCACCAAGAGTCCCTGGTGGCCCAAGTGATAATGTTTGTGTTATGTAGGAAGTCAAACTAGATGATCATAATGGTCCGTCCTGGTCTTAAAATCTATTAAATCTAACTAAACTCCCGCAAAGAGTTCTGATCCTGTGTAGTAAAGGATGAATTCTTCAAGTTTGGTTCTCTGAAAATCTGGGTCAGGAAAAAATAAAATTGGGGTGGGACTCTGTCTAGGACATTTATGCTGTCTAGGCCACTTCCTCCAATTACTTTTCCCCTGAGCATATTGGTTATATTTGATTATTTTGTTACCACTGGAAGGAGATTTTGGTCCTGCAATTTCACTACATGGATTCCCTTCCCCTCCCCCTCATCTGATTCAAATCCCATTAAAGTCAACAGAAACACTCCCATTGATTATTGACTGTCTGACTCCTTTATGCTCTATCTGTTACACTGGAACTTTAAAGACTCTGTCATAAATGAAAGGACACACCAGGCACAAGTCAGCAACTTGCAAAAGTCTATTTATTGTGTTGGTGTACTACAGAGAGAGATTACCATCCTGTCATTTTTAAGGTATCCTATTAAGGTGAATTATTCGTTCTATTCAAAGCCATGCAGAATAGCAGCACATAACTACAGCCTCTTCTTTATGTTAATGATAAAATACAGAGTTGCAGTTCAGTGTTAACCATAGTTAACGCGTGAGATATCTCAGTATTAGGGAACTTAGAGTCCTAGTCTACAGGTCACTTTCGCGTTTCATGTCAGGGACTGTCTTGTGGTTTCCCTAGATTTGTTGTTTGTACAAAATTAATTCAAACAACATTTTAGATTGAAATTCCAAAGTGTCCCATAACGGGTAGAAATCATGAGACAATCTGTTTTGAAATACACTTTGCCAACAGTAATGTCACATATTTCCCCACGATGATATATGTAGTCAGTGTGGGAATTTATACAAGGGGAGGTCCTGGATTGTGGAAAGGACCCTCATGGCTTCTGAGGATGGGAAGGTGGAGAAAATAACTGGGGGTCCCTACAGGACAGGGGTCCTGGCAGGTGAATTCTAGCACTAATGAGATACTGAATAAAAAGCACCCTCCTGGCAAACACTTATCTTTTGGATTGCTCTGATTTGCTGCACTTGCCTGGGAAAGACATGCAGATGGTGTGAAGCAGAAAGAGAGAAGCCAACAATAAGCACCTAACTGTCACATGTTTTGGGGTGAACACCTTGATTTTGTTTAAGGTTTAATAGCATAAGGGAGAGGCATGTGACTAATCTTTCTCTGTTCTGTGGAGATCAATGAGTTAAAACAGTATTTTCTGTATATCTAGATATTTATATGGCCCCATCACCAAGTATTTATGGGTTTATCTTCACCCCCAAAGAGGCTGAGAGGTATTATTACACCCAGTGTCCTGATGTGCCACTAAAGTACAGCAATATTAGAAATCAGATTTTTCAGAGGCGTTGAGCACCTGCCTCTCCCACTGATTTCTGCTGCAGTTGTGAGACTCAGGCCTGACTTTTCACAAGTGGTTACTGATTTTAGGTGCCTCCATTTCTGGGTGCCCAACTTGAGGCCATCTTAGGGGCCGTATTTGAAGACTGTGCCTACACCTGCTTTATATAAACTAGGCTCTTTTTACGGGTCAAGCTGGGCACCCAAAGTCACTAGCCCCTTTTGAAAATGTAGGTCTGGGTGCTTCTGAAAACCAGACTTTATGTGATTTACGCAAAAGCAGCCGGGAAGTCTAGGGCAGAGCCCACAACCTCCCACCCACTTTACAAAGAAGCAGTTCCCACCCCAGACATTAGGGAGCTAGGCTTTGGCTCATGAAACTTTCAAGGGACTAAGCAGCAGCCCAAAGGGGAAAACAGTAGAGGAGGTAGTTTTTCTCCCTGACAAATTGAATAATTACTGTACATTGTAACCTGATGTTCATGCTATCTAATGTTTCTCTCTGTTGCATTTCAAGAACACTCACCAGAATTAGTTGGTATATGCAGAGTGGCCTATTCACACAAGCAACACCTGTATGACTATGACTATGAAATGACTTCTCACTCCCCCTATACTCACCTTTGCATGTTTATAGATTATATATCAGCATCCATGTCATATTGTTCCGATGCCATGTAGCAGATGTGCCTCCCATACCCCCAACCAGTTCTTGTATATTCCCTGTTCTGAAGTCTCTCTCTTAATGTGGGCAAGTTGATGCCAACAATGGGGCAAAGTCAGGACTCTTTTGGTTTTGCAGAGCATCGTCGTTTAGGGATTAGTTTTGCAAACTACAAACTCAGTGCTGTTTCTCCACCCATTTCCATTTGATGTGAATGCTGAACATTTTGGAGGGATGATGATTTGGAAAAATGGCTCCAGTTTGGGCCCATCCCTAGAGGATTTCAATATAAAAAAATTCACGTTTCCTTTTAAGTTGCCAAACATCTCCCTTTTAAGGATGTTTATGTTGCGATCATTTGAGGGTTTCTCTACACTTTCCATCAGCCTCTGCTATATTCCTAAGGGAAAACTATATCTATAAAGCAGACAAAGGCCCGAACCAAGACACCTGAGCCAAAATTCCAGATCTGAACACCCTAGAACTTGGCAAGTGTGTGCGTAAAATCTGAACCCCAATTCCAGTCTGAATTTCACAATGGTCTTTGTCTCCTGAATCCAAAACATTGATCCAAACGCCCCAGAACTTTGTGGGGATCCAGATCCTCATTTTGTAAACCCATCTCTGCTCTATTGTCTTCAGTAAAATCAAAGACTTCAATCCTGCCACTGGCTCTGTGCTCTTGCAGGGGGCCTGCCCAAAGTACAGCTATTTGCAGGATCAGGGCGTAAATCCTAGCTCCGGTAACTCTCAGCTCATTTCTATTAATCCATAGTTTATTTCAGTCAAATGTCAGCTACACAAACAAAACAAAAGGGGACTTCCCCTCCCTTGGATTTATAGAACTTTTCCTTCTGGCAGAAACAGAAGAAACCAAGTGTCCCAGAGAACATGAAGGTGTTTTCTTCAAATAAAAAGAGGTTTATTAAGATAATGAGAATGACACTGTGGTGTGTTGTACATCGATTGCAGCTCTCAGAGAAACAACAGCAAGTACAAAACCCTGCAGAACTTCGATAGCCATTATCATCACAGCCTGTTGTCCATGCTACAGGTCTGTGACTCCAAAACTTCATTCCCATTTCTAATGGCAGAAAATCCAAAGACTTTCCTCTTTCAAAAAAAAAAAAAATCCCAACTCAATTAGATATAAATAACTTGCACTGGACATTTTAAAACTTTCAGATTTAATTACACATAAATAAATATGTACAGATTTAGAACAGTTCAGTTCAATTTGGCCTGGTTCAAGTTCTGCTCCTTGTGCTTTATTAATTATTATTATTATTATTAATTTTAGAAACCTGTGTGCTGTTATTTGTAGATTGTGGAGTTTTATTTAGTCCCAGGTGTAACTTAACCTGCTTGACCCCATTGGCTTGCATGTAACATTCCAGAAGGTTCTCGTTGATCAATTCCCATCTTGGAAAGAAGTCTGAGTGTAAGATTGTTCTCCTGACATGGTTCAGGGTTCCATAGGCCCTGGAGAAAATCTGTAGTGAGTGTCAGTTTGTTGCAAACTGTAAACAAAGTCTTAAAACCGCTTGAAAATCAAGGCAGCAACGCTGGTGATTTTCCTCTTGTCTTGGGCATAGGACGATTGTGTAGGTGGCATCATTGGAAGATTCCCTGTCTGCCTGTTGAAGGCAGGTTATACATCCAGATCTGCCTGCAATACAAAAAAATCCCACCTGACTTACTTCTGCCTCAGTTTCAAAAGCATCTTGAGTGGCTGAGGCCTTTCCTCTCTAGTGATTTTTCGGTGTTTCAGTTTGAACAGACTCCTGGGGCACTTCAGTATTTTGTTGTGGGTTAAAAAACAAAACAAAATAAAATTGCACATGACTTGGCTTCCTGCATCCACCATTAAAATAAACAAAAGCCATCAACCTGTCTTATTCTCTCGATCTCAGTGATGTCCATTAAGGTTCTTTTCTTCTTCTTTTTCTTCTTCTTCTTTCTTAAATTCTTTAAATCTTCTTGTTTATTTGTTTGCTTTAAGAGTTGCATCTCAAGTTCAAACATCGTAGTTCGGAAAACATTTTTTTTCTAACACCAATAAGATCAGACCTCCTATCATGAGCTGGGAAGAGCTCCCCCCAGTGGGGAGGGGGAGGGAGACAGCATGTTATTTCCGATGTTTCACTTCTTTCTCTGATGCTTTAGAGTCTCCAGCTGCATGCCCATTCCCTGTGCTGTTCATGAACATTTTATCCAAACCCTTGAGGGACTCCACCAGGTAGTTCTGGAAGGCTGTGAGTGCTGCACAGATAGCTGGACCCCCGAAGCCGTGGGTTATCAGGCTGAAGTGAGTCAAGCAGCTTTGGACACCTGGCTCTAAGATGAGAGACGGGCGGCTGTTCCCAAGCGGAGAACGATCCTGGGCCATCAAGTCTGCAAACTCTTTACAAATTTGCCTACAAGAGAAAGGAAGCCATTACGTTTTTAAAGAGGCTGGAAATCTATGGTCCTAAGTTTCTGTTTGTGCTCTGTTTCTGTAATTCATTTAATCTGTTATCACTGGGGAGACTGGCTGAGCCAAGAGACTCCAAGTGTTTCCCTTCCAGGACACTGGTCTGAATTCAGCCCTGAGCTGGTAGGGATTGAAGGTCATTTCCATTGGCTAGCTATTTGCTAGCCTGGACGAGATGAGTTTAATGGGTCTCCGATTCAATTCCCTGTGCATCATTATGAAGCCCCAGTAAGAATCATGTTTGCACAGGTGTCACTGAGGGCATGATTTGAAGGCAATGGGGTTGCACAGGTATTACTTAGGGCATGATTTAGCTTGCAGAATCTTTATGATTGGTGATGATGTCCGAGAAGGAAAGAACCTGGCTTGAAGTTCAGGTCCCAGGATGAGTTTGCAGGACTGGCAGTTAAATAAAATCCTTTTACTTGTAAACTAAGTGAAATGATCTGAAAGTCTCTGAGGTCCAAAAAGCAAGGAACCCATGAAGTTATTTTTAATGAGTCACTGTTCGGAGCAGAACACCACTTGAAAACAGTTAGCTTAAAACAATCCAACAACAAAAAATAAGAGGAAAGTGTTTGGTGAAGTGATGCGTTATCCCCAGGGGAGATGTCATGAAAGGCAAACATAAGCCAAATGCGTGCAGTGTCAATGAGCATGTCCTTTGAATGTTCATGTTCGTCCTTCCAATGTGAGTGCATGATGCATTTCACTGTGTTGTGTATCCGTTGGATATGTGTGTGCAGCCCATTACCGTGAGTGTGTCCTCCTTGGGGCAAGGACTGTCTTTCCGTGATATGTATGTACAGTGCCTAGCACAAGGGGGCCTCAATGCTGCTGGGGATGCATACTCACTTGGTAGCCAGGAGCATGTTTTTCCGGGTGTGGAGTTCGCTGGGATCAGAGTGCTGACGGCACAGATATTCCGCTGCTGCCTTCGCTGGGAACTCTGTTTCACACACGTATCCAAAATCCCTGGCGAGGTGAACCGCTTCACCTAGAAGAAGGACAAATTAATGAGCTGGGTCTGTACTTGTGTAACAATGAGGGAGCATTTTCTGCAGAAGTCTCCACATATCTTATTGGGATGCCTTGCTCATTTCTGTTGGGGCTGGATGCCCTTTTTCTCAGATCTCTAGCCAAGGGGAGAAAAACTCTGGACTCTCCAGGATTGGCTCTAGCATTCTGGGACTAGCTGCGTCACAGGGTGGCTAGCCCCTGTGAAGAAGTAGGTCCAGCTCTCCTGTGCAAAGACAAGTGCTCCCATTTGGCCAATTAAGAAGGCAGGGTGCCACTGGGGGCTATAAAGAACCAGAGAGGATCAGAGACAGGGAGGGGAGTGAGGGATGCTCCCCTGGTAAAGGGATGGGGGGAGGGATAGCTCCGTGGTTTGAGCAATGGCCTGCTAAACCCAGGGTTGTGAGTTCAGTCCTTGAGGGGGCCATTTACGGATCTGGGGCAAAAATTGGGGATTGGTCCTGCTTTGAGCAGGGGGTTGGACTAGATGACCTCCTGAGGTCCCTTCCAACCCTGATATTCTATGATTCTATGATCTCCCAGCAGAGAGGCTGTGGGGTTCCTGCTGGGAAGAGTGGAGCTGTTCTCTGGATGTGGAAGGACTGGGCTGGCTGCCTTGGTACAAGGACAGGAGAGGACTGGGCTGGATAGCTGGGGCATGAGGAGGGATCCTAGGACGGTATGCTGTGCATACTGCTTTGGATTATGCTGGGGAAGTTCTAGACAAAGGTTGTGGCACTTTGTTAAAGTTTACATGCATGGAACTTCTGTAATAAATGGAACGCACAAGGGCTATATTTATACTTGGGAAGATGCTTTGGAGGGAAACTGAGGCAGACAGGCCTGTCGTGTTGCACCTGCCACAGGGGGGCCCTTCTGGAGGTGCTGCACTATGTCAAGCTCCCACCGAAGGCAATGGGAGTTTCTTGTGCCCTGCTGTGGGAGAATCATGCCCCAGGAGTCCTGATTGACAGTCGCCGGCTCTAAGAACAAAATCCCTCCCTCCCTCCTTTGCTGGCCGATAAAGTAACACACCAAAGTCAATGTGGCTGAAGTTACATCTGGGTGGAATTTGGCCCATTGTGCTGTGTTCTTGCAGGAGGAAGCATAACAGAGACAACTCTGTCCCTCCCACCTCCCACATCATCTCTCTCTTTCTCTCACCGGTTTTCTCCTTCTATCTTTTCCTACTGGCCCTCCTATTTCAGAATCAGAGTATGATCCCATTGTGTGAGGCAACCACGCTGCCTTACCACAAACCCGGACTATCAAAGGGGACTGACTCCTTTTTGTGGAGGGGGGGGGAACACCCTAATATTGTGATTACTCAAGAGCAGGGGAAGGGGGGAAGCACAGGAGGAATAGAAGGAAGATAGGTTCTTGTTTGTATCCTTCCTCACTGAACAGAAAGGCCTAAGGGGAGAGTGCTCAGCCTAGGTATCCATCATTCCATGGAACTGCCCTCTCATTGATGAAATTGATCCATCTTCAGGCATCCCCATGGAAATAATCAGAGCTGATGGTAATTGATCATGCCCAAACCCCCGGTTAGGCAGACAGAGCTAATTTGACTTGCCCCCCGCTGTTCATACGTATTAGGCCATCCATCCTAATAGCATTAACCTAGTTCCCATCGCTGCCACCCCAGCTCTGAGAATTGTGCGTGAAGCCTCGTTTGGGCAGAGTGTTTGCACTTCCCCGTCTGAAGCGTCTCAATTTCCTTTCCCTCCTCGCTCCCTCAGCCATCACTATATCATGAAATACTGGAAGATTAGAGTGGGGGCAATTTTGTGTGTGTGGGCGCATGTGCGTGTGCACAATATGCCTGAAAATCCAGTCACTTCTGTGGAACCGAAGCTATAACAGAGGGGTTAAAGCAAAGCACTGGAAGTTGGGACTTCTTGGCTCTGTCCTTGGTGCTTGGTGGAAGCATGTGTTAGTGGCTAAAGCTAAGTGTTTTGAAGGTGACTAGTGATTTGGGAGCCCAACTTGAGACACTGTAAAGGGGCTTGATCCGAGGGTCAGTACATGTTCTTAAAGTGCTTTGCTGAATCAGGGCCTGGTGGAGCAGGGGCTTCCTTACCAGCTGTAATGAAATAGATTGGGACACCTTCAGGCCAGTGTGGCGCAGGAGGGCACATGGCAGAGATGGCCATGAAGGAGAGTTGTCAAGTGACTTTACACAGGTAATGCCCTAATTCAGCCAACATTTCATCCCACGTGTGAAATCTTTCAGCGCCTGGGCAGTCCCAGTAAAGTTTTCAGGCCAGATGCCTACGTTAGCCACGTTCTTTTCAAACTCTTTTCTGGAGTGTTTGAGAGTGTTTTGAAAGTTGGAACGTAACCTGGTATCTTGTGTAGAATTAAGGCCAAATTCATCCCTGGTGTAACTCCAGTGAAGCCTGCACCCAAAATGCCAGAGAGCAGACCGCCGAAAATCCCATGAAAAATTCCAGACACACATTTCTATTTCTACTGATTTGCCCATGTGGCTCTCTTAAATATTTCTAACGTGTCTAGCATTGCAGTATCTAAGTGCTAAATACTGTCCTTGAGATTTGCATAGTACATTCATGGAGGACATCAGGATGGCTTCTGCTCTTCCCTTCCCCCTGGTTCTAGCATGCCATGCTTCCTCTTTATAAGATGATGAGATTGGCACATGAGAATCAAAAGAGACAAATGTTAGACTCCAAACTGGCTGAACCTTAGCACAGGAGACACAGCGTGTGAGTTCTACTTGAAGCAAAGCTCTGGAAGCAAGCAAACTGTCCACTAAGCACATCCCTCGAGCACAGCCTTATGTGTCTAATGTTCTTCTTTTGCTATTTTAGGTGATGATTTTTATTCCCCTGTCTCATTTACCCACGGCCACCAATTCTCCCTCCATCTATAAAAAGAAAAGGAGTACTTGTGGCACCTTAGATACTAACCAATTTATTTGAGCATAAGCTTTCATGAGCTACAGCTCACTTCATCGGATGCATACTGTGGAAAGTGTAGAAGATCTTTTTATACACACAATGCATGAAAAAATGGGTGTTTACCACTGCAAAAGGTTTTCTCTCCCCCCTTTTGCAGTGGTAAACTTTTGCAGTGGTAAACACCCATTTTTTCATGCTTTGTGTGTATAAAAAGATCTTCTACACTTTCCACAGTATGCATCCGATGAAGTGAGCTGTAGCTCACGAAAGCTTATGCTCAAATAAATGACATCATCCCTCCATCTATAGTTATGAACAGCTCTGCATCGATATAAAAATATAATTAATGCTCAGAAACACCCAGTAATAAATAAAAAAATGAATAAATAAAAAGTACAGAGGTTGAAGAGGCAGAGGGGACCAAACAGATTAAAATAAGACAGCAAATGTCCAAGAAAAAAGGGGCCTGGGGCATAGCAGGGCAACCTAGTTTCTGTCTGCTGAAAAATGGCAAAGCATTAGCACCTTCCCCTGGGTGAACCATCTTCCAATACCAGAACGCTGAGTTGCAAGAGGAAATCAGATCCATCAAGCACACATGGCCCCACTCTTTTATTTACTATGAGCCGTTAAGCAGTAACCAAAAAGCCAGCAGCCTCGTGAAATCAAAATGTATATTTCTTCCTTTCTTTCGTTCTTTTCGTTCTTTTCTTTGAATGGAAATCAGCCTGTCACTCAGCACGCACCGACTGCCCTTGGTAACAACCTCCACCTAATGAAGCGGGTCATTTAATTTGCTGGCAACAATGGAGACAATTTTCTATTCAAAAACTGCAGGCAGCTGCCTCCAACACGCTGGGTGCAAATACAATGGATTCCGAAGCTGGAAGGGCGTTGGAGCTACCATTTCATTTGTCTCCTTCCTGTGTCCTTTGGTCCATAGATGCGGTAGCAACATCATCATTTCCATAGTGTGAAGGCTGGGAGGAGAACTACTAAACATGCAGCTTTAAGCAAGGGGACTTCATGTTTAAAGGGCAAGTTATATGTTGACTATGGAGGCCCTACATAGCATGTTTCCCGTAGCCTCACTCAGCACCCACCATACTCACAGATCAGCCACTACAGACTGTCTCCCTCTACATACCCTAGAAGGCCCTGGTTCCCTCACTGTTTCTCTTTTGGGAATTGAACCCTGCTGTCTCACACAGCAGAGCCATTGAGCCAACCTCAAGCATATTTTTAAGGAGTGTGCGGAGCACTAGTGTACCATGAATCCAGACATAGGGGCAGCTAGGATTGGAAGTGCATTTGACCTATTTCAAAGGCAAGACAAGGGAACATGTGGAGATCTACACAAGTCTGAGTCCCAACAGACAGGTCTGTTTGGGCCAAGGACACAACATTTTCAGTAGTGCAGTAACTTTGCAATAGAAGTGAGTGCATATTTGTGAATAGGTTGGTGAATATTCGTGATAATTTCTTAATGAGTTTGCTTTGGCCGCGTTCCTGCTCCTTTTGTGTTTGCTTTCTGTGAATCTTCGTGCAACTGAGTTTTACTTGTAGTAATTCACAAAAGTGAATTTTAAGCTCCAGTAGTCATTGATAGCACATTTCAAACTCGTGCTGAAAATTTGATTTGAAGAGTTAAGCTCATACAATGAGGGAGCAGAAAGAATAACATTTGACTTACATGAACCAGTCATAGCTAAGCAACACAGGTTGGGTTTCAGATTTCAGTGGTTCTAAATTCTAGATCCCGTGATGTTCTAAAGGACCCCAAAAGCTTTGGTTGCCACGTGTAAGCGCTGCAACATTTGCCCTGACAGGTCTGCAGAGTCCTACCTCGTTCCGATTGTGAGTGCTTTCTCCAAACTGTGCTCCCGTTAGCCCAGCAGAAATCTGTTAGTTCAGAAGACGTGCTTGGGTCAAGATGGAGAATTACATGCAGACCCCACTTTGGCTTAATGATGGCTGCTGCATAATCTGTTCTGTTTTAGGCCTTCTGTCAAATTGCAAATGGAGGACTTAGAAGGGCAAAGGTTGGGCACCCCAGTCTGATGTTAAACCACAGAACGACTCTTACCTTCCACCAGCGACGTCAGCAAAGTGACATTGGCAGCTTTACGCCTTCCTGCCGGTAGATTTAAGCCTATTTTCTCCAATCTTTCCCTTAAACACCTTCCACCATTTTTTGATTTTGCCCTGCAAGAGAGAAACAAAGAGGGAAAAGATTTTAGTTGAAAGGAAAGAAACAGCAACACACAAATTGCTGTTGTAACTGAGTAGTCTCTTAATCTGGCATAAAATATACAATAAGCTTCACGAATCTCAATTGTAAGAACTACTGATAACAGAATATAAAGTTTGTTAAAATCAATTTCTATATTCCAAATGACACAGTAGTCCTGGATTCTTTTATAGCCCTGGAGAGAATGAAACAGATATGAGACTAAAAAGAACCTTCATCCAATCACTAGTTTTATTGTTTCAAATTCTCAACAATAGCAATCCTCTGTGATGCCTTTGTTCCAACAAACAGCAGCTCATCTAAGTTTGTGCAGGAGACTCACAGATTCATTAACAAAGAAGCATTTGGGCTGCAAACTTGTAGGAACTTGCAAGGTGATGCGCTGTATTGCAAAAATACCCATGTGCCCAGAAGTGCACAGAGACCTGCTGGGCTTTAATGTTGTTCCAAAAGGTGGGTCTTACTGGCGTGACAACAGCAACAGCCAACCAGTGAGCTCATTGCAGGTTTGGGGCTGCATCTCCGCAAAAGGCAATAAAATTGACTATCCCCCAAAGCAGCAGCAAAACATGTGGCCTGTTACTGGAATAATTTAATTCAACAACTCTGCAGCCTTTGCTGTTCTGAGATAAAAAGAGCCCCGGACTGGGACTTCTCTATCCAATGACAAGATATAAGAATAACCACGTGGTAGAGCTGAACAAAACACTTGCAATGGATCCCAGAACTAGGGCACAAGCTGCAAAATTCGTACTTGGATTCAGATATTGAACACCCCTGAAGTTTGGCAAGGTGTTTGGGATGGGGCTTTGGCTTGGCCTTTTATAGACCTAGGGGGCAGCTGCACAATTTGGATCAGAATGTGAACTTTCCCAGATTCAGATCTCGGGGTTTGAAATTGTAACCAGACCTGTACATCATACCAAATCGGAAGGACCCGCAGATGCCGTCTGAAGTCAGTGGGACAGTCTCAAGGGCATTCCCTAGACTGTAAGCTCTTTGGGGCAGGGTTTATCTTTTTGTTCTGTGTTTGACTGGGGCTCCTAGGCTCTACTGCAATGCAAATAATTAAAAATGACCGGCAAGAGTTCATCACTGGAAATAGCTCAGACGCTTTGACCTGAAGGAAGCAGAGGAGAGACAAAATCAGAGGAAGATAAGTAAGGTGTGGTACTTACCTCCTTAGGACTCCCCCGAGAAGAGAGGCATTGAGACACTCTGGTGGGGAGAGCCTTCTCTGCACCTCCCCGACAGTCACCTTGTACTTAGAGGTGGAACTGAGAAGGGAGAGCCGGCCAGGCACGGAGCAGAAGACCTCGTTGGGATTTGTCACCCCTCCAATCAAACTGTCTTTGTTCATCGATAGGGCAGAGATGGTCGTGCCGTTTGCCTTCGAGGGGATGGGCACTGGAAGGAAAAGCAGCAAGAGAGAAAGAATGTCACTGGAAAGGGTCTAAAGCAGAGGAAACAGAAACTTGGTGATGCTTGGGGCCACTCTGGCAGCATTCCAGGAGCTCAATGTACAGGCATTTCCATCGTAAGAAGTAAACAGACATGACCATGGTGTTTTCCTTGGTCTTGTATGTTTCTTAATGGAGAAAGAGAAACTGCCTGAGGGGTGGGTTTGAAAACCAGGCAAAATGCAGATCTGTAACTTATCCCTCCAAATTCAGCGGTGCTAGGACCCGGGGTTCTTGTTTGGCCTCTAGGAAAGGACCAGGTGCATAATTTTGACCAGATCCCCAATCCCGCCTTTCCCTGTCTGCCTTAGGGGTGCTTAGGATCCAAGATTTTGGTTTGGCCTGTCACAGAGAAAGGGGCCATTTGCAAAACTCAGATCTGGATCCTGTTTCAAGATTTCCAGCACTGCTGATTTTTGGAGGGGTTTTGGATTTGGGATTTTCATTGGGGCCCATGGTCACACAGCACCATTAGGGAGGAACAACAGACCTGGACTCTGTCCCTAGCGCCTCCGTTATCTGAGACTCAGCAAACCCCAGGGGAGCTAAGGGCGATATGTGTGGACATGGGAAGGCTCATATTGACTACTTCTGGCTTTGGATCAGGCACACAGCAAGCGGGAGCCCCACACTTGGGTCACCCTGGTCTAAAGTTAACTGAAAAGATCAGTTCACCAAACAACCCAGAACAAACTGCCTTATACTTAATGGGGAAAATGCCAATTAAAAGCAGAAAGGCAGACGGATGGAGGTGAACAGCAAGCTCCACACAGGGCCCATGGCCTTACACCGAGAGTGAAACTGGCCTATTTTCCCAGACATCACTTCAGTAAGAAACCTCTTTAGACACAATAAAGGTTTCTTGGTTAGAGCCATGGCAGAGGCTTGTGCCAAGTGACTTTGGGTTTTATATTTTGAAATTAATACCCAATTTAACTCTGAATCCACGGTTTTCAAAGACGCCATAGCTAACTGCAAATGCAATCACTCCAGATTGTTTAAACCCTGGCATTCTTTGTGGTTACTGAGTAATGGTCACTCCATGATGTACATTCAAACAGTACACATGCCTAATACTTAGAGCAACAAATAACAGGGTGAGATCCAGGTTTTATAAAGGAAATACACATGCCCAAAATGAAACAGCAAACCTGAAATTTAATCGGAAAGGGCAAGTATACTGAGCCCATTAAGGGGGCCTTACAATCAGCATATTGTAAATACAGCTCAACAACTTGTTAGCATGGCAATAAAAGAGCAGCACATGTTACATAAAAATGGCTAATGTTTTAGGGCTAAAAGATGAATGGAAATAAGCTAAGGTCTATTAAGTTCCCTCTCAGTGTGAAACTCTGACAACGTCGGGGGACTGAAGGACAGGTTGCATGGGTTTCCCTTCGGAACTGACTAGCAAAGGGTAAAGTTCTGACAGTTGTGACACTTGGGATTGTGGCTGATGGAGAGGTTCTAAGGGAAGAACAGAGGCTAAAAGATTCAAGAACATCACCGTATGGGCTAGGAAAGCAGAGCTGCTTCCAGACAGCAGCGACGTCAGGGCTTTCTTTCACATTCCCCGGATGGTTAATATTTATCCCTTGGCACATTCCTAAAATAAAAAGCCAGAGCATGTTTTAAAAATGTCCACGTATCACTGCAAAAATGTGTCTCACTGCAGGTCCATGCATTCCTAAGTTTTTGGACTTCATTGAGACATGCATCAACATGCATCCATGCAGCCCCATGCATCCCTGGAGAGCTGTGTATGTCTTGTGGTTTCATGTGTTTTGTGCATCACAGTGTATCCACGTGTTTCCATGCATTCATGTGTCAGTGAAGAGTTGTGCATTACTTGTAGGTTCATACTTCATCCCTGTGGATTCATGCATCAATGTGTATTCATGCTTCCATGCACCACTGGGCACCTACGTATCTGTGTGTCTGACTACATATCCATGCAGGACGGTACAACCATGCAACACGACTCATCCACATGTCACAGCATTTGTTTTCCCCTGGTCCTGGATGAAAGAGCGAATCCATTTGGACTTGGTGCGGTATAATGCTGGAAGCTATTGGAAAGCTCACCTTGCAGAGCAAAAAGGTAAAATGCAGACATGTGTTTGGGAGGCATTCCATGCCGTGATAGAGTGCTGGGCAGCAAGGCCAGGCGCTACGGTCCATGGCAGCACGGTGATGGGCGGATGAACAGGGCATGATGAGGCACTGACACATGGTGTGTCACTATGACAGTTTTAAAACGTGCTGACTTTTTTTTAGGAATATGCACACTGCAGAAAACCAATCCACCTAGAGAAGACTAAGCTAGTCCCTGCCACTCCCAGAGACACAGTTCAGAACCCGTTAGGCAGTCTCTGTTACATGCAATGACTTTCTGAATGTTATAGGTGCTGTGACAAGGAGAACCCATAGCAGACAATTAATTTGAATAATGATCTGTATTTCAGTAGTGCTTAGAAACCCCAACTGAGACCAGGGCCCCATTGTGCTAGGTGCTGTACATACACAGAAGGAGAGAGTCCCATCCCAAAGTGTTTGCACTCTAAATAGACAAGACAGACAAAAAGGTGGAAGGGGAAACAGAGGCAAAGAGAGGGGAAGTAACTCGTCCAAGGTCACAGAGTAGGCCATTGGTAGCGCTGGGAATAGACTCCAAATCTCCTGACTCCAAGATCACTACCCTATCCACTAGACCAGGCTTCCTTAATCCAATCAGACAATCAAACATAACTACATGAAAAATTTTTGTTTTGGTGTCGCTTTCTGTTTGCCTGGTCCGCTCTCCAGCTTTTTTACCAATAAACCTGCTGCAGATGAGAGACAAAACTACCATCAGAGACTGGGAGTTTGGTTTCCTTGGCCTTTTTGGAACCAAAATTGGCTCTTGTCATGAGCAAACCAAAATGTCCCCCTGATCTGCAGAAAGCTGCTTTCCTGTTGCCTCAAGACTCAGGTGATCTGAACACCAGAGTCAGCCTGCAGACAAGAAGGAAGCATAAGACTATCGGAGGTTTGCCCAATACTCAGCAGGCAACACGAAGCCCTGTCTGCACTAGCTCTGGGTTTGCTTTGTTTCCGATGCAAGCAGAATCTCACTTTCCAAACCACGTTGGTGCTTCCAGATGACAGACCATCTGGAAAGTGCTGTGTTGCACTAAGCAAAGAACATTTCTGAGATTTAGACCTGGGCCCCAGTGCAGCAGGAGGAACCACTGTAGCAAGATTTAAAATTACATTACGGGGACAAGGTTTTCAAGGCAAACTAGCTGGGCTTCGGGCCATTGGATGGTTCTCCCCAGGAAGCGTTCTGCTACTCTGTGTGCTAAGCAGAGGCGGCACTGTGTTGCACGGTTTGGGTACAAATCTAAATCGGAACATTCCCAGTGTTCAGGGGTGTTTGCCTCCAGCCTTAAGGCTGTGATATACAAATTAAGCAGGCTGCATTGTACAGGGCTTTCTCCTTTAAAGTCTGCTTGGTTTAGACCACCTGAGATGTCCTGTCTGGGGTTTGAGCCACCTTGGAACACTGGGGGTATTGCCTTCCCATCAGTAGGCTTATTCTTCCATTAGACTCCATGAGAAATAGGTGTGTATATCAAGGGAGGAATTCGCAAAAAGAAAAGAGTACTTGTGGCACCTTAGAGAATAACAAATGTATCTATCAACTTCATGAAAAAACTCGTGCAGATACAGACAGACATCATCTTCCTCTCCAAATGCAAACAGATGGACATCAGTGGTCAAATAAATTTGTTAGTCTCTAAGGTGCCACAAGTCCTCCTTTTCTTTTTGCGAATACAGACTAACACGGCTGCTACTCTGAAACCTGTCATTATGCAAGGGAGGAATTGACCTCACTGCAGATGGATAACCCTAGAAATATAGGACCCGAATTAGGAACTTTGGTGAGCTGAGCCATCTGTCCTTGTATTATACAAAGACTGTATTTCCACCATGAATGTTACAGGGACACGCCCAAGGCTCTGCTCATCGGTGTAACAGAGTGAATATAAACCCAGCCACTGGGTGGCAAGGAAGGAGTTAAAATGCTCTCCTGGACACAGAACTCACCACAGGTGTTTGTCTCCTCACTGCAGGGATTGCCAGACAGCCAGGCTGGGGAGGAGAGGTAATTGGATAGGGCTCAGCTGAAGGGAATTACTCCAGGAGGACAAAGGGATGCAGCAGTGGTGGGTTTCTCTGTGTGTGTGTGTTGAGCTGGGCTAGGGGACTGGCAATGGATCTGATTTAAGTTAGTGAGCATCACCTCTACCTGCCAGAGCTTTCAAAGCTACAGAAATCAATGGGATAGGGAGAATGGGGAAGCTGGTAAAATATGGCTAGGTGGCACTGTCTGCATAGTTTAGCTTCTATGGATTTAAGCCCTTGCCCTGTTGACTCACCGGTGATACTTTTATTGTGTATTTTTAGTAACTGCCTGGAAAACTTGAAACCTGTTTCTTTCCTGATGCTTTCTGCTTCACTACAACAATTATTATTACTTAATTATTTCTATAGAAACAGTTACCCAGATTAGTACCCCAATGTCGAAAGACAGCCCCTGCCCCAGAGAGCTTACAGACTATGCAACAGCTGAATAATGAGCTCAGACAAGGGAGGACCTGGTAGCGTTAGAGATGGGGCTGGGGGCGTGTTCCCAGAGGTCCGCAGTTGCAGGGAGCCTACAGCCCAGGCCGTGCTAGAAGACAGTGTTTTGCAAAGCAAAAGTGGGGTTTAAGGAGGGATTTAAAAGACGTGGCTTGTGTGCTGGGCGACCAGCACGGATTTATTTTTAAGCAAGGAACATTAAGTTCCCATTCTGGGGGGAAAACTCATGGAGTCTGCAGACAGTTTTAGGCAGATGGATAGATTGTTTTTTGGGGCCACCTATCTTTAGCTGTGTCCCTTTGGAAATCCCAAGTTAAACCCGGGGCTTTAAGACTATAAATGGCAGCGTGACATTAATGAATAGCATTTATTTGGCACACCCGGTGTATTCTGTCTGTGCAAAAAGGCTCCGGTTGAGAAAAGGGACCCATAGTACTGAGCGCTGAACAGACACATAGCGAGAAGCAGTCCCTGCCCCAAGAAACTTACAGCGTAAATAGACAAGGGTGAAGACAAGGAGTATTATCATCTCCATTTTATAGATGGAGAACCGAGGCCCAGATTCGCAAAGGTACTTAGACATCTAGCTCCTATTGAAATAAATGGGAGTTAGGTGAATCTAGCCCTACAGACTTGCCCAAGGTTTGAAAAGCTTTGAACTTGCTTTGAAATGATATTGTCCTGAAATATCAGGGGGGATTTTCTCACATAGTCTCTGATCTATTATCCTCTCTCGTATAATAAATTTAGCCGTTAAAAATACTGCAGTGTCAGTAATAAACGTGCAAGTAGTGGGCAGATATTGGAAGGAAACTTGCCTCTGTGTTTCTTGTTCGTGTTGCCAGGTGCATTTCCATCAGGCAGAGCTCAGGATCTCACTGTCTGGTTTACTCTCCCAGGGGAGGCACTAGTTGCTAAATGTTACACATTTTGTGTGTGCCGAACAGCAGTGTAAATGGTGACCTAAAATCCTATGTGAGCGTCCAGCCATGGTTCTAGAGGGTACATGCTGTTTTGTCTTCCCTTAGAATAAGAGAAACTTGTGATTTCCAACCAGAAATGTCGTGTGTGTGTGCGTGCGTGTGTGCATGCTGATTTGCATCTCTTTTGTCCTCTGCACACACCTTGGGCATAGCTGTCTGAGATGGTGAAACTCACACGCTGAGACAGAACTCAATTAATCTGAGACAGGGACTTTCATAACAAGGGCCGAGAGAGATTTCAAAATGTGTCCCAGTTTCTAAGAACAGACAGCCACGTGGCCATTCTGCGTACCTTCCCTCACTGCTTTCAACAGGGTTTTATCACCCCATGCTCATCGTGCTGGACCATGCCATGGAGCTGCTATAAACCCACAAATGCTGCAGAGTGGCCTGGTGGTAAGAGCTGAGAGACTGGAAGTCAGGACTCTGGGTGCTATTCCAGCTCTGCCCTGGACATGCATTGTATCATTTCTTCTCTGTGTGCCTGGGTTTCACCATCTGCAGAATGGGGATAAAGATACCTTGGAGGAATGTTGTGCTGTTTAATTAAAGCTTGTCAAGTGCTTTGAGATCCTTGGATGAAAGATCCCATAGGTGAAAGTGCTGGGGTGGTAGATGTAGCCAGGGGGAGTAGATACAGTGCCAAGATACGAGACTGGTTGATGCTTTGTAGATAGACAGAAGGGAGCTGAAAGACCAACCTGTGAGGGACCTGGCATCTCCAGTGGGATGCTGCAGTTTTCTCAAAATGTAATGGGAGGCCAGGAGCCTGGGTTCTGTGCTGTGCCTCAGGCAATATAGCCCAGGGTGGTGAAGGGAAAGGTGGCTTTAAGCCATCTCTGTACCTCCTGGATTCTGGGTTCAGCGGGGGCTGCATAGCCCCCTGTTGAAGTTAGGTCCGAGGGGCTGTTCTAACTTGTGGCCATTCTACAGCCCAGAATAACTGGAGTGCAGAGCTCCCTGGCCACATCCCCTCCTCCCATCAGGATGCCCTGGTGCCAGGGGCTGTGCAGGGAGACTGCACAGAGTCCTTTTGCCAGCTCTGCGCTGGCTGAGGAGGCCCCCTGCTCTGAGGGCATTCACCCAAGGCCATCTTTGACTGCTACCTACCCCCTTCTATTGCTGAGTTGATTGTAATGGAGACTCAGGTGAGGGTCTCTTTGTGACCTGTGCCTGGCTGGGCCCACTGCAGGGTGAAGATGGGACAGGGGATGTGAGGGACACAGGGCTCATATTACAAACACAGCCCCAGCAAGAGCAGAGGGAAATGAGAGCTACACTAGATCCACTTTTGCCTACAGTTTGCTGGGGGAAAAAAATCTTTACACATTTGCTCCGGCATCAGAATCCTTCCTTGCAAAGCATCTGGACCCAGCACTTGACTTTCCCCAAGCAGCTGCCTCAGCCCCCCGCAATAAATGGTACATCACACTCCCTGCAACTGAGAGCTTTAATTGTCACTTTACAATCTGTAAACTGATCATTCCCTGCAGCACCAGGAGCGTGGCTAGAGGAGGGTTTCTCTTCTGTTCCACTGGAAGAATAATGTGTTGGCCGCTAACAATGGCCCTGATTCTGATCTCGCTTATCCAGGGAACTCCATGGGCTTCGCTGCAGTCCCCTCTGATGTGCTCAGAGTGCATGAGAGCAGGGCCAAGGTTTGTAAAATGTACAGATTGGTGTTTACAAAATGTAGCAGAAAGAAAGGAAGCTTGGAGTTTGGGTTTGGTTCTGGTTTGGGGAAGCATCCAAACTCCTGGTCATTTATCTGAATGTCTTGGGACTGGTTCTCACTGACAATTGACACCAGTGTAAATCAGGAGTCACTCCACTGAGCCAATGGAACTAGATGGGTGTAAAACCAGTGCCAGGGAGAACAGAGTAAGGCTTGTTTCTGTAGAATTGGGCTGGAGAGCTTCCAAGACTAGGAAGCGTAAGCACGAGGTTTCTAGCACGTTTGCTCCTGGTCCCAGCTAAGAGTCCCCTACGCACAGAAGCCTTTGTTTTGGATTCAGGTTCCAGGTGCAGAGAGAAACCAGAAAGGAAAGGGGAAATGTATCCAAGAGGTTCCTCTCAAAAAGTGAGAAAGGGCTTGGAAAGTTTCCTATTTTTCCCTGTCCGGTTTGTCCCATCCCACACCAACCTCAGTGTCTGTTAGAAAGCAGACATCTCTCTATCCCCAGCTCCCATTGTTCATCAAGCAGAATAAGCTTTCATCTGTCAGGGATGGGTTAGGATTGCAGCACTGACAGATCTGTAACCCTGTGATGCTGTTGCCTCTGGAGATACCCTCCATCCTTTTCCTGAGTGCATGGTGCTTTGGTGGCAATGACATTCCACCTCCAGGCATCCATGGTGCTGTCTGTCTTTGCAACAAGTGGATATTTGAGCTTGTGAATATATAAAAACTCCTCGCAGTGCTTGGATCTCAAAGCTCTATTGTCGGACCAGATACTGTCCTTAGAGACTAGTCAATTGACTCCTGACGTACATTTGAAAATGGCTCTCTTCCCTGTTCTTTCATTAGCAAATTGCATTCTTAGCCCCTGGCACACACCAGTATGTAGCAAAGAGAGCTTTACAAGGAAATTGGACTGGATGGAGGGAGTCTTGCAGCCTTGGCTTTGGTATTTCTTAGGTTTAAATTTTTCATCTTGTTCCCTATAGCTGGCTTTATTCCCACTGACATGCCATCCTGATGAGGAGGGGTTAAGAATCACTGAATTTTGCTCAAAGAAGTTTCAAACAAGATCTGGGTGTAAATCAGGAAAGAGCCTTCTGCAAATCTTCATTTGAATTCAAAAGTGAATTTCAATTCTGCTGTGTCTGCAGTACGCTCACGTTTGCTTCCCACAAACATCTGAGCCTTCAAGCTTCAGTAGGCAACTTGTAAACAGCAATTTTTAACCAGGAATATTCACCACAAGCAAATTTTGAAGCTTCTATTTAATTGACAAATTAGCAGTATGCACAGTGGTGGTCAGGTAGTGTACATACAGCATCCAATCAAATTACAGGGAAAGTACCACGTGATTTCTCTAGCTAGCCACCAGCCACTCAGACACCAGGATGAGGAGAATGATGGACACAGTTTGAGGTTCAGATATTGGGTCTTCACAGCGAATTGTTCTTACAGGAGAAAATATTTTACAACAAAAGCGGGCATGTGCTTTTTCATTTGAGAAATGTTTGTCCTTCTTGAAAACAATTTGTGGGCAGAAAAAGTGGCAACATTTGACAACTAAATTGTTTACTGCAAATTACTTGCTCAGCTTGATTTCCAACTCAGTCACTGGGCACGGTGAAGAGGAAACAAGTCTACAGGGAGTACGTAGCTCAATAAACGTCACCCTTCCTACCAGCCTGTTTTCCCCTTCTCTCTGACACATGCCTATCGAACCCTAGACCCCAGCTACATCAAACCTCTGTGTAATGCAGCTGTTATAGCCACATCTCTTCAGAAACTCAGAATGTTAACACTTGGATGGGTGTTTTAAAGAGGTATTCAGTGAAACCTGTATAGGAGACCAACCCTACAAAACAGCCTCTAGTCTTAAGACTCAGCCCCCAGAAATATCCTTAGACACATTGGTCCTGGTTCTTTCCCCTCTCACTGGTTACACACTGGTGTCAACTCCACTGAGTTTAATGGAGTTACTATAGATTTACAACCGTGAGAGTAAAGTTCTGTTCCACCTTTAAAAGGACACCTGCACTGAGTAATCTATTTTTATCAGTCCTTTGAGAGGTTGCTTAAAACAAGTTTCACTGTGTGTGACAGAATTCTAGATGCTAGCACAAAGGAACCTTCTGTGTAAGCTAGTCCAGCCCCTTGCATTAGAAACAGCAATGCCTAGCGATTAGAGCAGCAGACAGGGAATCAGGATTCCTGGATTCCATTCCTTGGCACAAAGTGGGACGTTGTCTATGTCACTTAAGCTCTCTCTGCCTCATTTTGCCCACTGGTGAGATGTATTTATGTAGACAGGGTTGAGAGGCTTTAGTTAATTAATGTTTGTAAACATTAAGAAGGGCAAAGGATTATCAGCATCCATCAAGGAGGACTAATCTAACCTCAGTTTGAATGTCTCCAGTTGTAAATTACATACTGTAGATACACAGATATACAAGAAGTGTCTGCATGTGGGTGTGAGTGAGAGTAGCGCCTATTGTACCTTTGAAAGCTCTTATTTTCAATCAGACGGTACTTCAGAGTTCAGATTGTTCAATTTCCTGGTGTTTCAGCAGGGAGGTATTTATTGATGGTCCTGAGAAGGAGGTCAGTGCCATCAGCTATATTTCAAACCTGCAGTCTGTAATTATCCTTTCTTCCCAGAGGGGATTATACAGGTATTTTCTTTATCTTTGAATGCACGACCTGAACCAAGTCTCCATGTCAAAGACCCTCTCTAGGAAATGCCGCACTCTGCTTGCAGGCCTTTTCAAATGGAAGGATCGAAAGAATCTTGTTTTTTATCTTTCAGCTTTCAAGATTCCTGGGTGCTGATCAGTAAATGGAACTTAGAATCTCAAAGGGAAAATAGAGTACAGGGCAGAAGCCTCCAAACTGTTCCCACGAGATCGCTAACACGAAGAGACCCAGTGCTTAGGCAAGATCTTTATACTAAAATTTTCTTTCCAAATGCAAATCAATACAGTAGATTATGCCCCCAAAACTGACCAGGTAAATATATTTGACCAAAGTCATATTGGAGTAGTTTGAAGGGAGTTGTGGAATCCCTCTCACTGGAGATTTTTAAGAAGGGGTTAGACAACACCTGTTAGGGATGGTGTAGGTATACTTAGTCTTACCTCGGCCCAGGGGGCTGGACTACATGACCTTGCAAAGACCCTGCCAGCCCTATATTTCTATGCGATTCTACATTCTACCTACTTAAATTTCCCCTGTGATTTCAGTAGAATACAGATTCTTCTTTACTTCCCGCTCAAACTGTTGTCTACTGTTGCTGTGCCCTGTTAAACATATCCTGTGTTTAATCCCAGAGGTAGCTGAATGTCTGTGGTGGGTTTCATGATCAGCTTGTAACATTTATGAGAGTAGCTGAGTATTCTTTGGACTGAAAGGTGCTAGTTAAGTTAAAGATGAAACCTGAACACTGTATTATCTCCTTAAGGAAACAATCAATCGGATAACAAAAATTATTCAAACATATGAGTATAAAGTCCTTTCATCTTCAGGTTTGGGAAATAGAGGTGAGCAAGTAATTTGCAACTAATAATTGTATTTAATTAATTTTGCCTTCTTTAGTATTCATGAATTGTCTACAAAAGGATCACAAAATGCTCAAATGTATTTGTTATTCAGAATCATTCATGCATTTCTGCAGCTAATTCACAAACAATTCATTGTGAATATTCACAGTATGCACAGTCATGGTTAGTTTCATAAGTCACATGGAATTGTTTCAGTTCTCTGATTGGATGACTTAGGTAACAGCCTGAATTGCAAATTTTGCAATTCAAAATTAGCAAATATTCAAGGTTAAAATTCACTCTTTGCTACTGAAACTCAAATGATCACAGAAAGTGAATACAAAAGGGTCACAGACACAGTCCCTTAGAAATGTGCTTTTGAATTTCAATTAATATTTCCGATAATTTTTTCCACCGTTCACTCAGCTCTAGAAATAACTATCCAAGTAATGCTCTCCACAATGCTGTCTGCTGTCTATAGTGAACAATGTTGCAATTTTTATTTTCACCTTTATATCTCTGTTGAAAAGGTAGGGTTTATTACAATTTAGCTCCTTCAATTTTTCCTTCCTAATTAAATATAATCTTCCTTTAAGTCGTGAAACTGAACCCCTTCTTCATGCCTATATTAGCAAAAATAAAATAAAATATAACAATAAATGAAATCCTTAATTCAATGATTACCAGCTCTCTATAATTCAATAGCTACCGCCCCTTTTCATAAATAATGTTTTTGCTTCACATTAATTTAGAAAAATATATAGATATTTGGAAAGGTGTGCAAAGGAAAATAAAATGGAGAGTGGAAAAGAATGAAAAGATAAATGAAGGTCTGAGAGTTTCCTAAAGTTTAAATGAAAGGAATTTGATACTAGAGTTTGGTGCCGATGACAAAGGAAGTTTCTTAATGTCAAACTAGATCAGCCCAGCTTCAGATGTGTAACACAGTAGCAAACTCTTTCACACACGCACACACACACACACACACACCATTCTGCCCTGTAGCATTAAGCATCACAGGTTTATTCATTTAGCGGCACAAACTCCCATTACTTTTTGGCAACGGGTATATGGGATCTTTATGTGTTTAAACAGTATAATCCATTTTACAGTAATATGCTTGAGAGGTTTTCACTGTAATTTCCTACAGAAGCGCCTGAATTTGTGTGGCTTGGATCTACATAATCTAAAAGGAGAGAACAAAGATGCAGTGTCTTTTAGAAATGGCTATGGATCCTATACAAGCCATGTTAATGTTGCTATCAATTTGTTAAAATGTATTTAGAGTATAGAAGGGTAAAAGACCCTTCAGCAAAGATTAGACGGGAATAGTCATACAAAAAAAGACTTCTCTTCATGTAGAACTTGCTGCCAATCCACAGAACATTTGGGGAGGGCTTTAATTTGAGCTTCAAACCACAGTCATGTAGATATGCCAGTCCACCTGCCATTTTGGAGTTGGTGGGTAGCTTGGAGATTGCTCTAGGGAAAAGACACCAATACCACTGATCTCCATCAGACACCAGTGTCACAGTGGAAAGAGCCCTGTTTTTTTTCTAGTTCAAAAGCCTGCACACGGGCAAAATCACATGGGATGCCAGGCATTTTTCAGTATAATTGAAACCTTACTTAAAAGAGCAATGGGAGCATTCTCTACAGGGCTGTGAAGCTGCCACCGTTTTCATGAGTGGGATTCTAGACATCTCATGGAAATGTACACACTGCAAAAATCTTTCATCACAGGCCCACCATGCTTTAGAAACTGCTTTAAGATGAATCCCTTATAAGATCCTGATTCTGGAACTCTGCGCCCATGCAGAACTCCCCGTTAACATCAGTGGGGCTCTGCACAGACGCAGGGGATTTGCCCGCATGGGTCCTTGTTGGACTGGGGTCTTGCTCCAGACAAGGGGGGAGTTGGCAGATCTGTGTGTAATACTGACATGAGTTAAGATAAATTGTTTTGCCAAACAACCAATCTCAAGAAATTGATTCCTCCTGGTATTTTTGGTGGAAATTATTAATCAATTAGAGCTGGTTGAAAATGTTCATCCACGTGTTTTTTCAATATAAAATGGCTTTTCAGCAAAACAGGAATGTTCATAGAAAAAATTCATTTTCATCAACATTTTTTACAGGAGAAACAAAATCCCAACCAGCTCTAATAATAAGTGTCAAATTGAGCCCAATAATCTGCATGGAACGGGGAGTAATCATTATGAAAGAATTATTTTAATTGCAGCTGTTAATGTATCTATACATTCTTGTTACTTTTATAATTGTTCTGATCACTTCTTGATTTGAACGGCCCTTCCTGTTTGTGGCGACAAGTTGTGTGCTCCTGAATATTTTCGGGAAAAGACAGGCAGTGTCTCCTGCTAATACCACATCAAACACAACAAACAAAGTTCCACTTTCTCTCACCTGTTGCATGCAGCATTGTCAAAATCTCTGCCCTTGGCATCTGCCAAGCACAGAAAGTTTAGCAGGGATTTTTATGCATCTGATTACTGTCTATCTGTAATGAGTCTCCACGGAGTCAATGATGTCTCGTGGCTAGAGAAGGGGACTGCATATCAGGAGGCCTGGGTTCTGTTGCCAGCTGTCATTGGCTCACTGAATGGCTTTGAGCAATTCTCTTAACCAGCTACTTTACTCTCCATCTATGCTACTTATGTGGCCCCATCAACACAGTGTCTGAGAGCCTCCCAGTCTTTAATGGATTTATCCTCACAACATTCCTCTAAGGCCGGGAAGTGTTATTATTCCCATTGCACAGATGGAAAACTGAGGCACAGAGAGACTAGGGGCCGGATCCACAAAAGTATTTAGGCCCCTAGTTTCCGTTGATTTCAGTGGGAGTTAGAGACCTAAATACCCTTGAAGATCTGGCCCTAAGTGACTTGCTCAAGGTCAGAGAGTAAATATGTGGCAGAACTGTGAATTAAATGCACATCTCCCAAGTCCCAGGCTAGTCCCTAACGTGTCCTCTCTGTGCCTCTGTTTTCCCATCAGTAAAGTTGGGACTTTCTGATCTTTTGCCAGCCTGATGGAGCTCACTGGATGAGACAAGATCTTTGGCTGTCACGTGTTGTTCTCAGCTATACGCAGTTCATCATAAGCAATTTTTGCTTTTGTTTTTAGAGGATATTGTGCTAAATAAAGCCAGTGTGAGCTTTTAGCCAGACATGAAAAGATCCCTCTGGTCAATGCTCAGAAAGGAAATCAGTTCAGTCCAATACTGAAGGGGTCCAGAACAAGCCAAGAGAAAATGTATCTGAGCTGTGGGGGAGTGTCTGGTCACAGCTAGTGGAGACTGTGGAACAGGAAGCACCGGAGAGATGAGAATTGTCTGGGAGGTTGTGTCTCCATCTAGTCATCTCCCATGGGGAGACAGAGCTCATGCAGCTCGGGACTCGTCCAGCCGGTCCAGATGGAACAAGGACTGACCGGATCCTTCATAACCCAGCCCCAAAGTACTTTGGTGACTCACGCTAGATAAATAGCTGACACAGAGCAGGGAGGATTCAACCTAAGCCAAAATTTCAAGCATGTTGGATACGTCTGCCAATGAACTGAAGCTGCGGAGTTCAGCTCCAGGGCTGACTCCCCAAGCACCCCGCCATCCAGCAAGAGACCTGACCCCCCAGGAACTCCGACATCCTGCTCTAGACTTGCCGTCAGTTACAGGGATTTCATTTGGGTTCATCTCTAGCAACAGGGACATGTCAACTGGCAGCTGCTTGGTCAAAGCCTCTTCCCAGTGGGCATGTGTGACCCCCTCAGACGTCCACCATGGAGAGTGAACCTAGGGCTCAAACCAGCCCAGACCTCCAGTGACTGATCCCCCTCCCCACACATCCCTAAACCTGCCCAGCTGCCAACTTCTCCCTTGCTCTGCCGGTTCCCAAGCCTCTGCCTGTGTCTAGGACCCTGCAAGTATCAGCTTTGCCTACATGTGCTGGTTTTGTCTTGGGGCTGCAAAGCCCAAAAAGGTTGGGAGAGGCTCTTTAAAATATGTCCAGCTGAGCCCAGATGTTTTCTCAAGAGCCCTCCAACCCAGTTGTGCAGGTCCTGGCAATGCAGAGGGGTATCCTGACTTTTGGGAGTTTCACTGAACTGAACCTTCTGGGCAAATGTAGACCTGGTCCTATTCAAATCATTAGGTATTAGAGACGGCTTCCTGTCCCCAAAGATCAAGAGTGTCTGGCATCAAGGCATTGGTTTGGTCCGCTCTGCGCAGTAGGGCATGAAGCCGGACGCTGAGAGGAAAGAACCTTTGCAAATCTACTCAAGCATGTGGATTCTTTTTCCAGCAGGAACTCTCTCTGTGACTCAGAGCCTCTATTTGATCCATTTGAGCCAACAATGGTAACCAGATGCCGCAGGGATTGGGGTGGTAAAATAATCTGACTAGAGTAGAATTTAGCACAGAGCATCTCCAAAGCATTTTACCCACTTTGGCTAATTAATCCCTATTTTAAAGAGAAAAAAAACCCTGAGGCACAGAGAGATCAAGGCCCACATCCTCAAAGGCATTTAGGCTCCTAACTTCCACTGATGTCCACTGATTTCAGTGGGAGTTAGGAGTCTAAATACCTTTGAGGATCTGGGCCTAAGTGACCTGCCAAAGGTCACAGAGGAAGAGGAGGGATGGGCCAGCGGTTAGGGAACAATCTCTGACTCAGAGACCTGGGATCTTTAGGTAATTAAGGCTTTGTACATTTTCATCTGAGACTAGGGATCTTGGATTATCACTTAGCAGGCAAGCGATGAAGGAGGAAGGACGGTCTAGTGATTACGGAGATTTGGGCTGTGAAGACCTGGGTTTGATTCCCAGCCCTGCCAAAGACGTCCTGTGTGACCTTAGGTAAGTCACATAGCCTCACTGTGCCTCAGTTCTCCACCTGTACAATGAGGACCTGGGCAGTATGAAGAGAAGACATTAAATATCATGAGGCGCTCAGATACTACAGCAAGGGGGCCAGCTCAGTACCTAGATCGAAAGCGAGCCAGTAGCTGAGCCAGGAATAGAACCCGGGATTTCCTGGCTCCCTCTGTGAGACGTAGCTGCCTGTCCGCTGAGGCAGAACAAAGAGCAATATTTTGCTTCCTGGCTCTGAGTGCTAATGTCAGTAGAGCTGGGCGGTTTGGGGAGGTTAAATGACTCGTTGTGAATCAAAGCCAAACATGCAGAGCAAGGTGACGCTTGGAGGAGGCAAATCCGGCCTGTTGCAGCTGAGGAAGTGTCCCAGGCATGTGTATTTCCAGATGAATATCATTTCTGAGCTGAGTGCCAGCGTCCTGGGTTCACAGCACAAGGACGGTGCTGAGCTCCCCAGGTTTATGACTGTGCCGATATGCGGCTAATCTCATTATGTTCCAGTTGGGGCGGCAGCTTCTTAGAGCACATAGCAAGGGGATATTACACCAGAAATATACCGTGGCGAGAGCGTTTGCTAAGTAAAACAAGTGCTCCTGGCACTGAGGCCATGCCGGACCTGAGAGCAGCCAGCCTGCTGCCTACAACACCACGCAGCAAAATTCCGGCGCGAAATGGGATGCTGGGGTTTGTTAAACCGCATTTCAGTACTCAGCACACTCTGCCAGTTCCCGGCTGCTGGAGTCTGAGCTCTGCTGGGAATAGGCTGCAAGCGCTGGGCTGGGCTCATGGGCACTCCAAGTACTTTCCAAGCCAGCAGCGTGGGGAGCTCTCCTGCATTTAGCCTCTTGGCGTGTATGGAGGGTGAGACGTGTATACAGAAAACTGTAATGCAGAAGTTGGTTCTGCAGAGCGTGTGGGTTTGAATGGCTGTACTTAAGTATTTTCATAGATTCCAAGGGACCACTGTGATCATCTAGTTAGCTCTCCAGTACCACACAGGCCAGAGAACTTCCCAAATTAATTCCCAGAGCAGATCTTTTAGAAAAACAGCCAATATTGATTTAAAAATGGTCAGTGATGGAGAATCCAATTTGGTAAATTGTTCCAATTGGTAATTACTCTCTCTGTTAAAAATGTGTGCCTTATTTCCACTCTGAATTTGTCTAGCTTCAACTTGCAGCCATTGGATCCTGTTGTGCCTTTCTCTGCTAGACTGAAGAGCCCTTTATTAAATACTGTATTTGTTCTCCATGTAGATACTTATATATTGTACTCATATCATCCCTTAACCTTCTCTTTATTAAGGTAAATAGATTGAGTTCCTTGAGTCTATCACTATAAAGCAGGTTTTCTAATCCTGTAATCATTCTGTGGCTCTTCTCTGAACCATCTCCAATTTATCAACATCCTTCTTGAATTGTGGGCACCAGAACTGGACACAGGATTCCAGCAGTGGCTGCACCAGTGCTAAATATAGAGGGAAAATAACCTCCTTGCTCCTACTTGAGAGTCCCCTGCTTATGTTTATTTTGGGTGTCTTACTCATTAATAGGAATATAGGAATTGCTAGACTGGATCAGATCAGTGCTCTTGGTAGTCCAGTATCCTGTCTCCAGCAGTGACCAAAACTGGTTACTTCAGAGAAAAGTGCAAGACACCTCACAATAAAATAAGTTGCCTATAGGGGAAGTTTCCTCCTAAACCCAGGCAGGTAACATGTTTGTGCCCTAAAGTGTAAGAGCGTTTATAACCTGTTTCTATCCTGTCTAATGTAACTCTCTGGTTGCTCTCATTAGCCATGTAAGCATCTATTCCTTTTTTGAATCCTGATAAACTCTTGGAATCAAAGCTATCTAATAGCAATGAAATCCACAGGTTGATTGTGTGCTATGTTTTAAAAAAAAGCTTTTAACTGGTTTAAAATTTGCTAACTATTAGTCCCCTTGAGAAAGGGTAAATACAGCCTGATTTATGTTCTCTATACCATCCATTAGTTTGTAAACTTCTCTCACATCTGCTCTTATTTATTTCCTCTCTGACCAGTCCCAGTCTCTTCACTCTCTCCTCGTAAGGGAGTCTTTCCATGTCTCTAATAATTTTCCCGACCCATCTCTGCACCACCTCTATTTTGGCTGTATCCTTTTTTGGAGATGGAGCGACCAGGCCTGGGCTCCAGGTGAAAACATCCAGCTGAGTCCCAGAAAGGTGTTAGAATATTCTTAGCTCTGTGCTCCACCCCATTCCTCGTGCATCAAAATATTTGGCTTCTTTGGGGGCTGCTGCTGTGCTGTTCATAGAGGTTTCCATGAAGTTGCCCAGGACACCACTCAAGTAATTTCAGGTTTTTGTTCGTGCCCTTGTCCCGTTGGCATGTGGATATGTTTGTGGAGGGGGGATGCGGTTTATCAATGAGTCTGTTACTAAAACTGCACTTAATTTAAACCCGCCTAAGCAGATCCCACTGCTGCCAGCACTTCACAGGCAGAATTCACAGTGGAGTCAACAGATGGGCTGGGTGCAGACTGGCAGCATGTTCAGGCAACTCTAATAAACTAACCTCAAATCCTGCCCTCTCCTCCATGACCAGAGCGGGTCTTGGACACTGTAGGACTTGTCTGGCTGAACTGCACCAGGAGCAGAGGCAGGACCGGGGGGAGGCAGGGAGCTCCTGCATGCCACCAAACCCAGCTCCTTGGGGCACCTTCCCAACCACCACTGCGGGACCATAGCGGGGATCTTGTGGTCAGAGGGAAAGCTTGTGGACTCTTGGCTATAAAGATCTGTCAACCATTCTCCCTTGACAAAGGGATGTGCATCTGCGCTGGAGGCTAGTGCAAGAATAAGGTGGCAGTAGCCCCCACTGACCTCATCAGGGACATTCTGCACCCTATCTTATCCCTACCAAGCTCAGTTACTCAGAAGGAGGATCTGTGCCCTGCAAGCAATGAAGTTTTGCCCACTAAGCTTGTTAGCTCCATGCAAGGCACTTAAAGAAGAGTTTTTCATTAGTAAGAATAGTCAATTAACAGCATAAATGTGTTAATTAATTTTTTTAAAAGCTGGTGTCAGGTTCACGTTGCTGCTGTGAACTGAGCTTGCCTGGTGGCTTTATTGATTTGTTTAGATTTATTCACACACACACACACACACAGTCCCCGCTCCATGGGCTGTGGGAGCCCCTTGACGTAACTAGAACTGCAATCTTTCAGTCAAAAATTGTTTTTGATTAAAAATGGCCTTTGTTTAAAAAAAAAACCCGAAAAATTGTTTGGGGTTTTTTTTTTTAATTTTTTTTCCAATTTTTGGATGGAAAAAACTAAATCAGAAAACTTTTGAGTTTTCAATTGTCCCTCCTTTTGCTCCAATTTCCAGTCTCGCTGCCCCCCACCCCCCCCACACACATACTCCTCTTCAGGGACAAAATGATAAAAAGGAGAAGGGGGGAAGGAAAACCAAAATCCAAACATTTTCAGGTTTTCGGAGTTGACAGGGGTGTTAAAATCTGAACGTAGTCATAAGAATTTTCAAGAAAATGACATTTTTTTTAAAATATTTGCAAAGCATAATTAGTCTTTTTGGACCAGCTCTAGGTATAACTCCAATCCGACATCACACATGCCCAAACAGAACGCCGGGGCAACAGCACAATTCAATAGAATTCAGCAGCAGCCAGCTAGGCCATGCAAAAGCTCAAATCACCCAGCTTCGCAACAAACCAGTGTAGAAAAAACGGGCGTCTATCGAGATATGCAGGAGAGAGGCACCCTGGGCTCTGTCGGCTGGTGCTCTGGCTAAGCTGTATGCAGTGGGACAACTCAGGGCAAAAGAAGGGAAACTGGAGGTTCCTTTAGAATCTATGAATTGGGCCTGACCTCCCCCGCCCCCGATCTTATCTACCACCTTATCCTCTCTCCATCTCCCATTCCTGGGTTGGTGCCTTCTGTCATCCTTGAAACAGCCTCCCATCCTCCTCTCAAGCCCTGTTTCACACTCCTGTCCCACAGAGTCTCCCACACACATCTCCTCTCCTTTAAAGAGCATTTGTGTGTGATCTGTTATGTAGTAGCTTGAGTGACAGCTCCAGAAAGTGCAGTGACTTGACCAAGGCAGTAGACAGTGACGGAACCTGAACCAAAAACCCAGGGGACCTGATGCCAAATCTACTCTAATCCTGAGATCATGTGTGATGGCCGCTGTCTTGGCCAACACCAGAGACAGAACTGGAGACTTCCTGAGCTAAAAGCACGAATCCCAACAGCTTGAACTAAAAAGCCGGTTGGGCTCAGGGGGGCACATCTAACATACACTGCCAGTGGGTCACGCACACGCCCTCGAGGCATCAACTCATGAGGAACAATCCACGTTCCAAATTCACATCTCCCCAAAGGAAAGGCCATGTCAGTGTAACTTTTAAAGAACGCACCCAAGGAGCAGCCCAGCCACCTTCTCTGAACCTGGCTTTTAAAAAAGGCTTTTCCACTTCCAACAAAGGGGAAAGAATTCATTTAAAAACATCTAATTAAGCAGTAAGTCATGACAAGGTTCGTGAAACTCGGAGATAACACATGCCTGGGAGGCATTCTGCAGGCTGAGACAAAAAACAAGGCCTTCCACTGTGCTTGCCCTATGTTATCTCACATTAACACACACCTTGTTGTATCCTGCTGCAGTTATAAGACATTAAAAATATCATTTTAATGAACGGGTGCGTATGCAGGCACGGGTCAGAGTAAAAAACTTCCTTTTAATCTTTTTGTCTGTGATTATTGGGGGGCAGGGGGTGTATACACTGGAGGGAAACAACACCTCACCCAAATACTGGATACAGTCTTACAATTACAGGTCTTTGTGGCCTTGTATTTTACAGAATGACACCACATCTTCCCTTTCTCATGGCAGGATATGACGTTACACTAATCTCTTATGAATATACTTAATTCATTAACTGTTTTTTCCCCTTGCCATATCAGGCTTCATGTTGTATTAATTAATCTGAATTCTACAACACATACTGAAATTAACAAAAAATAAAATCACTCCCCTACCACCACCACCATCAAACTCTACCAAGGCCCATCCTACCACTGGCCTACACAGGAAGCTCCCCCTGAAAATTCTACGTGTGAATCAGGGCTTTTAATTTTGCAGGAGGATTATTTTTTATCTTGAAACCTGAAAATTGTGCGCAGGACTAGTCTGTGTAACTACCTATTTCTCATTCTCCCTCCTTCATTCCATCCATTAGTTTGTTACATCACTTGTTGCATTTAGACGCTAAGCTCTCTGGGGTAGGAACTCTTTGTTACTATGGGTCTGCACAGCACAATGGGGTCCTGATCCTGATTGGAGCTATGACACTTCCACTATCGACAGCAAAATATCCTCAGCTGACAAATCAAACAAATCAAAATAAAGACAGCAAGACCCTGATACTGCTGCCTCTGAAATCAAAGGAAGATTTGCCACTTCCTTCAGAGCAAGCAGGATTGGGCCCTAAACCTGCAAGTGCATTGGATGCAAATAGCTATTTACGTTTGGTGCATGTTTTATTTTGCTGATACTTAAGAATTATGAAGCACCAAAGCCATTTATTTATTTATAGGACTTCATTTTAGACATCTAATCCATCACTCTCTTTCTAGGTACTCATCTGATCCTCCTGACTGTTGCATCTAAGCACCCATCGCCATACCATCATGACGATGCAGGAGCTTTTTGGGCAGACATGCCCTCTGCTGCTCTCACAATGAATATGTGTCTTAAAGGCACAAAGGTACCTAAGAGATTTTTGTTTTCTTTTGAACAAAAAGGCTTTATGAGAAAGTTTCAAACATTCCAGAAAGGGCGTGAATGCGACAACCAAATAAACCTCCTTATTTCTGAGATCAAACTGCAGCCGTTCAGTGTAAAACTCAACGGCACCGTGCTCAATTTGACAAACAGAAGAAAACTTCCCTCCACCTTCTAAAAGCCAGCAAAGTGAGGACTCTTTAAGCTACCCCATTTTGAGCTCCAGCTGATTGTTTTTGGACATGTGTTGTGCCTCCCATATAGCTGTTTGTATGAAGATGCTTTTTAATGTCAGAGTGTGAGCAGCTGTCTCACGCCTCAAAGACACGACGACAGCAGGTGAAAGAGAGCAGAAAATGCCATTTAGCTGAATCTATCAGGACAGCCAAGGCCTACACTGAATTTTCACTGTGAGCTCAGAGGCATTGTTTGACTGTTCTGGTTAAATTATGGTGTTAAGAAAAATATATTCCCCTTCTCAGTTAAGGCTTGATCTGAAAAATGGTTATGGAAAAGAGGCATTTCTAAAGCACTTTCCAACAAGAGAATGAAAAAACAGGTTTGTGTGGCGGGTGGGTGGGTGTGTGCACATGTGGGATAGTCACAATATCTGTATCACCCTGCTTTAGCTATTTAAGATTTTACATATTTTCTTCTGAAACTAAAAATCTCTTATCACTTACCATGTTAGTAATGGGGGGACGGATGGTCCAGTGGTTAGGTCACTAGCCTGCGACTCAAAAGATCCAGCTTTAATTCCCGTCACAGGCTCCCTGTGTGACCTTGGGCAAGTCACTTAGGTTATGTCTACACTGCAACTCAAGTTGTGACTGCAGCACGGGTTGACACACTTCAATCTAGCTGTTGTAGGGAACAGGGGTGGATGCAGCTTTGGCACAGGCTAGCCACCATAGTACAAGCCTGCTGGGGACTGTGGGTACGTACCCAGGTTGCTGGCCCACATCGGGGTCTGTGCTGCTGTATCCTCATTGGTATTGTTACCCGTGCTAGCTAGATTAAAACTAGGGTGGGTATGCTGCAATGACCCCTTCGTCTGCAGTGTTGATGTACCTGTAATCTCTCTGTGTCTGAGCTAAAGCCCATTGAAGTCAGGCTATGCCAGCACCTATATTAGGATTCAGCAAATGCCTCACAATGTTCTCTGGATATTCACTTGACTATAACACCGGGTTTTGTTAGCCTATGTTCATCCTCCATCCCACAAAGATTCTAGCAAATGTGGTTACTGGGAGAAATGTTCACGGAAACAGTGAATTTAAGACAATTATAAGAATATTTGTGGAAAGTGAATTATGAATGCATATTTGCAACCAAAATCTGGCTCAAAGGTCTGCACATCCAATCAGGGAATAGAACCAATCCCATCTGATCGTATGGGACCCATCAGAACTAACCTACGCAGCAACTTCTGAATAGTCACAACAACAACGTGCTCTTGTACAATCTACAGACCAAGAATTAGCCATAGAAATTACCCAGGAAATAAGAACAAATAAAGGAGAAATCTGAGAACGTTGTAAATTCGCTCAGAGATGATTTGTGAAAAACAAAGCGGCTCCTCCATTCCCTGAATAAATTGTTCAGTCTGCAATGACATCTCCACAAACAGTGGAACCTTCTTGCAGGCGCAAATCCCCAGCCTGCTGCCATGCTTAAGGAGCTGGATAAGAACAAAATCTGGCCCTAAATTCTTTAGCCCTGACTGTCCGTGCTACAAACTATGGTGCACATGGCTATATCATTGAGAGAAATAGTGTTGTTATGCTTTATGCGTACTGCACCTTTAACTGTCGAGGAGCCTCCCTGTCTGCTGCTTGGCAGCTGTCATTTTGTGTTTCCTTTCAGATGCAGAATGTTGGGAGTGAGTCACACACTCTGGACTGATCCCCCCTACCTTCCACTCTGTGCAATCCACTGAATCTGTGCAAAGCGTGTGCAATTGGGTGTAGGAAATGCCAGCAAATCAACCAGCAGTGTTTTATACCTGCCATGCACAGGGATAAATGACTACACAAGGTGCAGGGCTACTGGGACTCAGGCTCACATTCCCTTCCTCCCCCCTCCCCCCGATACTTAATATTTGTTCGTTCTTTGCTGCTTTTCTCAATCTTAAATAAAAGCAACTTAGACAGAAGGAGCCATGTTTAGCTCTGCGAGTCTGGGAAAACACAACAGATCCATATCAAACCACTTACTTCATCTCTTAAAGCTACACAGAAATGGTCTATGATGACACTAGCTACCAAAACTACTGACGTTAAAAAAACGCAACCAAATATTTTGGCAATAAACCCTCAGACTAAATGAAATCTCCTCAGTTGTGACCCTACCTGCTGTTGCAAGTATCTGAACGAGATGTCTGCAATATTGAATAACCGCCCTCTGCTGCAGCTTTACTCCATTGCCAAACAGATTGCATTAAATCTCAGTCACTCAAGGTTAGTATCAATTTGTGCAAAGGGAATATGGATCTGCTCCAGCCAGATCTATAATTATGGTCGCTGTACTAAAGAGATGAGGCATAATGCACCCTAGGGACTCCCAAGGTGACAGACTATACAGGCAGAGCTACTGTTTACAGGCATCAGAGGTCTTTGTTGGGAAAGTTAGAGAGGTCTCTTAATATTTTGCTGCCATTTTTCGGCTCAAGTTTTCTGTAAAATGATTTCATAGCTTGGGACATGAGAATCTTTCAGATAAAGATGGGAAAAGGTCAGTTTAAAGTTGACGGAGTGGATGATGGAAGTTTTGTTGACCAAGTGAGTTAGCCATATCTCAGCACTTAGAAAGGAGTTTTTTCCCCTTTTCACCTGCAAAGATTTATATTAGATTTGTGTCCGGGAGATCCATTGTGGGGAAGTTATGGATTAAACTTCCCTGATGCAGTCAGATTAAAGTGCAATTCTTGCAATACTGGGTGCTCTTCACATTTACCCAAAACATCTAGGAGAGAGAAATATACTCAGAAATCCCCACTATAAATGTGTTCATCTCATAACTTTTACTCCCTGACTGTAAATTGCTTAGAATTTGTCTATGCAGGTTTTTTAAAATGAAAAAAAAAATGGAAATTCATTCTTTCAGTGATGCCAGAGCAGGGAAGGGTGGATCCCGCAGAGAAAATGCAACAATATGTGCTTTGGTGTCTAGCGAATAAAAATAGCAACCCCAGACCGGAGCAAATCCTGAGGGTCCTTATTCGCTTCTCCCTTAGTGTTTACACAGGTAAAATTCCCAGTTACCTGGAGCAAGGGCTTCCAGATTTGACCCTGAAGTAAGCAGAGGTGAATGAAGAAAGAATGATGCAATATCACCTCAAAATAAATAAGGCTGCAAGGTAATTAGTTCTGCCTACTTCCAGTTAACGGCTCCACTGTTTATTTACTATTGACTAGCAACTCCCTGGCTTACAATGCAAAAACATACCTTCCCTTCAGACATGCAAAGCAGAATGGGCAGTTATTTGAGGATTAACATACCATTAACCATGGCTATAGATATAAACTCTGGACAACGTTAAGGGCCTGATCGGCTCCCACTGATGTGAATGAGATCTTGGCCACTGACTTCAGTCAGAGAAGGATCAGGCCCCCGTTTCTTTTTGAGTCAAAATATGCCCACTCTTGTAGGTGTTGCAGAGTTGTTAATCGAAAAGGGGAAACAGACAGGAGTTACTGAGCCCAAACTGCGGAGTGTAACGGTACTGAGTACCAAGAGAAAAGTACAGGGTCTGATCCTGCAAGCATTAACCGGGGAGCAGAACATGTAGTGCTGTCAGAAACCTCACTGGCTAGGCATGGAAATACTGCACCCTCTAGTGAGGGTTTTCAAGATCTGGCCCACACGGTCACCTCCACCCCAGAGCGGGATGCACAGGCACCGTTTAAGGCCCATAGGCCTCTTGCTGGCCACCTGCACCAGAGGGAATTCCACTCTCACTACCTTAAAAATGAGGGACACCTTTCTGTGGTTTAAAAACTTGCCCATGAAACATGCCATGGGCCCAATCCTGGGGCTCTTATTCTGGCAGAACTCTGTTTTGCTAAGGAAGGCAGGATTGGGCCCCGGGTTTAGAAGGCTGGTTGTCTTTCTTTCTCCGTGGAAAGATATGGTTCCTGGGCAGAAGTAAAGCTCCCTGTTACATTAGGGAGAGCTGGGGATTCTTTTGGTTTTTTGGTTCTGCAAAGTAGATCTTTTTCAGATACACATTTGCAGCTATTGCTCATGTAAAAGTTGCCCCAACTGCCTCCTTGCATCATAACACAACAATTCGGACTGTGTTATTGCTGAGCCACCAAAATGTTTTGGAATACGAGATTATCTGTTTAGTTTGCACACTCTGCACTCTCATTTACGAACTTCACAATCAGCTTCTGCGTGCACATACAGAGAGATCTGGAAATTGTGTGCAAGGCTTTAAAGACACTATACTGGGGAAAACAAAAACAAAAATCTGATTACTCTCCAAAACATATTGTATGTCTTTATTCTAAACATAGCAGTTTGCTCGAAAAGAAACCTGATTGGAAATTGTCCACGGGCACTGAAGTTGCAGAAGACTTGTATCTACTTGCCTCTTCTTTTCAGACTTTTTTTCCCCCCTTGAGACACTGCAAAATCTTCAGGATGCAAGCCTGGCTTTGTAACAATAATGATAATTCCAATTTGGGAGACAGAGATTTTCTAAATAATCATAAATTTTGACAAGGGAAGAGGGGGAACACCCTCCCTTCGCACACTGTAATTACATCCAAACTTTCCAGACTTGTATTCGCATTGAAGCATATTTTAAAACTGTTATCTCTGATGCTTTTGGCACACACAAAAAAGCAAATGTACAGCAAACACTTATGTGTAATGAGAGCGCAAACACACACTGGAGCCTGTTGTAACGATTTCTCATGCAATGGTATTTAATGAAATGCCTCTTATATGTTCTAATTAAAGCTAAAATAATTATGGTTGTTAATGCTTCACTGAAATGCCTTCTGTAATGAAATTTTATTCTTGGAATAACAATTTTCCTGTAAAGGGTACTGTAACGTACGATGGTTTTTTCTTTTCTTTTTTTTTACTATGTAATGACTACCATCAGTGCACCATTAATGTCGATTGGAGCTTTGCCTGAATAAAGATTTGCAATATTAGACCCAGTAAGAAAGGATTCTGATCTCTGCTAATCTCAGTGATTTACTCTAGGTTCCAACTGGTGAAATTAAGATCAGAAGTTGGGTTCAAAAGGTTTACCCCCACCCCTCACACCCTTTCTTCTTAAAACACAGTATAAATAATAGAGAGGCCTGGTTTCTCTGTTGCTCTATACTTTATAGAATATAATCATTTACACCAGTGCAAAGTTAGTGTAAGATACTACCACTCTGATTTCATAGGGGTTTACACACCCACTTTACACTCATGCAAATGATTGTACAAAGTGGAGGGCAATAGTGAAGCAGGCCCCAATTCTGCAATCTTTACTCAGGCAAAACTCCCATTGACTTTACTGGTGTTTTGCTTGAGCAGGAGGACTGCAGCCCCAGGTCTCTCATTATTAACCCAGTTCAGGTGTCACTCAGGTGTTATCAGATATAGTTATCTCAGGAACCTTTGCATCCCTCTGAACTTCAGAAACCTGAAACTGCCCATATTAACTGTCACCACTAAACCTTTAAAGAGGGCTGTGGTTTTGTCCCTGTGCTTGTGTTTAATGGCTACACGTATCAGTGGTTAAACAGCGCTTTCTATCTACATGTTTGCTCTCTTCAAAATGTGAAGGGAAGCCAAGAGCAGGGTTTGACTATTTCATACAAGTTATTATCCCAGGGAGCCGCATAAATCGATCATGGTCTTAACGCTCTCGACAATACTCCGATGAAGTTTTTATTAGAAAAATATTTCACAGAGTTGAGCTATTTTAACCACGGGTCTTTGTTGTCAAGCAGATGGGGGCGTTTAACAGGTAGAGGCGAATGAGTCGTAAATTACGAAAGACACTCTCAGTGACACCAGAGACCGTCAGCTACGTGTGTGTGTGTACACTTTGTGCGGGGCTGTATTTACGGCTCCACTTTCTCTGACTGTCATTATTGCAATCCGGTTTCAGAGTAGCAGCCCTGTTAGTCTGTATCCCCAAAAAGAAAAGGAGGAACTTGTGGCACCTTAGAGACTAATCAATTTATTTGAGCCTAAGCTTTCCTGAGCTACAGCTCACTTCATCGGATGCATACTGTGGAAAATACAGTGGGGAGATGAATGCATCCGATGAAGTGAGCTGTAGCTCAGGAAAGCTTAGGCTCAAATAAATTGGTTAGTCTCTAAGGTGCCACAAGTCCTCCTGTTCTTATTATTGCAATCCGTTTTCCTGACCATCAGAAATAGGGAATAAACTAAAGGAAAAACTATCGCGTTACCATGGCAGGCGTTATTAATCTGCGGGTTACATTCTGCTGTCGGTCATTAGGGTTTACGCTGGTGAAATAGTGTTGAAAATCAGTGGCCTTGATTTGCGCTGGGGCAAGGAAGAGCAATTTGGCTGTATCTTTGGGCAGGGAGGAAGTGTTTGGGGTTCAGGTGGGAGGCTGGTTTCGATTCTTTGCTTTAACTGGGGGAAGGTAGTCAAGGCTCATCTTTACAAGCTTAGGGGAATAGAGGGCTCTTGAGTAGAAGCGGGCTGAATAGGTGCAAAGTAGAAATATTTTGCACAGAATGAGATGAATGCGACTTCCCCTGTTTCGTAAAAAAGTGTTTTCAGAGAGAGCGAGAAAGAGACCCCGGGACGATCAGTAAATACACCGAGTTCTCAGCAAAACCTCCAGAGCGTTCAGACGCTGTTTTATCTCCCGGGTCTCACTTCACAAAGTGACTGTTTAGCGTTTGAAACAACCCACTATTAACCTCCCGCTGAACGCTCGGCCTGTTTGATTTGGAGTCGAATTTAATTTGGGAAGGTTAAAAAATAATCCGCTCAGGTGGGGCTCCCAAATTAATCCCAAATAATCCGCTCAAGTGGGGCTCCCAAATTATCTTCAGCCGGCGTTAGGATCAACTGCGCTCAGCTGAAGTCAACTCCATTTCCCTGACATCAGCTCGCTTCGCTTTTCCGATTTCTCCCCAACAAGGATTTTGTTTTACACGGTCAGGGAGCGACTGGAGTCTGGGACAGGGAGGCAAATTCTGCATTTGCTTTGATTAGTATTCATTCGGATGGCGGGTCCGATCCTCAACCCTTTGTCGAATTAAAAACAAAACAAAGTTGAAATCAGGGCAGGATCTGGCCCTTGGCTTTTGTAAGGTTAGAAATAAATGGACTCTGTCATGGGACAGCAGCATCCGACTCAGTGAGACCCGATGGCGGGGAAACGAGGTCAGGATCCGAATCAAGGGGGTGAGAGAAGCTGCGAAATGGCTGAGATCAGAAACGAGAGCCCCTGCGGTAAAGCAGTGGGAATGGGTTGTAAGCGCCTAGGAGCCCCCCGCCGAGGGGAGCAGCAGTGACAGGCTTACAAGACTCAGTTTCCCCGACCTGATCTTTAATCCCAGGCTCTGGAAATAACCCGGGGTTTACAAAGCGCCTTGCAATCGTTTAAACATCAAGTCTAACGTAAGAGTGTCAAGGGATAAATATCTCTGGGTCCATCGAGATCCGTGGGCTTTTTATTTGAAACCTTCCCCCCCCCCCCCGCTTTGGCAGTCCGGCTAGATGTACAGAAGTGCAGTTAATTCGCAGATGAGCTAAACGACACCAGTCACCCCATGAGGGAGGGTTTGTTCTTCCTTTGAACTGTTCCCGGGGATTGTAACTCGCCTGGCGAGCTCTTCCCCGGCCGGCCAGAGGCACGGCGGCCTTGCGCGGCCTCTTGGGCTTTGTTGTTTTGCAAAACAAGATGAGAAAATAGTCTCGAAGCTGCATTTTATTAGAGCCCTTTACGGGGGGCATCCCTCCCCTCCGTCCGCTGCCCGCCCCAGCCCCCTGGGAGAAGAACATCCCGTCGACGCGTTTCTTCCTCGCTATCGTCTTCTGCTGAACGCTGTGGGGGGCGGGGGGCCGCAAAGCAAAGCGCGACCCGAGCCCTTTGGGGCGCACCATGCAATGGCCCGGGAGTCCTCAAAACAGCCGGCCCGGCCGAGGGGGACCGGCGGCTCCTGCCCGCCCGGGGAACTTCCTCGGGAACCTTCTCTGCTCGGCTCCCGGGCCGGGGAGACCTGCGCCGGCCACGGGACGGGCTTGGCTTATGGCTGATCGAGTCCCTCCGACTGGCTGCGCCCCCGGTTCGAGTTCAAGGGGGTGAACTAGCGGGAACTCCCCGGGTTTTACACCCCCCCCCCAGCAGACCGGCAGAGGCTGCCCCCCGCCCGGCCCCCCAGACAGCAGGGGCTCATCGAGAGGGAGGACTGACAGCGACCCTAAAGCAGCTGGGAGGGCTGATCCTTCACACCGAGATGGAATCTCATCCTTTCCTGCCCCCTGATATTCGGCACATTTCCCGAGGAGCCCTTTTTGCTGTGGCATTCTCAGCCTGTTACCCTGTCTGGGTTTCTCTCGCTTTCTTATTTATTTCTTTTTAAAAAATGACCCGGTCTCATCCAAAGCAATGGTGCTGCCAAGAGCCCAAAGACCCTCTCTCTTTGTGCTGCCTTGGTCTGGTGCAAAGCACATGCCGGGACCATTTCATGAAGAAGAGAAACTAGTCTTGAAAAAAAAAAGAAAACCCCATGCGGGTCTTCCTGTGACACCTTCATTCTCCGGGGCCAGGGGCCACTTTCTCTCTCTGCAGTAATGCGACCCCAGACGCCTCTCTAGTCTAAACCCCTAGTTTAGTCCGAAATCCATATAGACTCGCCCGTACCATTGTTTTGGTCCAGACTGAGACTTGGCATACCGAGGTCCGATTTTTAAAAAGTAGATTTACAACAACAACAAACAAAAGAAGGAAGCCAATGCACTGGCTTGCTCAGAAGGGATGCAAGGTTTCGGCGCCGACCGAAGAAGTCTGCAGGCCGAAAGCAAAGCAGGGCAGTTTGCAGTCACGGTTGCAAATGCCTTTTATGTTGCGTTAGTCGAGAAAGTCTCGTTCCAAAATACAGCGCGGTAATTAATTGTCCCTGGTCTTTGTTTGTTTGTTTTGTATTCAAATGGCTTCCCGGGAATTCCTCCCGCTTTTGTCCCGACTTTAATCCGGCTTGATGGGGGTGCGCGGGGGGAGAGGGGGGCTGTGTGGAGTGTGACCCAGATGCTGTGGTCTCGAAACCAATTGCTCTGCGTTCGGGGGTAACTTTGGACAGCAAACTTCGCGAGGCGCCCTGGCGGCGCAGCGCCATCAGCGCGCAGTGAACGGTTGAACCTTTGCACGGACTTTTTAGGAACCTGCCCAGCGATTATGAAGCCAACCCCTGAAGGTCCCCGAGTCGCTGCTGGAAGGAACCAGCGTTTTTCTGCCTATTACTGCGCAGTGACTTTTGGGGGGATTGTCGGTGTTTGGGGGAGGGCGAGGGATGTAGACGCGGAACTTTATTTTTAAAAGTCCTAACCAGGTTTGCCCATTTCTCCATAACCCCTGGGAGCTGTTACGGTCCGTTGGGTAAATGCAGTTTCCAGACCGGGAACACATTCTGGGCTCTCCTATTTAGAAATGCTGCTCTGGAGATATCCTAGTCCAGGGATAAATAACCTGCGAGATCACCGCGCGGCTGCTCCCGGCAGCACCAGCCGCGTGTCGGGACTCAAGAGGCGGGACAAGTTCCTGGAAGAGTTTGCAAACTACGCGCCCCGTCCTGCATATCTTTACCCACGCGAGCAAGTCTGTACCGGGCCGGCCTGAGCCTGCATTCCCCGGCCACGCAAACCCGGGGGTGCCGCAGCAAGGCGGGATTGGCTAGCACCTTTGCACAGGTTGCTCCTGAGGCAGGCTCTCCTAGGCCGGGCTTTGTTTTTAAGTTGGCTAATTGAGAGCCCCAGGCCTGCCGGTTCCATAGCCGAGCCAGCCAGCCTGCAGGCCCCTGGAGAAAACGGCTCCGCTTTGATTTTCTGTCTCGTACAACCAGGAGGTTTGCCACCCACCCCCGGGCTGGAATTCCAGGCTCAGGGCTGGTCCCCCTCGGTCCCCAGCCAGCCCAGCGAGGGGGATGTGGTGACATTGGCCGTACTCTGCCCTCAACCCATGTGGGCGACTCGGATGGGGCCATACCCTGCCCAGAATCCCTGAGCCCGAGCGCGGCTGAGCGGCAGCCGACCTGCCACCCGCAGCATCCCGCTCGGATTGGCCCGGGAGTGTTGCCCTAAGTCTGAACAGACAAGTTTGGATGGGCCGGAGCCTGCCCGGATTCCTGTGCAGAGAGTTAGCTGGGGAGTTGTATGGGGGGGGGATTTACTGGGGGAGGCGGGGGTGCAGTGACTTGCTCCGGTGTCTGGGTCCCATCCTGGCTGTGCCAATGACCTGCTACTTGGCCTAGGGTAAGACCCAGATCCAAAGCGCGCAGGGGCCAGCAGCTAGATTCTTTCCATCGGCCCCTGTAAGGCAGGGATACTATTCACCGGGGGGGCGGAGGGGGGGGGCTAGCCACGCGCTGGGTGTTATTCAGCATTATGGAAGAAGGTTTGGGGCACGAGACGGACAATTAGACATAACGCCGCTGGTCAAAGCCCTCTGGCCCCCGGAGACGCGTTTCTCCTTCTTCCGACTGTTTGTGCGCGTTTTGCTGGGCTTTCCCTGGAGTTTTACTGCTCTGGCCCCCGGGCCATTCCCGGCCTATCACCCTGTAGGATGGTTGCCTTGGCCACATCCGCCGATATGACCCACGGGCCGCTTTCATATGGAGCTGGCTGAATGGCTCCGCCGCAGCTGCGGGGGCTTTTATTTCTTATTCCGCTCTCCTTTTTCCCCAGGCGCTTTCAACCCAGCAGGTCTCGTTTTTTAAAAACTATATTTGACCGTTGCTAATGTTATTTTACTGACCCACCTCAAACGGGACATTTTGATTCTAATGGGTGACTTTTTAAAAAAAACAAAAAGGCAACTGTCATTTTGTCTGCGATGAGCACAGATTGTAAGACCCCCAGCCCCAGCCCGGCCGTGAACCCAAGGCCTTTCCAATGCTGAGCAGCGAGCCCGGATGGGATCCCAAGCAAAGTCAGATTCTATTTTTAAAAATATTTTCCTAATTATATTTGATCTCCTGGGGAGGGGGCCGGAGAGACACTCCCCGCCCCCTCCCCCCGCCAGCTTCGGGAATTCGCAACGATTTCACTTAGCCAATCAATCGGGCGAAGTGCAATCGATCGGGAGCTGCCGGCCAGGACAGTAAATAATCAATAGTAGATAATCACCCCCGAACTCTCCCGCTTTCTGCAAGATAGCGACTGCTCTTACCAGGAGCTGGGATTGGTGCATAGTTTAAAAAAAACCACCACCACCCCCCGTCCCTGCTCCACAGAGGTTTATTGTACCTCTCCTGTTCCCGGCTGCTGAAGGCGCCGATCCAAAGCCAGCTGAGATCCATGGAAGCCTTTCCATTGGCTTCCTTCGGCTTTGGATCAGGCCCCGTGTCCACTAGCTTGGGGCCTGGTCGGAGAGGGCTGTAGAGAAGTCCCCCCACCCCACCCCAGCACCCTTGCGTAGGAAGCAAGAGACCCAGGCAGTCCCCAGGCGCCCCCGACATTAAGCCCCAGCCAACCTCCTTCCCCCGGATCTGGAGCAGCTGCGGACTGGTGCGAAATAGCCCCAGCGCCAGCTCTGAGCAGTAGAGTCCATCCTTGGGCCGTACAGACTTGGTGGGGTGGGGGGATTCCAGTTAATCAGTGCCCTGCCCCCCCCCCCATCTGTGTTTCTCCGGCCCCTCTGAGCTCTGACATTGTTAGTGCTTTATGAGGCAGTAAATATCCAGAGGCAGGGAGGATGCATTTGAACGCCGGGCAGGCCCCTAAGTAATTACTTTTAATAGGGAAAAAAACCGAGGGTCTCTGCAAGAAACCGGAGATTGGATCAGGCCCTGAGTCCGGAAATTGGAGCAGGCAGCCCGGATTGGCAGCTCGTCTCTGAGCTGGTGTGAAATGTGTTTAAGGGATTATTTAAAAGGAAGAAATGCCGGGGCCGGACCCCATAAAGAGGCGAGGGACCCGGAACGGGTGTTTGGAGCAAACCCTGCGGCCTCAAACCCTAGGCAGCGCCAGAGATTGGGGGCTCTCCCCCCCTTCCCAGTGGGAACTGGGGTCCCATTGCAGCGCCGGCCCGGTCCCCAGAGGTGGGTGGGCTACTAAGAAGGCTTTCCTTGCAGCCCCTGTTTCCAGAGGAGATCTCCTTACCTTTCTTGATCACCGACTGATCCAGTAAATTCAGCCCGGCATCATCCACAGCCTGAAAGCACGCAAGGCACAAATATTAGGGTGCTGCTTTCCTAATGCAGAACTGAGGGGTGGGGGGCCGTGGAGATCTCTCCGTTTTCAAACGGGCCACATCATCAACACACACACACACACACACACACAGCGGAGATCTAGGCTTCCCGGGGCTTTTCTTCAAAGATCGAATGAGATAAATTAGACCCTACAAATACTGGGCTTGCAAATGGATTCGTGCAGCTCCTGTGAACAGTCACCCCCAGTTATTTCATCAGATACTTTTAAACCTACTTTATGACTAAATTTTTACAGAGAGCAAGAATCTAGAGTTGTTCTTTCTTGTTAGCAACGCGCAGACTTCCCTGTGCGAATATACTGCCTCGGTCGCTTAGGGGGGCCGGGGGGTCGTTCCAGGTAACTCCGGAGCTAATTCCTGTTTAAGGGGGGGACGCAGATAGTTTGCAATTGCCTCCAAGCGGCAGACAAACAAAAATATTCCGAGATTTGAGAGGACAGAGGACTAGGCTGTTCGCAGTGCGATTCTAGCGTTGGTCCCAGGATACGGAGAGAGACCAGAGAGGCGAGGAAATGTTTTTTATTGGACCAACTTGTGTGAAGGGAATAGATTTTTCCTCAAAATGGAAAAAAAAAATTGTATGAGTTGGGGATTAAATATCGTTCTGGGTGCTTTTGTATTCTTTGCGCATAATGTTTCTTTCTCCGTATTTCCTTTGCTAGAGAGTTGACAAATCCGGAATAAAAAGCACACGCACATAAAAAAACCAAACCAAACCGTGTCGTGTTTTGTTAAAGTAATTGAAGTTCTCTACAAAACTCCTGCCCCTCTGCTAGCTACTGTCTTCACGTGGTAAATAAATAAAATGATACGAAAATACAAATAGAACTCGAATTACTTCGGTACACTTGGGAGTGCGAACAAAACACCGACACAAATTCTCTCCCTGGGCTCTTTGTTAGCAGTTTGTGTCTTTGATGGCTCAGATAAAAGCATCGCTGGAATATAATTGGATCAAACTAAAGGGAACGTCTCGATTTCTGTCCTTTAGAACGAGGATAGTATTTTGCTCCATCTTTTAAAACAGTGAAATGATGTTTTGTAAATATCTCTGCGCAGCCATTCCCCCGAGTCCGTCTGCGGCTAATATCACGATATAAAATGAAAACAGGAGAGGAGACATCGTGTGGCTAGAAAGTTATAAAACATTTCACATTCGGGGCGATTTGGATGGCAAAGGAAATCTAGTTTCTTGACGGGACAAGAGAGGAAAGGATCTGAGCGGAGGCGCAAATTCGGGAAAAGCGAATGGGAAGGAGAGTCTGGAATTTGCAGCAAATCCAGAATTTACCGCAAAGATCCAACCAATACAATTGTTAAATAAGAAAATGAATATATCTACCGGACCGTTTTGCAATGGAAATGTCCCCCTCGATCCTCCCCAAAACAACCAACCAGGCAAAACACCAGTTCCAAGCGCAACCTTCCCCCCCTGATCCTTGTCATTTTCTTTTCTTTCTTTCTTTTTTAACGAAGCATCATCGAAAACGAAGGGGTGAAGGCGAAAAAGGAGAGCTGCACTTTTAGAAGCGCGCCCTCCCTTCGGAAAATGAGCCATCTCCACAGCCTGGATGTGAAGGTCCCAAACCTCCCCCTGCCTGGGCACAACCTTCCTGTTACAGCAGAACCAAGGGTCTTTTCGGCTCGGAGAGACCAGCCGGGCATTTTCGGGATCACTTTTTGGTTTCACTCCCGGGATGGAGCATTTGGTGGAGCAGCGAGGGGACGTTTTATGATTAATTGACCCCATTGAACAGCTTCTCTCAAACAAAGGGGCTCCCCCTTTAGTCCCCCCCACACTTTAAATTAACCCCCTTGAATCTCTTTGTTCCACCCGCTTTCCCCCCTTGGGCTGCCCTGGAAAGTCCGTTCCAAAAGACTGGACACAGCGCGGGGGACCCCTCCAGAAATGCAAACCGGGCCAGGGGCTCCGGGCTTTGCGCACCCAGGGCAGCCAGCTGGGATCTGGGCACCGGCGGAACCGAGCCACCCCGGCCGGAGAAAGGCTGCTAACTCCCCGCCAGCCCCCTCCACCCCCCGCCTGGCGGGCCTTGGGTCATTACACAGCCCCGGCATGTACCTGGATGTCCTCGAGGCTGGGATGTCCGAGTCCATGGAGGCCCAGCGGCCCGTCTCCAAGCCCGTGGCCCGCATCGGCCAGCCCGTGCAGCAGGCGGGGGACCCCCGGATATTCCCGGCGGGGATCCAGGCTCAGCGCCCGGTGGGTCTGTGAAAGCAGCCCCGCTTCCTCCTGCCGGGCCCGCTGCGAGTGCCAGCCGGGCTGCTGGTGCTGGTGGATGGGGTTGATGGTGCTGTACGGATCCCCCAGGTGCGGGTAGCCGGCCTCCTGGCTCTGCGAGTAGGGCATGGGGGGCTGCGGGTAGGGCGGCGGGAAGTAGGGGGGCTGGAAGTCCGAGGCCGGCGTGTGGCAGAGCGGGGGAGCCGAGGAGTAAGCCGCCTGGTTCAGGGAGGAGAGCTGGGAGAGGCGGCCGCCGGTCGAGGCCCCGTTCAGCCCATCGGGACGGTCCTGCGGGGAGAAGAGAAGAAAGACGCTGGTCAGGCGGAGCTGGGGCCCCGGCTCCCTCGCCTCCCCCGCGGGCGCCCGGCTCCAGGGCCACCTGGCTTCCCAGCGGCGCAGAGAAGGTCACCAAGCCCTGGGCAAAGCCCCCAGCTCCAGCGCCTGACACCGCCTGGCCACCTCCCCCGCCACGGGGCTAGGAATCCGCTTTGCCCCCTGGCTCCGCGTCCCCTTGGCAGGGACAGGTCCCCGCTCCAGCCTGCAAACACCTTCCTACCTGCACTTCCCTCCTCCGCTTGGATCCCCCCGAGCCTCCCCAGGAGAAAACAAAGCGTCCGCTCGGGACCCCCCGAGCTCTGACATCTGGCCAGAATCAGAGGGTGAAATCCCTTCTCATTGGGAGGGACGAGGCTGCCTCCATTAAATATCTCTGGGGTGGCCCCCTATGAGTCTCCCCCCCCCCCCCAACTTACCATGGCTGAATAAGTGTGAACTAGCATCTGTGCGGGGGGGGGAGGCCTAGAGGAAGGTGTCAAAGCAGAGACGTGGAGGAATAAAAGAAACCCCAATAACAATCCTTCAAAATCGGGTACGGCCCAGCAGCTCCATGCAGGAAAAATCCCAGATCCAGCGGGGGGGAGTTACGCGGATGGCTTTGTCCCTTCGATTACAAAACCGTTCAGTTCCGAAGCGTTTCAGATGGTTCCCACCTCCCTCTGCCTCTGAGCCCAAACCAACGCCATGCACTCCAGTTATAGAGCCGGGGGCGCGCCGGCAGCGCCGGGAGCGCGCGTTAAAGAGACAGAGCCCGAGTCTCGCTTTTTTGTATTATTATTTTAATAGGCAGGGGGGAGGTTTGTGTCTCTTTCTGGGGAGGGTTCTTTTTCTTTTCTTTTCTTTTTTTTTTCTTTTTAAACAACCACTACATTCAGGGAAAGAATCTTAAACAAAACATATCCGTGTGAATTCGTTTACACTGAAAGGACTCTGGATTTAAAAAAAAAACAAAACCCACACAAATATTGAGAGAGAGAGAAACCGTTTAGCAAAAATCAAATTGGTTCTTAGAATTTTTCTTAGTGGTTCTTTTAAGACCAGGTTTGTCTCTTTTCCGTTGAATACGGATGAGGCATCAAAGGGGGGGGGTTGATTCCACTCCCACGGAAAATTCAGGGGGAATTTTAACTCTCGAGATCTCATTAACTATTCGCCTAATCTGGATTTGGAAGATTTGTGTTTCCTCCTGCTCTGCTTTGCTGGATTTTTGTGCCTTTCTGCCGGGGGTGCACCGCTTTCCATGGGGTCCATTACTTGCATTTTTTTTTGTTTCATTCTTGCATTTTTGTGTTGAGCACAGACTCATTTAAAAAGAAAAGTCCTCCCCTTTCCCCCCCCCCCCACCCCCGCCTGTTGGGGTGGGAGCCGGTAAATCCCAACCACCGCAGCCTCCAAGCAGGCTGCAAAAATCTTTGGAAATTCCGGTTCTCCCCCCCCCCCCCCCGCCCCAGCCCCTCAAGTCCACTGATGTCGACGCTGTGTCCCGCGGGCTGGGGGGGGGGGAGGGGGCGGTTGCTGGAGCAAAGAACAATTTCAAATGGCTGAGTCGTGGCTGGGCTGGGGGAGGGAAGATGCTCGTGGAGGTGGATCGCGGTTTAAAGGAAACGTTTGTGTGGCTCTAAGGTTTCAGTTGATTAGCCTGAGCAAGGTGTTAATTTTTCTCTTGTACGAAAAGCGAAATTCCCAGTAGCAGCCTCGGAAATCAATCGATTCTGCCTCCCCCCCCAGTCCCCCAACCCGGCGCAAAGCGGCTCCCTCTGCGTCCAGCACCGACCCGCGGGGGTTATTCTGAAATTTACGAATTCACTCTCGAAATTGCAAGAATAAAAATACGCAGGAAACTTCAGAGCAGCAGCCGCAGACTCCAGCTCCTTGCGCCCCCCGCTGAAACCCGCCCACTGTCCAGCACCCCCAGCCTCTCCCCGCCCGGGGGAAGGAGCCCGGCCGGGGGGCGCCGGTCGCGAACAAATCCCTGGTATTCTTTAGACAGCAATCTCCAGGCTCATCGATACATGTTTGTGTGTAAATCCCCCAGCCCCTCTGGACCCCGATCGTCCGGGTGGGCCAGCGGGCGGGCCGGGCCCAGGCAGGCGGGGGAGCCTGCCCGGGGCAGGTTTCACCAGGTGAGCCGGGTCTCTGCCCGGGGCTCCGGGCGAGGGTGGAGGCCGGCCCGCTGCCGCCTGCCCTCAGCCCGCTCCGCAGGTGTTTTGTGGTTCAGAGCCCGTATTTTTGCAGCCCCGGCCAGCGCTCAGCGAGGACTGGGGGGGGAGGTGGAGGTGGAGGTGGGGGTGGGGCGGGGGTGGGGGTGAGCGTCTGTGTGAATTAAAAACAACGAAATAACTGTGTGACCCCCCCCCCCGCCCATGCAAAAAGAACAGGAGGACTTGTGGCACCTCAGAGACTAACACATTTCTTTGAGCAGAAGCTTTCGTGAGCTACAGCTCACTTCATCGGATGCATCTGCAACGCTAAGGTGTGACCCCCCCCCCCCCAGAGCTGGCGGCCCCTGCTCTCGTCAGCAAACCCTGAGTGCTAAAGTCTGGAGACTTGGAGTGTGAATCTCGGGTAGGTGCCAGTTTAGCGCAGGCACCCACAAGCGCATCTGAACAAAAACCACAGCACCGGGCGTGCACACACACGTATCAGCACCCGCGTGCACGCACACACACACACCAGCGCATCTGTGCAAAAACACACCAACGGATCTGCACACACACGCAAACGGATCTGTACAAAAACACACAAAAGTATCTGCACACACACACACACGGATCTGCACACACACACACGGATCTACACACACACACACGTGAATCTGTACAAAACCACATAAACGGATCTGCACACAAACACACCAACGGATCTGCACACACACGCAAAAGAATCTGTACAAAAACACACAAAAGTATTTGCACACACACACACGGGTCTACACACACACGTGTATCTGTACAAAACCATCTAAACGGATCTGCACACACACACACACACGCAAACGTATCTGTGCAAAAACACACCAAAGTATCTGCACACACACCAACGGATCTGCACACACACACACACGACCAGTCACACACACGAACAAATAGATCTCCATAGCTCCCCACGGACTTTTGTAACTACTCAGAAGTCTACATAGCGACACACGCCAAGATCTCGTTAATTGTCCATAGACACACACATCTCTCTCTGGAGCCGGACACACAAGTACGCTTCTGTCTCTAGAATTATCCACCCCCCGAAAGATAATTACACACCCACGGTTGCAATGCACAGACGTCTCTTAACACCTGCATCCCACACAGACACACAAATCTAGAGCCACGTGCCTTTATCGATGAGGGGCTGCGCACACAGCGAGCCGTACAGCTGCCCTAAGCAAATATTGTCTGCATCACAGACACACTCAGTGCCACGCCTCGATCCCTACCTACAGACACACACAACCGTCTCCCGGGAGTGCACAACCAGACACCGGGAAATGAACATCTGGGGGTGCGCCCGCATCCCTCTGAAATAACACAACCCTGGGCACCGCGGAGATTGCTCCCAATTTACGGCGTTTGGAGAAACCGGATCAACTTTGCTTAACCCCCTTGAGCCAGCCCCAGGCAGCCGGCCCCCTTCCCCTCTCACCCCGCTTCACGGGGCTCCCGCAGCAAACCCGGCATGTGCAATTCTCCCACCTCCCGCAGGACCCCGCAGATGCAGGGACTTGGTCCGAGCAGGCGAGAGAACAACACACCGGAGACGTACAAACATTGTCCCTCAGGCACCGAGTCGGAAAGTGGCGAATTAGGCTGTTTATTGCGGAGTGGAAAATCATAATATTAAAGGAATCGACGTATTTCCCTGACAATAAAGATATTACGGATTTGTTTTAAAAAAAGTGCAGATGCCCCGGGTACTTCTCACCCTTCACAGCCACGACGTGCAGGGAACTGACTGGCTGATCGCCCCTTTCCTGCGAGCCCTCCAGAGGCAGGGCCCCGCGCCCCACTCCACCACAGTGAGCCCCCAAGGGAGGGGCAGAGAGCCGGGGGGCAAAGTCGGATTTTAAACAAAGTCTGATCCCTCACTTTCCTGTTTGCGCGTTAGCAAATGTCTCGCCCCAGTCGCTCCTGAAATGCTGAGATTCACATACACACACACACCACACACACACACACTATTCCCCCTTGGAGGAACACGAATGAGGACTGTGTTGTTGTTACACAAGAGACTTGAAGGGACATCCAGAAACCCAGACTATTTCGGGTTCTTTCTCCCTCCCTGCTGGGGCTAGTCCCACAATACAAAGCCTTATTCTGCCGGTCCAATAAATCATTTCCCAGCCTTAGGACAAAGCCATGTGGCATTTCCAAAGCAGGTTCCCTGTACCGGGGGCAAATCACACATCCTTCCGGATAGGAAATAAAACGAGGAGAAAGGAGCGTCACCCCACCCTTCACAGCTGCGAGGATATCGCACAGACAGGCTTGAACTCCAGAGCCTGGCCAGCCTGTAGCAAAGGGGATCCTGCTGTATTTTAAATCAGCTTAATACATCATCCAGCCCCAGCCCCGAGAATAATCATTCTAATCACCAGCATCCCCACCCAGCTCCTCACCTGCAGGTACAAATGTTCTTCTTTCACGTTCTCGGCTTTCCAATGCATTTTGGGGCAGAAGGGAACTAAAAGCGCCTTTGTAAAGAGATGGAACAAACAATCGAATCGGACGAGCCAAATTCTTCTCCGGCTCCCTCCCTTCTCCCGAGGCCCCCTTTCCTCCCCAGCCGGCGGGGCTCGCGTTCGGGGCCGGGGGATCCAAGCTCCAGGAACCGGCCAGCGAAGGGCAGGTTCCAGGAAACCCGCCGCCCCTCGGAGGAGCCCGTGACCCCTGGCCCGGCGCACGTTTAATTTCCAGCCCTAACACAATTCTGGGACAGGCGCAGTGGGGTGGATTTGAATATTGCGCTGCAGGGCGCGCTGCTCCGCATTAGAATAATTGAATCCGGAATCCCGAGTTCATTTGAAACTTTCCAGAGACGCGCCCGGGCTGAGCCCCGGGAGGGAGCGGGAGCAGCCGTGTCAGGAACCGAACTAAAGGCGAATAGCCCACTCTCGGGTTTCTTGCTGGCTCGAATCGTGTGTCAGGTAGATCCGCGCTCCGCGGAGGCAAGGGACCCTCCCGCCTGGGATGGGCCGGTGCCTTCGGGCAGCGGGAATCGACCGCGTCTGGACCCAGGCGAGGGCGGAATTAGTTTGACAAAACTTTCATTCCATTCTTTGGGGGAGGGGGCGTGAGGGTGTGTTGGGGTATGTCAGGGGGGTGGGGGTGTGTTGGGGTATGTCGGGGGGGGGTGTAAGGGGAGAACTCAATTCTAAGATGCTACCAGCGCATCATGTAAACCCAACCCAGTCCCTAGAAAGAGGTGTGAGATCCTTCCCGTGTGGACATGCCTGCAGCAGGGTGGATGGGGCGCACCCAGCCGCTTTCTTGACCAAATCCTTCCCCTTCTCCTGCTGTCTTCTATTTGTTCGCTTGTTAGCACCGTCTTCACTTTCCCTTCTGCCTTACAGAGCCCAGCCTGCGCCCGAGACGAGGAGGATGAGGCAGAGGAAGGCTTTACTGGCAGACAGTTGGAGGTCCAGGGCTCTCCCTCCTCCAGCTCGGTGTCAACCTTCCCCCCTGCTCTGCTGAACGGTTTGGGAGCCGAGCAACCTCTTCCCCACACCCCACACTAAAGATTCTTTTTATTTCCCTTCCCTCCAAGCCACCCTAGGCCTGTGGTTAGAGCCCTGGCCCCGGACACCTGGGTTCTATTCCCAGCTCTGTCACTGACCTTGGGCAAGCTACCTCCCTGCTCTGTGCCTCAGTTTCCTCTCCCACCCTTTGTCTTTTTAGATGGTCAGTGCTTCAGACTGTCTCCTGGTCTGTGTTTGGTCAGCACCCGGCACAATGAGGCTTTGATCTCCTTTGGTCTGACTGTAATATGCATAATAAACAGCAACAAAGTCTTTGCTAGGACCAGACTGTCCACTGTTGTGCAGAAGTTTCCATTCCTGGCAGGGTGTAATTTGTGCACGAGCAGAGAAGAAACACTTTAGCCTAAACTGTAATACACTGTGATGTGTGAGAGACATTAACAAACAGAATCCCACATTACATTTAATTTAATTCCACTCTTCCTGCCCGGAGCTACAGCTCCCTTCATTTTCATTTTCCCTCTGAATTCCCACAACTCAGTCCTCTTTGATTTCCAGGTTTAATTAACAATGCTCATTAAGTGAATTTTTATTCCTTTCTTTTAATATTACTCTGCCACCTGTCTTTAGGAGGCAAAGGCTGATCATTTATTCTAATTTATTCCTATTAAAGATGGCATTTAAGGGAGGGAGGAAGGATATGCAGCCGTGAAAAGGGCTGATCTCTGCAGATGCTCTTCAATTCCTCTCCCCGCCCTCCTTCCAAAAATTCTTTTCAAGGATGCTGCCCCTGAAAGTTCTTTGGGGCTGTATTTATTTTCCACCAGATCCGTTTCATTTGCTAAGAAAAATTGGATTGGCCATGCTGTATTTTGCAGTCATGTTCCAGTTCATTCTTAAAGCCCCTTGCCAGTCTAGTCCTTCTAATGTTGATTCTTTATTCATCTGAAAGAGGCGCAACTGTGCAAAATGCTGGTGGTAAACACAGCTAACTCGCTTGCCCACAGGATCGCAGCACAATGGGGGAGGCTGGGATCTAAGCTGGGAGCATCAGAGAGGAAGCTGTGATTCCACTGGGAAAAAACAAAACAAAACAAAACAAAAAAGCAGAAAGGTACCACATTGTTACCAAATAGTCCTGGTGAACTTGTTTTGTGACAAATCTCTTTGGGCACCTGGGAGAATGAGTCGCAGCAGAGCGGCTCTCAGCTCTCCTCTGCATGGAGGTGTAGGAGGGTAGGAATTGCCAGGATGGATGAGACCCAGGGACCATCCAGCACAGGATCCTGTCTCTGCCACTGGCCAGCACCAGCTGCTTCAGAGGAAGGTGCAATACATTTTGAAAGTGTGAGTGTATGTTGGTACTTTGGGGCTTGTGTGTTTGTGAGACTGGGTGTGTCTGCCTCAGTGTAGGAACCCACCACCCATTGTCTCCCACTGCAGGGCCCAGCTCTCTAAGATGAGGGGTTCTTCCTCTCCCCAACCCCCTTTTGCTGGGTATTCAACTCTCCCTCACTTGTTCTCACCTCATAACCAGGGCCCAAGCCAGCCCCCAATGAAGCCAAGAGGAATTTTGCCATTGACTTCAATAGGGCTCAGATGAGGCCCTTGGTTCCTTGCTGCAGTGATCAGGGTCAGTCTAGGAGTTTGCTTTATCACAAGCACCTACAAGTTCCAGTCATGGACCAGGACCCCGCTGCGCTAGGTGCTGTACAAACAGAACAAAACGACAGTCCCTGCCCGAACCAGCTTACAATCTAAGTAGGAGATACAGCCAGATGGGGAGTTCCAGAAAACAACGAGACAGCATTGTCTAACTAGACAAGGCAGATGCAAGATGAAGGGACAGGACACATAATTTCATTCATACCTTTCTTCCAGGTTAGGACTGCCAAAGCAGGAACATGCAGAGTTACCTCTTCCTCATCTGCTGTGCCTAGGTGAGCAGCTCACCTGGCTTCGCTTATGCTTTTCTCCCTGTGCAACCTCCCTCTGGCTGGAGTGTCCCTATCACTGGAATTGCAAGCTGCACATTCCATTCCCTTCCATCCTACTGCACTGTCCAGGCACTTCCATTGCTGAACTGGAGTTTCACCACATCCCAGGTCACTACGAGCAGGTTAGACAGAACTAACCCAACGGGCAAGACTTGTAAGATTTCCCATCTGCCCATCAGTACTGCAGATTTATTTAGAGCATTTCCCAACAGCTATTGAAGTGCATCATTTAAACTGAACCTTAGAAACAGTTTGCTGCCCCACAGGCAACAGCCAGATTTCAAAATGTTGCTGGAGATTATTATTTATTACTCATATTATTGTGGAGTCCAGAAACCCCATTCTGCTGAGCGCTGCACAAACACACATCGAAACACAGGCCTCGCCCCAACGAGATTACAATTGAATATGCTTAATTTTATAACTGGTTCAGACTGCCAAAAGCAATAGGACAGTATCATTTACAATGTCTGTGTACTCTAACTGTGGGTGTGTACATTTCAGTTACACAACAAAGAGTCACATGTGTGCCACAAAGAGCACACACACACACAGAGAACCAACCTGTAGTCATTTTTCCATTGGAAAATTTCCCTATAAGCAAAGGGTTCACTATTAAAGAAAACAGCAATGTGCACGATGTGATACATTGAACCAGTTGGGACTTTGATCCTACCAGTTCCAAATTCACTGTACAAATGGATTCACGGATACATGAGTACAAACTGTGTCACCCTCTGCTCAGACCACCATTTACCAAGGGTGAAATCCTGGCTCCACTGAAGTCAACTGGAAACTTGTTCACTTGTGAATACTGACATCCAAATTAGCAATCCCTGAAAAACTGGTCACATAGTGGAGATGGCAGAAGTTTATCCCCAGCCAGGTCTGTTTACCCCTTGATCATGTATCACCATTGATAGAGCCCCATGCATGTGTGTGGTGCTTTGTGCAGTCTCTGCTATGGGGCCTTTGCAGCCTAAGTTTAGACATATCACCAGTGAAAATAACTGGCTGAAATGTGGTGTTAGGGGCACATAAATAAGACTATCTGGTCACTTGGCTTTTCCTCCAAAACAATGAGCTGATTCAGCCCCACATTGATTCTCTGCCATTAGGAATCCTGTCCCAGCTCTCATCAAATACTTGGGCGAGTCATGGACTGTTCCCATCATTCACAGTGTCCATTTAAAAGAAATATAGAGAACAAACAAAGCTACATAATGACAAAGTTCATATGGGGCTTGAGAGGGCTGAAAAGAGTTCAGATGAGAGGTACTTACTTAACCTGAGAGCTACCCCTAGAGGTGAGCTGGAATCGGTGCAACTTCTGGCACCACGTCGCCTAGCAAGACTAACCAACTTCATCACATTTTGCAGCAAGCCATTTGAACAAATGCCCTGGATGATTTCTGAGGCAGTGCTGCCGCCAAATAGCAACCTTATGAAATATTTAGTTTAATCACCAGTGCTTTTAGGGTGAGACGATGTGATATGAGTAAGCACTGTCGGATAACATATGTTTCTGCAGAACTGGCGCTGCACCTTAAGCTATAAACATAAAACAAAACAAAATATGCATCAGCTCACTCGAGACCTTACCCATCCCACCTACACGGTCGTGGGGTAAGTCTGCTCACTCCTGCAGAGCCTGCACTGGTGTCAAGTACACGTTGTGAGATAAATGCACAACTCTGTGCGTGTGTTATCAGCAATAACACCAATGCCCGCGCCTGCCATTCCGGGACCTCAAAGCACTTGGCCGGCATGAACGAGTTAGGACTCAGACCACCACTAGGCAGCAGGTGCTATCTTTCCCATTTTACAGATGGAGAAAGTGATGCACAGAAAGTGCCATGACTTGCCTAAGGGCAGTCACCGAATCACCAGTAGACGCTGCTGTAGACCCTAGTTGGCAGCATGGTCTTTCGAAGATGGGGGTCCTAGCCCTGGCTCAGATACTGGCCTGCCGCGTGGCCTTTGGCAAGTCACATAATTTTTATGTGACTCCTTTCTTTGTCTGTCTGGTCTATTTAGACTGTGAGCGCTTTGGGGCGGGGACCGGCTCTCCTTCTGTGGCTGTGATGGGGTCTTTAGAGTGCTCCAATCACACCAAGATTCCTGACTCCACCCCCTGTGCTCTAACCACTAGCAAACACTCCCTTTGCATCATCAGAGCACACTGGGCTCAGGAAGAAAAGAGCGGCCTTTAAAGGTGTATTGCATCCAAGCCCGTGTTTTAGAAAGCCAGATCCTTGGCGGAGGCTGTACTAGCATTTCCCATGCAGTCCAGTTGCTTATGCAATGTGTTTGCCCTGTGAAATGAGTCACTGTCAGGCATTTAGCCCCATCTCCCTCTAACCCCCAAATGACTAGCTGGCAGCTCATGGAAAGCCAGGGGGGTATATTCACTCTTACGCATATGTGAAGAAACATGTAACTGTTAAGCAAACTGGGGATGGCCAATGGCTCAAGCTACCACCCACTTCTGCCCAGCAATGGACATTCATTCCCACATCCTGCCAGAGCACGAGTGTGCCTTCCCTGAGCTGCAGAGTACAGGAATCAGGAGTTTAGGGGACTACTTCTACTCTAACTGGACTGACAGTTCCCCAAAGCCATTGCCCTTGGATGGAGCAGTTAAAGGGCTGGTCTGAATGGAGACTGTGGCTCTTAAGTATTTTTCCAGGTGGCACAAGCATCCATATCATAGACATCACCATTGCCATTAGCTACTGCCCTGGTTGGCATGAAAGGTCAAGGACCAAATGGGTCACAGGGACTGGATTCCCTCCCCCTCTTAGAAGGGAGTCCCACTAGCACCCAGCTAGGTCTCTGTCCAGGCACTGTGCGTGGGAAGTTTCCAGTCTCTGGGGTCATCAGGCTGGCATTGCTCATGAGCAGGGAGGTGGAGAATCCTAGTGCTGGGCCAAGGGGTCTAGTCTGCTGTGGGTGCAGGCACGTATCTCCTATTGACGATATCCTCTGCTAATGGGCGATCCAGGCCTTGTGACCAGAGGTGGAATCTGGAGCAGGAGCCACTTTTATTAAATCATTTGGCAGGTTTTGATGATCTGAAATGCATTTTAAAATATTCCAATTCCTTTTGCCTGTCCCCTTGTTTGCTGAGGGCCAAGCTTTCTTGGGAGGATGGGGAGCTGCCCCCAATCAGCAGAAAGGGTGCTGACAGGCCCATGCTAACACAGTGAAGTACAGCCTTTAACCGTGGCAGGTTCATCCACTTGCTTGGCTTGGATGATCATTCTTGGTGCCGCTTGCTTTTCTTTTGACTTGCATTCGGTTCAGGCTAGGGAGCTCAGAAAGATACGCCTCTGAACGGCAGGTGACTCCAGACAGCAGACGCCATTGCTCTGATTTATGAAAGCAAATGCCTTACATAAGACTGGGAGTTTGAAAAAAAAACAAAAACCCATCCAACTAAGGCCTTCGTCCAAGGAAGTTCCTCTCTCCTGGTCCTGTGCCCCAGGAAGCTGACAGTGCCCCTTCACCAGGGGTTTTCAGGGCACAGCCACCCTGAAGGGTTTGTTCTCTCCTCTTTGAGAAGTGGCAAACACTAGCTTTAAAAGCTCTTAGGGTGACCCCTGGTGGTCATGCCTCAGAGTAGCTGGCTGGCTCCTGAACAGAGAGCTCATCTTCTCCAGTGAATTTTCTTTGGATAAAATTGGTTTTAACTGGTCCATCTAGGCTGGAGGTTTTTTATCCCTAGACTGATATGGTTATATCAGGTTAAGCAGAAGCCTGGGCTAGTCTAACAGTAACAGCATAGAACCGAGCACCAGGAGAGCTGTGCTGTACTCCTGGCTCTTCCATAGCCTTACCTTGCCTTGCCTCTGTGCGCCTTAGTTTCCCCTTCTGTAAAATAGACACAATACATTCCTCACCTCAGAGGGAAGCCCTGAGGCTAAATTCACTGACATCTATAAAGTTCTTTGAAATCTGTACCCAGGGAGAGCGACACGAGGATAAAGGACTTGTTGGTCCAAGAGCCCCTCCCTGAGCATGTATAGAAAAGATTCCATCATCACAGATATTTAGGTGGAGCCAAACAAATAGCACAGTCTCCTGCCTGTGAGTAGCACTGAGGTTTTATAGGGAAAGCCTACATGATGGCACAGGGTGCAATAAAGGTTTTATTGGCAGGAGTTTGGGACAACATTAGTCACGAGCCGTGAGCTGTGAATTATGCAAGTCACCTCACAGGGTGTCTATAAACCCTTTGTCCTGCCTCACAGCAGCAGGGATTTGGTTTGTGTCACATTAGAGAGAAAAGTTATGGGGATTTTTGAGTTTTAAAAAACTTTTGTCGTTCCTAGTTTTCATCTCCTTCTGCCCCAAAGGTCAAATCACCTCAGTAACATGTACAGGTCCTGGAGATACAGAAACATGAGGACGCACATTTAAACAGACTTCTCAATGTGGGAAGCTATTTTAGGTGGACTGAATGTTTTTGAGGGTGAGGTCTGTTATTGAGCTTTGCTAGTTACAAATAACACACACCCCTAGGAAGCCCCATTTTCCATAAGGCTAGAGCAGGTGGTTTTATCATATCAGCCTTTAAAAGTCACTGGTCCCGCACTGAACAGGGAGTGCTTGTGGGGGGGAAGTTTCAATATTTGGTGGGGCAGGAAACTTTTCTGGGGTATCAGAAGTGCAGTTACCTGAAATAGGACCAGGATGGCAAAAGCAGCACTTGCAGAGGTGGATCAGAGCGCACGAGACAGCAAAACAAATAGAACTTATCTCATGGCTGCAGAAATATCGTACAAGCATTTGTCCCATGAATATCATTATCACGTGGGTGACATAAAACCCACACACACACACGCCTTCCACCTCTTAATTCAACCTTGAGTAAATCTGATCTAATTTTATCAAACAGCCAGGAACCAAATCATTTGAACTAACAGTCACACCACTCCCACGCTTCACCTTGATGGCTTTGAACAGCATTGTTGGATCAGTCAGTTACTACCAGGCCTTTCATTACTCAGGGGCCAATATACTGCATGAGGCAGAAGGAAGATACCCAGGGAGCTTCATGTTAGTGAAAACCCCACCTGCGCACTGGGCTATTCATGCTGTTGTTAGCAGTCTTGTCGCTATGAAGTTGTGCTCTGCACCCTAGTGGATAAATAGAGCAGCTGCTTATTTCAATGACGACCCGAGGAATAGGTGAAACTAAGAGAGACTCACAGTACTATCTGTTACACACAGCAGAAAATGAAATGTGCAGTAATAGAGATTATTTATTAGTTCAGAGAAGCAGCTACGCTCAGCTGTGGATATACGGCTAGATTGTGTCATGGGTTTCTGGGGATAAATGGAGCTTAAGGCCAGAAGACCATTCCAATCATCTCGTCTGGCCACCCACAGAACACAGGTCAGAGAATTTCACCTGGTGATTCCTGCATCCAGCCCACAGCTTCTGGCTGAGCTAGAGTGCGTCTTTTAGAAAGTCATCCAGCTCTCGATTTAAAGATGCCACATGATGGAGAACCCACCATATGCCCTAGATAAGTTGTTCCAATGACTAATTATCCTCAGGGTTTAAAAAATGCTCCTTTTACAGGCCCCAATGCAGTAAGAAGCTCTGTGTGGCATAGGAGTCCATCAGCGTAATGGCCCTTGCAGGATTGGGCCCATACTTGGTTAGGTGGCCTGGTGCGGTCATCAGAGCCTTGGAAATGTTTGGGGTAAATGGTAGGCGATCTTTGGGGCCCCCTAGCCTTACTCGCCTTTGGAGCTCTGCAGTCCTCTTTCTGAGCTGCTGCTTGAATCGCAAGCATGGTGACTTTAGAATATCCAGCAAAGCGAGTACAAAGGAGAAAGGACGAGAGACGCTCACGCACTTTCACAGAATTAAATCTCATTAAGAAAGGGATTTGCAAACTGAAGCAACACACAAATTCTTCTATTGCAACTGGGCTTTTATTAAAACACTTTATTTAACATTTGAAATGCCAACAGAAGGAGAGAAGGTCAAGGTTTTCCTTGGTTCTTTTGGAAATGGCAAAGCCCATCCCGCACATGGGAACACAGGATTTATAGGCTGCATTCAAGAGCCCAGGGAGAGACAAATAAAAATCCTTTGGTCAAGATGAGAAAATATAAAATCAACATCCTGGGCAGTTTAAATCCCAGGATTCCATCTACACATGGCCTGGGGGTGCTCTCCAGTGCAGTGCCTGGTTTAACGGGGAGATAAACTTCCATTCTTATGACAATGAAAGAGACCTGCCAACAACGACAGACCAAAATTAACTGCAGCTTTGACCCTTTTGAAACAAAAGCTCAGCTGCACCCTGTACAATCACGCTGCTTGATCGGAGAGCGTGCAGTCATTTCACCTCCAGTTCACTAGCTGCCAGGGCAAGGCAGGCTCAGGTCACAAGGGAACTTGTGGCCATCTTGGATCAAGGCCCTAGTGGCATTTTGCTCACACTGCATCATGGAACCACCAGACCATTTGACACAGGGTTGTCCTTGTTGCTCAGCTGAGACCGCAGGACTAGAATAGCAGGGGGTGCTGCAGATCAGGACCGAGATCCATTCATAAAGCTGGTGGGGACTTCATTTTAGGGATGAGGTGCATTGGTAGGGGAGCCCCAGACTCGCAGAGCAGGGGAGGGCTGCAGTTCAGGACGGAGGTCTGTTAAGAGAGCTGTGTGAGAGCCCAGATTTGACCAGCAGGGGGTGCTGCTGGTCACCGGGGACGTAAAGCCGTGGGGTGGCCCACGACTGGAAAGCTGTAGGCCTGCATTGGCATGTGCTTGCAGAGCAAGCTTGCTCAGTGCCTGGCTCAGGCTTGAGAGAAGCGAGTGCCTCTGCTTTCGTTAGCCTTATACACAAACCTCCTTGGAAACCACCCCCAGAACACGGAATCCAGGAAGAGTTGGTCACCGGGCCACTTTCCCAGCAACGCCAGAGCCTCATTAGTCCTGAAGAGAATGCATTTCGAAGGGGCACCCTCACGCCGGCCCTCTCCCCCGTTGGGACCCAACTCCCCTCACCCGAATCTGTGAATGCAGAGAGCCAAACGCAGCCAAGCAGCAATTATTCTGAACAGCAGGTGCCAGGCAGAGCAAACCCTGCTCCTCCGGGCCCTGCTGAGCTCTGACTGCACCTCTCTAATTTTACGAGGTGTTTGGCTACTTAAACGCCTCGTGCCCACGTCCTGGAAGTAAACGGTTGAAAGGTGTGTGAGGAGCTAGGAAAACCTCTCTCAAATGCCTGGCTTTATTCCCCCCACCCCCGCAGCACGCGGCTGTGGGAGGAGGCGTCCTTCACCGCTCACAAAGGCACTGTTCTAAAGCTGCCAGGCCATAACGGTTGGCCAGCTCCTTGCCCTGCTGTAAGACGATCACCTCTCTGCATTGCTGGCTGGCTCTGGCCAGCTCCAGCAAGACACCCTGCAATGCCGTCAGGAGCTCAAAGTCCACCAAGACCGGGGTAGCTTGACCCAATAACCGCAAGAGGTCGTCTAGCCAATGTGACCGGAGGACCATTTGGGGCAGCCAGGGAAAGAGCGGCACGCAGCTGGCAAAGGCCTGCATCCCCAGGAACCACAGCTCACTGAGGTCTGCCCAGGCTGCCTCATAGGCTGGTGACACAGCCATGGCCAAGCACTGGCTGGCGGGATCCACCCGGGCAACGTGGGCCTGAGAAAGGAAGCAGATAGCGGCTTCAAAGAAGTCCTTGGCTGATGGCATCCCCTGGAGAGCTGAAAGAAATGGGAAATGAATTAATTCACTGGGCTGGCCTTGGCACGCTCCCAGGAGTCAGCTTGCTGCAGGGCTTTCTTCAGGAGGTGCAGAATAGATGATACGGGAGTTCCTTAATCCACGTCTTTCCAGCCCCCCACAAGCGTACCACATGCTCTTGCTCCACAAGGTTTTGGTTTGTTCACTAAACACACCTTTCCAGTAACAGGGCTCCTGACCCCAAACTGGGCAGGTCACCCCTGCTGTGCAATCTCCCCCGGTCCCAGTCCCGTCCCATTGACAACAAAAGTGCTCAGCTACGTCGCCAGGATCACTTCTTACCTGGAGAAACGTCAAGGATCCTGGCCATCATCAAGCCCAGCGTGGTAACATTGGCTGCTAGAACAAGGCGATCCCTCTGGGGAAGCAGAGCGGGGAGAGACTTCAGCAGCGCATCCATCAGGGAAGAAAAGCATCTGTCTTGCCTAGAGAAAACCAATGTGTGCTGAGTGGAGCTGGAAGCACCCAGAGGTGCCAGGCTTAATCCCGTGGCAGGGAAGCAACACTGTCACAGTGGGAAAGTCCCAATCCTAAACCCTGGAGTCCTGGGCAAACTGGATGCACATTTTACAGCAAAGCTGGAGTGAGCGAGTGGCTGTAATCAGGACCCCAGAGCATGGTGACAACTCTAGTTCTTTCTCTCGGTGATGTCCCAAATGATCACACTCCTGTTACAGAAGGCAATTTCTCTCCATCCTGGCACCACAAACTGCACCTGGGACCCGAAGTGCGATCAGAGCTCTTTCTGCCTCAGCAACGCCCTGATCATTCTGTCGGTGATGTGTAAGGAAGAACTGACTCTGGCTTGGTCCCAGTGGCTGGGTCTGGTCTACAGGGGTAACACGAAACCACGCCTGTTTGTCTCAGCAGAGGTGCCGGACCTGATTCAGACATGCAGGGATTAGAAACCTGAGTAATGAGGCACCCTTCTAAAAAATCCCTTTGGGACCAGATCTGCACTTTGAGGACCCAACTCCTTGCGCAGAAGGGCTGGATTCAGTTTTCTCTAATGCAGCTCAAAGCACTGGGCAGTGTCACTCTAGAGCAGCCTAAGGGAAATCCTAGCTCTGCCAACATGCCTCCAGTCTGCCCTGAGAGTGTCTAGGCTGAGAGGGAAGTTCAGTGCCATGGCACATGCAGTTCTGGCCTCTCTTCTGAGCCTGCCAGTGGGGAGCCAATTAGTGACATGCTGGGAACTAGCCTGAAACCCAACGAACTCCTCTCTCCTACCACCTTCTTTATTCTTACTGAAGATCTTAAAACAAGTGCCTTCCTGCAGTTCCGGGTTTGTTACCTGACCAAGTCTGGGGCGGTCACCACAAGGTTAAGGAAAACTCCACAGGTGGTTTGCAAACTGATATCTATGCTGTCTGGAGGAGCAGAGGTCTGGGGGTCAGAGGCCAACAACTCCCACTGGTGCAGGAAATATTGACACAGCAATGCTGGAGCCCCCTCTGAGATAAGGATTTCCCGAGGTCGGTCCTCTGCCGTCAAATGGCACAAGCCAGGTAGCAGAAATCTGCAGAGGGGATGGGATGGGAAATACAGTAAAGGAGATGCGGTTAGCTGGTTGCAGGCTGACATTTCAATCCGTTAAAAACAAAATGAGTGCATGGGAGAATGGAACATAGGAATTGTCAGACTGGATCAACCCACAGGCTATCTAGTCCACTGTCCTGTCTCCAACAGGATGCTTCAGAATAACAGGCAAGAAACCTCAGAGCAGGCAGATGTGAAGAAATCTGCTCCCAGGAAGGTCTCACCCTAACTCCTAATAGCTGACATCTGATGCAGGAGGTTCTGTAACCCTTCCAGAACTCTTTGCTGCACTAACTGTTGCAACTTTGGCTAGTCGCATTATCGCCATAATCAACCCCTCCCGGAATCTTCCTCTTGAGCAGCGAACGAGAAATCCGTATTACCGCCGAACGACAATCAAGCTGTGAAACACAAGGCTAGAAGCCTGGTGTGTGCACTGCACTGCCAGCCAGGAGACCAAGGTTCAGTTCCCTGTCCTGGCTCCTAGCAATCGCAGACTGGCTGCAAATACTGTCGAGTTTACAGCGTTGTGCCAGAACACAGCAGAAGGTCCCCATCCCTGTGTGCTGGGTGAGCTCCAAGTGCTAGGATCACACCAGCAGAATTATTCAGCTCAGAAAGAAAAGGTGCTTTGAGGCTACAGTGGCATGATCTGTACAAACCCTGTGATCGAAAGACTGGGGTTAACAAGAGTGAAAAATACAAAATCAGATCGGCCCCCTATGCTGCAAACACAGGGACACTTGAAATGAATGGCTGGTAAGTTTAGAACAAAAGGAATGCTACTTCCCACTGAATGCAGTCAACCCGGGGAACTCTATGTTGCAGGAGGGGACGAAATCAAATATTGTGGAAGGACTCCTAAAAACATATGAATAATGAACTACTGCAGTTCTGCTAAGACAAGAAGTGCCAGCTCTCATGTTCCAAGACATTGGCTGTTGCCATGAGGCTCAAGAACGGATTTCTCCAGCCACCTCATGCAGAGTTGCTCAAGTACGTAGATGTATTATGGGTTTTTTCCTTCCTCTGAGATATAAGCTGTGGACTGCTATTGGAAGCAGGATACAGACTTGATGGCCCCACAGTCTGATGTGATCTATGTTTCTGTGCCAAGATGTCGGAGCAGCATAATTGTGTCTATCCTGTGCTTGAGATACTCACCTTAGAGCATCTCTGGGCCACACGGAGCCCTGAGGGCTGCCTGGTCCAGACAGCTCCGCCGCATGCTGGGATGCGCTCCTGGCTTTGTCCCCCTCTTGGAAAAGTGCCTTTGCATAATGAATGAGGAAAGGCAGGAGGTCGCAGATTTCCTGCTTGAGGGAGGAGGTCTCTTCAGCCAGCCAGGCACCGAGGATTCGAACAGAGGCAAATATGAAAGGATCCTTCAGCTTCTGCTCTCCCACCTGCCCAGGGAACAAACCAGGCATGAGATGACGCAGCAGAGGAGAGCTCTGGGAGCAGAGGCTTTTTCCCATTTCAGCCTCCCCAGTGAGGTGAGGCCAAAGGCAGGAAACCCTGGATGGCCCCTCCCCTCGGTGCTGAGCAGTTCGTAAAGGACAGAAAAGCTGGGCTCTGCACCTCACTCCAGTGAGGTAAACTGATAAACACATTTCTGTTGTGACATACTTCCTTTCAGCTTTAAGTCTTGACACTCCCCCGACAGCTAAGTGAACTGGGCCACCTTGCCCTTCAGCTACACGGGGAACGAAAATTACACTGGCCCTAGGTCCAGGACTTGCTGTATTCAGTCCTGGACCAGAGCTGAGTCAGCACGGCTAGACCAATGCACCAGGGACAGGTTTACAACCTCCTGGGGTTTCTGATGCTAGAAAGCACTGATTCCTGATTCTGGCTGGTCTCTAGATAGCAGCTGCCAAATATCTTTTTTCTTTGCAGGGAACACGGTGTCACCAACATGAGGATAATCACAGTGTTCACGATTCTGAATGTCTCATGATCGGTCAGATCTGAAAAAGCTTTGAGAAGACCAGTACAGATGTTTTTGGAATCAGCGAGAACTGTTCCAAGTGTCTGGTGATGGGAACAGGGAGCAGAAAGGAGCACTTGGGGAGGGGAGAGTGTCAGTCTGGGGCTATAGCTTTTAAACGACACGGAAGAAAACAAAAACAGAGAGGCCAAAGCAAACTCTCCCTGATTTCCATGGACGCAGGCATAAGCCTATGTGCATTTGGGATCTCCCAAAACCCAGCAACAAAGAGATCTCCCAGTGACTGCTTGCACAAGGCAGGCATCGCACCAGGGAGGGGGGCTATTTCCAGTCATAGCTTTACCTGTCTCAGGTAGTATATTACAGCCCCAAACGCCTCCTCCATTATCCTCACGAGTTGCATTTTCTGCGCCTCCTTCAGCCGTGGTTTCTCTTCTTTCATGCACTCCAGGATCCCCAGCTCAATAAGGGTGTAACAGCCTGTTACTACCTCCTGCTTCCCATCCACGTCTGCTGGGTCCAGCTCCTCCAGGGACAGACGGACCTCCACACAAGCCAGGTTCACCAGCAGGGCCAGGAACTTGCTCCCGGCCCTCTCCGTTGGGATCCATTCCGAGCCACAGGCCTGTGTGAGGCAGGCAGCAAGCTTCAGTGCAGGGTCACGCTGGGACTGGCTCAGTTTGCTGCTCAGGATGCTAACCAGGCCTCTGTAAAGGTTGCAGAGGCACTCAGAAAGTTGTTGGTCCCGGGTGAGCAGCACCGATGGAGACACAAAGTGAGGCAGAACATCACACAGCTGGAATTTGGTCATGTCTTCAGCCTGGTGGAATTCCTCACTGAGCCTGCTCAGCACAGCCCTAAGGTCAGGGGTGGCTCTCTGCCAGCACTTAGTCTCTGCTGTGGCTAGAAGCCCCATGAGCAGCTCAAGGGCGCGGTCACAGCCGTAACTGCGATTCACATAGGCCTGGCACAGAGCTGACACGGTTCCCTGGGACACCAACTCTTTGGGGCCCCTGGGAGTGCCCATGACTGCGCCCAGACACTGGTAAACATCATCGATCATGGAGCTGGTGGACATATCGTCTGGATCAGATGGAGAAGCCAGGATGTTGTTGAAGGTCGGGATTTTGTTAAGGATCTGTGAATGGCTGGCTAACTCCGGATCAGTGCAAAAACATGCCAGGAGGGTGAGGCCAAGTGCTCGGAACATGTGCTCTGGACAGCCAGCTGGGGACTCCCTGGAAGCAAGAAGCCGGTTTGGGAACGTGAATCCAACTGCATCAAAGATCCGACGACGGGTTCTGGAGTCAACGTCTCCCGCTCTGACTGCTTTGGTCACCTGCCAGACAAACCAAGGATCAGTGAGGAGCACAAACATATGGACAGAGGCCTTGCTAGAGGCTCTTTACAGGGCTGAGTAGTTCAAAAAGAGGCCAGAGGAACTCATTCATTTATACAGCGAAGTGGACCCCCAGCCATCCAGCGGCCCCCAGATCTGCATAGCAGCCTGGGCACCTGGACAAAAGGTACAGCTGTGAACCTCAGAGTGCTCTGCTAACACCAATTAACTCTCACAGCAATCCCATGGAGATGAGTTTTACCCCCATTTTACAAACAGGAAGGCCTAGGCATAGGGATTTGGAGGAAGTTGCCCAAAGTCTCATCGCATGTCAGTGGCAGAACTGGAAACAGAACCCAGGAATCCGTACTTCCCCCCTGCACTAACAATTCTCCCTGCAGGGACATCTAACCGATGGTGGCTGTTCCTCTGTTTGTTTCTGAAGTGGTTGCACTCTATTGTGCCAGCTGAAAATGGATTCTTACCAAGAGCAGGGCTGCAAATTGCTCACTGTCATGTTTTGCATCTCTGAGCACACTCAGGCACCGCTCCAGCGTTGCATTCCTTGTGCTTTCACTGGCCTCGGGAGTAGCTGTTGAATGGGAAGTCATGATGCTAAGTCCACCTGTGAACAAAGAAAGGCAGCATTTACCAAACCAGCAAGCACTGGGATGCGGTGGGGCTGCCAGTTCCAATGGAGAAATCAGGTATGATAGAGAGATGCTCTAACTGAGAAGAAGAGTCAGAGGGGAACGTGACAGGGATGTTTAAGATCACTGAGAACTAATCAGAGCCCCGTCATTACCCTGCCCCATAATCAGAGAACAAAGATTAAATTAATCACAAGAAAATCTAAAAGAAAAGAAAAACATTCCTGCCTATGTGCTCAGCCTGTAGAATTCCCCACTGCAGATGGTCAGCATCTCAAATACAGTGGCTGGATTTTTAAAGGAGCTGGGTTATTTTATGGCTCATAATAAAATCTGTAGTCATGTAAGTTACCATAAGGGTAATCAAACATCAGGCTTCAGGGCATAAACTGATGAATGTAGGAATCAGGAAGGAATCTGCAGCATGGTAAAGTTGGCCAGGTTTTATGGTTGTTGCTTTGTGCATTTATATTTGAAGTATCAAATATTGATCACTGCCGGATCAATGGACTGATTTGGACTACATGGTCTATTCTTATTTAAATGAAGAGAAAAGAAATTATTAAAAACCATTTCAAACTAAGGGATGCCAACTTTTGCTCATTTAGAGCCACATTTATTTCTAGCTTAAACTGTGGGGTCGTGCCTTTCTCAAATGCGTATTCCACACAGGCTGCTGGCAGCTTTCTTTTGTTTGGATAATTACATAGCAGAAAGCTTCCTTAATTATAACTACGTATTTGTGTGGCTGGGCTCAGAATCTGTCATCAGCATTTCCATTACAAACCACAGTTTCAGAGAAGTTTATTACTCCGCTATAAACATTTGTTCCAGGCTCATACATGGTACAGTACGTCCAAACCCACACGTGAAAAAAGTTTTTAAACCAAATTTGGTTTAAAGCGTTGAGGCTATTTTAAAATTACAGAAGCACTAGACAAATAGAAAACAGGAGTGTGGACATTTTGCAGGCGTGCTTCTACTGCTCAACAACAAACTTTGTGTTTTCACAAGGATATTTTGCAGAGTTGGATTCTTTTGGGCATTTCACATCAAAACAGCCACAATATTTGGGGGATGAAATCTGTGACTGTACCCTAGTCACTCTGCATAAAGCTTTTTGAATAGCCATTTGGTATTATGGTGCCACAATATGTAAATACAGCACGTACTAACATGAATGTGTATTTGCATATTACAAATGTGCCGCCTGAGTCATAAAGCTGCCTATCAGACTAAATGAAAGAGTCCTGAAACTACCTATTACAGGAAGCCCGACTAAATTAAAACGTGTGGATGGGGAGAGTGTGCTAGTTTTAGCAGTTACACGTCCAGAGCTCCTTTTCTTTTGGAACAATGCACATCACTTTATAATCTATTATATAGACAAGGATCCCTTCGTCCACCACAGAAATGCAGCCACCTCTGGGATGGTAGGCAGCCAGCGTTTCACAGCACACAGCAATGCTACAGAACTAGTTCATAGTAGTAGCAGAAGACTCCAGACCAAGGGGGTGAGATTGTGAGAGGTCATAAACCAGTTGCCTGTGTTGAAATTAGACCAGCTCTAAGGATCTTAATAAGCACAAGCAGCCCCAGGCCTCCGCTTCGTGGCCTCCCAGAACGGTGGCGCTCCCAGCAGCACAGAGTCCCCAGCCCCATCCAGCACGGACTCAGAGGGGAAGGCAGCGCCTAGTGACACCCCAACCCCACGTCCTGCAGCCCCGGGATCTGCTGCACCCTGCAAGTTTGGGCATCACGACCCACGGCTTTATGCGTCGCCAAGCGGCGGCGTTTCCCAGGGCCCTGTTAATGGGCTTCTGGAAGTCAGTCGTCCTGTTAAGACGGGGGCATGACCCCCCACAAAAAAACTTTAGGGGTGGGTAGAAACAGTGACCAAGCCTGACTGTGTGGTGAGATGGGCTCCTGTCCCTGGGGGTATCCTGCCTGCCCTCCTCCCCCCGAACACATCCCCCTCCGCCCCCGACGTGCCCTTCAAGTCGCCACATACCATGCTCTCCCCCCTCCCCCCCAGCCATTGCCCCCCAGGGAACCCTGGTCGGGCAGCGCCCCCCAGGGAACCCTGGTCGGGCAGCCCCCCCCCCAGGGGATCTGGTCTCAGAGGGGGCTGACACAGAGGCTCCCTCCACCCCCGCAAAGTTCCCCTCATTCACAGCTATGAGAGCCTGAACATGCTGCCCTCACATCAGCCGCCGGCCCTCAGGGTCCTCACCTCACACCCTTCAGCCTCTCCTCCCAGCCAGTCAGCGAGCCCCACGCCCCCGCTCCAGCCAATCGCGTGCTGGATTGTTACACGGCGGGTGATGCCGCCGCCGCCATGCCGGAAATGGGCAACGTCCGGCGGCAGGACTTCCTCGCAGCTCTCCGCAGGCCCGATGATCCCGCGAGGCCCTTCCCGACCCGGGCGGCTCCTGCGGGGCAGACGCGGCCAGGCCCCGCTAGATACACAGAAACCACCGCTCTCTGGCGTAGCCGCCTCTGTTTCCGCTTCCGGGTGCCGGGGGGGGGGAAGGTGAGGTTGTGTTTCCGGGTCAGAGGTGAACGGGTGCCGCCCCCAGCCTGCCGCTGAGTGAAGCCGAGAGAAGGAGCCTCCGAGCCGGCGCACGCCCAGGGCCGGCTCCTCGGGGACCTCCCCTCACTGCGGGGGCAGCCCCGGGCCCCCCCCGCCCATGGAAGCGGGGGAGGAGGCTGCGCGCCCCCCCGGCGAGAGGCGCTGGAGGCCTGAGCCCCCCCTGCCCTGCGGGGAGCGGCGCGGGTGAGGTCGCGGGGGCCGCGGCGGGGGGCGCTCTCGGAGCCCCGCGCGACACCCCCGGGCCCCAGCGAGAGCGCAGCCCCCCGGTCATGTGCCCGTGGTAGGTACCCGCTTGTTAGGCGAGCCGCGTGCTCGGCGCTGCGCAGAGCCAGTGGCCGGGAGTTCCGCAGGCAGCGGCTGCTGGGCTCCCTCCGCTCCGGCACCGCTGCGCCCCCCCTCGGCCGGCACGGGTGGGCTGGGGGCCGTTGGCGCTTGAGCGTGGGGGAAGCCCTGCTGGACCCGGGTTAGCAACCTCCAAGCGGCTCGGGGGCTTCTTGTAATGGGAGCCTTGGCTCCGGAGCCCGAGCCGGGCCTGGGCTGCCTGTGGTGCTCGCCCCGGGTATCTGCTGCCCGTCGTAACGCTGACTTTAAAAAAAAACAAAAACAAACCGTGTTCTTCAAAATAAAACGGTTAAAGGGATGTGCCGGAGATGGACTCTTTCCAGGGAACAGCAATAGCGTCTCTGTCAACTGATCAGCTCCCCCTGACTCTCATTTGACTCCCCGTTTTTTTCCAGGAAATTACTTTCTCCTGTGCAAAGCCAGTCTGGCTTTTGCACTGGGAAGAATAAGGTATGCTATCTAGAGCTGCATGCAGGGGAGAGGGGAAAAGAGCAAACATTTGTTTCCCTTTTCAGTTTGGAGTGGGGCAGGGAAGCAAGTGAGATAATTTCAGGCTTATTTGGAGGAGTGTGCTATTTTATTCAATGTGTGTGTTACTTTATTTTGTACAGCAGCTTTAGGATGTGGTGTTCCTAAATTGTATACGATTGCATAATAGAAGGAAAAAAGAAATCAAGAGACATAGCAATGGGATGAAAACTTTGTCAGATGAAAGTAGACACTGTAGGTATTTTCATTATTAAACTCAGTGTCTGTGTTTACCAGTGTGACTGCCCAGACAAAGCTCACCTTGTAATGTTTTGTAAAGGGTTTTGTTTTATTTTATGCTCCTCTTTCATCTGTTAAGGATAAGTTGCAGTTACAAACTCTCCCTGCAACATAAAATTTTAAATACGTATGCAAGGCAATATAGATGACCTTTTAAAGTATATATTTTGCTTGTAATCGTATATTCAGTAGGTTACTAGGTTGTCTGAGTTGTAAGTTTAAAAAAAAAAAGTCCTGATTACTCAAACGGAATGTCTCATTTCACAGCTGTTAAGATGCTGATCAAACACAGTTTATCGCTGTGTACACCAACAGACTTCTGCATAGCTGGCAGACCAGATTATGATAGGTCTTCATCGATCTAAAGACGTTTTAAGTAAACATTGTCCTGTGATCCATGCAGAAAGCTGTAGCAGCAGACATGGAATTTTTGTTTTTGGGTGTGCTTGTAACACGCAGGAAGTGTTGCAAACTTTTTTAGCTTCCTATTGGTTAAATCCTCCCTTCCAACTCCTTTTCCCATTTGTTACCTTGTGAAATTTTCTTGTTATCATAAACTATGTTGGCATCAACAAGAATTATCTACTGTCCATATTCTTGTCTACTTCTGTTGACCAAAATGCTCTCCCTAATTCTATGGAAATTTCCTTAAGAATAAACTGATACTCAACTCTATAATCATAATGATGATAATACTGCTGAATCTCATCTGAGGAACTTGAAGTGGCTTACAGACATAAACTACGTAAGCGTCACAATGCCCACATTCTGCCTTGTAAGGTTGATATTTGATATTATATTTTGGATCGTTAACTTTTTGTGTCATTCACGTTTCTGAGCAATACATCTGATAGCTCCTTCCACTGACTGGGCTTTGGTAACATATGATGTTATGAAAGGACTTGAGTGACAGATCTCTTCAGAGCTAGTTAATGTTACCTCTGGACTCTTATTCTCAGTCTGAGAATGCAACTAGTCAGGGATTGGAAGGAAAACTGATTAAACTCCAGTTATAACTTGTTTTTTGTTTTTGATGCTGCCCTCAATCTTGGCACAGGTGAGACCTGGAAATTCAAAAAGATTGAACTTCTGGTTTGACCATTAGTGCCATCATCAGTGTCCTTAGAAGCAAAATTGGCTTTTAATTGGTTGTTTTGTCAATGCTGCTGAACCTTTGTCTTCCTTTGTTTCTGGCTGGTACCAGCCAGCACAAATAGCCAAGTGATGACATTTTCTGCTGCCTGCCTAGCAGTTGTGCTGGGCTTATTGGTGTTTGTCTTATCCAAGCAGCGCTGGCTCGTTGTCAGCTGAGTGTTGTAGATTTGAAAGGGAAGTTTCCAGAGTGCGCACACAGAATCAAATGGATTATGATGATGGTATTGGGGATTTTGTTTTTTATGCTTCAAAGATGCAAGTGGTGGTGTCTAAAGAAATTGTGAAGGAAAAACAAATATCCTGACTTACTGCAGTACAAACACAGGAAATGGCGAAGATCTTTTCTGCTACTGTTGGTTTCATTTCAGATCTCTCATAATATTGGTAATTAGTTCTCTGTTGTTGGTCTGAGTCATGATAGATAAGATTGAACACTCCTTTCCCCCCCCCAATTTCTTCAGTCCTTTCACCTTGTCAGCTTCATGAAGAACCACCTATAAATTGTTTGCTGCATGATTTCTCTTTCTTGTGTGTTTATAGAGCCCTGGTTCTGCCTACGAAGGCCATGGAGAAGAGGTTGGAAGCCAAGTTCAGCATTAGCTTCTGGATTTTATCAGGACGTTGCCTGGGAAGTTTTCACCTGTTCTACATGTATGCCTGCCTCTGTGCCCTGTCTTCATCTACAGGTGACTATTCAGTTCTCTCTCTCAGCTATTTCTGTTCCTCAGTCTAGATTTAGCCCCTTGATTCATTTTAAATGTTTGAAGGGTGGGGTGTGTGAAATCTGTTAATTACCAGGCGGACATCCTAGCTAGTGAAATAGCCAAAACAAAAACCAACCCACACGTAAGTACCTGTGAGGAAGGGGGGTTAACCACATGTCTCCATAGCAAAGTATGCCTCTAAGCTGTTAGAAAGGTAGGCTGACCAACACATTTTGTAGTAAAATGGTGATTTTACTAACCCTTTCTACAGCGCTACTTTACTACTCTAAGGGCTTGTCTACAGTTAAAACACTACAGCAAAACAGCTGATCCACTGCAGGTGTGCCACTGCAGAACTTCAATGTAGACGGTACCTATACCAACTGGAAGGGTTCTCCCTTTTGGTTTAGGTAATCCACCTCCCCAGAATGCGGTAGCTAGGTTGACAGGAAGAATTCTTCCATTGACTAGCACTGTCTACATGGGGACTTATGTCAGTTTAACAGCACTGCTCAGTGGGGTGGATTTCTCGCTCCCCTCACCGTCGTAGTTAAGAGGACCTAATTTTCTAGTGTAGACCTGGCCTAAGATGACAGTGCTGCTGACCTGATAATCTTTTAAATAATCTGTAGCTCCCAGGCTACTAACAAAATTCTCCTTCAACCTGAAAAAAAAATTATGTTCTCCACCTAGCTCATATTCAGATGTGTCTGTCTTGTTTGGAGATGGTTTCCAGAGAGAGTCTTCTCAGAGTTAAGTATCTTTTCCAAAAGAGAGGAGAAATGATACTGTGCAGAATCCCTTCATTTGACTCTGGGTTGAAAGCCAAAAAAGTTGGTTAACCTTGTAATGTTTAAAATCTCCACAAAGACAGTAAATCAGTTCAGTGACCTGAATTTACTTATAGAATCAAAGCAATGTAAGGTTGGAAGGGACCTCCAGAGGGCATCAGATCCCACCCCCTGTATTAAAATATACCTTTTATCATTTTTGTTTTTCTCCTGTGGACTCTCTTCAGTTTGTCCACATCTTTCCTAAAGCGTGGCACCCAATATTGGACACAGTACTCCAGCTGAGGTCCCATCATATGCCAAGTAGAACAGGACAATTATCTTCTTTGTCCTACATATAAAACTACTGATAATACATCCCAGAATTATATTAACTTTTTTTGCAACTGCATCATATTGTTGGCTCATGTTCAATTTGTGTACCACGAAAACCCCAAGAACCTTTTCTGCAGCTCTGTCACCTGGCCAGTGATTCCTATTTTGTAGTTTTGCATTTGATTTTTTTTCCCTCCTAACTTTTATTTAATTTCATTTTATTGATTTCAGACCAGTTTCTAATTTGTCAAGGTCATTTTGAATACTAATCCTGTCCTCCAAAGTACGTGCAGTCCCTCCCAGCTTGGTGTCATCTGTGAATTTTATAGGCATACTCTCCATTCCATTATCCAAGTCATTAATAAAAATACTGAACAATACCTGACCTAGGACTGATCCTTGGGGGACCGCATTAGATACACCCTCCCAGTTGGATAGTAAGCCATTGATAACTACTCTTTGAGTATGGTATTTCAATCAGTTGTGCACCAATCTTATAGCAATTTTATCTAGATCATGTTTCACTGTTCTGCCTATGAGAATGTCATGTGGGACTGTGTCAAAAACCTTGCTGAAATCAAGATACATCATGTCTACAGTTTACCACCTGTCAGCTAGGCTAGTAACCCTGTCAAAGAAGGAAATTAGGTTGGTTTGACAATACCATGCTGGCTATTCCTTATAACCCTATTATCCTTTAGATGTTTACAAATTGATTGTTTAATAGTTTGTTCTAATATCTTTCCAGCTGTGGTTAAAAAGTTTTTGTTCTTATTTCCTGTTCAGACTTCAGCCTCCCAAAACCCTGGAAATGAAAACTAAATTAGTTACTTGTGCAGGATTTTTCATTTGATGGGGTTTCTTGTTTGTGTTTAAGATTTATCTTTGAGATTTCCAGATCGAAGCATTTTGTTGCATTTCAGGCCTTGTCTTCACTAGGAATAAGGTGTGTTCTTACCACGTTAGCTAACATGAGGTAAAATTCCAGTGAAAACAAGACAGCTTTTACATGTGTTGTCAGGTCTGGGTCAATGATAGGCTCCCTTTTTGTTTACCTCTACCTGCTAATATGTAAAAATGACAAATTGCGTTGTCTCACTAGGATCTTCCCATTTATTAGTTGCCACATAATAAGTAAACTTTTTTCCTTGTGTGAGTGTACCCTCAGGCTGCCATTGTCTGTTACTTTCACTGTGTCTACCTTGATATTTGCCAAATGGTAGGTTTGATTAAGCTGATGAGCCGTAAGTGTCATTAATCTCATGGTCAGAGAACTGAAAGATGTGTTAACTCCCTGCTTTTTAGCTGAGAATTCTAATCTCTCTGTATTTTGTTGGCTTTTATCAGATCACTTGCTTGGTTCCTGTAGACTGATTTTCCTGTTAGGAGTTTCCTGTTTTTAATAAAGTTTCAAAACCCAAAGCTGTTGATTCTGTATTGCTCTAACTGAGCTTCGGGTACAGCATAGCGACATTTAAGGAGTAAGTAAGGGTGTCTCTGTATGGGACGGTTTTACCAGTATAAGCTAAAGTGTGAATTTAAACTGACAGTTATACCGATATAACTATGCCTGCTATGACACACTTTCTGAGGAACAGAAATGCATTTTTTTTTTTGTTTAATTTACACACTTTGGAAGGGGTTTAAGCTAAATCAAACAAACCCACGTTCATACCCAAATGAGTGTTCACCCAATGAGTTATTGGTATAGCTATAAATCATTAATCTGAACTTCAGTGTAAGAAGATAAATCTGAGTGTGTTGATTATCTAAATACCCTCACAGACTTAGTGGCAATAGGCCCAAAAAAAAAAAAGTCTAAACGATTTAACTATTATCTGGTATTTTAATAAAATAAAATACATTGGTACCTAAAACAATTAAGAAATTTTTATTGCAGGGCTTGGTAACTTTAACAGAGATCTACTAACTGTGGCCCCAGTTCGGCACAGCACTTAAACACATGCTTAGCTTTTAAGAACATGCATCTGTGCTTTGCTGAATTGGGTCCTGGAGGACTAAAACCAGCAGCTAGATATGAAAGATGAAGTTGGGGGCTCTACCAGCAAGGTCCAAGGGCAATGGCCTGGTGAGAAGGCCAGTTTTGTTGCCCATCTTAGCTACTGGGGACATAGAGGGTCCTTGGATTTTTAGTAGGCTGCCGTCTCTAGAGCCTGCTTGTGGGACTCCATCCTTCAAAACCAGCCTTTAGCTATTTGGGGTGTGATAAATGTGAATCCTCTCCCTATTCTATCAGCTGGATCAGGGAAAATAAATTTCTGTCTCTTCTCCCCCACCGCACCTCCCCAATCCCAGAGCTTTCTGCCTGTTTGATGAGGTGAGGGGAAGTCTTCACTTCTCTACCCTACCTCTTAGCCTCTTATTTTTTGTGTATTATCCTCCTCAGTAAATAACTCCAATGCCTGCTTCTTTCGCCAGTCACAGCTCTTCCTAGCAGCAGTATGAAATGGATATGGTTCTTGATAATTTCACACTAGGGCTGACTGACCAGTCTTATTAATTTTACTCTATTGCTGCTTGGCAAAGCTCTGAGCAGCATCAGAGGTACTGAAGCTGTCTGTCTGCAGACTCAGGAGGGCAGCCATGGTTGACATTTGGAAGTTTGTGTTTATAACCATAAGCACTAGATTTTTATTTTTATTATTTTTAATGAATGAAAGCTTAAATTTTGAATAAATTAATCCTCGTTCATCAGGGAGAACTTCCCATTCTCCACTAGTGTATAGGTAATCGAATGCTTTCCAGCTCCATTTTACTGCAATTAAAAAAGCAATAACTCATTGTTAAGAAATGATTAACCAGTTGCACTATGTAATTATTGAGTAAGGTGCTTTTTGTGGTGCCACGTTAGCTAGCTGTAGTTGTGCAATTACAGCAAGGTGCGAGAGGTGGGTTTTGGTTGACATCAAGATAACCTGAACGGTTTTCCTCTGGACTTAACTTTGTGCATGTGCAGCAGATTGGTTCCAATTAACATTATTGTATCCCAAGAACATTTGAATTAAATGTCCAGCAAGCAAAAGTAAATCTTACACTAGTTCTGCTTGTCCTGTTCATGCACTACTCCAAACCACTGCACATTATGACTTGATTGACATTCCCTATTCAGGAGAAGCCAGGATTGGAGTAGAGGGGGTGCTGTGGCTCATGACTGTAGTGCACTTGCAGTTGTGTGTAGTCACTTGACTGGAGTAGCAGAAATGCTGTAGGTCAGGTTTCAGAGTTATTTCAGGGCTGTGTGAGTAGAATCTCGGGGAAACTCTATCCATGGTATAGCTGGTTAAACCAGTGCTATTAGTTGGTTGCTGATTTATTTACTTTGACAGTAATCTGATTGCATTCAGATTGACTGTTCCTTTAGGGGATTCCAAATGAGGTCTCGAACAAAGAAATGGCTAGGGTCCAAGTATTCCCAAACAGGAGAGAGACTGTCAACTGACAGGTTTCAGAGTAGCAGCCATGTTAGTCTGTATTCGCAAAAAGAAAAGGACTTGTGGCACCTTAGAGACTAACCAATTTATTTGAGCATAAGCTTTCGTGAGCTACAGCTCACTTCATCGGATGCATTCAACTGAGTTCACTAATGTCAACAATTAAAGCACAGAGGGTACACTTCTAACTTGTAGCCTTGAAGTTCCATGCAAACACTGCATATTCGTAGACCTACAGAATTTTGTGCTGTGTGCAAAGATGTAGTGTAAGCAGTGCAAAGTAACTCATTGTTGCAAGAGGTTGAGTTTTGTTAAACTACTGTTTAAGTAGTTTAACAAAAGAGTTCTGTGGTCAGGGCTCAAACACTGCTAGAGATAATCTAAAATCTGAGACTGTCCCTTTGGCTAGCAAGATACACACTTTGCAGTTCTGTAGTGTGTCTTTCATTGCACTATTTCAGAGTAATTAATTGATGGGCTATTCGAGGCAGCAGCAGCTGTGACTTGCCCAAAGCCAGTGGCAGAGTCAGCATTAGAATCCAGGACTTCTGATTCCCAGTCCTCTGTTCTGACCACTAAACCATACTGCTGCAGATACACATATGAATGTTGTTCTACAATGTACTACGATTTTAGACTGCCAATTAAAACTCTTCATGTACCACACCATGAAATTTCTTCTGTTTTTTGTTTCTGTATTTCCTGCTCGGCTGGATATAGTCTCCATGACTTCCCTCTGAGGAGAAATTGGAAAGATTGGGACTATTCAGAGAGAGGCAGGAAAAAATGAGGTATAGCAAATAATGAATGGCATAGAGCAGATACACAGGGCAAATAGAAGCACCCATTTATATAATACAAGAACTAGGGGGCATCTAATGAATTTGGAAGGGAACACATTTAAAAACAGAAACAAAGGAATATTTGTTCACATAGCACATAGGCAGTTTATGGACTTCGCCTCCATATGATTTTGCTGAGACCAAGAGCTCAATAGGACCAAGAAAGGATTAGACAGGGTATATGGATAAGAAAATTCACAGGCTAAAAAAGCTATAAGCTAAAAAAGCACTTACTGGCAGGGGTCAGGAGGAAACTTCTCTAAGGGAAGGCTCTTTTATGGGCTTTCTTGCACTTTTCTGTGAAGCACCCAGTTCTAGCTGGAGGCAGGCGGGGCCAAGGAACACACATGTTATGTTTTCACTCTCAGTTAAAACCCAGGTAAGAGCCCAGTTCAGCCTGACTCCATCCACCATCCACACAGAAACCACTAACCTGGGTTTGCAGGTATGTTAAGCCCCTCTCAGCTGTGGAGGAGCGGGGCTAGAGCCTGAGCTTCACTTTAATTGAGGCTGGAACCTGCCCATTTTGCAGTGAGCACGCAGGCCAAGTCACTCAAGTGCTGGTAGTCCTCCAGCGCCCCTTCCACAATTCTCCTGAAGGTCAGACACATTCTCCCACAGTTGACTTGGGAAGAGTCTTAGTGAGTCTCAGCACAAAGGACCCTGGGACATGCCTCCAGACACCACAGCAAGTGCAGAAACAGTGAGGACTATCGGAAGCCTGCATCCCAAGAAAGGGGAAAAAATTCATAGGCAGGAGTTGTAGACCAAGCTGGATGAGCAAGCATCTTAGAGAGGTAATTAAGAAAAAGCAGAAAGCATATAGGGAGTGGAAGAAGGGAGGGATCAGTAAGGCAAGCTACCTTATTGAGGTCAGAATATGTAGGGATAAAGTGAGACAGGCTAAAAGTCAAGTAGAGTTGGACCTTGCAAAGGGAATTAAAACCAATAGTAAAAGGTTCTATAGTCATATAAATAGGAAGAAAACAAAGAAAGAGGAAGTGGGACCGCTAAAAACTGAGGATGGAGTGGAGGTCAAGGATAATCTAGGCATGGCCCAATATCTAAACAAATACTTTGCCTCAGTCTTTAATAAGACTAAAGAGGATCTTAGGGATAATGGTAGCATGATAAATGGGAATGAGGATATGGAGGTAGACATCACCATATCTGAGGTAGAAGCGAAACTCAAACAGCTTAATGGGACTAAATCGGGGGGCCCAGATAATCTTCATCCAAGAATATTAAAGGAATTGGCACAAGAAATTGCAAGCCCATTAGCAAGAATTTTTAATGAATCTGTAAACTCAGGGGTTGTACCGTATGATTGGAGAATTGCTAACATAGTTCCTATTTTTAAGAAAGGGAAAAAAAGTGATCCAAGTAATTATAGGCCTGTTAGTTTGACATCTGTAGTATGCAAGGTCTTGGAAAAAATTTTGAAGGAGAAGGTAGTTAAGGACATTGAAGTCAATGGTAAATGGGACAAAATACAACATGGTTTTACAAAAGGTAGATCGTGCCAAACCAACCTGATCTCCTTCTTTGAGAAAGTAACAGATTTTTTAGATAAAGGAAACGCAGTGGATCTAATTTACTTAGATTTTAGTAAGGCGTTTGATACGGTGCCACATGGGGAATTATTAGTTAAATTGGATAAGATGGGCATCAATAGGAAAATTGAAAGGTGGATAGGGAATTGGTTAAAGGGGAGACTACAACGGGTCCTACTGAAAGGTGAACTGTCAAGTTGGAGGGAGGTTACCAGTGGAGTTCCTCAGGGATCGGTTTTGGGACCAATCTTATTTAATCTTTTTATTACTGACCTGGGCACAAAAAGTGGGAGTGTGCTAATAAAGTTTGCAGATGATACAAAGCTGGGAGGTATTGCTAATTTAGAGAAGGATAGGGATACCCTACAGGAGGATCTGGATGACCTTGTAAACTGGAGTAATAGGAATAGGATGAAATTTAATAGTGAGAAGTGTAAGGTCATGCATTTAGGGATTAATAACAAGAATTTTAGTTATAAGCTAGGGACGCATCAACTAGAAGTAACGGAGGAGGAAAAGGACCTTGGAGTATTGGTTGATCATAGGATGACTATGAGCTGCCAATGTGATATGGCTGTGAAAAAAGCTAATGTCGTCTTGGGATGCATCAGGAGAGGTATTTCCAGTAGGGATAAGGAGGTCTTAGTACCGTTATATAAGGCACTGGTGAGACCTCACCTGGAGTACTGTGTGCAGTTCTGGTCTCCCATGTTTAAGAAGGATGAATTCAAACTGGAACAGGTACAGAGAAGGGCTACTAGGATGATCCGAGGAATGGAAAACTTGTCTTATGAAAGGAGACTCAGGGAGCTTGGCTTGTTTAGCCTAACTAAAAGAAGGCTGAGGGGAGATATGATTGCTCTCTATAAATATATCAGAGGGATAAATACCAGAGAGGGAGAGGAATTATTTAAACTCAGTACCAATGTGGACACAAGAACAAATGGATATAAACTGGCCACTAGGAAATTTAGATTAGAAATTAGACGAAGGTTTCTAACCATCAGAGGAGTGAAGTTTTGGAATAGCCTTCCGAGGGAAGTAGTGGGGGCAAAAGATCTATCTTGCTTTAAGATTAAACTCGATAAGTTTATGGAGGAGATGGTATGATGGGATAACATGGCTTTGGTAATTAAATATTCATGGTAAATAGGCCCAATGGCCTGTGATGGGTTTTAGATGGGGTAAGATCCAAGTTACCCGGGAAAGAATTTTCTGTAGTATATGGCTGATGAATCTTGCCCATATGCTCAGGGTTTAGCTGATCGCCATATTTGGGGTTGGGAAGGAATTTTCCTCCAGGGCAGATTGGAAGGCCCTGGAGGTTTTTCGCCTTCCTTTGTAGCATGGGGCACGGATCACTTGCTGGAGGATTCTCTGCTCCTTGAGGTCTTTAAACTACAATTTGAGGACTTCAATAGCACAGATATAGGTGTGAGGTTTTTTTGTGGGAGTGGTGGGTGAAATTCTGTGGCCTGCGTTGTGCAGGAGGTCAGACTAGATGATCATAATGGTCCCTTCTGACCTAAATATCTATGAATCTATGAATCTAGGACACAGTGACATGTGTAAGGTTGTGCTGGGGAAACACTTGTACCTGGGCTAGGCTAACGTGGATGCCAGTCACTTAAGTTAACGGCAGTGAGGACATACCCACAGAGACAGCGAGAGCCCCTGCTGTGAGCACGACAGTCTTTCTCCCAGCCAGAGATGGGGTTAGCTGGGCTGAGGGGGATTTACAAAATCTGTCAAGGAAAGATTAAGGTGTAAGGAAGACACTGGTGTATTGGCCTTTTATTGTTTTTTACCCTTTGCTCTACAGGCTTTGTACCTTTGGTGCAAGGAATAAATAAAGCTTTGTTTTAAAGGCACTGTTTTTGAATCATTTTAATCAACAGGTCCCTGGAGTGAAAGGGCTGACAGATACCAAATGCAGTTGGGCAGGTGGCATTAACACAGTTAGGAAGCTGGGGCTGTTGCCCAGAGACCCAGTCCCAGAGTGGGTGGACTGCATGGGTCTGCCAGAGTGAGGTGCAGGAAGTCCTAGCCTGTCACCTAAGAGGTGCACCTGAGAGGGCCTAAAAGTGATCAAAGGCACAGTTCATCTTGTAACCTTGACAGATGTAATTTCTTATGCTGAGGCTATAAATCAACCTCCAGCTGTTGAGGGATAGGAGGAAAGCTGCAGGGTTTCTTCTCTCTTTCTCTGAAGCAGCTAGTGCTGGCTACTGTCAGAGATAAGATACTGGGCAGATGCACCCACAGGTCTGATCCAGTCTGGCACTTCCTATGTTCCAGTATTCCTCTACTGCTGCCCAGTCTTGCATGGCAGTCAGCATAAGGAAACTGCCAGGAGAGCATTACCAGGAACAGTTTTGCCTGAAAACAGCTGGGTAATGCAAACAACATTTCCTGTCCTTTCTTCTGCTTTCCAAAATTTGGCAATAATGTTACATCACCTGCTGAGTGATGCTATAATGAGGCTTTACTCATTTACACAACAAAATGATCATAGAACTCTGTCAATATCAAACTCCAGTAACGGTACAAAACTTGCTATGCCACCATTTAAATTGGCTGTGTGGGTTTAATAATATGTGCAAGAGACTCTGTCTGAAGAAATCACTGAGATCTTTTTAAATGAACCATAAAAGCTGGCTATTAGCCCTCTCCATTCAAGACCAATGTTGTCTGTTTTAAGTGCATTTCAGGAAAAGCTTTATTGTAGTTACCATAAAAAAACCCTAAAATTCCATTTTCAGTAGAAATATCCAAGCTTGCTCAAAGATGCCAGTACATTTGTGTGTCATACTGAGATATTGTGAAAACTTTGCACTATGGGTAATGAGTCTAATTTCATTTAAAACTTGCTTTAAATTACTAGCATCTCCTTTTCTTTCCTGGTGCTCCCACAAAAAAGAAAATGGGTTAATGAGAGAGCCTTTTACTTGTACAATTTACTTTGTTGGATAATGCGTTTTGTATTTTAAAGGACCAGGTGACCCTTTTGGGGAGACCCCCAGAAAAAATATCCTGCAGGAAATAATCCTGCATTTGCCACATGAAGCTGGATTAAGACAGGAACTAATAGATCACTTCTATGATTCTACAAACCCCATCTTATAACGTGTTGCTTGTGTGCATGGGTTTTGTGAGTCCCATCAAAGATCAGGAGAATTGTATAGTTAAAAACCCAACATATTTCTATATGCCCATTGCTCTGTGTAGAATACTGTAAATTGCACTGTTTCATAAATGCAAGCTCTTTCCATGAGCTGAGTAAATTGGGTTTTTAATTATCCATGTGCAATAGTTGGGAAGCTGTGTTGGGTAACCTGATGCTGATGTCAGGTAAAATATGGTGCAAGTGTATATTAGTAGAGCTCTGAAAATTAAAACTTGACCAAATGTAGTTGTAATCTCTGCTTTGTATTTCTGTACCTTCCATGTGCCAGCCAATTAAAAAGAGAAATGAAGTGCTCTGTATACAGTGCCCTGGGGTCATCTCTGCTGACGTGATTGCACTGGTGTATCTAGGAGACGTTTATTAGGATTCAGACATGAGTTCTTAGAGGAACATAATTTTTTTTTAGGGTGATTTGCCAGGGGAGATGTTTTCTCAGGAACCATTTTTGTTGTGTGTGGCTTTTTTTTTTTTTTTTTTTTTTTTTAACACCTACTGTTCATTCAGCTTTGGATCAGACATGTACAGGAGTCTATGGACAGATACCCATGGACTTTTCAGTGGGCTTTGGACGAAGCCTTAAATTCCTAAGCACAAATTTTTCCCTGCAGAAGTCACAATGAGCTAGGGATAAGATCATTCCAGGGTAGGGACAGGTGAGCAGTGTAGAAAGGGGATGTGGTGGAGGCGTGTAGTCTTCCAGAGGCAGGTTAAAATCCATTGCTGCCCTGCTTTCAATTCACCTCATAGTTCTTTGGCTTAATTAGAGAGCGTTCTTAGCTTGCAACAGAAAGTGTGTTTTGCACAGTTAAATAAAAAAAAAACCCTCAAGACAGGCAAAATTCCTCTTGATATTCACAATGATGGTGTTAGTCTTTAATCTCTATAGTACAAATCAAAGGACCCAAAGCTTTGTACTCGCAATAAACTTGCGAGAGCTGAGAAGTGTCGATTTCAGATTTTATTGTGCATCTGATCACCACCATCTCCTTCCCCCCACCCCATTTAAAAAATTTTTTTTATGCTCCCACCCTAATAACATGACGAACACTTCAGGTTACAGCAGGGTCATTTCCCCTGCTAGACTCCATGAAGCCCTGTCAGTGTGATCACAATCCAAGCACTTCAAAGTGTAATGAGGTCATATGTTTCCCCCAGGCAGGCGGCTGGTCTGCTTGCTCTTTGAGCGGGGACTTCATGTTGATAAAGTGTGACAACAATGATGCTGGTTTAAAAGGTACTGTTATCAACTTAGCCTTCAGTTGCATTTATTCAGTGTTTCATTTAAAAATAGTAATTGGACTCTGCTTTGTTAGAAACCTTCACCTCCCCTTTTCTATCTTCTAAATGGAGGATGACCCTGGAGTTGCTGCCAAAACAGATTTAGAGCAAATTCTGTTGTCTGATTATTTCCTTCACTAGTCGTGCTACCCATTTATTTTCAATTTGCATTTGCCGGGTAAACATTAAAAATAAATTGGAAATAAAACAGCCTCTTTGTTTCTCCCTACATTTGGAGAACAAAATCACTTTTAAGTTGGGTTGTTTTTCGATTAAAGTTACTGTTTGGGGGGAATGGACTGTTTGTTTGGAGTAACACATCCTTTGAATAAAAACATTAACATCTTTAGAGCAGAATTTAACTTCACTTTGGTTTTAAGCAAATGGTTTACCTATGATTCCCGGTTTAGATTGCGTGGAGGTCACTGTGACCAGATGCTTTCAATGATTGATACTATAACTGCGCAGTTGCTGCATCATCGCAAAATTGCATGCACCCAATTACCTGGGACAGTTGAGAAAAATATAATTATCTTTATCATTGGAATAAGGCCAAGGAACCTTTGTGCCTAGCTGCTAGATTTTCATGGTGATTTTGCAAGGCTGGGTTACTAGCCCTCTCAGTTAAACTGTAGTTCAGGACAGGGGTAAATTTCAAATTTTAGCACCAAAAAAAAATCCCCTTCTCTCACACTTGAGTAACTTTGGTGGCTGTTCAGTATGTGGAGTTTAGGTTTCCAGTGGCTGTGAGCATGACCCAGGCCAATAGAAAGCATCAAGGAATTATAGTTAGAACAAAGAAACATATGACACTTCATGTTTGTTGCCTCTCTCATGCAAGGATCACAGAGCATTTTACGAAGGTAGATAAGAATTATTTTCATAGCTAAGGAAACTGAGGCATTGAAACTTGAACTCTCCTTCTCCCTTGCCTCAAAACACACACACTCTACCTGAAAAAATCTTTGCCAAATGTAGAACCCTTATTTTCTTTGGAGTGGAGAAGGAAGGGGAATGAGAGTTTTACATGGGGGAGAGGAAGAAAAATTTTCTAACCATTCCCTTTTAAGGGAAGTTTAAAGCAATGTTAAGGATGGAGTAGTAGCCTTTTGCTTGTCGCAACTTCCCTGGTTGTCTAAGTTGTAAGTATAACAAGCATCACTGAGTATAACGCAGTACGACCGTTTCTCATTTCCAAAGTGTCCATCACTGTAGTAGCTATACACAATATGCAGAATCATTAGACTATTAGTATTTGACTCACACTCTTGTGTTCATATTTTAGGGAAAAACACAGGATTTGTCATGTATTTGTTATCCATTAAAATAAATAGAAGTTACAAAGTTTCCAGCAGTCAAGAGGACCTTGCCAGAGAGGCAAGGAGCCTGCTTTTTGGGTTGTGTCAGTCTTTGCACAGTGACATGGTTTGTAAGGTAATCTCCCAGTGACCCATTATCTCTGGAGCATTGTAACAATCCCTTAGGCCATTAGTGTATTTTAGGGAGTCCTCAATCTGCAAAGCTCTGAGTATAAGGAGCCTTTAATCCATTGTTCTATGCGTGCACTCTTAAATTTTTCATGCTAAAAAAATCCATAGGCAAAGTAGTTTGTTGTGCGAGCCGTTTGTACCTGATCTAAGTGTGAAATAACTTGTCTTTTTAAAAACACTTGAAAGAACTACTGAAGTTTACATTGTGGAATAATCACCTGTGCAATTAAAGTCACATAACTGCAATAAATAAACCCTGAAGCTAGAAAACTGAGGCTTATTTCTCTGCTCAGACTGCAAATTGGTCAAACTGACTCCCCCCTCCCGCCTCCAAAATTTGATGATGAAATTATGCTCCAGTGGTTTAAACATCATAAGTCAGGTCTCAGCCTAAGGCAAATTTTTTTTTATGACACCGAACACTCTGAAATGAGAGGTTTATAATGGGTAAGCTGACATAACCTTTACTATAGTGACTCTAGCTGCTGGAATCACACTTCAAGTTACCCTCTGAGTTATTTCCTGTATATTCCAATTTACTGCCACTTCATTTAATCCAAAAGTCCTATAAATGGGTCCATTAAATAAATTGTTTTCAAACAACAAGTCTTACAGCCATTCATTCTCAAACTTTTTAGTTGTAATGTGCAATTATAATGTACACCTATGGCTTTTATCTGCCCTTTATAAAGGGGAGACTAACAACCAGTTTTGGCTAGTGGGTAACTCCCAATAAAAGCCAGAGATGACAGATGATAATTTATTAGGATTTCTTAAATCATCCTTGTATTCCCTTCTCTGCAAGATTTACAAAAACAAAACAAAAAACAATTCAACATTTAATTTGAAAGTTGATTTTTTTTTTTGGCGCATTACCAATACCACGTCTTCACCATGCACAGTTTTCACTGCAAGTAGGTTAATGAAAATACTTTTTGTTCATACTTGCTTTCTAGTCTTTCTTTTTGTGGTTTGCAGTGCTTCAGTGGTTAGGTTTCTGGTTGTTGTTTGAGAGAGGTTAATGTCCAAGAAAGCTGTCTTCACTGAATTAAAAAATGTAATGCAGATGTTATAAGTAGGTTTTTCAGAATGTATTGTTTAAATCTAAATTTTAGCTATAAATTAGTGTCCTTTTATACATGTAAATACCGATGGGTTATTTTTTAAAAAGTACTATATGAAGACTACTATCTTATTAGAAGCCATCATATTGTATAGTACCTAGTACCCTCTCATTTTAGAATTAATCAGTTTTTGTTTTTTGGCAAAATCTTGTGTTGAAATCCCTGGGGTTTAGATTCTTTAACAAATGACGTTTTAAAGACTTCAATAAAATTATTCTTAATCATGTTTATTACAGCAGTGTCTAAGGGACAACCAAGAAAGGGGCCTCGTTGTGCTGAGTACTAAGTGGTCCTTGCCCGAGGAGCCTCCAATCTAATCAGACAAGACAGACACAGGTTGAGGGAAGGACTAGAACACGCAAGCAGGGTGAACTATGTGATAGTAGCAGACCTCATGTTAGTTTTGGGTGTGGCTTGAACTAATATGAACTAATGGAGTTGTATGTGAAATAGAGATGAAAACCATGATGGACTGTCCCTCTCGCTGCCTAGCCTCAAGAAAAGGTAGTAATCTACTCCACTTGGAGCAGAAAATCCCACCTGCTTTAATAATTGCCCTCTGAAGCTGCTTTCAACATTGTAGAGTCCTCAAGGTTTAAACAGGTGGCCTTATTAAAACATCGCTGATACAAGTCATTTCCATTCAAAAGCCTCTAGTTATACGTTAGTCATTTAAAAAAAAAACGTGCTTCAGACCGAAATGTGAAAAACAAGGTCTCGGGCAGATGCATTCTTTATATTAATTTTTTCACCTTACCAAAATAAATATTTGTTGTTTTTTTTTAAATTGCGTGAAGGGGGAGAGGGACAGCCTCAGAGACCTATTGGTGGCAGGCAAGCTTTACAGTTTGTGATCACCAAGTTATGAAGTTCTCTGGGCACGCTGCTGGGGAGGGATGTTGCCCCAAGTGATGAGTGGACCAGGTACAGAGAGACAATGGAGACTTAAACAGCTACTTGTTCCTAAGGCTAATTTGCGTGGCGGCGTGGGGTCAAAGGTTTAGTCTAAATATTCTGTTTCCCATAGAGATGGGGAGCATGCAGAAGGCAGTGCCTTGTCCCAGCTGAGAAGAGGAGTGTTTCATGTTGTTACTGGGGTGATAGGCATGCTGTCCAATTGAGGGAAGAATCAGCACTCCCAAGGGGCCTCCGCATAGACATGGTATTACAAATAGCCTGATACAGAGTGGGACAACAGTGCTGATGCTGTTCCAGGTCAGGAAGGAGCAATATGTTAGGAAGGGGGAATGTGTAGCCCATTAAAAGTGGATCCCTTGCAGCCTAAATCATATGTTGTCCGAACAGGAGGACGTAGAGAGGTGGAAATCAGTTTGGGGAGGCCTTGTCTCCCAAAAAAGTGAAAATTCCAGATTTCAGACATTTCCCCACCTTGCTCATTTGTTTCCCTACCTAAAGCCAAAGTGGTTTTAATCAACTTCCATGAGGCACTCTCACCTTTTTCTTTTTCAGGGAAGCACAATGGGTGACTTTGCTAACCTGACTTAGTCTGACTCAGATCACCCATATTTGAGCAAGTCCAAGCATCTGTTCACACGCTACTCATGTTCTTTATTTTATGACTTTGAGTCGAGGAGGGGTCTCAATCTTTGCTTAGAATTTTTTCCAAATCGGACCCTCTGAATGCAGGTTTCTCACATTAAAGTTCTGCTTACAAGTCTTCTGTTCTCCCTATAAAAGTCTTAGTAAAAGTATCCACCTGCAGCTGTAGTCTGTTGGAAATATTCCAACATGGCTTAGATGTGAATTGATAAAAGCTGGTGTGTCTGCAGCAACTTGTATCTTTGCTCAGTATGTTTGTTTCAGGGCAAGTGAAAGTCTGCAAGGACTTGGATAAATGGATTGAAATGGATTTTTTTTTTTTTATCTGCTGCAGCTCCTTTGTATCAAATCAGAATCTTAGTTCTCTTCAGTACTAAGTTCCGCCACAACACCTGAGAGGGACTAACATGGGGTTGTTCCCTATCCTCTATTTTCTAGTAGATCATCCATTTTAGTATTAAATGTCCCAACAGGAGGTCTAGTCCTTCCCTTGTGCGGAACTGTTCTGGATGTACTTGATTTTCCCTTTCTCAATTTCATTTCATTACTGTTCATTATGCTCCCTTGAGTCACCCTACATAATTCCTCTCCATTCTCTCCCTTTGCATGTCTTAAGTACGCTGTTGCTAATTGACATGCATGTTGAGTCCCTGAGATGCATTTTTGTAAAAACCTAGCTCCCCTTCGCATTTTTAGCAATATTATATTATGTAAATGGTACACTAGGAGGAAACTATTTCCTCCTCAGTGAGGGAAGCACTTTGGTGTTCCAAGACCGTTACAAGTTTCTGGCCCTCTGTAAGTGATGCCAATCTACAGTAGAGATCTAGTTCAGCAAAGAATGTTGACTGGTTATTTACCCTTGTCACAAAGCCTGGAAATCCATACACATTACCAGCTAACAATGCTCTCTAAATCTTTTCAGCTGCTGGTGGCTTTCTGAGAGTATTTGGTCCTTTCCCCATGGCAGCAAACTGTGCATGATCCTCAGTCATAAGTGAATAGCCGCATATGGGGGTCTGTGTATAAATTTCTCAGTATGTGTAGACTGTAGAGCCTGCTGGTTTAAATCTAATAGACTATTTTATAACAGAAAGTGCCTTCTAGACAGGCTACTATATTATGTTTGAATCCTACTATAATATTTTAATCTTGAGTTTTAATCATTGTTCTGCATGAAGAGATGCAGACTTCAAGCTGTTGACTCAACTATTGTTACTGCCCCCCTACAGGAAAATGTGACCGTCCTCTGATAACAATTGATACACAACCATACCGCATCCTTCTTGGATTACCAAGCAACTTTGTTTAGACAGTGGAACCTGCGCTTGCTCATGAGGAGCAGTGATTGATTCACATGACTGTAGCTGGGATTCCTGTGGTTTTATTTAATTGAAATTTCACACAAATGTACTTACAATAAAGCGGCAACCACTTATTACAAGAGAATACACATCCTAGAAGAAGGCAGTATGAATGCCAGACTACCTTGTGTATGGGGGAGAGGAGGCATGGAAGGAGGGGCGGAGGTGTGGGAATAATAATCACCACAGAGGCATCTGCTCCCAGTAATCCTCCAGAAACTGCTTCCAAATAAAATCATAATGGTCTGTTTTATCACCTTTCCTAAAAGGGAATTTTCTCACCATCTTGGCCTTGTCTAATGGAGCATTAATCAGCACCTCTATACAACATGTCTTCTCTACCTCTTCATCAGAATAGACTTTTACTCTCTAAATTAAAAAGTTTGCTTCTGTGAAAGTGTAAATCTTTGCAACATTTCTGCAAGTAATAGCTCCCCTGTGGGGAACCTGAGCCATGGATCAATGAAGCGATTTCCCATGGACCACAGAAAGAGTCATGGCACAGCCAGAATTGGGACTTTGAAAATCTGGCTTCCAGTCCCATTCTGAGTCCACTAAAGCACGTGACCTCTCCTGAATACAATTTTATATGGCATGTAAAACTAAACCTATTTCTCATGATAGTTGTAACTTTTTCTTTTTTTTCTTTTTTTCTTTTTTTTTTTAAATGAAGCTATATAGTAAAGCTTATTTTGATTAGAAAAATTTAGGAAGTATCTCGTTGTGTTACTTATGGTTGATGATGTCACCACACTGCACAGTTGTGTAGTGGGTGGACTGAATATTTTGCACCTATTGTACTTGTCAAATGGACTCAATGGGACTGACGGCGGGGAAAGAACTCAGTGGCCCAAGGTGCACTGCGCAGCTGATAACCTAAACTTAAAATGTTTAGTCTCTTCAGTACAAGTTTAGAACGTCTCATTAGCCAAGGGTTGTGCTGCAGTCAGCCAACCTAAACATTCTTTATGCAGAGTATCTACAGCAGGAAAGCAACTCCGCATTGACTTGGGCTTCAGAGCCCTTATACACTGAGCTACCATGCGTAAGCAGATCTGGATACGGAAGAGCCCCCGTGTGTTTAAAATGTTTACAGTACTATTGCCAGAACTGAATCTGTTTGCTACAGGTCACCACACCTCAACAGGTGAGGGACATGAGTGTGTACGTCTTCATTTCAAGATGCAGAAAAGAGTGTTAATCTTATTAATACTTATGTGGTGCTTTACAAACATTATTATAGCCTTAATGCACCTGTGACCTCGGTAAACTCTAATGCTGTTTTGCAGATGCATATATTGAGGCACTGAGATTGAGCAGTGAATCCAAGGTTGTGCAGCTTTTTAAAAGCAGATCCAGGAATGGAACCCAAGATTCATGACTTTGATCTAACCACTAGACCACACTCCTTCTCATAACTCAACTGTCCACATTTTTACTCAAAGCAGATGTCAACTGGGTTAAGAATGAAAGGTCATTTAAATTCTTTCTACCCCATGCTATGCTGAAGTCTTAGAACTCAGCACTAGTTACTGTGGTTGAAGTTCCCTCATTCTGACAAGAATCTCTGGAACGTGGCTGCATCTTCCATGGAGCCAGGTTATCCCCCTAGCTTGGTTTGCCACCTTGTTGCCTGACATGATGATTTATAAAATCCCCTTTTGAATTCTGACTTTAAGTAAAATGGTAATTTAGAAAATCAAAGGGGGGGGCTTAAAAATTCAGGGATCCTTAAAATAATAGAAGCTGCTTTTATACTTCAGCTGTCAGAAGTGATGTACTCAGATTTGCTCAGTCTACTTGTGTTGCTGTTACGCTGGTGCGGCCCATAGCTGGTGGTGGAAAGCTTGATTCTGATGCCTTTGGTGACAAATAACATTTGTATCTTTGTGCTGTGGGAGTTTTTTAATCCAAAAGGGGCCTCGGTGTAGAGAGATGGATTTACCAGCCCGAACTGTTCACTGAGGCAACTCCAGCCCCTATCAGAAACTAGGTGTTCTGCCTAGTATTACTTTGCCCTTCTGTGATACTTTCCAGAGAGTTACAAGCTAAAGGAATTTAACCTCATGATGACCTTATGAATTGGGTATGTTGCTGTTTTGATTTAGAGAGGGAAACTGAGGCACAGAGAGATGAAGTGACTTGCCTACAGTCATATGCAGTCAGCAGAGCAAGTTCTAGAACCCAGGAGTCCTGCCTTCTGGTTCCTTGCTCTGAGCCCACTCCTGTACTCTGAATACTCTTTGTCAGTGCCAAGGATTAACTGTTAGTCACTTTACAGCATTTTGAATTGTCTTTTCTTTTCCACTCTGCCTCCTTCCCAGATGCAAACTGGAACAGAGCCGTGTGCCAGCCAGAGAAGGTCCTGTTTGGTGGCCATTTGAGATCATGGGGAGATCACCAGCTACAGCTTCTGAAGGGATTTCACACTGCCCAGTCATGTCAGGCTGCTTGCTGCCAGAGCCCCAGCTGTGATGCCTTTTGGCTGTTGGAAAAGATGTGTATCCAGGTGAACTGCATGATTCCCCATCAGTGTCAGGCAAACAGGACTGACTCCTCAGATTCCGTTTTGGTGTTTCTAAAGAAATCAAAAACTACAGAGCACTCCTTAAGCTCTCAGTCTGAAGGTGAGGTGGAGACTCTGCTTCACAAATTGTTGGATTGGCACATGCCAGTCCAAGCCAAAAAGAGACTGCGAAGGTCCTTCTGGGAGCTGTTGACACAAAAACAGCACTTGGCAAATGACAGGAGGGGCTTGCTGAAACGGGATAAAACAAATATCCCCACCAGGGGGAATGCTAAAAATCTGCCAGCCGGTACCTTGGACAGCAAATCTAAGAGCGGCTTGAGTAAAATTGGTCTGAAGGATAACCCAGAATCTAGGCCTTCGTTGAGGGAGGTGTATGTTCCCAGTGACCATGCAACTCGAGAGAAAACTTCACTACAAAATGGAGCGGACTCAAGAGAACAGAAAAACAAAAGCCTTGCCTTTCCTGAGAGCAAGAGTGTGAGTGGACTGAGTGATCCAACTGGTAGCAGCTCTCTATGGGTAAGTGTATGGAAAGAAATGGGAATGTGAATGGACTGTCTCTGTTGTTAGTGTCAATCATAACTGGTATGAGTTGAGCATCCTTCTGGTTGTCATTTATTATGCAGGCTTCATATTAAGAACACTTAGAAGGCACCTTCAGAAATGTACTATCAGCCTCTTTGCAGGGAGATGGGGCAGTAGTGTTTCTCTGAATTGGGGTAGGATTTGATTTAATTTCATTAGCCCTTTGGCTCTTGGAAAAAAGATGACAGGCAGACTGCTTCCTGTCCCATATAATACACATCCTAAAAGTGAGAGGTAAGAAGGAGAGAGATCTGGTGGGTGTGATGTAACCAGCAAAAGGCAGGGAAGTGCATGGGTGTTGGAGTCAGTTACCCATAATATATCTGGTTGACCCACAAAATAAAAGAAGAGTGTTGAATTCTGGATCAATTCAGCATATTACTCTACAAATCTCTACTATTTTGTCATGTGTCTTCAGATCAACTTTACTCTGTAACTGATCTGAAGAATTTAATTTTTTTTTTTTTAAGACTCATTCTTTCATACTCAGAAGTTCATAAGGGTTTACATTAGCAGTGGATAAATGAGAATCATTTGGGCTTCTATTCCAAAAAAATAAGAAGTCAGTACAGTATTTCCAGATGTCGTCTGATCTAAACAGAAATAGACGTGTTTGAAATAGTAGGTGCTCTTTGTTATATGTGCAAAGGGTCTGATCATAGGCATTGTAGAGTCCCTAATAGGAGTGGTGTTGCAGAGTGAATCATACGTTAGGAAGCTACATTGCTTGAATATCTCCTGCCATATTTCAAGGATTTGGGATTATTGCAGTGGGCTCCTTTCTCCTGTAGTTACATTCTGGCTTAAGAGAATCTGTTCCACTCCAGCTATGCAATCTTACGGTGCTAGGTAGTGCTGTGACTGATATCCGTCACCAGCTTTCAGAACAGGATGTGGAGTGGAGCCAAAGGACACCACTGAGAATTCCAGAGCCAGGTGTGTGAAACAACATTGTGGTTTAGCTTTGCATTTGCAAATGTTTGATCTTCCAGAACCTCATGCTACTTAAGAGTGACTCATGAGTTTCTCTTTGTTTTCTCTCTCTCCTGCAATATTGCAGTATTTCTGTTCTTCCTGAAACCTTTCCTTCATCTAGCATTTCATAGGAGATTGAGACTTAAACAGTGATCTCATTCTCCCATTCCACATGCACCTGACTTCTGGGGAGATTTCACTACAGTTCACCTTAAACTTTTCTTGTCTCTCTCAGGCCTTGTCTACACTGGCAAGTTTCTGTACACACTGCCAAGCCACTTAGTGCTCAGAAATTGCACAGTTGCAATGCTGTAAAAAAACTACCCCTATGAGAGGCGTACAGCTTTCTGCGCCGGGGCTACAGCGCCGCGGTGCCAGTGTAGACACCCTGGTCGATTACAGCGCTGCAGTTGGCCTCCAGGAGGTGTCCCACAATACCTGTTCTCGCCTCTCTGGTCATCGGTTTGAACTCTACTGCCCTGCCCTCAGGTGACCAACCAGGAACCCCACCCCTTAAATTCCTTGGGAATTTTGAAAGTCCCCTTCCTGTTTGCTCGGCGTCAAATGCAGTGGTCTCAGCGTATCTTTCCAGGTGATTATGCCTGCTCCATGCACCAGACAATCTCCCGCTTGGAACAGTGTCGAGCTGCTGGACCTCATCAGCATGTGGGGAGAGGAGGCTGTCCAGTCTCAGCTGCGCTCCAGCCGTAGGAATTATGATACATACAGACAGATGTCACGATGCATGATGGAAAGGGGCCATGATCCGGACACATTGCAGTGCAGGGTGAAAGTGAAGGAGCTGCGGAACACCTACCACAAGGTGCGGGAGGCAAACCACTGCTCCGGTGCTGCGCCCACGGTTCTACAAAGAGCTGATGCAACACTTGGTGGCTACCCCATCTCCACTGCAAAGGCCACTGTGGATACTTCGGTGGCTCGCATGCCAGTCGAGAGTGGACCGAGCCAGGAGGAGGCAATCTTGGATGAGGAGGCGGAGGGGGACCCAGAGGCAGAGGATGACTCGGAAGTCAGAGATGCATGCAGCCAGGAGCTCTTCTCTACCCCGGAGGAGGCTAGCCAGTGTTAGAGCTTGGCAAAGCGCAAACAGGAGTGGAGGCGCCTGGTAAGTGGCTTTGATTTTGGGAATCACTGAAGCGAGTTGTTGGGGGCAGGAGGGCTGCAGAAAGCAGGCTTGTGTCCGTATGATGCGCATACCACCACATGCCTAGTCTGAAAGGCAGAACCAGGTGTTGATTGACTCCCTCACTTCATGGGAATCTGCCTCAGAGATCTCCACGAAACTCTCATGGAAGTACTGGGCAATCCGATGCTGCAGGTTCTTTGGCAGACCTGCTTTTTCTTGCCTCATTAAGGGTAACTTTCCCATGGCACTCTACCGTCACTGGGAGGGAGAACATTGCTGCACACAGGCAAGCCGCATAAGGTCCAGGGCAGAAGCCACAGTCTTGGAGAAGACCCTCCCTTGATTTCCTGCTCACCCTCAGCAGCAAGATATCTTCCATAATGAGCACAGCCTGTGGAAAATGTGGGGACAGTAATGATTATAAGGCCCCCTCTACAGTGCTGGCTCTCCCCAGGAGCCACATGCCCAGTGTACAGTACGGTCCTGGAACACTGATTTCCTGTGCCTCTGCGGTTACTCACCATTTTGGGGTCTTGGGGCTCATGTGTGCTTGCTTGGGGTAAGTCAGTTAGTGACAGGTATGTGAGTAGTGGCTGTGTTTTAAATCACTGAATCAGTGGCCTGTGTGTTGCAAAGAATACTGCTTCTGTAAAATGCTGCATTTTGGCTTCACAGATATGACCTTGGGAGCCTAGCCTCCCTCTTTCTTATCGCCGGTTGAGTGGCTGCACAGAATTAGAAAGCGGCCACGAAGAACTAAAGAGGACTTCCTGCGTGATGTCATGATAAACTCCGCGGCCGAAAAACAAGAATTGAAGGAGTGGCGGGACAGTGAGAAGAGGAACTGAAAGGAGAACACGGTGCGCCAGAACGAAGCCACAGAGCGGCTCTTAAAGGTTATGGAGCACCAAGCGGACACACTCCAGGCTCTACTAGCACTGCAAACCGAGCAGCTCCATGCCTGCCCACCCCTACAGCTGCTGTCACAAAACTCTTCCCCATGCTCCTCCAGATACTGCCAACACGCTCTTATCAATCTCCTGGCTCCAGTCTGTACCCGCTGCGTTCCACTCCTGCCCTGTCACAGTCCAGCCCTGTGGACTCCCAGTACCACTGTACTCAACACCCGTCCCTCTGCAGTTTAGCCCTGCTGAAGTACAGTACCTGCTGCACTGTACTCCAAAGGACAAGGTTGCATAGGATACCTGGACATACACAAATTTTCACAGGACCCCACCTCCTACTGGGACCCTCCCTTCCTCCTGTCTCCCACAGTGCTGACGTGCTTTTTTGTTTGTCTCTCTCCTCCGGTGGTTGTTTTTAATAAAAGAATTGTTTTGGTTTGAAAGTAAACAGAGCCCTGCAAAGCAACCGGCAATTTTCTTAAACCTTCACAGGGCATCGTCTGCACCAGTCACCTCCTAGCATTACAAGCACTGCCCTCCTGAGCATAGCAACAAATGTTAGTGGCTTTCCGCTTCAGATTGCTGCCTCAAGGCATCCCTGATGCTTATGGCCCTGCACTGCGCCCCTCTAATAGCCCTGGTCTCTGGCTGTTCAAATTCAGCCTCCAGGCTCTGAGCCTCAGCAGTCCAGCCCTGAGTGAAGCTTTCACCCTTCCCTTCACAAATACTATGGAGCGTACAGCATGTGGCTGTACGCATAGGAATATTGTCATCAGCCAGGTCCAGCCTCGCATAGAGGCAGTGCCAGCAGGCCTTTAAATGGCCAAAAGCACACTCAACAGTCATTCTGCATTTGCTCAGCCTGTTGTTGAACCGCTCCTTGCTGCTGTCAAGGTTCCCCGTATATGGCTTCATAAGCCACGGCATTAAGGGGTAGGCAGGGTCTCCCAGGATCAGAGTGGGCGTTTCGACTTCTCCTACAGTGATCAAGAAAGTCCCTGCTTGCAGCTTCCTGAACAGGCCAGTGTTCCGAAAGATGCACGCGTCGTGCACCTTTCCAGACCAGCCTGTGCTAATGTCTGTGAAATGCCCACGGTGATCCACAAGTGCCTGGAGAACCATTCAGAAATACTCCATCTGATTAATGTACTTAGTGGCTGGGTGGTCTGGTGCCAGAATTGGAATATGCATGCCAGCTATTGCCCCCCCGCAGTTAGGGAAGCCCATTTGTGCATGTTAACAGAAGCTACTGTTGGCCATGTTCAGACTGTGAATGAGGACTGCTACAGAGCAGCATGTCCCAAGATTTGCCAGCTTCTTTAGTGCAAAGAATCTGTAGCTTCACTGAAGCATGAGAGCCCATTAACTGGTAAGAAAGTGGAGAGAATCTTTCTTTGCACATAATATTAATAGTGCTTTACCCTTGTCTCTTCTGTCAATGGAGCTGAAAGTACTTTAAACACATGAACAAATATAGTTCTTCACCCTTGCGTTGAGGATGAGGAAACTGAGACAGAGCAGGTATAAGTGACCTACCCAACACTGCAAGGAGAGGGAGTTTTGCAGAAAAGCCTGAACCACAAGGCCAAGCTTCCTCCCCTGGTATTAGAATTGGCTGGCTGTGTCAGAGTGTATGTTCAAGGGCTTCTTTTTTACCTGTGGTATTAAAATGTTCTCTCTAGTCTAATCTAGCTAGTAGGACGCGTGGCAATGCAGTTCTGCAGCGTCCATTGCCCAGACTGAATGCCAGTAACGTGGTATTAAAGTCAGGAGTGCCTTTCTTTGGTTTGACCTTTTGACCCAACTGTACCAGTTGAGTCAGTGATGGGGTAATTCAGTTACAAAACTGGTTCCAAATCAAAGATGGTGAAGTGCTGCATTTTATGTGTTCAGCAGATATTATTGAAACCGCATTTGCTCAACAAATGCAGAGGTACTCTACAGGTAAACCCAGTTAAAGTTGAAATGTCCGGGAGTTACCTTGCAGGCTACTAACCAGAGTGGAGCTAGGTGTTGTAGAAGGAATTTCTGATGAAAGAAAGGAAATTGTTTTTGTCTGCTTTGATTATTTGTCATAAACTGACTCATGCTGCATGGTATGCGGGGGGGGGGGGGGGGGGGAATGCGTACAAGCTTTCTGATCCCCCTTCCCCAAATAGTTTCTGTTGGTCACATAGCTGTTTGAGTGCAGGTCGTTCAAGGCACGGATTGCCTCTTTTAGGGGCAGTCTAAAATCAATAACTCTCTGCTGCAATGAGTGATTCTTAAATCAAAAAGATGCCGGTAGAATCGTCCTCCTTCACACCTGCCCACATCGCAGCTTCAGAAATAGGAATATGTGACGGACAAATTTCCAGAGGGAAATCTGGTTCCCTGCTTTTAGTGTCTTCAGCTTATTCTGCTGTCGCTCTGCTCATTTAAGACTTGCAGACACCCCAGCGTCTTCTATGGAGTCTGCCATAGCACCTGATATGCCACAATAGCTGATGTATTTAGATCTAAGGGGATTAAGCCATGTGCAGCTGAGCAGGAAACAACCTAGCTATTCTGGAGAAAGAGCCAAGGGGGAAGTGCAGGGTGGGCAAAAACAGACAGTAGCTGTGTTGTAAGAAAGGGGAGGGAGCTGCAAAAGCTTCCTATCAATAGGAGAATAGGTATGGGGGGCTTCGTTCCTCCCTAATTTTAGGAGGAACGTGTGAATATCTTGTAGGCATTTGATACCTTGCAGATATGAGGGGAATTTGGGGTCCGTTTGAGTTTTAAAAACTAAATTGGCATCCAGTTTCAGATTGAGACATTCTCTTCTTTCCAGGCTCATGCAGGAACATCCACATCAGAACTCCCAGTGCTGGCTACGTTCTCCAGCCCCATAGCGCTGGGTTTGACTGCCACTGGCAAAGCTGAGAAACCCAAGCAGTCAAACGACACTTCCATCCAGCCTCTTTCCTTAGAGGAGATTCTCCCTACGATCAGTGCTCTGCAGGGGAAAAGCACGATGAAGGTGCAGACCGTTACCACTATGCCCACCGGTGTCCCCACCAACCACAGTGTTACCACAGTCCAGGCTATCCCTGCCATGTCATCAAGCACCCCTACGCCAGTGCCAGGTGAGTGTGTTTACTCCGCAGCACCTTCCAAAACCAGAATATCCCACTGAGAGACTGATGAGACATTAAACCACAGTAAAGCTACCACTGTGGGGCAGTACCTGAATAGTTTCTCCAAGAGAGTATTGGGGGGTCCTCTTCCAACATGTATGTTGGTTGGGGCCTTTGGCCCATCCTGGGGGTCCTGGCATGGGTCCCATACCATAAGCCCTCCTGAGGGCTTCTGGTATAGGCCCATGACAATCCCTGAACGGCCCATTGGGGCCCCTGGCAGAGACTGTGAGGCTATGGGATGGGATCCTGATTTGGAATTACAAATCTCTATATGTCTACTGAATCTGTTCTCCAAGTGCAGCTCAGAAGGAGTGATATTGTCTCCGGTACTGTAATGGGAATAGAGATCTGACACAAGATGTAGTGGCATGAAACCTTGTTTCAGCAACTATCTACAGTACACGGCCCTCCATCAAGCTGAGTGGAAATCCCTCATTTGATTTGGTAAGGTAGTTGCCCATATGGGGTATGACTTTCCCCCCCCGGAAATGTCAACGTATAGTTCAGTCATGCAGAAGCAGTACACTTGGCCGTTAGCCATGTCTTACTCTGCAGCAGAGTGTCATGTTTCCATTCACACAGGTGTTCCTAAAGGTGATCATTACACAAGTGTTCCTAAGGGTGATCATTACAGAATGTGTAAAATAACAAAAGAACCACAAACAACAGTAGGATAAACCAAACTTGACTCACTAGCTTCTTCTGTGAGGATCTGTGCATATACACAGGGCATTGTGTGTTGCTCACCTGGTGTGACTAGCTGCAGTACAACAAAATTCACTAAATTCAGTTCTTGGAAAGACCCAAAGCTGAATTCTTATAAATTTAGGGTGTATTTTGCCCCTGAAAATGGAACAGATGGCTTAGCGGAAAGGAAATGCTATGTACTTTGATAATTGGCAAAAAGCCAATTGGCTATCTGAACTAACCAGTTTACTAATCTTTTTTTAATAAATTCCTCCCCCACTAGTGTTGGAATTTATATGTTCTTCAGTGTCTTAAAAGTGACCTTCATAGGCAAACATTTTGGCTGGTGTCTCGCTGCTCTTTTATGAAGTATAAAGAAAACCTGAAAAGTTATTTTCAAAAAAGGGTTGGAGGCATTATCTGCTTCTTTTTCTGTTAGAAATCCAGATCTCCTTTTCCTTTGGGGGACGCTCTGTGTGATTAGAGGACTAGTGGAATTATGACATCGCAAGAGGTTAAGTAATTGAGAGGAGAAGGAAGTTTTACTCTTTTAGAACTTTTGTTCTGGGTTTCTTTCGTTAACTATTTAACTGATAAACAGATGAGAGTTTAAATATTCAGCCTCCCTAACTTTTTAAAATATCTCCCAGTGTACCACTCTGAGATCCCAATAAGGTCTCAGGGAAGAACAGACTTCTTTTTCTTAATGCCCCCCCCCCCCCCCCCCCAGATTTTTTTTTTAAAAAGTGGGGAGAGCAAAAAATACTCTGAGAAAAGTAATTGCCTTTCAGGTCTTTGTACATAGTAAAGAACCAGAAAAGGCCACAAATCCCATTTTCCCCTACCTTTATCAAGTCACCTTTAAGAACAAAATTAGTCCTCTCTTTTCATCTCTCTGTACATATGAAATGATGGGGTCTAAATTAGCTGTTAAGCCTCGAGAGAGATCTTGGAGTCATTGTGGATAGTTCTCTGAAAACATCCACTCAATGTGCACGTCCAAAAATGGGCAGTCAAAAAAGCAAATGGAACGTTGGGAATCATTAAAAAAGGGATAGATAATAAGACAGAAAATATCATATTGCCTCTATAAATCTACAGTACGCCCACATCTTGAATTCTGCATGCAGATGTGGTCGCTCCATCTCAAAAAAGATATATTGGAATTGGAAAGGTTTAGGAAAGGGCAACAAAAATTGTTAGGGGTATGGAATGGCTGCCATATGAGAAGCGATTAATAAGACTGGGACTTTTCAGCTTGGAAGAGAGACGACTAAGGGGGGATATGATAGAGATCTATAAAATCATGACTTTTGTGGAGAAAGTAAATAAGGAAGTGTTATTTTTCCTTCTCTTAGCACAAGAACTAGGATGTCACCCAATGAAATTAATAGGCAGCAGGTTTAAAACAAACAAAAGGAAGTATTTTTTTCACACAACGCACAGTCAACCTGGGGAACTCCTTGCCAGAGGATGTTGTGAAGACCAAGACTATAACAGGATTAAAAAAAGAACTAGATAAATTAATGGAGGATAGGCCCATCAATGGCTATTAGCCAGGATGTGCAGGGATGCTGTCCCTAGCCTCTGTTTGCCAAAAGCTGGGAATGGGTGACAGGGGATGAATCACTTGATGATGACCTGTTCTGTTCATTCCCTGTAGGGCATCTGGCATTGGCCACTGTCGGAAGACAGGATACTGGGCTAGATGGACCTTTGGTCTGATTCAGTATGGCCGTTCTTATGAGTCAGCTTTGTAAAGAAATGGATGAGAAATGCTGCTGATCTTTTCTTCCTGATTAAGAAATGAGAGGAAAAATCAAAGTGAAACACCCTTGTATTTAGGGTGAGAAAAGCATGAAAGTGGAAGGTGTGCAGCTTGTTTTAGAAAATCTGTTAGCCTGCAAAAAGCTTATATTTTTTTCAGCTGAGAATACTTTGAATTCTTCATATATCTGTAAAGATCTGAAATTGCAGTTCAGTAAATAGCAGCTCTTGTCTTCCCCCTTCCATACAAGAGCACCTGGGTTCTTTCCTGAAAACCTATCTGCTGAGTCCTTCTCATCCCTGTTGGACCGGGTTGAATAGAGGCCTCTGTACAGGGCAAGAGGGTCCCATTTCAGCTCCTCAGAAAAGCAGCAGAAGTTACCTCCCTCTCTTTGGAGACACTGTGTAACTGAATAATTCTAGGCTTCCCTCACAATTGTGAAGGCCCCTTAGTGTTTCTGCATTCAGTACTAGACAGAAACCTGAAGCGGCACTGAGTGATGGGATGTTTGCAAAATACAGCTATTTTGTAGCTGGCTTTTATTCCACAAGCTCAGAAGCCGAAGTTCTCTTTATGTATGTAATTTTTTTCCTGTTCCTTTTAACAGTTATGAAGGAGCTGGTAGTTTCTGCAGGAAACAATGTCCAAGTGACCCTGCCAAAGAATGAAGTTCAGTTAAATGCATTTGTCCTTCCTGAACCACCAACGGGTAAGACTTCATTGGGAGCTCTAAATGTGCGGCGATGATGAAGTGACAAACAAGAGATAAGTGCCTTGTTAAATAGGGAAAATCTTGAAACTCTCCCATCTAAATGTAGTCCTTCTCTCCAGTTCACATGGCAGTATGGTCTGGGTCAGAAATGAGGAGCTGAATGCAGTAAGTTCTGCTGAGACTTGTTTTCGCTCAGCAAGAATGAGGATATTCTTCTTGCTCATGAGTGTGTGACAACCTCTGAGAGAAGATCATTGTTTTAAAGAACTGCTGAGCAAGCGAGGAAAACCTGGTTTTAGATTAATATTTTTCCCCTTCGAAGGACAACATGGTTGTTAGTTTTTGCTGAATGACACACACACATGCCTGTCACAATTTTCTCTTGTAGCCATACAGACTTAGGCACAAGAAGGAACAAATAGCTGAGCTGAGCCTTAGGAGTAATTCAGTGAAGTGACAGGGTTTAAAAGAAAGAGAAGGCCACGTCTCATTTTCAGCTTAAGATCTGATGTACTGATCAGGAATTTTTAATCCTGGTCAGCAGTTTACCCCATGGGCAGTGAAGATATTTTACGTGTCTGGAGTGAGTTTTTGTTGTCCTGGGTTGCCAGACTGTAGACCTTCCTCTAGCTGACTGCTGACATATTACAGAATACTCTGGAAAACCATTAATCCAGAGAGCATTTTGGTGTTCACTGGGATGGAAGTTTGCACGGAAATGGAATCTTGCTTTCTTGAGAACTCTTTCTCCACTAAACTGAAGTCCTACATCTCTGACAACATAACTTTTACAGAACTGTACTGTGACATTGCATTACAGTGTTTGCAAACAGATGAGAGACTTGCTCCTTGAACTCAGCTGTTCTTGTTTATTTCCTCCACCTGAAATATAAACATCCTTTGTCCTAATAATAATAATAATAATAATGCTTTGCAGTTACATATTGTGCTTCAGCTGAGAGTCTGAGTTCTACCTAAAGGTGATGAAGTTTGATCTCTATTTTACAGGGGAATTAGCTGAGGCATAGAAAAATACAATTTGACCATCGTCTCCCAGTGAGTCCCTTGTCCTAGCCATTAGACCTTGCTGCCTCCTATAAGAGCAAGGAGCAGAAATACAGACACTGCAGGTGTGTAGTCCCCAGAGAGAGCAGGTTTGGGAGTGATTGTCACTTCAACGTTTTCTGTGAGGAGTTAGTGGGTCTTCAATGCCAGTCGATGACATGTGCAGTTAGGAATTGTACCAGCTTATAGCAACTGACTTCTGATTTGCTGGACAAGGCTCTGGCTTTTAGGGATTGCTACACTGAGAAGAGGGAAACTGAGTAACCAAAAAGCTGGAGAGTCCGTTCAGTTGTGTGCTGGACCTAAGAAATGCAAATTCTTCAGAGCTTGCTTGTGATATGCTCATTTATAGCCCTAACCACAATGTGGACCTGGAAGCAGAAATAGAGAGGGGCTTTGTGTGACGTGTGAAATGGAAAATGTTTCTGGTTTATGATGCCAAGGATCAAATTTTCAGACAGGTGCCTACAAGATTTGAGAGCAATAAGTCTCTCTCCTTCCCTAGTACTCTGGAGTTGTGATCGTTCTAACCCTCCTTAACCCCTTAAAGAGGTGTAAGAGTAGCACTAGCTCCCAGAATGAGTGTGGTGTTGAAGTGCAGACTAGCACTTCCCCATAGTGCAGCGGCAGGGACTGATGGGAATCTGAGCTCCTGCACTTGTCTCTCTCTTTCTTTTTGTTTTTTTAACGCTCCTTTAATTGTGTGGACTCTGAAATTCTCCTTTCTTTAGGAACCAGCTACTCCTATGACTGGGGGCTGATTACTCACCCAAAAGACTACAGTGGAGAGATGGAAGGCAAACACTCCCAGACCCTCAAGTTATCTAAGGTGAGGCTCTGACTGCCTAGTATCCTGCTGTGTGTAATGCAGGGTGACACACTCTAGCAGAGAAGTCAGAGACCTTGTCAGCCACCAAGGACTTGCATTCTATTTCAGAATGAATAGGAAATTGCATGACAGGCAGGCTGCCGGTGTTTCAGCCAAAGACTTTTAGATAAATGTTTTATAAAGAGCTGAATGTAGTGCAGTAAAACCTGTGATAAAGAATGGACAGATTTAAGAGCCTCAATGCTGTCTACGAGCAGAATGTAAAACCCTAAAATGGCAGCTAACAATAAAATTCAAGAGAACGCCTTGATTGCTTTTCGCCTGAAGCTGGTCTGTGGTTAGATTATTTTTAAAGCTCCCTTTTACACACTCCCCCGTCTTGCCAGGATTTGGGGTGCTGCACAGTTATTAATGACATTAGCTCCCTGGCCTTTGCTTTTAAGGTGTTTTATAGCAGATTGAAAGGATCATTCTTTTCCACAGAGATGTGGGGAATCTTTAACAAGAGGGCTATTTTAAACAGTGCATGAAAATGTAATGCTTCTTTTACTGGGAGATTCCTGTGAGAAGCATCAATTCTGCTACAGCACTGCACTCAGAAAGACCAGAGCTTTAGCCGTAGCAGCACGCAGGGTCCCTCCCCCTCCCTCAGCCCCACAGTTGCCATCCAGCATATAGCCTCAGCATTTAACCATTTCTTCTGCACACACACATGCAATTCCAGACTTTTGGGGGTTTAGAGAAGTGAAGGGACCCTTGGCTGAACCATATTATGGGCAAAATCCATTTGTCCATGAAGACTGAATGGAGGAGGGTTCCCTATGTAAACTTTTTCTCTCCTCTTAAATAGGCCCTGTGTTTTGGCCAGGAGACCTGAATTGAGTTCTGTAATGCCTCTTCTGTTGGTCTTCAGGTATTGCTAGAAAATCTGGCCTGGTTGACAGCCCTATATCATCAGTAGCAATGGGAAATATCAGCCTTTTAATTTATGATGGAGTTGTTGAGACGAAAGATGCCTCAAGTTGCCTTGGAGCAGAACCCTCTGTCTTGCATATATGGACCACAACATAGTTTCCTCTGCTCTGTGCTGCTAACAATATATCAGGATGCAAGATGATAGTCTGACCTCTTAATGGCTCCTGGCAGATTGTCACTGCCTTGAAGTTGTGTAACTTCTTCCATTTCCTTTCCAGCTCACCGTTGGTCTGTATGAATTCAAAGTAATAGTTGATGGGGGAAAAGCACATGGGGAAGGTTACGTGAATGTGACAGTTAACCCAAGTAAGTTCAGTGGCTGGATTGTGTCCCTACAAGTTTAATTCGGCAGCTGTATTATGGTATTTTGTTTGCTGGGCTTGGTTTTGGCTTAATATAGTAAGAATTCATTGGGCGGGGGATGTATGAGAGAGAAAGAAATTACTTTCTGAAATGAAAAACTACCTCCTGTATACATAGCTATGCTATCCTGAGTGCAAACCTATTGAAAACTAATATCATACGGTGAAAGTACTGGAGCACTGCTGCATAAATACTTAGCAAACTCGTGCTCCTGGGAAAAGCACCACTCCAACAGAGACTAGTTGCATCAAGGATAAAACCTAGGGCAGCAGGGATGGGAGATGAAGCCTGTGCTTTGAAGCTCCTTGAGTTTTTCCCCTTATAGTAATAAGTATCAGCCCCATCTGCAGCCAGTTTAAATCAAATCTCATTCTAGGCAGCAGGATACTTTGTAAAGATTTTGTTTGTGCAGCAGGCTTATGTTGTGTATACAATAAACTCTGTGAAATATCGTTGGCGAAGTCTTTGTTTCCAGATAAAGGACTGCTTCCAGAGGGGGAAAAGGTTGAGGGATGTTAGGTTGGGCTTCAGCAGATCAGAGTTTTGAAGTCCCTGACCCGTTCTTGCAAGTACATTGAACATTCTCTGTCTCCCTTGTTTATACAAGAGAACCTTTTCTTGAGCTTCAAAGACCTTTTTCCCTTGAGCTTTGTAAGAAAAAGCAGTATTCTCGCCTCCCCAAAAATTTGCAAGAGGGTAGATGTAGGCTTTTAAATATTATTGGATATCCCCTTAGACCAGGGGTTGTCAACCTTTTCCTTTCTGAGACCCCCTTCCTCCCTCCCCCCCCCCCCCCCCCCCCCCCAAAACATGCTCTAAAAACTCCACAGCCCACCGATGCCACAGTAACTGGTTTTCTGCCTATAAAAGCCAGAGCTAGCATTAAGGGGTAGCAAGCTGGGCAGTTGCCCATGGCCCTATGCCACAGGGAGCACCATGAAGCTAAGTTGCTCAGGCTTCTGCTTCAGCCCCAGGTGGCTGGCTCAGGGCCCCAGGCTCCAGCCCTATTCAGTGCGACTCCGGCTTTCTGCCCTGGGCCCCAGCAAGTCTAACACTGGTCCTGCTTGGCGGACCCCCTGAAACCTGCTTGTGGACTCCTGGTTGAGAACCACTGCCTTAGACTACGTATTTTCTCAGGTCAATTTGAGTGTAGACAGTGAACTTGTCTACCTAGCAGATTTGTTAAATTGCTCTTTTTTCAGAGTAGTGGCTGAACTCATTTGAGTGATCACAGGTGCCAGCCTGTTAGAAAACACCACATTCTGAATGCCTGGTGCTCTAGAGGTGACGTGACAAGACGATATCATAATCCCTATGTGAGCCCTGGCTTCATGTCATAGCCTGCTTGTTCCCTTCTTTATTTTAGAACCCACCAGCTGTAGCACACCACCTCAGGTTGATGTGTAACTAACTGGATTGTGCCGTGTCCAATCCCAAGGAAGATCAGGGCTGGGAGCTGTAATCATTGCAGGATTATCACAGACCTGTTGTTGTTATCAGCAGTCTAGGGGAGTGACCATGCCTCGCAACTTGTACTTTGGACCTCTCTTCTCTTGGTCTTTCTGAGGCTGGATCATGGAGGCAATTCTATCAGCAAACTGAGTGGATTGGGCATAGGGTTGCAAAGAGTGAAAGGAATGTGCTGCATGTCTGTCTTTAGCAGCCCCTAGTGGACAATCTGAACAGTTTTGCAGAGTTCCTTGTCTTATGTTTGTACCGTTGATCTGCCTGTAAACAACATTGTCACAGCGCTGTTGTTGTTGCAGAGCCTCGTGTGAATCAGCCTCCTGTGGCTATTGTGTCACCACAATCCCAAGAGATTTCACTGCCGACCACCTCTACTGTCATCGATGGCAGCCGTGAGTACCCCAATCACATGTAATCCAGCAAGCTGAGGCTGGCTGTCCACTCTGCAATGAGCAGACTGTGTCACATTAAGATGGAATAGATGTGACCCTTTGTGCCACATTTCTGTGGAAAGAACCAGTTCATAACCTGGGGACTTGGTTAACTCATCCTAATTATTTTTTAGGCTTTCCCTATAATTCCTGTTAGCCTGTGGCAAGGACAGCACAGCTACTGGTCGTTATTGCCAATTTCTCTCTCCATTCTGCACACATTGGCTTAAATACAAGGTCCCCCTCCTGGGGGCACTTGCCCCCGTGTTGTCCACTGAAACAGGACGACCCAGAAGAGTTACAGCCCAACTATATTTCCTGGTTTCAACTGAAGTACAAAGAATCAAACAAGTCTATTCAAAATTGGTGGCCTTGTGTGTTAAGCTGCAAGCATATCAATTAACCAGCATAAGCGCTATTGATGTTGTTGAAGCTCTGCCAAGCTTTCCTTTTAAACTTGTTCAGTTTTGTCTCATTGCCTGCCAAAAACCAGTATCTTTTTCCTGGGAAAAGTGGGATGTGTGTGTCTACAAAAACAGTGTATGGCATATGCAATTTGACCAAACCAGTATAATAGAGAAAGATCTACAGCTAGAGACTGGGACAAGAAACTCCACTCTCCAAACTTGTGTGTAAAGAACAAATTAAAGCTCTTTATTTGAAATGTGCCCTCATAAAGCCAGATTCCTAACGCATGTTTTTTTAATTGAATTAGAAAGCACTGATGATGATAAAATTGTCAGTTTCCATTGGGAAGAATTGAAGGGGCCACTACGGGAGGAGAAGGTATCAACAGACACTGCCATATTGAAACTGACCAACTTGGTACCTGGGAATTACACATTCAGGTAAGTTTTGCATATAGCAGTTCATTAGTCCAGGTTCCATATGAATCTCTTTAGTTTTATATCTGATTACATCAGTCTGGGTTGCAAAAGATAGCAGAACAAATCCTATTTTGTGATTTTCCTTCTCTTGCTCCAGGAACTTTCTGGTCAGTTGCAAATAGAGGTTTATACTATATTTCACTTGAATAAAGATTAAAAAATAGCTGGCTGACTTTTTTTCTTTTTTTTTAACTTGTAGAATCCATATAAGACAATGGCAGGAAAAGGAGAATTTAGTATAACAGAGCTACTAAAATGTCTTAAAATACAAAAATAGATTATTCTACATTCAGGAGGAAATTTAATTAGTTAAATACAGTATTCTTTCTAAATGTAATGTGTTCACTAGTGAAAAATTGTTTTTAGGCTTACGTATTTATACAAATCTCTGGATAGTTATGTAGCAGTTGACTTTATTTTGACATCTGCTTGGAAAAAGGAGGGTATATTTATTTCCTTTGATCTATAATTTGCTGTGGCGTCAGTGCTAAACACAGCAGTGGATCTAATTAATAAAATGACACCTGATATAACTCATACACACATGAACAGAACAATACCTCTTATATATACGGTGGCGTAATGTGTGTTACCTGGTACACGCTGGGGTTGAAGGTTTAGTAGAAGAGTGTTCCACTTTGTGCCTTTTTTCTGCTTAAGAAGGAATGCTGTCACCACAGGATTAATGATGGGGGTGTAATGATAAATACCTGAAATGAACATATGCTTTTAAAACTGGCAGGAGCTCTGGATTTTCAGTACAATGGGTGTGAGTTTAACAGCATGTTGGAAAAATCTTGTTTCGTGGGGATTTCTTTGCATTTGTAACTAGCTGATAGATATTAGGAGGGGGGTGGATTTGGTTGTGGAATGCCTTGCTCTCCCTTATAATTACACGTTTCTGTGATACTCATTTTGCAAGTGCACAGTTGACTTAAACTGTGTTTACTCCCCCTCCCCCTCTCCCTCAAAGGCAAACACTTCAATCCCATACCAAGGTAGTTCTAGATTTCTAACCCCTCAGTTAAATCCAGACTGTTTCATCCCTTTGCATTTGAGCTCTTCACTCATAGCCCTAACCTTTCCGTTTTTCCTTTTTGGTCTTTAGCCTAACAGTAGAGGATTCAGATGGTGCCAGCAACTCTACCACTGCCAGCTTGACTGTGAATAAAGAAGTGGATTATCCTCCAGTGGCAAACGCAGGCCCAAACCAAGTGATCACGCTTCCCCAAAATTCTATCACCTTGTACGGGAACCAGAGCACTGATGATCATAGCATTGTCAGCTACGAATGGTTACTCAGCCCCAATAGCAAAGGAAAGGTGATGGAGATGCAGGTAAGTGGAGGTTTCCCACTAATACCCTACATGATGCTTATCCATTGTGCTGTGATGTTTGCTAGTAGTCATTTAAAGGTCCAGTTTGTATGCAGAAATATCTCTCATAATCTGGGCAAGCCTATGTGTTGATTAAATATTAATATATGTTTAAACCTAAATACATTTTAAGATCACGTCCGGTTCGGTGGTTGAACTAACAGCCAAGTTTAATCAAGTCTTCTCCCTTTCCTCTCGGTATGTCGCTCCGCTGTCCCATCATGCTCTGAGGTGTTGAGGTTATGTTCACTTGCAAGTTGGGTTGTAAGCTCCTTGGACACTACATATCTGTTTGATGCCATGCATACCTATGGCTCCATATATGTGATTGATGATAATAAGCAGCCAGTTTCTACCGAGGATAGTTAATATTGGTTCTGGCCCTTCATATCTCTGATCCCTTCAGTGTAAGGAGCCATTGTGATGCATTAGCTTGTTTTCTCAAAGGGCGTGAGGACACCAATATTACAGCTCTCTGCAATGCAAGAAGGTGATTACACCTACCAGCTAACGGTGACTGATTCTGCAGGCCACCAGTCCACTGCTGAGGTCACTGTGATAGTCCAGCCTGGTAAGTTCCCCTTATTACTAAGCAGTGCTGTTGCAAGGCATGGCAGGCAAGATTGCTGTTGCTAACTCTCACTTCTCCCAACATACTTCTGATTTGACTGTCACTTCACCACCACTCTGTGCTGCATTTTCTCCCAGTGTAAGATGGGATTAATACTATCTATCCAGCTATCTTGTCTGAGGCTTCTATTCAATTGGGTATTTATAGGGAAACAATCCTAAACTTTGCCTCACAGAACAAGCAGCATGTTTAATTCCATCTCCTCTTCTTTTGTTGTCCCCAAATCCTTTTCCAGAGAATAATAAGCCCCCCAAAGCAGATGCTGGCCCAGATAAAGAACTGACCCTCCCTGTGGACAGCACCACGCTAGATGGCAGCAAGAGCTCAGACGACCAGAAAATAGTCTCCTTCCTCTGGGAAAAAACACGGTCTGTATCACATCCCAGATCCTTCTGTTGGGAGTATCTCTGACTTTAAACTTTAGTTTTAAAAAAATACCAGGGTCAAAATCTTAGTCCCATTGAATTCAATGGGAGTTTTGCCAATAACTACAGTGGAACCAGGATTTGGCTATTAATTGGAGGAGAGCCCCAATATAGGCCTTGCTGGAGCCCTAAGCATAAGTAACATATGAACCAAAGGGCTGCAGTAAGGCCTGCGCCCAGTTTTGTTTAAATGCTGGAAATATCCTGGCCTTAGCATTAAACTCTTTAAGCCCAATTCCATTCTAAGCTCATTTATACTACGGTTCTGGTAGTGTAAAGGGACCTCACCCACTTTAAAAAGCCCCTTTACACCAACAGTGTAAATGAGAATCTGGGATAACAGAAGCTCCTTTTTGTTTTAAATGGGGTCCTCTTGCAACACAAGCGTGAGTGGAGATAGCACTTCTTCTCCTGCAGCCCTGTTAATTTTGATCATTGTGTCAGGCTTCCCCTAAGAGGCTCTGATTATTTTTTGGAATTTAGGGCAAAGCCTATGGACAACTTTTAAATGTAACTTTTGGTTTTCTGTTAGCCCAACAGTGCAAGCTATGTGCGAAGTTTCTACTGTAAAAAGAGCTGTAATTGCTATAGTATTTTCACTGTTTGCTCATTGTGCAATTACCACGAAGCTGTTTTTTCTAGCAGTCATCTGCATTCAGTAAATACTAATAAAGCACTTTTGCCCTGGGGAGTGTTTGGCACAACATTTAATTTGCACTAGACCCCCAGGGACTGTGCAGAATATACTGTATGTAGGATTTACCCATTTTAGTGTCTTATTGCCTGAGGTTGGAAGAAATAAATTTTTTTTATATGCTCAGGTATCTTGTCTCCTGCTGAGGAGCAGGGATATTACCTGGTAACTACACTTACCGTTGTTAGTGTAACTCCCCTGTTCATCGGTGTGAGATCCGATCCCAGGTCCACAGGCACAGACTAATGCTCTTTTGTTTTGGCTAGGGGCCCGGATGGTGTAAAACTGGAGAATGCCAACAGCAGCATTGCTACTGTAACTGGGCTTCAGGTTGGAACATACGAATTCACGCTGACGGTCAAAGATGAAAGGAGCTTGCAAAGCGAAAGCTCAGTTAATGTCATCGTCAAAGAAGGTGTGTCCAGTTGTGCTGATGTTACAGTTAACGTCTGAGAAGAAAGACCTGTGCAATCACTGACAGCAATCAGTGAAGGCCACTGCCCAGTGTGCAGCTGTTCTTCAAAAAAAAAAAAAAAAAAAAAAAAAAAAAAGGGCGGGGGGGGGCGCAAACAAAATGCCTAAGGAACGGGATGGAGAATAATACGGGAAGTGTTCTAATGTCATTATACAAAGCAGTGGTTTGCCCTCACCTGGCATACTGTAGGTTATGCCATACATGGTTACCCCATGTCAAAAAGGATATTGGCGTTGGAGGGGATTCAGAGAAGGGCAAGAACTTTTTTTGTTCTGTTTGTACAGCACCCAGCACACTGGGGTCCTGGTCCATCTAGGCACTATGATAATACAAATAAATAAAAAGAGTAAGAAGAAGAAAAGCTAGGGGCCTTGAAAATCTCTCATTTGAAGAGAGATTGAAACTATGGGAGTGTTCAGTTTAGAGAGGACTATAAGGGGACATGACACAAGCCTACAAAATAATGAATGGCCTAGAGAAAGGGAGATCAGGAGCTTTTGTTCTTCCTGTCTCCTAATACAAGAATGAAGGGACTTGAACTGAAATGAAAAGGACTCGAATTCAAACCTGATAAAATGTTGTTTTCACACAAGGCATAATGAGACTGGAATTCATTGTCATGGGATGTCATTGAGGCCAAAAACTTAGTAAGAGTCAAAGAGGGATTTATACAGATAACAAGAATATCCTGTTAAAATAGTTAATGCTATAATGAAAGGTTTGGAAGGGTAATGAAGTCTCATGCTTGATCTTAAGCCAGTCTATACCTGTTAGGATGAGACCTTTGTGGGGCAGATTGTCACCTGCCTACTGGGGGGTTTCCAGCACCTTCCTCTTAAGCACCTCGTGCTGGCACCTGTCAGAGACAGGATACTGCGCTAAGTGGACCATGGGTCTGATCCAGTTTGGTAATTCCTGTTCTTGTAAATCAGTATCAGTTTCTCTTACTACTATTCAACGGAATTCACTTCCTCAAGACATACACTGGACCCTCGCTAGAACGCGGGATTTGGGATCCATGCATGGTACTGCGTTAACGCGGGGACCATGTGAAAATGAATTGCGATTAAAGTAATTAAATTTGGGATCCATGGCCACAACCGCGTTATATGCGAATTCGCCCTATATAAACGCGCATTCTAGCGAGGGTCTGTTGTTGCATCTGGTTCAGAATTTGGCCAGGACCTTGCATTTACCACTTATTCTTACAAAAATTGCCATGGGATCTTTAATATGAGCATAATCAGGAACTCCTGTGTGTCATCTGAGCAGCACAGTGCTCCCTCCCAGCACCATACTGGGGTACAGGTTCAGATGTCACTGAAGGAAGAACAAACTGCACTGAATCCTGCAGTATCTGGGTTAACCCTCATTTAAGCCTGGGTCCAACCAGACCCTGCAAGTTATGGATGCCTAGATTACAGCACAGCCCCCAGTGCTATACTTAAGCTCTTACAAATTCTTGTAACAGTTTTTCATCTACTTGTTTAGAGATGAACAAGCCACCAGTTGCAAAGATTGCTGGGAATGTTGTCATCACCCTACCTACAAACACAGCAGCCCTGGATGGATCCAAATCCTGGGATGATAAGGGAATTGTCAGCTACCTGTGGACCCGGGACGAGGGCAGTCCTGCGGCTGGGGTGAGTCCTGCAAACATGGTCTTTGTAATGGGAATATGCAGCATTGCACTAGTATGGAAGATGTAGTGAGGTTTAGCTAGACTCTTTGGCAAATAGCTCCTGGGAGAGTTCGACATTGGTTCCTGCACACTGATTGCTGTGTGGAGTGATGCAGCTCAGTATGTTGTATAGGGGTCAAATCTGCAGGGCCTTGTTTGTTTCTTAATATTAGTTTTGCTTAAATTCCCAGGAGGTGTTAAATAATTCAGACCATCACCCTGTGCTTTTCCTCTCCAACCTGGTGGAAGGGACATACACATTCCATCTGAAAGTGACAGATGCCAAAGGAGAGAGTGATGCAGATAGGACCACTGTGGAAGTCAAAGCTGGTGAGTCCTCTTGCTCACTGCACCTTGGAGATTTTTTCTAAACTGGAGTATCCTGCCATGAATGCACCTTTCCTGGCAATGGCAAAAGCAGGTTGCAATACCCAGGATCTTAGTAAAAGTGAAGGATTCTCTTTGTAGATTGTGTTTAGGGACTTTGTACCCTGATGCATGCTCTGATATGACAGAATCGACTGCAGGAAAGTTGTGTGTCTGTATCTGGAATGCTCCAAAATCCATCAAGAGCAGGAAAAGTCAGAACATGAAATTAGAGGGAGCTGATTAAATGATGTGGAACATTATACCTGATGAACATTAGACTCTAAACAAGCTATTTCAGCTTAGTCTCTAGTCTGTCAATCTGTAAAATAAGTGTAATTTTCGGGAAGTAGATAATTGCTACTGCCATATACCCAGTTGAATGACCTGTGTTGTCTTTTTTTAAAAATAAACTCCTATAGCCAGCTTTTTTTTTCTTTCTTATCCATCCATCCGTCCGTCCGTCTATCCTGCGTTGAGGAGTTGTATTCAGTTGCGTTCTGTAATGTACTGGACATCTGAGGGAAAATTAACTGGTCTTCTATGCTCATCCTTCTGAATATGGGATTTTCTGATGTTTTAGTACATGAGCTCTTGACTCAGCTAGGGAAAGTACAGGTGTCATAAATTGTTTGGGGGGGAAACCATTATGTTTTCCTATAGTCTTTAAAGATGTTGGTCCATTCTCCATGTGGAGAGCCCCACTGCAGAGCCTTACTACTTGCCATTATGTATAGAGATCATGTCATCTCTATTATCCTCTCGCTATTAGATGCTGCACTTTGTGTCCCAAATAAAAGTATTTTAGGAAGCAACTAAAAATTAAGATTTTTCACCCACACTGTCATTTGGAAGCCCTTAAGGATCTGCATGATCTTGTTCTGTGTTCTCCCTAGATCCAAGGAAAAACAATCTTGTGGAGATGATACTGGATGTTAATGTCAGCCAGCTGACGGAAAGGCAGAAGGGTATGTTAATCCGTCAGATAGGTGTTCTGCTGGGGGTCCTGGACTCGGACATTACCGTACAAAAGATCCAGCCGTACACAGAGCAGAGGTAGGAGCGATGGAGCGGGCTGCACGAGGGGGTACTAAAGCAAGATTCACACTCCAGTGGGAATCAGAATGGATGATGATGGCATGCTGAAATGCTGCTCAAAGTGTATGTTCTTGGTTGACTAGAATTTGTGAATGTGAGTGGTCGGATAAGTTTCAGTGTTCATGCAGCTCTGGAGATTACCAGTTACTTTCCAAAAGCCAATTCCTGCTTGCTGCTGTGTTTGGTCCTTCATTCTACAGATTGATGGGGGAGTCTGTTACAAGGTGCAGTTTGGAAAGTAACTTGATGTGTTTGAGGTTAGGAAGAATTTCTAAGATACATTCTAAAGAGATGCTTTGGTCAAACACAAGCTGTTGGGCTCAGTACATCGCTAACTGGGTGAATTCTCTGAAGCTTATTGGCAGCTTGTGTAACCTGACTAACCTGCCTTGGCCTTAAAATACCAGCTTGACTTCAGCACTCCATCCTTGGAGCATAGAGATGATGCTTCTGTGCACATCGACACGGGGAAGGTAATTGTTTTAGAGAGGGCTACAATGAATATTTTATACTGTTATCAAAGCCAGAGCTACCAAATAATTCCTAATAACAGTATTCCAGTGTCATTACTAGAAGTATGTGTAAAGATGACCGAATAAAAAGGGATGTGGTAACAGAAGTAGGTTATTTCAACAAGTTTTCAAACTAACATGGATGTGTGTGACATGACTCCTCTTTTTTTAAATTAGAGGGAGAAGGTAGGTGAGGTAATATCTTTATTGGACAAACTTCCTTTGGTGAGAGACACAAGCTTTCACTCTTAAATTAGTGTTCAAAGAACATGATACAGTGCATTAAGCTGAGCGCCAGTAGAATCTAAACTGTAGATCCACCTGGCTACACTTCGCGGTTTACAAAGCTTTGTCATGGTCAGTGTTCTGTACAAATGTTTTTTACAAACACCTCTCAAGGCTCAGAGGAGACTAAGACAGAGTTAAACGCTCAAGGTCACACCACAAGTCAGATATAGGATTAGACCTTGCACTTTCTTGACTTCCAGCCTTCTATTAATTCCTGCACACCCACACTTACCTGTGGCAACTGTAAAAGCAGAGCAATTCATTGTCCCTGGCAAACTTAAACAAATATTGGATGAGCCAAGAAATGGATAAGCTAATGCTTTTAGTTCTAACAGTATTTTTTCCATCTCTGCCTTGAACCTGGTTGCCACCATTCTTCCTCTGAGCCGGGGAGTAAGGAGTTTCTTCTAATCAATTTATATTTGGCTGTTACAAGTAAATCATTAATTAAGTAAATGGACAGTGTGAAAAGTACTCTAAAAAGGTGCAGTTCTTTTGTACCAGATGACTCAGAACATGGCTTTGTGAGGTCCTGTGTTTGCCTCCATGGCTATCGACCATATTCAGTTTGAGGTAAAATGAGAGTTTCCCTAGAGCAAGATATGCATTATCTTGCTTTGTGTTCTGTGACACAGAGGAATGTCTGTTTACTCTCTCTTTCTGGAATGTAGTGATGACCAGTTGACATGTAATTCTGGCCAGATTCTCTTGGTAACATTTTCTCATGTCTGATTTGCAGCACAAAGATGGTGTTCTTTGTGCAGAACCAACCGCCCCATCAGATCTTCAAAGGGCACCATGTAGCGTGGACGCTCAAAAGTGAACTCCGGAAACAGCAGTCGGACTTCCTCATCTTCCGAGCACTAGAAATTAATACAGTCAGTAAGTAGGAATAATGGTGGAAGGAGCTAACATCTGTTCCTCTCCCTCTACGGATGCTTGCGGGACCAGGGGGCCTGCACAGGCTGTTAGCCCCTCTATCACCCCTCCCCCAAGAAAATATCCTAGGTCTAGCACCAATAGGAAATCAAAGTGTAACCCACTGGGCAGTGAGTATTATGTCCGCCTCCATCCCCCCGCCCCGCCCCCACGTGTCTGCTCCACAGAGCCTATTACAGTTCTCAGCTTGAGAGCCTGGCTTTTTAGCTGAAGTTTGTAGGCACTGGTGCTTTTAGATCTGGAGCTGCCAGGTTCAATCCCCAGTGTTGACCAAGAGGATGATCATCACAAATGCATCCCCATTCCTACTACAGGTAAGCTATGCTAGGAACCTGCCCCTTCCCTTTTGTCCTGTTTATGGGAGAGCACTGCCCACCACAGGTCAGCTTTGCTGTCTGCTTAACGTGCTTGAAAAAGACACACTTGGCATCCATCTCCGCTAAAGCCACCTAGGGAGAAGGTTAATTATCCTTAACTTTCTCAGTGGGTCTGGAGCAGCTCAGACACATCTGATCTGTTTGCAGCTCTAGCTCTCTGATCTAGAGAGAAATTTAGCTCCGTTTTCTTAAGAAACGAAAACCAAGAAATGAGAAATCAGATTGGTTTCACAGGCTGTCGAGAAAAGGAAAAAGATACTTATTGGGTGAGTGAATTCAAGTTTGATCCCTGTGGGATTGGGCAGCTCAGGAACTTTATTATATTTGCTGGTTTTTTTCTTTCGTACTATACCAGTTCTAAATCATGTGCTATCTGTTGCTTAAGTCTCAGCTTAACCTCACTCTCAGCCATTCCTGTCCACAGCATGCCAGCTGAATTGCTCTGAGCATGGGCGCTGTGACTCCTTCACCAAGCGCTGCATCTGCGACCCGTTCTGGATGGAGAACTTCATCAAAGTGCAGATGGGGGAGGGCGAGAGTAACTGCGGTAAGTGCAATCTGGGGTGGGGGGGAGAGTGATTTCCCTTCTTGAAGAGGGCTGCGTGGAAGGAGCTGAGTGCTGCCTAGTTGGGCCTCATGCACCATCTGTTCATTGCCATGCTGAAGAGCTGTTGTCTGCCAATGTTAATTCAGCTGGGTTTTTCCTAACATCCGGTTACCCGGATTTGGGGCCCAATGTGGTTAATGGCAAAACTCTCATTTATTTTAATGGGACCAGGAGCAGTGTCCTTATCCTGGTCAGTGAATATTTGGTAGGAAAACTGATCTCCAGAGCCCTCAGATGATAAACTCTGATGAAAAAGAGTTGAGTCCCTTTTCAGCATACGGCTAGCACCCCGGTCCTTTCCCTGGCTCACACAGCAAAGTGGACTCGCTGCCCATGCTTCTGCTTCCATTAAAGAAAGTCTAATGCTAACCTTTTGTGCGATTATGCTACAGAAGCGGAATTCACTGTTAAACCAGACTGTTGCTCCCCTGCCATGGAGGACTAACTTTTTAATAAGTTAATACATAGTGTGAAAAGTGTCTTGCAAGTGGCATGGACAACAGAGACCCGAGCAAAGAGAGGGCCTCGAAAATCAGGTCTGAAATGTGTAGGCTCCCTAGAGAAGTTAGTGGTGGAGCTGGCAATAGAATGCTGGTCTCTTGAATGCTATTAAGTGATTGTTATGATTGACCTTCTACAGGAGGGTCACCTAAAGTCCCAGCCATGAACTGTGTGAGATGCTAAATTGTGTATCTCGGGGTTTTTTTGGTCACAGAATGGAGCGTGCTGTATGTGATCATTGCGTCCTTTGTCATTGTGGTTGCCTTTGGAATCTTATCCTGGACTGTGGTCTGCTGTTGTAAGAGGTAATAACCTGAGCCCTTAAATCTTCATCTCTAACGCTTCAATACGTGTAGCTGCCTCCTGAGGCAGGTCATCCAAACGATAGTCTAAGCAGGTCACTTTACATAGGCCTCTGTTATTCCCATATCTAAAAGTGTGTCATTCGTTGCCAATTCAGAAAGAATGGGGTGTGAACAATGGTGTAATGAGGGGAGAGTAGGGCAGAGGGGTACAGGTGAAACACAAAGGGCCTAGAACTCCAGGTTCAATTTGGATGCAAGATGTTGATTAGTGTAAAATTGTGCGACCAAAGTAATGTTTTTAATATAGTGTCCTCTCCTATGGATAAAACTGGAAACGAGTTACACAGCTCTTACGCTTAGATCTTTTCCTGTCAGGGTTTGTCTAAATATGAACTTCAGCCTAACTTTTTCCCTTCTCCCCTCCCCCTCCAGGCGGAAAGGAAAACCCAAAAGGAAGAGCAAATACAAGATTTTGGATGCCACAGATCAAGAGAGTCTGGAGTTAAAACCAAACCTCAAAGCAGGTAAAACATGACAGAAGAGCTTAACGGTTGCAGAATGCTGACACAGAAAATCCCTCTCCTGCTGATGTAAAATCACAGTGTGAAACTAGCATGGTATTGAGTGATGATGACGATGCTAAGAAGGTCTGGGCTCTTGCTTCAGATCTAAAGACTGGTCACTTAGTCAAAGCATCGAAACCTCTTTGGTCTAGAAGAGAGGCTGGAAACTGCCTAAGAACTAGTCTCTGTCCTGGTATTTCCAGGTTCTGTCCCATTACAAAAAGTACATGAACAGCCACTCCTTGTATTGTGGTACTTCCAGTTCTGAACCCAGCTGGATCCAAGCAGTGAGAGAGATGCGCAAAAATATAACCAAAAGCTATTTCTGTAAAGTTTGGGGCTCAATTCTTGGGCCTTATTTGAATGTTTACTCATCTCTAGCAGGATAAAAACTCATTGCCCTCATTAAATGTCTTGGCTGGATCCCAGAGCTGAGACCCTGACATATCCGTGTTGCAGCTGAAAAATGGAGCGGCATAGTGGGTTTGGACTGGCCAATGAACAGCAAGAAGTAGAGTTTGACTTCTCAAAAGGCACTGGGGACCATGCTCCTGCACGGCCTGGTCTGTTCTTCTGTCAACATGCTCTGTGATTTTCTCTCTTCCCCCCAAATCCTCCAGCCAAAAATGTCCATATAAAAATATCCCAAGAGTCTATGTCAAAGTTAATTATTCTCTCTTGTCACTGCCCTGTCACTTGTCACAGGACAACTAGGCAATGGGGCTGTGTGCTGAGAAGTTCTCATAACTGTAGTGTGAGTATGAACTGGAGTGGGTGTGGGGGCAGGAACCTAAGCAAAGATTTCTGAAACATCTAGATTCCTTGGGATCACAAGTTTGAAAGCGTGCCATGCTGGCTAGGAAGGCTGATGTCCCCCTTGGGAACAAGACCTTTTAAAAACCCAGGTTGTGCATGCTCTGTGTAAATACAGAATCCATTGGCCTTTTCCACCAGGACAGGGTGTGTCCCTCTGTCCTGGGCCAGTATTTCCCTCCCCACCTCTCACCTGGTGCATCGTGCTGGTTGTCACCCTCCACCCCAGAGATGGCTGCGTTTGTTGTGCAGGTGATCTAGAAACGGTATGTTTGTATCTGTAGAACACCTGCACCAAATCATTGCTGCTGGGGAATATGTCTGAGGGTAGGAGGAAGAAGTTGCAAAGCATGTGTAGAACTTACACACACCCTCCAGAGAGTGAGAGATATTTCAGCTCTTAAAATAATTCTTACTAATGAGACTCTTCCCCTACTGTTTGTATGAAAGGGAGAGGTTGTGTTAACAGTTCATGGAAAATAGTCCTTAATCTTTGTTTGCTAGCTGAAAATAATTGCTCATCCTAGTATTATCCTACTTAATGGCATTCCAGCAAAGTGAACAGTACCTAATGACAGCAGTGGAGGGCATTGCCATAACTGTGCTGATCAGATAATTCCTTTGGGAGCAATGCATCCTGAAAGCTCAAGTTTGAATGCCATTGAAGAAAGGGGATGCTTCCCCCTCCCACAACATGCCCACTCCAGTTAAGTCTGACCATCTGGCAACTAGCACCAAAGAGCCTGACCACCAAACAAAGGGCAGGAGAGTGAGTTTGTGTGTGTGATTTTTGGAAGGGGGGGTGGGGGGAGTGAGAAAACCTGGATTTGTGCTGGAAATGGCCCACCTTGATTATCATACACATTGTAAAGAGAGTGGTCACTTTGGATGGGCTATTACCAGCAGGAGCATGAGTTTGGGGCGGAGGGTGAGAAAACCTGGATTTGTGCTGGAAATGGCCCAACTTGATTATCGTACACATTGTAAGGAGAGTGATCACTTTAGATAAGCTATTACCAGCAGGAGAGTGGGGTGGGAGGAGGTATTGTTTCATGGTCTCTGTGTATATAATGTCTTCTGCAGTTTCCACAGTATGCATCCGATGAAGTGAGCTGTAGCTCACGAAAGCTTATGCTCAAATAAATTGGTTAGTCTCTAAGGTGCCACAAGTACTCCTTTTCTTTTTGCGAATACAGACTAACACGGCTGTTACTCTGAAATCGAAAAGGGCTTATTGTGTCACCATCACTCTGTGGCAAATGTACCTCAAACTCTCACTTTTCACTGGTAACTAAATTCCCTCCTTGATGCTTCAGATGTTGTCAGCTAAGCAGAGTGTCTCTTTGCCCAGTTACACATGAGAACGTTCCCACTTTCAGAGCAAATGTTGCATTTCACCATAAAGTAAAAGCTGAAATTTAATTATTTCCTCTGTTGACAGCATCAGTATACATGTCTCTCCTCCGCCCTTGTGAATTTAATCTTAATTCAGCCCGTCAATTTACCTTCCTTCCCTTGCAGGCCGGAGGAGAAGCAGTGATGCTAGAGAAGGGCAAATAGTAAGAGTTTGCAGTGATATTCTGTCACACCCCTGTCTACTCTTTACCACAGCCTCTAACCCCAATAGAACTATATCTAGGCAGTGCCCTCTCCCAAAGGCAGTGAGGTGTGAAAGCCCCAAACACCTCTCATCCACCCTGACAACCTCACCAGTTTCTCTACAGGTTGTGTCCTGGAGCATCTCAACATGAATGTGTGACCCTGATCGTGTCACGATGCCTGAAACAAATTCAGGGGTGGTTTGTTGTCCTGCGAGCTTGGTGGCTCTTGGAGGGAGTTGGAGGATAGCTCCATGAGACTCAGCTGAGTTCTCAACGGATGATGTGCGCCTAATAGCAGCACTGAGTGAGCCTGCGATCCCTTCTCCTGTTCGCTCTAGTGTATGTTACTGAGGACGTTGAAAGTGTTTCTAATGTGGGATTCTCTTTGGCTTCTTTTAAAGGCAGCAGACAGAAAGCTCAGGTCCTTAACACCAGCCTGATGCACTCCGAATCTGAACTGGACAGCGACGAAGCCATCTTCACGTGGCCGGACCGAGAGAAAGGGAAACTACTCCGGAGTCAGAATGGCTCCCTGCGCAATGGACAGGTGCTGCCCAAACCGAAGAACCAGAGAGAAGAGATCTTATAGCCAAGCCGTAGGTCACCTTTAGCTAGGGGACAGAGCGAAATGGGGGGCAACTCCATTCCCCTGTCACGGGGGGGCCCTTGGAGACCAGCTGGATCGTGTTAGGACAAAGCTGCTAACTTATTTCACGGAAACTACCTTTGTTTTTGTGGGTTTCTTTTCGTTCGGGAACTGGTTGTACTTGAATCCTGACTTCAAGGGAAATCAAAGGGAGGAAAAGGAAACTGTGAAATACAGACTACCTGGCATCTGGAATGCAACAGGACAGAACCACTTACCACAGCTGTGAAAGCACAGACGCACCCACCTCATACTGCAATGGAGGCAAAATTCCCATGGACCTTCAATCTAGTCCCCACTGGAGGTTCTTCTCTCTGAAGGAGGGTCAGGGTCGGGCTTGTGAGAGCCAGGCTTTGGGCTCCCGTCAGACCTCCCACAGCGATGGCACACTGACTGACTGACCCTTTTTAAAAAAGAAAAACAAACCTAGCTCACATGTACTTCAGCTGCAGAAACAGCTTTTTTCCCCCCCTCTCTACCCCAATCCCTCCACTGATTAAGCACCATTTTCTAAAAAATTAACCTTGTACTTTCACACCAGCTGACCACATGTGGTGGGGGGGGCATTCAAAATACCACGCTCGCTCAGAATGGGCTGCCTCCGTTCACGGCTATGAGGAGGTTGTAATTGTTTTAAATTGTTAGTCTTGTCACTGGGAATGGAGGTGAAATGGCACCTAATCTGATGCCGAAAGCTTAGCTGGAGTGAACGGCCCAGCTCCAGAGTCTGTGGTAGCCAGCTGAATGGGGCGCCCCCATTCCTTCAGCCAGCCCTTCCTGGTTTGGACCAGACCAGGGGATCGTTTGCTAATGGGAAGGAGAGTGCCTGCCTTTCTGGTATCTGCGACTAACAGCTTAATTCCAAAGCCCTGCAATGTTTATTCAGATCCACGACACGCTGTGTAGATCCTGAAACACTTCAGCGTATGCTCAGTAACACTGTCGAATATCAATGCTGCCCTCCCTACTGTCAGATGCCATGATGCTGTCCTTTCTTCAAACACTTACACACGTCAAAGACAAACATGGGTGGATACTTCACTCCCCGATGGCTGGACATTCCCTTCCAGCTGGCACTTCGGGAGCCTTTTTTTTGTGCTGTAATTGAGTAGCATTGAGCCCTGTGTATGCTCTTAGCATTGAATTGTTTTGACTGGCAGCTGGCATGCACACTTCAAAATCATTAAGTGACTGAAACTGGGACCATTCAAATCCTCTTTGCCCGAATACCTGCAGGTGGCTCTAGACGCACCTCCCAGTATGGAGCGTGTCCTCGCTGGGGAGCTTGGTTCTGAAGTACATGCCCCTTTTGGTTGAGGACAACGTGGAGTTGAATGATTGTGTGGGGTACTCCCTTCCCAATGCCATTTCTGTCTCGACATGCTGCTTTCTTAAGCCAAACCTCCATCCTTGGCAAGCGTTTGCCCTTTTCATTGGGGTGTCAGATGCCTATGCCCTGCTGGGATGAGTACTTAGTTCATGGCCTTTCTTTGTGTTTAATTAAACTGGTAACTTGTGTCACTGGCTTTCTTCTTTGGATACTGAAAGACAAAAGGCTTTAAACTCCTAAATTGTATTTATAGTACTGCACTACTGACTTGTGTTGAACCAGATGAAGATTAAAGACACTATTTAATTTGAGGGAGTGTCCCCCATTGAATGTTGTCATGGCTGCTGCTAATTTAATGTTTCCGTGCAATCAGATGTCTTCCTTAGGCACAAGTGTTGGATTCTGTGTTTATTTCTACTTGGCTAATAAGACATGGGCATTTTGCCCAAATGGCTTAAGCCAGCTGTAGTTCTTGACCTCACTTGATAGTGCTCTGTAGTGCAGACTGCACTTCTACCATCCCGCATGCGTGTGCTCCTGTTCATCTCTCCATACTCGTGTGGTGGTCTCAGCCTGGCTGTTCTCCCGCTAGGTGATGGGACCCCCAACGCTTTGCCATAATCCCACATCCACTCCTGCCTTTCCCCCACTACGTAGGGTAAAGGGAACACCAGAATTGTCCATTTAAAGGGACGCAGTCAAGTTAAGAATCACACTTCTGTCTGAAATGTACTGTTGTTTGTGAGTAGCACTGAAACCTATGTGCAGGGTGTCATCCATGAAACTCCTTTAAACTGATGGTAAATATCCCTTTAATCCTCTCCTCCCTTAGGCACATACTTAAAGCCTGTCACTCCCCTTTCCTCCTGGGGAGGTCCTCCCTGCAGGGAATTCTCAGCCTGTTTACAGCAGTGAAGCTTCCAGGGATTCTTTTGCGGCAGCAATCAGTACCCCTCACCGGAGATGCGTGGCGTGCCTTTACACTGGCCCTCTGCCTTCCTGTTACGGAAGGGGGAAGCATTAAAACCTGTCCAGCTATTACTCAATGGCACCTTTGTTTAGCTGAGGTTTTTTTTCCTTCCTCCCATTTCTACGTGGGGCCTGACCACTTACAATGAAGTGCTTTCGTTGGCTGACAGCAGCGCTGTCGATAGAACAGTTGTTTCCTGCCTGGCATGGAGACGACTTGCATTTTGCAGGAGGCGACAGGCCTGCTACAGACTCCTTGCTAACCAGTTTTGGTAGGAGAGCTTCCTGTCCTTAGTCATTTGTCATCTCAAAATGCAGGCTTATGACTGCAGACCACAAGTCCCGAAAGTTAGATTTCCTGCTTGCCATTAGTATTCTTTTTTTGTGCAACATTCCCCCTCTGCATGAAACACCCCCTCAGCCACCCCCAAAAAAACCCTGTTCTACCTTCAAATATTAACCCTTTGTGCCTCTAAATTGTTTCACCCTGACAGAGGTTACTAAGAAGTATGTATATGCACATGCCCTCACTATGCACTGATAAATGTGAGAAGCTTTTCATAAATGAATTCGGAATCTAGGAAAATCTAATCTTAATCAAGGGACAAGAGGTCAGTGAAAAACCCTGACAAACAGAAGGTGGAAGCATTAGGTGCCTTGGTGTAAAAATCTCCGTTAGGGTGGAAGACAGTGTGGGCAGATTGTCTGCTTGGAAAAAGACAACAGCCCATGTTAGAGAAGATCCTCTGATGTAGGAGTGTGTACAATGAAAGCATTAGTTTAAAATCCTGTAACTCCCTTTCCTCCTCCCCAGGGTATTATTAATAACATTGCTCATTTGTTACCTAAGTACCCTGATCCTAGTTTGACCTTGCAATAAGAAGTTTTCTGCATGGCTGTGCGTTATAATGTCACAATTAGAGACTCTATGGCTACAAGTTACCCATGTGTGGAAGTTAAAAGCTGAGACATCTGTTAGATGAACCATCAGCCCAATTTGATTTTGTTTTCCTCACTCTTCAGTGTAAATGTACTTCAGACACACACTTGTGTTTAGTATAGATGTTTGAATCAGAAGCCAGAATCTCTTGCAATGTTGAGATCCAGTTTTAAATAGTTTGTTCTTAATTTTTCACTAGTTCTCTACACTGGGGCGGCCCGACCCATCTGAACTTTAATTTAATGTCATGATGTGTGTTTGATTGCGGCATTACTTGGATCAGGACTGGAAAATGATTTTTTTAAAACCACATTTCTTTCAAATAAAAGGGGAGGTTGTTTTGCTGCTGCTTATCTCACTTCCGGCTCCTGTTTCTCTCTAGATAGACTTTGATGGGGTGTCTAAAGCAAGCGTCCCAAACGTGAGGCTCTTCCACTTGAAAAATATGCTGTCTACAGTCCGTCAAATATCCTTTTGTTCCCTTTTCCCTATCCTCGGCGTCTGCAAGCCACTTTGGTACCATTAACTAGTAACAATGGTGCGGCCACTCTCCTGCCTAGCTGAGTGTTGTATTTTCAACTTGTCAGGAGCTGGAGTGCAATATTCTAAACTTGTAGATGGCTGAAACATGCTTCACCTAGAACTCGGAGGCTGCTCGAGACTAGCTGGAGCATCCTGGGCTGGATCTTGTAGATTTTGCCTAGACACGGCTCTCTGAGGGATGGCCCAGAGTCCGCAATATAAAACTTCATGGGTTTTCAGACCCACCAAAGATGCTTTGGCTGGATGCCCTTGCTTTAATGCCAATAGCTGTTATCTGGTCATGAGCTTGACAGAGCTGCTGCAAATGATCTCTTCAACTTCCACCTCCTGTGCTCACTTTCCATCTGTTTCATGACGGTTACCTTGAGAGACAACCCCACTAACTGCTCTTGGCCTGACTTCTTGCTTTTCAGGCTAGGACTGAAGAGGAAATTCAATCAAGACAAATGCGAGCTACTTCACTTAGGAAGGAAAAATCAAATGCACAGCTACAAAATGGGGAATAACTGTCTAAGTGGTAGAACTGCTGGCAGGGAGCTGGGGGGTTATAATGGATCACAAACGGAGTAAGAGTTGTCAGTGTGATGCAGCTGCAAAAAAAAAAGTGAATATTATTCTGGGGTGTATTAACGGGAGTGTTGTAGGTAAGACGTAGGAGGTAATGGTCCCACTCTACTCGGCACTGGGGAGGCCCTAGCTGGAGTACTGTGTCCAATTCTAGTGCTACGCTTTTTAGGAAGGATGTGGACAATTTGGAAAGAGTCCAGAGGACAGCAACTGCCGTGATATAAGGTTTATAAAACTTGACCTAGGAGGAGAGTGTTTAGAAAAAGTTTGGTCTTGAGAAAAGAAGATGGAGGGGTGACCTGTTCAGGGCTGTTATAAAGAGGACAGTGATTAATCATTCTCCCTGTCCATGGGAGGTAGGACAAGAAGTATTGGGCTTAATCTGCAGCCAGGGAGCTTTAGGTTAGATATTAGGACAAACTTTCTAACTCAAGGGGTAGTTTGGCTCTGGAACAGGCTTCCAAGGGAGGTTGTGGAGTCCCTGTCATTGCAGGTTGTTATGAACAAGCTGGACAAACGTATCAGGGCTGGTCTAGGTTTACTTGGTCCTGCCCCAGGGCAGGGGGTTGGACTTGCCTACCTCTCGAGGTCCCTTCCAGCCCCTGTGACTGGTCAGCCCTCTGCTGTGTGCCTTGGCTGTTGGAGGACATCCCTGATATACATATACCCCAAAGGCAGCCTCTGTGCTGATGAGCAATACGGTGGGACTTGGTGCAAGTGGCACACAGGCGCTAGCCCTAGGAAACCCCCCCACCCCCATCTCTGACTTCCAGCCGTGTGCTTTAGCCGCAGAACCAGCCCTAAGTGCAAAGGCTGCCGCAGTCCCTGGCAAAAAAGCCCTGACAACTAAGATTTCCGAGGCTGGGCGTAGAGGGAGGGAGCTTCGTGTGCATCCGCTGAGGGCTGCTCTACGGAAGCAGGAGGAGATGCAAATGTGGACTATTGATTTCACTGGAAAGCGAAATTGCTGAAGCTTCAGGGATTGAGCTTCAGCAACGTGCCCCGGCCCACGGGCTGTCTGTACCTCCTGATGAAGCCGAGGAAAGTTTATTAATTAGTGCCGTCCTTGAAAGAGATTATCAGGGGCTGCCCTGCTGTCAGTTAAACGAGTTGCTGTAGAGATTGCACATTAGCATTGCAGCGGCCAAAAGGAGCCTGTGTAACATTAGGGGGCTGGTTTATTTCAAGAAGTGGAGGGAATTCACCTTCAGAGCTGCCCCTCTTTCCCCCTCGCCAGCCCACGCCATCTAGGTTACTGTACAACTTAGAAATGGTGCCCTGGAGTATACGCCCCTGCTGCCTCTAGAAGTCGCTCCAGGAGATGACCCGGCTGTGCGCTGCTACCTGGGCCCAGCCCCCGCTGCTCAGGGCAGCCTCTTCCCTCCCTTCGCTGCCTTAGGCTCAATTATCAATTGGCTCCAAAAAATAAATAAATAAATAAATAAAAATCAACCTTAAATTTCTCAGCTGGTCTAATGGCTCCAAATGGCACCATCTGCCCCAGGCCCCTTTCGCTCTCCACATCTCCTAGCCCCTTGTGCCTGTTGCTTTTGGGCAGGATCTGGCCACCTGAGAGTGGCCCTACCACTTTCTAATCATTTTTAAGTTACAGCTTCCTAAAATGGCCACATTTCAACTTTTTCCACTCCAGGATCCTCCCCGCCCACCTAGCCAGGATCCCCCACCCACTTAGCACCATGGGACGGCCGTGACCCCGAGACTATGAATTCATGTTCTTACTCAACCCCCAAGTGGGGTCCTGGCTTTTTACCTTAGATGGGGAACAAACCACCACCTAGCTCTGGGACTAAAGCTTTGCAGCCAGCACTGCCCCTCATGGAGATTCGTCAGTGAGATCACAGGTGGGGTTTAGTGCTAGCCTGCTGGCCAAGTCCCAGTTTTGTCCTCTGTGCACTAGGCCACCCTGCCTCTCCCTAATCTAAGTGTCCGATGAGACAGCAGGTGCCTCCTGCTGATGAAAAGAGCTAGGTATTAGTAGCATTAGCCTGTGGTGTGCGTTAGGGCAGGGATTGACACTCTGTTCTGTGTTTGTACAGCACCTAGCACAACGGGGCATGGGTTTCTGATGGGGGTCCCTACGTGCAACCTCAACACAAAGGAAGAATGACTAACTCTGAGGCTCTGACGCCTTCTCTGCTGGACTGTTCATTGCACCAGTGCGGCCCCATTGATCGAGCTGCACCCTGTGCAAACCCTCGGTACAGGGGTAAGCTGCAAATTGCAGGGGGTTTTTTTGCCCCAAGGCAGCACCGTTGCACAAGGAGTCTGCACTGGCCCCAACCCCCCTCCTCTCATAGACAGGACATTCAACTCAGCACTTGCTCTCCCCTCCCTTGAGAGGCAGCTGCAGCTCACGTGGGGGCAGAGGGGATGCTGCTCGCCAAGTCCTCCAGAGACCCTGCCACGTCTCCTGGTGTACCAGGCAAAGTGGGGGGAGGGAGGGGGGAGTTCTACAAGGCACAGACTGACAATATCCCTGGGGGGCTTGCACCACTGTTCCGTCACCAAAACAAAAACCAGCCTGTCCGTCGGGGGCCAGTCCAGGGGTCCCTTGCTCTGCCTCTAGGGATGTGCGTGGTGCTGAGAGCCCTGTGTTTAGGGTAAGGTCTGCTAGCAGCCCCTTCCAGTTTGGCAAGGAGGCCAGGCCAGGAGAAAGCCAAAGGCCTAGCAATGAAGCAGGCCCAAAGATTTTTTTTTTCCCTGAGGGAAAGTTTAAAATTTTGGTCTAAAATCTTTGTACCTAGAGGAGCTGCAGTGGTCCCCCTGTTGGCAGGGTTCGATGTGCCCTCTCCCCCTGCCCAGTCTGGGGGTGCCCAGCTGCATTTAAGACTCACCCTGGTTTCCACAGTCCAGGATTGCCTTGCTATTACCTTGGACGCTAGGTGGTGATTTAGCTGCACTTGCTGATGAGTTTGCATTGACACCATTAAGGTTAACGACCTGCTCGTTAACAAGAGAAGATGGCTTTGAAGGGGAAATTTATTCTAATAATTGTCAGTTGTCGTAGCCAACACCTGTGAATGACACGGCCCCTGTTGCACTGTATGTTACATTCGCAGCAGAGTAACACCGGCACTGCCAGCTGCTTCTCCTGCTCATCAGATCCAGGGGGTGGTTGCTGCCATGTCTGTTCTGCAGGGGCCACGGGATTCATGGGAAACAGCCACGCTCAGGGTTGGCGCTGTTGAGAGGCGCACGGCTCTGCAGGTGGGGGCAGAGTGGGACGCAGGCCTGGTGCAGGGGGAGCAGCCTGTGAGGGTGGGGCCAGCTGGGGTGCTGAGTATGGGGGTCTTGAAGCTGCTTGGCAGATCTGACTGTACTGAGCCCATTTGCCACTGGGAAGGGCATCTAGGCAGGTGCTGGGTGGATACTCGGCATGGATAAAGGTCAGACTTTACGCTGCTTGCTTTTATTGGCCTTTATTTAAGGAGACCCCTGTCTCTTAAGGGGCAGAGCCGCCTGCCCGGTTACTCCAGGACACCTCAGGCCGATTACTGTTGTTCGCATTACGGTAGCAACAAGAGTCCCCAGCTGAGACCGGGGCCCCCAGGGTGCCAGGGGCTACATGTGCCCCGCCTGAGATGTGGGGCCCTGCACAGAGCAGCCTCTAGTAAGAGGCAGCTCATCCTCCAAAGAGTGTACAACTGAATGGTGCAAAGGTGGGAGACAGGAAGTGCTGTTATCCCCACTGCACGGATGGGACCCGAGGCCCAGAGAGACACAGCTTCCCCGGGGCTGGTGCCTCCCTGTCAGTTCCAGCCCCAGGTTCTGCTTGGAGCCCAGGGCTGGAATTACGAGTCCCTCCTAGTTTCAATGCAAAACGATCAACCAGCCACGAACGCAGGCCAGGCTGGGTCCCATCTCCCTCCAACCCCCTGCAGCCCTTCCTGGCCACCCTGGCTAGGAGTCTACGTCTGTAGCAAGGCTCCGAAGTGGAGAGATTTGGACGTTGCTGCCCGCTCAAGCCAGGATGCCCCCTGCAGTACCCACGAGATTCACCCCTTGCTTGGGGAGATTCTGCTGCCCAGTGAAGCTTTTCCCCTCGTGTCCTCCTGGCAGCATGGCTCTCAGTGACCTGCCCTGTGTGCTGCAGCAGCCAGCCCTGCACTGAGGCGGGGCTGGGCTCACATGCACAGGGCTCCCCTGGGTGCAGATTCCAGTGCTGGGAGAGGCTCCCCTTAAATTCCTGCTGAGCAGGGTAGCAGGAAGGGAGAGGCCCTGAGAAATGCGGGGGTGCGAAAGGTGCATCTTGGTATTTAACTGTAATTCATTCATTAATTAAAGCTCCAGCCCTAGTTGTCCATTATCTGCTCCCCTCCTCACTCAGCCTGACAGGTGCTGAGACCCTCACAGCTCAGTCCCTGCTTCCAGGAGCGTGCCCGTGCTGTCACCAATGCAGCACCATGCCCCTGCTTCTGCCCCCTGGCTTGCAGTAGCTCTGACCCTCCCTCTGCCTGCTGCTTCTCAAAGAAGCCTTCCCATCGCTGCTTCAAAGCCAGGACCCCTCTGCCAGCATCCCCAGCCCCAGACGTACTGGATGTGTCACGCCCCAGTGTGGTCAGCCTCTGGCTGCCACCGTCCACCTGCAGCACATTAGCTGCCCTCCAGGGCAACTCTGGGCTTAGGAAGAGGGAGGCTGTCACCAGCCTTGGCAGAGGGAATCCCCAGGTCCGTGCTCTGCATAGCAGAGAGACAGGACTCAAGCAGCTGCAGAGGCGGCTTTCCAGTGGACGACACGTCCCACGGGGTCCCTCTGAGTGAATCTGGACTGTGATGAACTGGAGTTCAGGGGAGCTCGTGTGCCTGTGCACCGTGGCCCTCTACTGGAGGGAATTGGACTGAGCCACTGTGTCTCATAGGCTCCGTACTGCAAACAGTCTCCTTTAGCCCAGGGGCCTGTGCTTTAGGGACAAGAGGATCTGAGGTCTCTCCACCCTGCTCTCTGTTGCTGTGATGTCCTGAGCGGTCGTGATGTGCAATACAGGTCATGTCCTAGGGGGACATGAGGTTGGCTGTGAGCTTGGGACATGCCACACATGCAGATGCTTTGCCGTGCAGAGGGGGAGGCCAAGTACGGCATTGGGGCTGGGTGGAGGCATCCTGCTGCTGGGGACATTTCACTGGCTGCCTGGGCAGGTGCAGATAATGCTGTTGATCAATACAGCCCTGGGTCCCCCACTCTGTGTGAGCCCCTGGCTCCTTAAAGACCTGAGCTGGGACTGCTGGCTCATGGGATAGCACACGGGGGCTGGGGACCCAGGGCTGTGAAACCCCCCGCATCTCCTGGGCTAACGTGGACCCAGGAATTAACCCTATAGTAGGTTTCAAAGCCCTTTAATTTCCTGGCCTGTTTGCTGTAGTTTAATCTGGTATTTCAGGTAACTTTTGTTATGTTCACAACCCACACACAGAGAAATTAGATAAAGGCCTAGACACACTGGCTGGAAGGTTGCAGCACCCCACTAGATTTCTTAGAATTCAGAACGATGATACTCAGGAACCCAAAAACAGAGAGAGACAAAGCAGGCTGCTCTCTAGGCAGAGAGGCCCAACTACTCTGATCACAGGTTTCCCTACAGTGTCCCCTTGTTTGCAAGCAGGACCAGGAACACACACACACGTCTTAAAGTGAGCTTGCAATTCCAAGACAGTCCTTCACATCACAGCTTTAGCTGGTTTAGGGCCTAGTTTTCAAGCCCAGGGCTTCAGCTTCCCCCACTGGATGTATACACAAGGACTGTGTGTGTGTGTGAGTGAGCACCTGCTTGAATCCTTGTACATCTAGGTGCAGGCAGGACATGGGTAAACATTGCTGTTTGCTTTGAATGCTCTCATCCGGGAGGTCTGCCAGGGGTGTGCACATCTGCCTTTGCCCTGGCTACTTGGCTAGCAGCCACCACTATGGAAACCAAACAGGGTGTTAATTAGCGGGTGAGGTTTGGGACTAGGAATTAAGGCCAGAGCTGGGGTCTGATTCCACAGCCCATTGGGTGCAGAGCGCACATGGGGGAATCCAGCCCTCGTTTGGGTTCCTGAAGGGGAGCCAGGCGGTCTGGAAAATCTGGCCTCTGAGGCTTTGAGGCAGAGATCAGGGATGAGCATAATCTCCCATTAAGCCTTCCCAAGCCACATGCGTGCCCGCAGCACGGTGAGCAGCCCAGGGGCCCACCAGGGCCTACACAGCCCCCGAGCAGTGTGCCCTTCCCACGTGCCAAGGCCCCGCATTAGCTAGCTGTGAGTCCGTCTTTCCATTGTTGAAAACAATCTCTTTTCCACACTTGCTGCCAAAGTTTTCCCGCTTTCCCCGGCTCCCGCACGCTCCAGTATATTTAGCTGCCTCTAGCCTGCTACCTTTCCTTATATAGCAGAGGCCAAACGAATTTCTCACTCTCATTATTAATAGCCTGCGAGGAGTTCTGAGGAGCCTGCCAAAAATAGCAGGCAAACGCTGTGCGGCCGTCCGGGGAGAGGGACATTAGTGCTGAGGGACCGGAGTGAAAGGCCCTGCCAAGAAAGTGCATTCTGCCAGGGGGAGATATGGGGGGACTCCTTGGTTTTCTCCTTTTCCAGTTGGTCACTAGAACATGGTGTTGTATGTTCCCCGCCGACCGCCTCAATTCTCCACCTCGCACCTCCGGGGGCTGCAAAGCCTCCTCTTGCGTTTGGGATGTTCTGCAGCTCCGAGGAGCCAGGCTCAAAGCCCAGAGAATGCTGCTGGCGAAAGGACCCGGTGGAGGGAGAGCTGGGAGGTAGGAGCTTGGCTTTCGAGTCTCTCTCATCACTTTGCAGGCGTGAGGCTTTCAGGAAGGGGGTTGGGGGGAGCGGTTCCATATATTAAGAGCAACCTGCATTGCCTGGGCCTGCTTTGAGATGGGGGGGGGGTCGAGTCCTTTCCACAGCCCCTCCCCACTCCCCCTTCTCCCCACTGCTCTTCCGCCGAAGGCCGATGGAGCACTGATCAGTGGGGCTTTGGCATGTCACAAATGAGGGGTATTTGGCCTCCCCCCATCTCCAGAGTCTGGGTGTCAGGGCCTCCAAAAGTCACCCCAGCCCCAGGCGAGCAGGCAGCCCCTGGGAGCGCTGGCAGAGGGGACAGCAGGGGACCCGAACCCGCCGACACATTGCTGCGCACGTCAACTTGGAAAAGCTAAACTGAAGTCCAGAGCCGCTGGCGAGAGGCGAAATGCTCCTTGCAGCAGGGTCAGGAGAGTGGCAGCGCCCAGCGGGTTCCCTCCTGGGCCTTGCCTGCTGGCGTGCTGACAGAGAGCACGTCTACACCACTGGACCCGGACAAGTCCCCCAAATCCCAAATGCCCGAACCTCCGAGTCTCCCCAGCGCTGATCAGCCAGCCAAAGGGTTTGGACGTCCTAAGGCAAGCGACCTCCTGGGCTCCCCTGCCTGGGGAGCCCTCTGACTTGCCCTGGCTGCTTTTTGCCTTTCATGCCTCGGGTTGGTTTGATGGCAGCGTCTCTGGGCCCCTTTGGCTGCTTGTGGCCAGGGTCTCCTAGAGCTGCTTCCTGGCCTGCTTCCACCATTTTGCAGCTCCCCGTGGGAGGAAGGCGAAGTCACTGCTGCAGCAGCCGCACGAGGGCTGGGGGTGGCTCAGAACTGTCCGGACTGGACTTTGCGTCTGCTGGCAAAAGGGGAGAGACAGGGGCCTCTTGCAATTTGCGTACCCGCGACAATATTTACTGGCAAATACAGAGGCCGGAGGATTCATTCGCGTAGATCTGTGCGGCTCCCTCGCCGTCTGCCTGGCAGCCGGGCATGGTTGTGTGTGTGTGTGTGGAAGGGGTGGGACTCGTCTTGGGATGGGGAGGTGAATTCTGCCTGCAGGGGAGGGGGGGAAGCCCCAGCAATGAACGAGGCTCCTTTATAAAGAAGAGGGGAGCATCTTTACCTACGTGCACCTGAAGGTGTCTGCAAGCCAGGCAGGGTCTGCCTTTAAATCTCCTCTCTCCCCTCCCCTCCCTCGCAAGGAACTTCTCAAGCTGAGCTGTGAGGATGCTGCATGCTCCTCGGGAACAGGATGCAGACAAGCTGAAGGAGTTCTGTGGCAAAGTCAAGACGAGCAGGCAAGTGCCGGGAACTGGCAGGCGACACCACCGCCCCCGGGTGCCGGCGCTCCAGCCCCAGGCAGAAGTGGACTCACCTTCAGGACAGTAAGTGGCTCAGCACTGGGGAGGGGGCCAGAAATCGGGATGCTGGGGACTGCAGGGCGGGGGAGCTGGGTTTCCCTGGGCTGAGCGTTTAACCTTCACTAGTACAAGGCTGGTGCCTGCACTCCCAGCTCCCACGCCGGAGATGCCTTTTGTTATTTGCAGCCTCTGCACCAGACACTGATAATCAGAACCGTAATCAGCATTTTACTTGGGCTTTGCAGCAGCTTTGCAGAGTGTGTGTGTGGAGGGGGTGGGGGGCTCAGTCTCAGCCATGCGTGGGAGGAGAAGGGGCTTGTAGTCTCAGCAAATGTCCTGCAGGGTTAGGGGTGGCTGCGGTCCTCTTGCTCCCCTACCCCCTAATTTGCTTGGGCCCAGTGGAGGTGCCCTGGGATTGGCGAAAGCAAAGAAGCAGGGTCATAGGCAAACTCTCCGCAGGAATGGGGGGCTGCAGGGCAGCACAAAGCCGGCTCTGCATCACCCCAGTGCTCGGGGTATGTGTGCTGGCCCCCCCCCGGTGTCTGCATGGAGCCGGGGATAACGGTGCTCTGGGCGACGCTGCTGTGGGGCCGGCAGCCTCTTTAGAGACCCTGTGTCTGCTGTGGGGGAGAGAGCCTGAGCCGTAAATCACCTGCCTACAGTCAGCAACATGGCAGGGGTCCCCCAGAATGGGGTGCAGGGCTCCCTCGCCGCTGGGCAAATCCTTTGGGGGCCAGGACAAGGAGGAGCATCCCCTACATTAGTGTGTGTGTGTGTGTGTGTGTGTGTAGGGCGGGGAGGGGCGAAGGGATCCCAGCTCTAACTTCTGGGATCCTGATCCCCATATTCTGCACATGCCCACGGAGGATCATCGTGGCAGGATGGGGCTCCTCTGGTCTAGCCGTCAATCAGGCCCCACCGTCGCATTGTCATGTTGGTTTGAAGCAGGGGGAGGAGGGGTTTCTCCTGCCATCGGCAGGTCACTTCACAATTTCCTAGCCTAGCTGGTTTCTTCGGGGAGGGGGCAGAGAGGGGTGTGGGGGGTGCCCTGGAAGGAGCTAGCCCTCTCACCCTGCGCCCAGCTCTCTGCCTGGTTGTGTGTCTCTCTTTTTTCTGCCGCTTGGTCTGATGAAGTGGCTAATGCAGTTGGTTTCCAATGGATCAATGGCCGGGGGAGGCAGGGAGCAGGGCCAAGCCGGAGCAGTGAACAGTACAACTTGGAAACGGCTGTGTTAGCGAGCGCCTGCCGAGCACCGGGCAGCACTGGGGAGAAAGCAGAAAAAAGACACTTCCTTTTATAGGCCGGCTGGGGCTGTGCTGGCCTGGCAGGGAGGGTGGCTGGATGCCTGCGAATCCCCACATCAAAGCCTCTCTTGGCAGCCTCCCCGGGCCCTCCATTACTCGGGCTTGTTGTTGCTCTCCCTCTGCAATGGAAGCCTCAGGAATCCCCAGGGGCTGGCTGCAAGCTGGGAACATGGGTGGAGCTCCATGGAGGGGCAGCAGCTGACAGGGGCTGAAGATCTGGCCCACATATGGGGGTTGGGGTCACTCGGCGATGGCTCCCCCGGCCCAGAATCACAGCCTGGGCACCCAGACGTGCCAGCCTCCCCCTGCAATGAGTGGCCAGGTATGTTCAGAGGGTCAAATAAAAGGCACTTTGGAGCAGTGGACCTGGCCCCGGCCTCCTGGTTTATCGGAGGAGGGTTGAAATCTTGCCATGGGGCTGCAGCCCTCCTCTCCAGCCTCCTGCGAGTTTCCAACCGCAGCCCCAGCTCCCCCGGCACGGTGCAAGAGCTGAGCAGCTGCTGGTTCAGACACTCGTCAGCACCCGTCAAGGGCAGCTCCAGCCCAGAAGGAATCTCGGGCCTGGGCCCAGTTAGGTTTGGACAAGTTGCGGGGTCGGACAACCCCAGGGATCTGAACCAGTAGCCAGCTCAGCCTACACTGCCTGGCACCTCAGCTTCACTGGGGGTCTGCTGCAGCATGCCGGGCTGTGTAGCTGGGATGGGGGAGCATGGCAGCTCCTGCGGGCAGGGGGATAGGGGGCATGATGCCACCCCAGAGGGGCTCTGGAAAGAGCCCTGACCAGAGGGAGAGTGGAGGGGCTGGGGCAGTTGAAGGCTGCCAGATGCAAACATCTGGCTTTGCAGGGTGGGTGAGTGCTGTGCTTAAGTCCATGCAACACCTGCCTTGGGGCCAGCCCCGTGCAAAGAACGCCACATCCCTGAAAGGAAGCAAAGAGCCCAGGCTGCTCCTCAGCAGCGCTGGCTTCCCATCCCAGCGCTCCTAAGCCACTCAGCTCAGGCTGCCGGGAGCCGGGCTCCTGTCCCCTCCAAGGTCACCAGGTCTCACCCCTGCACCACCACAGCCAAGGTTAGAGCAGGATTCCTCTGCATGGCCGGTGCTGGGCTCCGAGGGACAGCGGCAAGGCGGGGGTGTGATGGCTGGGACAGCAGGCGGCTGTGGGTCAGAGGCAATGGCAGAGCCACGGGGCGCGGGTCAGGGCCTGAAATGTGCTAGCAGAGATGGGGCGGGGGGGGCATGACTGGAATGAGAGGGGATGCTGTGGGTCAGGAGTGAGGGGGGCTATGGAGGTCTTGTCTGCAGACTGTGTGGGGAGGGAGGGCTGTGGGGCAGGAGGGAGGGGCACTGCCACGGCTGCGGGGAGGAAGCTCAGGCTGGCCCTGCCCGAAGCGTGCCTGGCTCCCCCAGCTCTGGCTGCTTCCCACGTAACGAATCCGGCGGGGGACAGGGTTCAGCCCCAGTGCCTGTCGGTGACACACAGGCGTCAGTGTCCCTGCGGCTTTGCAGGGCCGAGCAGAACAAGGCCTAGGCCCCTGACAGAGCTGGGTCGAAGGGCCCAGGCTCACAGGAAGCCGGTGCCAGAACTGGGCCTTGAATCCAGGGCTCCCAAGTCCCAGCTCAGCCCCTAACCCTTGTTCCTGGCACCTGATTGTGGTGTCACAGTGCCCCTAGGCACCTGCTACCCCTCTAGCCAGAGCCCCTCGGGGCAGGGTCATGGCAGAGACTCCCGGGGGGTGGGGGGGGGCAGCCATCCCTTTAGCAAAACAGCCATGATCAGCTGGGGGGACGGAGCTGTAGACAAAGGCAAAGAAAAAGCAGAGCTCCCCAGACCAGCTCTGGGCTGCCAGGGCCATTTCCTGTGCCAGCTGGGCCATTTCAGAGCGTTTCTGTTGGGGGCGCTGTTGTGCGCAGGGGCATTTTGCAGACACAGAGACATGCACAGAGATCCCTGCCGTGCACGGCACACCCAGCGTCACACGCACGCGGGTACACGGACCTGGCCACTCACGGCAGTGTCTCAAATGCACGACCACCTGCGTCCACTAGCATCAGTTAGCCACGGGGAAATTCACAAGTGCACTTGAACGCCCCAGGCTGGTTCCCTCGCACTCGCATCCGGGGAGATAATAGCGCAGAGACCTGCTGCTCACTTGCCCGTGCCCTGTCCTAGACATTTTGGGGTCACGCCCTCCTCTTCCTCAGCCTTTGCAGCTCTTCTCTCCTGGGGGAAGGGCGATGAGCTCTGGGGCGAGCTGAGGGCCTGATCCGGCTTGCTGTGGTGGTGTGAATGGCTGCACTGAGGTGGGGGGCGCTCCCCGGGTGGAGGGGAGGGTCTGGTATCAAACTCCAAGGAGATCGCTGCAGGAGGCTGAGAGCTCAGCACAGTGGGGCTGGGGGGTGGGGGGGCGAGGGAGCAGCGATGCCAGCCCCGTGCGGGGCGGGGAGACAAGGCTCGGGGGGTGGGGCACGTAGGGCTCCAGCAAGCAGCAATATCAGCCCCCATTTCGTGCGGGGGGCAGGCAGAGCTTTGGTGAGCAGCAACACCAGTCCCGTGCAGGAAGGAGGGCTTGGGCCAGCCCTGTGGGGTGGGGCGGGGCTCGGGCCAGCTCCTTGGGGTCGGGGGGGGGGCCTCAGGCCAGCCCCATGGGGGGAAGGGAAGGCTCGGGCCAGCCCCATGATGATGTCCTGTTTTCCCTTTGGGAAATATGGTCACCGTCCTGTGAGGGCAGGAGAGGGGGACCCCGGAGTGTGCTGGGCACACCGGCCCCTTGCCTGGCGCAGGGGAAGCTGCCCCAACCCCTCTGCTGCTGGGGCTTGGGCCAGGTCCAGTTTTCAGTCCTGGGAGCCGGGAGCCCGAGGACCACAGGCTGGGCTGCAGCCAGAGGGAGCCAGATCCCTCCCTGGGGTGACTCCAGCCGCTCGGGGTGCGCTGTAGGGATGGCCGTGGCTCCAGAGGCCGAGCAGCATCTCGTCGGCCAGAAGCTGCTGCTCTCCCAGGCTCCCAGAAGCCGGGTCAGCCGCGCAGTAAGTGCATATTTGGCACCCGGCAGCTCCTTGCAGAGACAGGCAGCACGTGTGGTCGCTGTCCGCCCGGTGCTGAGTCACTGCTCGCCTGAGGCCTGACCGCCTGCTCCGGGGGATGTGCCCCTGGGACCAAATGGTCTCCTGGGCCCAGCCTGCCCCGTCCCTGGAGCCCAGAGGGCTACGACCCTGGCTCTGGGCCCGGGGGGCTCTGCCCAGCTTCCTCAGCCAGAGCCACTGCTGCTCCTCATGGCCCGCTTGAAAACCAGCCCCATCGGGCACGGGCACGGCCAGGCCTTTTCGCAGGGGGAGGGGAGGGGGCTGTGTTTCAGCCTCCGAGACAGCCCCTGGCTTGGACCCGTGCTCCAAGGGTCCGTTCTCCCGCTCTGGTTCAGTGCAGCTCAGGAGAATGGGTGTTTGGGGGAAAGCTCCCCCGTTTTAGTGCCATTGAATCAATCTCTCCTCGCCCCAATTCTGCCTTGACCCTGGACCCCGCTCTGCAGCCTCACCCAGACCTGACCACCCCCTGCTCGGCCCCTCCAGGCTGGGGCTCAGACCGCAATCCCCAGGGGCCCAGCTCCACCACTGGGGCTCTCAGCAGCAGCCGGAGAGCCCAGCTCCTCCTGCTCTGAGGGTGGGGGCTGGGAATCAGGATGCCTGGGTTCTATCCTTGGCTCTGGAAGGGAGTGGGGTCTAGTGGTTAGAGCAGGGTGGGGTGAGGGGGCTGGGAGTCTGGGCTCCTAGGTTCTATTCCCAGCTCTAGCACCAATTTGATACGTGACCTTGGGCAAGTCACTTCCCATCCTTGGGAGATACAATGGGCAAAGAGGGGCCTGGGATGACCTGCCACCTGACAGAGGGCCCAGGCCCTGGCCCAGCAGCTGGTATTGCCAGGGGCTCCCCTCTGCCTGGCCTCTGCAAAGAGCCAGCTTCTGCTCAGCTAATGTGCACCACAGCTGACAGCAGGAACCGGGATGGGGCAGGAGGCGGCCCTCGCCTGGTGCCCTCGGGCCGCATGGCCAGCGCTGAGGGTGGCAAGCCGTCCCTCCAGCCTAGAATGGCTCTGCAGCTCTCCCTGCCTCTCCGCTAACTTTGGCCCTTCCAGCATCCCTGTCCCCAGAGTGCCTCAGACCAGGGCTTAGGGCTCTCTTGGGGCAGGTGGGGCCTGCAATGAGCAGGCCAAATTCACCCCTGCACTGACACAGGGAATGGGCGGGGGTGTGTGTATCTCTTACTGCCGTGGCATCCAGCCCCTCCGGGCCCGTGGGGAATAATGGAGGGGCAGGACTGCCCCAGCAACCCCTCCCCCCATCCCTGACCTGCCCATGCTGGGGAATGGGGGTTCTTGCAGGGGGGAGCGCAGGCAGCTCTGGGCCAGGCTTGAGGGAGCGCCCTGCACAGCTTTGTACCTCGTGCCAGCCAGGAAACCAGGGCGAACCGCTGCCCTGAGCGGGGACCACAGAGCCAGGAGCCCTCCGCACCCACTTTGCACAGGGGGGATGGGGTGCCAAGGGGAAAGGAGGGGGGCAGTGGGCCCAGCTACAGCAACCCCTTGCAGAGAGAGAGAGAGACAGAGACAGAGAGACACTCACAGAGCTCTGCAGAGGCAAGTACAGTCTGCTCTGACTTTCCCTTGCTCCAAGGTCCTCTGTGCCCTTTGCTCAGCGCCGGCAGGGGCCTTGGGGGACTGGCTCGGGGCAATGCGCTGTGTGATGTCAATGGCACCTTAGCCTCTGCGCGGGGCCTAACATCACCCATCGTGCCTTGGAGCCAGGGATTACTTGCAAGGGGTGAGCACTGGGGTAGGGGGTCCATCCCAGCCATCCATTCCCTAGGTCCAAACATTCCCAGTCCAATGGGCCCAAATCTCCCCTGCAACCAGTACAACCTCATTGGCTCCAGCAGCGTTATTCCTGATTTACACCAGGGTGGGAACAGAATTGGAGACAAGGAGCAGTGATTTCCAGCAAGTTGCATGAGTCCCCTGCCCCCTTGACCCTGCTCTGTGGCTCTGAAACCCCCCCTTCCCCCGAGGTGGCAGCTCTCCCTCCAGGAGTTTCATGAGCTCGTCGGGGCTAAAACAAATCCAGCAAGTGGCCCCGGGCCTGATCCTTGACTGGTGTAAATCAGTGCAGCAATGCAGATTTACACCCACTGAGGTTCTGGCCCTTAGGGAGGAGGAGGCGCTGCGTGAGTCCCCGGGATCTTCCAGCGCCTGATTGTCCTCGCTGCTGAGCCCCAAATGGCAGCACTGAGTCTGCAGAGGCAGGAGGGCCCGGTGGTTAGGACTCTAGCCTGCACGGGGCAGCCCAGTAGTCAGGTCCCTGCTCTGGCCTGTACAATGGGGTAATAGCACTTCTCAGCCTCGCAGGGGGAGAGTGGGGGGCAGGGAGGCTAAGTCCGTGAAAGGCTGTGAGGTGCTCAGATACTACGGTGATGGGCGCCACATTGGGATCTTAGCTAGAGGGGGATGTGGGGGGAGCGTGAGCCCCCGGTGCCATCCCCAGCCTCAGTACTGAACTCCAAATGTTGCTTTGACAGGGAGAAAGGGCTGAGGGAGTGGGTCCACTGTGCTCTCGCTCCAGCTGTAAGAGGATCCCAGAGTGCATTGGAACCGAAGCCTCAAGTCATCCCTGAGGTAGGGGTGTAAGTACCATTCCACCCCATCCCTGCATTTTACAGCTGGGGAAACTGAGGCACAGAACAGGGCAGTGGCTGGGGGACACAGCGAGCGGAGGCAAGGGATGGAGCTAGAAAAGGCTGTTGTGAACCTGGCCGATTTTTACAAATGAGGAGTGGGTGTGACAGCGTGACACCAAGGTCTGGGGGGTCGAGTCTTTGGCAAGCCAGGGAGGTCGGCACAAACGTGAGGGGGAAATGGCGCAGCCGGTTTCCCCTGGAGCAGCGAGTCTCTCGATTTGTCTGTCTGGAGGGTCACAGGGCGCTGTGGGTTTCATGCCTCGTTCCCAAGGCTCAGCACAGATTTTTGTGAAAAGGCCCATACACTTTGAGGTGGGGGGGGGGAAGCCACAGGGATTGCAAAAGCCTCCAGCTGTTATATGTATTACAGCTGCGATCAGGGCCCCATTGTGCCAGGTGCTGTACAGACACAGAGACAGCCCCTGCCCTGAAGTGCCGACAAGACAAAGGAAAAACTAGTATCCCCATTTAATGGTGGGAGAAACTGAGGCACGGAGAGACTAAGTGACTGGCTCAGGGTGATACAGAGAGGCAGTGGCAGGGCTGGGAAGTGAGCCTTGATCTGCTGAGTCCCCAGCTAGTGCCTTAGCCGCAAGCCCAACCTCTGAGCTAACACAGCTCTGTGTCTGAGCCATGTGACTCACAAGTACATTTGCTGTGCTCCCTGCAGACAGTACTTGGCCAGACTGAGGCAGGAGCTCACACAGTTACAAACTGCAGCAGAAAAAATGACCTGCACTAGGAGTTAATTGTGCAAAGAAAGAGGAAATGTTTTGGGCTTCGAATTCTGTTCTCCTGGCCTGAGGTCTGTGTTAGGATAATAAATACACAGTTATTGGGGGGTTGATTTTTATAATCTCAGGGCTAGGGGAAGCTAGAAATAGGTCCCCAGCCCTGTTAAACTTGTGCCTTTCGCCTCACTAAGGCAGTCTTAAGAAATATGAAATATTTCCTGCACTCACCTCCTGAATAAAACAGCGTCGTGGGGAGTGGAGGGTGGTTCTTGTTTTTGTTTTTTTACTTTTAACCTTGCAAGCAGTGAAAGAAAGAAGGCAAATGACTCTCCCCACTCCCTATGTCCCGCCTGAGTGTGATGTCAAAAGGGGAATTCAAGCTCGGTATTTCAAACCTTCCTAGGCTGTGGAAGCAAGAAGAGCTGGTTTAACACATGAGTCTTGGGTTTCTAGCTGTTCAGGAGTCTCGATGATTTGCACGGCTCAGACCGTAGATTTCTATCTAACTGGGCTTGGATTTAAGGCCATCAGAGATCATTAGAGCTCGTCTAATCTCCTGCATAACCCAGGCCAGAGAATGGATCTGACCCTCACCACCGTAGTATCTGAGCGCCTCTCAATCATGGCCAGCTTCCTCCTAGCAGCATCCTCCCCATTTACAGGCGGGGAACCACGGCACAGAGAGGTGAAATGACTTGCACAAGGTCACACACAAGAGTCTGTGGCGGAGTTAGGAACTAGGGCCACATTTCTTGAAGGCTCCTCTGGTGCTTTCACGACTAGCCCATCCTGCCTAGCCAACAAGAGATAAACCTGGGTTGTTGGTGCCGTTTTGGGAAACCACTCTTCTGCTCGGTGTTGAGAGTAGAAAGGGGGGGAGGCGGGGTTGCTTTCCAGTATGATGCATGAATCTGAAACAACCTTATAAGGAGGTGCAAATTTCAGTTAACATAGAAGCCTTCCGGTATGCAACATGCCAGGAGTATGGTACTCCTAGCCCATGTAGTAAACCTTCGGCTGTGTCTAGACTGCAGATACAGGGTGTGGCCGCAGTGCAGGCTGACAGGCCCGTGCTAGCGTTAATCTAGCTAGCTGAGGTACTGGAGCAGTGAAGCCGCAGCTGCGCGGGCCAGCCCCACGAGTTATTATCCAGGGTTCCGGGTGGGTTTGCACAGCCGGCGATGAATCTCCTGCTGCTGCAGCATCACTGCTCCAGGCTCTGAGCTAGTTAGATTAAAGCCGGCTCGGGTATGTCTGCCGGAGCTGCAGTCCCACCCTGTGACCCCAGTCTAGGCGTACCCCTATTTTCCTTCTTCAGTCTGCAATGCAAGCAGTGGATAGATCTGGGGTCCTTGTTCAGTGGAGCACTAACCCTACCCAGCGCGGTAGCATGCGGGCCAGATTTCCCAAAGAGCCAGCACGTTGGGTTCACGCCGGGCATGGGGCTCTCGTGAAAATCTGCCCCAAAGCGTCACAACAGGAGCGTCTGGCTGCTGGGGGCGTCAAAACTCGGCCCAGAGGAAGAGACGCTCAGCTAACGTAAAGTAGCGGAGCTCCACCGACCGTGATGGAACTCGGCTGATTCACCCCTGCTGAGGATCCACTCCATAAATCTGTCTATAACGCCTAGAGAGTCAGCCAGGGGGGTTCATCATTGTCATGTCTGAGCAGACAGTGAGACTGAGGTTGGCTCCTGGAGGGGTGGGATTTGCTCACCTGAACCTTCCCCTGGGCTGATGTGTGACATTGTCCAATGGTCATCTCAACCTCTGGGTTACAACTAGGTAACTCTATGGTGCTAAATATAGAGTCATAGACTTTAAGATCAGAAGGGAACATTATGATCGTCTAGTCTGACCTCCTGCACGATGCAGGCAGCAGAATCTCACCCATCCACTCCTGTAACGAACCCCTAACCTATGTCTGAGCTATTGAAGTCCTCAAATTGTGGTTTAAAGATTTCAAGGTGCAGAGAATCCTCCAGCAAGTGACCCGTGCCCCATGCTGCAGAGGAAGGCAAAAAACCCCCAGGGCCTCTGCCAATCTGCCCTGGAGGAAAATTCCTTCCCAACCCCAAATATGGCGATCAGCTAAACCCTGAGCATGTGGGCAAGACTCACCAGCCAGACACCCAGGAAATAATTCTCTGTAGTAACTCAGATCCCACCCCATCTAACATCCCATCACAGGCCATTGGGTATATTTACCGCTAATAGTCAAAGATCAATTAATTGCCAAAATTAGACTATCCCATCATACCATCCCCTCCATAAACTTATCAAGCTTAGTCTTGAAGCCAGATATGTCTTTTGCCCCCACTGCTCCCCTTGGAAGGCTGTTCCAGAACTTTACTCCTCTGATGGTTAGAAACCTTCATCTAATTTCAAGTCTAAACTTCCTGATGACCAGTTTATATCCATTTGTTATCCGAAGGTCTCTGATCCACACAGGAGAACCCAGTTCCCTGCTCCAGCTATTAAACCTCCCTCCTTCCCTGAGCCTGAAAAAAGAACCCAGGAGTCCTAGCTCTCAGATCTGTGTTTTAAGCACCAGACTGGCCTTCCCCTTTATGAATAAGCAGCAGTGAGACTGGATGAATCCTGAGTGAAAGCATGAAGGAGAAACGCGGTGGCCCTGCCACCAGGCTGGGGATCTCGCTACAGGGTCTAGCCTCAGCTCTGCTTCGGCCAAAGGTTCCTGGCCCAGGGCTGGCACGACGCAAATGACACATGGTACAAAAGATTCCTGAGCCAGGAGGGGAACCTGGAGGAGCTTGTCAGCTCCGAGCTGGGCTCAGAGAGAATTTGGGGTCCAGTCAAACAGGTGTAAACTGGCTCATTGCTGGAACCAGGGAAAAGCCTCCCCCCCCGACCCCCCACCTCCACTGCGTGACAGGAGCCCGCAAGTCACCTCCGGCTCCTGGTTGAAACAGAGCCTGTTTCTCTGAAGTTTAGCGCTGGCCAGGCCTTTCTAGGTCCGTGCTCCCTCGCTCACCCTCCCCAGCCGGGGGCTGAGCGCAGGCTTGGATTTCGCTTGCTCTGTGCATTAGGGAAAGGAGGGAGCAGTTCTGCTGAGTAGACGTTTTCGTCCTGCTCTCCTTTGCTCAGGGAGAGGCAGTCTCATGTGGGGATTAGGCCACGCAGGGGGCGAAGTTATCTGCAGCCGTGTATGATAGCGGAGGGCATTTGCTGGGCTTAGCCAAGGCCTAGTGGTGGGTTTCTCCCACCCCTGCAAAACTATAAAGTTCAGCAGGATTCAAGAGGTGCCCTGAGGGGTGCGACTCCGGATTGGAATAGCAGGGGGCTGTAGGTCAGGACTGAGGGGTATCAGCAGAGCTGGGCGGGGGCACAGGACTGGGGTAGCGGGGCACTGTGGCTCAGGGTTGAGGGGCATTGGCAGAACTGGCGGTGAAGGGAGCCCAGGGGCTGGAATAGACGGGGACTATGGGTTGGGATTGAGGGGCATCGACAGAGCCATGTGTGGGATGCTTGCCAGCACACCCCTGCTCTGTAGCTAGCTCTGTCCCTTGCTTTCGGGAGGACTGAATTCACCCCTTTGCTTTCCCAGATGTCACACTAGCCCCTGCTCCAGGATTCCCAGCAAGCTGCTGCCAGCCCCTGGCTCATCCTACCCTGAATATATCTGCTGCCCCTTAACCCTGGCCTGCCCCTGCATTCTGTAAGGAGCCCCTGGCCCTGGAATATGGGGCTGGACAGAAATGGACGAGGTTTGTTTTTCATGCCGATGAGCCGGGCAGCCCCAGCCTGCAGGTGCAGTCGTGGCAGGGACAGTGCAGGCCACGTGCCCCTGGGCCAGGAGGCAGCCCCTTTATGTCTGGCGGGAAGTCCAGTCTCTGGCTCAGTAAGTTCACAGCCTCTCTGCTGTGGCAGCCAACAGGTGGGATGGGCCACTACGAACTGGGTTCAGCGCCTCCAGCTCATCTCACAGAGCCACTGCAGTCAGCCAGACAGCTCCCAGCTCCCCTGCAGTTTCTAGAAAGTCCATTTCTTTACTTCTGTTCTAAACCACTGAGTGGGGGTGCCCTGTATTGCCGAGCTGCTGCCGTGTTCTGCCCCAGAGGTGGCTGCACTGCAGTGCTGGGTGAGGCCTATATCTCCCTGGCAGGTGTGCTGCAAAGCTTAATTAGTTACAGAGTAGCAGCCGTGTTAGTCTGTATTCGCAAAAAGAAAAGGAGGACTTGTGGCACCTTAGAGACTAACAAATTTATTTGAGCATAAGCTTTCGTGAGCTACAGCTCACTTCATCGGATGCATATTGTGGAAAATACAGTGGGGAGATTTATATTAGTTAATGACACAGGCAAAGTGCTTCGAGCTGCTCCCATGAAAGGCAGAGAATTAACGTCAATGACAGTGAAACAGTAACCAGGTGTCTATTGGGAGTCCTCGCTCTTTATATCAGCGCCTAACAGACCCGACGGCAAGTCTGCTTGGCCCCCGAAACCCGGGGACCAGACTGCATGTTCCAGATCGCCATCTGCTGGCACCCTGTCGATTTACAGCTGTGCAGACATGGAGCACGCTTGTAACACTAGCATAAGCCACCTGCCCGGAGCCCAGTCAGGAGCACCCTCCCGTCTCCGGTAAGTGCTTCATTTTTCATGCTCCTTGGAGTGGCACGATTTTCCAAACTGCAGCCCACTGCTGCATTTGAACTCATGACCGAGAGGGTCTCTGGAGCCAGTCATTCCCCGCCCCCAAGCCTTTCAGTAAAGGACAAGGAGCCACCCCCAGTCTCACCCACAGGCAAATGTCAGACTCCAAGCACGTCTCACCACCGTTGTTTCAGCCAGGCCCATCCTGCCCCCGTCGTCCCCAGGTGGGTAACGTAATCTCCTTGATGTAGTTCCAGTTCCAGTCAGTGCCGCTCGGGCCAGAGGTGCCCTGGCAGCACGGAGAGGTTACGCAGGAGACAGTCCCTCTTTCTCTGCCTTTACAGCCCGACTCACTTGCCCCCCTCTCCCCCCACCCTGCTACCAGGAGGGACTCGATAGCGTTTAGAGCTGACAAATGAAAAACGTTCCTGAGCGGAGAGGAGGTGGGGACGTGGAGCTTTTAGCGTGGTTGGTAAAAAACATGTCGTCGTCCCATGAAAAATGAAGCTGGTTCGGAGAAGGGTTTTAATGTAGCCGGATCACTGTGGGGAAGTTGCTTTTAATGGAGATGGTGGGGGGCAGGTAATACACGCTGCAATGGATCTCTGACCGGTTCGGGACCTTTGGCGCCATCCTGTGCATTGCAGCCGCTCTCCGTGTCGGGGATGGAACTCAATCTCGCTCTGCAACCGCAGGCCTAAACATCTTTCAGCGTTAGCGCTATAGGGACAATGAAACACATTGCAGCAGTCGGACTGTATTCAACGGAGGACAGCGGTGTACATTTTATACATATGCACGCACACGTGTGGGTGTGCACAGAAACACCCACACCCACGACAGCAGCCAGGTTGTAGAATTACTTTGCATTTGTATAGCACCCGCTGGCAGAGGATCCCATAGTGCTTTGCAAACATTGAATGAAGCCTGACAGATAGAGCGAAACCTGTGAGCCTCATTTTACAGATAGAGAAACTGAGGCACAGAGGGGCGAAGGGGCTGGCCCGGTGGGCAGACAGAAAGGAGCATGGGATAGAGAATGGGAACAAGGGATGGGCAAAATCAGCGCAGCGAGGCTCCCTAACCACAACTACTTTGGGAGGAGTTTGGAGCAGGGTCTCCAGGGCCGATTCCCTTAGTTATTTGTACTGTTTCATAGACCTGGACCCTCTGCAGCTCACCCAACCTCCCTAGTGCAGCCCGGAGGCTGGCAGCCTGGCAGAGTGAATCAGCACCACAGGCTGGAGCATGATCAGCCTGCAGCCAGAGACGTGCAAGAGCCAGACCTGAGGGGCACAGGCCCTGGGTTTGCCCCTCAGTCTCCCATGTGGCTTTGCCGAGAGCTTTGCGCTCCAGTGGGGGATACAACAGCCCCAACTCCCCCCACCTCCAGCATGAGCCAGAGCTGAACTCCCCAAGGGCACTCGCCATTTCAGGGTGGGGGGTGGCCCCGCCATCAGGCGCTCCCAGCTCCCTCCTGCCCAGGGGATGCTCACAAAACAGGGCAAGGGGACAGAGCTCCCCCCGCCCCACAGTCTCTAAAGCTGCTGTTTCATTGCATTCTCTTTTCAGGGTCCAGAACGGGCCTCCCAGGGAAGGAGCTGGAGCAGGGGGGAACTGGGACCAGCTGCCTCGGAGTCTCCAGGAGATGGGGTTCGTCCAGTCCAAGAGGATTACTGGAAAGCAGCCTTGAGATGGTGGTAGGTGCTGATCCTGGCTGGCGAGCCCTGTGCATGCTGCAGGGAGCTGGTACATGCGGGGGCTTGCCCCTCGGGGCCTCAGCACCCCAGCAAGGGCCCAGAAAATGATTTTCATACACTCACCCCATCCTGCCCGCACAGCTAGAGGCCCGACTCACGCAGCTTAGGGGATGACAGCAACAAACCAAGCACCAATGGGGGCTGCCAGGTGCCCGGCCTGGAGGAGCAGCCCCTCCCTCCCAACCCTACATACTTCTTCATATGCCCATAGGGAGTCAGCCGGCGTTATGGAATGTTAAGAAGTATGTATCTTTGGGCTGGGGTCCTCACGTCCTGCAGACACGGGCTCAGGACAGGGTCTGCACCCTGGCCACTGGAGGAAGACCACAGGCTCATACTTGTCTGGGGGGACGGAAGCCCCGACGTGGGACTGGGCCCTGGAGAGAGTGTGTCCCTGGGGCTGGTAAAAAGGAACCAGATCAACTTGGAACTGGATTTGGTCCCCTTCAACCAGCTGCGGTGGCGCATATGCCAGCCTCACCAGGCGATGGACAGCACCTGTGCGGCATGCTATGTACATGTGTCTTGTATGCCTGCTATGCTTGGGAAGAACGAGACATGGGGGAATGGGGCGGCTTGGAGGCACCAGGGTATTTTAATAGGATCCAGCTTGTTCGCCGTCCCCTGGGGCAAGAAGACAGGAGTTCCCAGAGTCATTGGAGGACAGTGGTTTGCGGTAAGATCTCTCCCTTTGCCAAGGGACCCCTCCTCTGGGACTCCTTACAAAAGCTAAACCTATGTTGAGGGGCGTGTGCAGGATCAGAGTTAGTAGCTAGCTTCAGCTTTTGACCTGGGAGCTTGGTCTACCCAGGATCTCAAACAGGGAAAGCTCTAAAGGAATTTAATTGTGACCTGCAAAGGGAGTTTCAAAGTTTGGTTTATGTCACTTTTTCAGTTCTTGATGGTGGATAGAGATGGCCTGAAAGGGTTCTCCCCTACCCCATCTGCCCGCTTTTTATTTTTAACCTTAGAAATATCAGCCGTGTCAAGATTGGCTGTGATGGTATCACTGGAGGACTCCCTGTGGCTCTCAGGGATATATGCTGGCAACTGCCTTGTGTCTTTTGTTCAACACTTAATTGAACTGTGGAACTCACTGCCACAGGAGATTGTTGAGACCAGAACCCTCACAAAGGAGGATTGGATGTTTATATCGATAGCAGAAATCTACAGAGCTAACATAGATAATGCTAAAACAGAGAGTTTTGATAAGAAAACCTCCTGCTTCAGGGCTCAAGCCGGTCTCTAACTATTAGGGGTTAGGATGAGAACTTTCTGCTACAGGGCTTCTTGACCCTTTCTCTGAGGAATCTGGGGCTGGTTACTGTTGAAGACAGTATACTGGACGAGATGGACCTTGGGTTGGAGCCTATATTTAACTGAAGAGGTGGGGGTGCTGATCTTTAAAGACGTCCTTTCTCTGAAGTGCTTATTGGGCAATAGAGTTAAATAAAGCATTAACGTCAAACAAAGTCTTAAGCAGTCTGACTCAAAATCTTTTCCTCTCTTGATTGCTAAACGGTTGCCCTCTTGCACTGTCACCATTTCACTCATTCTCCAGTTGCACGTAGGCTAAACAAGACCTTAATTTCTAACGTTAAAAAAACCCATGCAGAATTTGTAATCCTCTTTGCCCTTTTTATCCACCATAAAGAACTAAAACAAAGCACCATGGTCCTTTTCGCTTTGCAGGCCACCTTTGCACCATGTTTATCGGGCAGACAGCTACCGCCTCAATCACTCACTTTCTAGTGCCCAGCCTTGGAATTAAACACCCAATCAGAAAATATATGGACTATACCATCTGGTCACAGGGGGGAGAAGTTTGAGGTGGGTGGGGAGGGTTTGTGTGCTAAGGACATTAATGATAAATAAGTCCTGCTAATTCTGTGCAAAGTATGGGAGAGGTTAAACGGGCAGGGTTCCCTAATGAGTTACTTTGCCTTTGGGATGGGTTGCGTATTCCTCTATCCATAGACAACCTCATAAAAGCCAACTCCTTGGAGCTGGGTGCTGGGCTCCCTGTCTGTAGCCGGAGTGTTTTCTCTTTAGTGCCCGGCTGCTCTGCGAGTAAGTGAAATTTGCAATGATCAAGTGGCCTAGCTAATTCCATGTGGGGCTGGGGAATCTTCCGAGCAGGTCTGTTTGGAAGGGAGACTATTTTAAACAGAAATGGAAGGAGAACTAACTGTCTTGTAAAAAGAACAGGAGGACTTGTGGCACCTTAGAGACTAACAAATTTATGTCTGTATCTGTACGAGGTTTTTTTTTTTGTCTTGCGTGAAAGGGAACCTCTTAACCCTTATTTTAAGCAGGCAGATTTCCTTATCCCAAGCTACTAATGCTGCCTTTAATTATTAAACCTGAGACAGCTGTTCGAAGCCCGTTCTGCCTTGCACTGGCTGGGCCACTTCCTGTGTGTGTTCTCCCCCGAGATGGGCTGGGAAGCAGGAGCTAATGCAGTCACAAGGCTGTAGGGTCTGTGCAGACTTCTCCAGTGGGCTTGGGTTTTGCAGCAGACTCTGGTGTCTACCCTTGAGGCCAGACCTGAGCTGTGACATCTCTGAAGGATCCTTGTGCTGTTACCACGTCTGTCTCCTACACCCACCCGTCCACCTCCGGCGTTTGGCGTGGACTGGCTGTCTGGGTTTCACTTGCCCTGATGTAACTGGGTTGTCTAGGGTTATTTTTACTCCATGTGGATTGCACTGCAGGCAGGTAGCAAATTTCATCTTAAAGGCATGGCTTCGTGCTGTCCCTTTAAAGGGCCAGAAGCAGGTGTCCCGTCCCTAGCCATCTACCCCCAGCTTTTCATCTTGGGAAGCCTCCATGGAGTCACCCCACGAAGGGGCTGACAGCTCCCCGTGGCCGCAATGGCAGCCGAAGTCAAACCTATGCAATTAAAAAAAGAAACAGAAGAGAAAAGCGTCTGCAGCCACCGGAAAGCTCCTTGTTCCTGCCGGGCCCAAGGCCAGCTGCGTCAGGGGCCCAGGGCTGGGAGGGGGCCAAGTGCCGCCCTGGTTGCGCAGTTGCGATGTCACGAGCAACGCGGCCCGTTCCCGGATCGGCTGCTCCAGAGGCGGAGCCGCCTGCGCCCGTGGATGGGAGCGGGGCCCATTTCTTCCTCTTGAACTGTAAGGCGTCGGTTGCTCCTGGCATGTTTTTCTAAGCTTGGTGGGGAGGGAAAAGAGCAGAAAGGAGCGGGGGGGGGGGGTGTGAGCAGAGCCCCCTTCCAACGGAGCTCTGGTTCCTTGCAACCAGATGAGACAACGAGCTGGGGGAGGGAGTCGCGCGGGCGGAGGTGTGGGGTGCAGGTGAGCTGCCCCAGCAACCTGCCGCCCGAGCAGGCGGCTTAGCTGCGCCGACGCCCTGCTGAGAGAACGGCACTGGTGGGCGTGTGCGCCCCGGAAATCCCGTCCTCGCTCCGGGGGAGCTGACGGAGCTGGAGCCTGCGAGTGCCAGTCCTTAGCCTGGGCTTTCCTCGTCTCTCCCATACCCTGCCCCTGCCCCTGCCCCTGCCCCTCGGGCCCCAGGTGGGAGCGGGGGACTCAGAAGTTGGCCTGGCTGCGTGTCAGTCTCCTCCTGCTCAGGGCTGAGGAAGCTGGTGTGGATCCAGGACCCCTCTCCAGGTGTGGATCCAGGACCCCCCTCAGCCATGGGTCGTAACTCTCTCCACGTCCCTTTCGCTAAGGGGAACGCGCACCACGAATTGTGACCCTCACACAGAGGTGCAAGTAAGCCAGTGCGCCCCGGTACGGGGTACCGGCAAGAGCCCTTGCGCTATACCGGGGCGGCCCGGCTTCCCCAGGTGGCCATTTAAAGGGGCTGGGGCTCCCAGCAGCCACTGGAGCCCAAGGCCCTTTAAATAGCCCCCAGAGCCCTGGGGTCGCAGCGGCAGCCTGGGGCTCCGGCAGCGGTTTAAAGGGCCCAGGGCGGTAGCGGCTGCCGGCTGCTACCCCAGCGGCTGCTGCGGCTACCCCGGCGGGGGCAGGGAAGGGCACTTACCTTGGCTCTGACCCGCCCCATCCCCGCCCCTTCCGGGGGCCAGAGCCAGCCCCAACTCAGCCCCGTACCGGTAAGTCCCTATTTCTACTTCCACCCCTGGCCTCCGAGGCAAGCTGCAGAATGTTTGTACGGTAACTCCTCACTTAACCATGTCCCGGTGAACGTTGTTACCTCGCCGATCCATTCGGGAACATGCTCGTTTAACGTTGCGCAGTGCTCCCGTAGAACGTCGTTTGGCGGCCACCGGCTTTGCCCACTGCTTGCAGGAAGAGCAGCCCCTTGGAGCGAGCTGGCCGGGGTAGGGGGTCTTGGAACCAGGGTGGGCCAGCAGCCCCCCTCTCAGCTCCCCGCTCCCCTAAGTTCCCCGGAGGGCAGTCGCCCAGCAGGCTACCAATTACTGGCAGTTCATCTGTCCCTCCACCCACTGCCCTCTGCTGCTCCTGCCCTCTGCCTTAGAGCTTCCTGCTTGCTGTGCAGGGACTGGGGGAAAAGAGGGGTGCCGATGTCAGGGTGCCCTCTCTCCCCTGGACTCCATCTCTACAGAGCAGAGGGGACACAACAGGGCTCAGGAGGGAGGGAGCTTGCTGGCAGCAGCTGCTGTCTCAACTTGCTGATCTACTTAAAAAGGCAGTGTACTTAGAGTGGGGTCAGCGTACTTAAAGGGGCAATGTGCATCTCTCTCTCACACACACACACAAGCTGTGTGTGTGTCTCTGTCTCACACACACATGCACCCCTCGTCACTTTGGAAAGTGGAGGGAATGGTGCGCTCCAGTGGGATAGCCTGGGTTCATCATCACGTTCAGTTTCCGCAGGGAATGTTTGCAGCCACGGCCATGCGTCCGTTGTGTCTCCTCCCTCCATTTGTGCTGCCTTGTAGAGTGTGAGGCTACAGTAACAACGGTGTGTTAACCCTTGAGGGCCCAGCTGAGTGCTAGTTCATCATTTAGCAGTAAGGCATTCCCTGGGAAATATCCCACCCTCTTCCAACCTCTGACTCCACCACCTCAACCGAGCTTCACAATCATCGTTGCTGTGTACAGTGTTCAATTGTTTGTTTAAAACATATACAGTATGTGTATATATATATATATATAATGTCTTTTGTCTGGCGAAAAAATTTTCCCTGGAACCTAACCCCCGCTATTTACATTAATTCTTATGGGGAAATTGGATTCGCTTAACATCGTTTCCCTAAAAGTAGCATTTCTCAGGAAGGTATCTACAACGTCAAGTGAGGAGTTACTGTAGTTTGTAGGCGGCCAGGATGCCCGTGGGCCCAGCAGAGCAGGAGTGTTGCCAAAGGTTATCACCACAACTTAACCATTGATGCAAAGCAGTCCTCCCATGCCTTCCCACAATCCCGCTGGAATCTCCCCACTGGCTTCCACTGACTCCCCTTTTGCACGCAGTGACCCTGCCCTGACGTTCATAGCCATGTCATGCTGGCCATATAGGTCCTCGACCCTCAGCTGCCAGTTCTGATTTCAGATCCAGAGATGGAGGCCAAGGTGGGTGAATCACCATGTTCTGAACTAGCGCCTGCTGCTTTGGCCCTGCCTTGGCCTGAGACGAGGTCACCTCCGGCTGGAGATCCTTCCCAGGAGCCAGAGGAGCTGTTTGACCAGGCGCCGGACCAAGAGGAACCGGATGAGACGGACACAGAGGAGAAACCAGAATCAGAGCCCAGTAAATCCCCTTGCTGACCATGCCTATGGGTGATGTGCACTGGCATTACTTGTTACGGGGTGGGGGGGGGCGACACTATGAACAATGAGGTGGCAATAATGACTAAGGACAGATACAGCTTCCCTGGTGGGCAGTAACTTCCAGCTTTCACCCTCTCCCCCTAGACCATGCACGTCCCCAGATGGATTTGAAGTAGGTTAGGGTGGGGTGTGGTGAGAAACCATTAACAGTCAGACTGCAGAGGGCAAAGGAGCTCTGGTTCAACCACAGTACCTTGTTGTGAAATGAGCCCCTCTCATAAGCAAGTCACAGTTGGGTTGTCTCTTTATAGCACACTAAGCAAAGCAGTGCAGGATTTTTGCATGTTCAAAAGTGCACAGCTAGTTATTTAATCTCTGCTCATAAACCAGGCACCCATCATGTATCCACATGTCACTGTGGGCATCCAAGGTTAGCCACGCAGGCAGGAGAAGGGAGCATGCCCAAAGGTCAGGAATGAGGCAAAGCCTCCCTGGTGCACAACACCTTCTTCCTGCACCTATGACATCCCCTCTCTGCTATGAGGAAGGCATATGTGCTAATGTCACAACAGCGGTACCCCGCGCATTCAAGCCCAGTGCAGGGGCGGGAAAGAGAGAACTTATTCTGATGTGCAATTTCACTATCTGTATCTGATTAAAACACCTAGTTTCTGTCACATGCTCCATGCCACTTGGTGTTGAAAGCCGTGTGGGTTTCTCAGTATCCTGGCAATTCAAAAACTTTTTTCTTTTTTTTTTTGCTTTGGGGAAGGATTTGAGCCAAAATCCAGGTAGTGTGAGGTTTTTAAAATATCAGTGAATTGAACATTTGCAAAATTTTTGTTTTGGGGGTGAACGAGACACTTTGTTCTGATTGAGTTTTCTTTATATTTTTAAACAATAAATTTTGAAGGAAATGTCCAAACAAAATTGTGTGGAACTAAAAAGTCAAAACACCTTTGACTCTTGAAATTTTGACACACACAATTCTGTGAAAACCACACAAATCTGCACAGCATTTTAGCAGTGCCAAATCGGCTGCTTTTTAAAAAATTTTGTAAAATAAATAATCTTGGGCTGAAACGTCTGCCAGCTGCATTTAGCGCACCAGTGCCTGTCTAGAGCTTGACTTGCAGAATTCAGCAAGAGCATTCGTATGGCTGCTGTCAGTGAGTAACCACCACTAACATTTAAACTGCTCCTTCCCTTTCATCTGGTCATGCTGAATTACCTGGCGTGTTTCAAGTGCTGTTGCGTACTGATGATGACAGTCCGGCTGCTAATCCTCACTGGAAAGGGTTTTGAAACATCCCTCTCTGGGAAGACCTCACATTTTATGGGGGGTGGAATTGGCTTTTGCATGTATTCAATTAATGAGCTTTCTTATGCTGGTTTGTTCACAAGATGCACCAAAACAGAGCCGTTTGCCCCAGCACCTATAAATCACTATTGTCTCCATCATACAAAGCAAACATTTGAGAGTATAGGTCACCTCTTATTGCCAGGGACTGGAGGTCTAGTAGAAAGTAGCCTGTAAAGATTCAGATTCTTGAATCCACTCAGTCTAAAACATTCCCCTTTATCTTCTTAGTTGTCTCCTGAAGCGCTGCATGTGGCTGAGACATTCTCCTGTCAGCATCACACCTTGCCATTCTCTGGGCAAGGCTGCTGCTGGGACACTTATTGCTGCTTTCTGCTGTACCTGCTTCTCTTGCCAAGACATCAGTAGCTCTATAGAAACGGCTACCAGCAGCAGTGTGTTTCTGCTGTGTGCGGGCTCCATGCCACCACACCTGCTGGCTTCCTGGAACGAGGTGGATTGTGGGAGTTTCCAGGTTTTAGATCTTTGCAGTCTCAGATCCGCCCTGGCAGGGAGCAGAGTTCTCCCATGATGCCTAGGGAGAGTGGTGCAGTTTGTAGTGATGCTGTGAACCCTGGGACACGTTCCCAGAAGCCTTAGTGTAACACAACCGGATGCAGTGTTAGTGCGGACACAGGGAGTCACAGCCCACCGCAGCACACACTTGTTGACTTATGGCATGGTCACACTGTCGCATGTTAGCCTGAATCAGGAGAAGTTGGCTGAGATAGGGTCAATCAAGGCAGCTCTGTGGAGTAGACACACTTCCACAGCAGAAACCAGTGGTGGGGTGAATTTCATAGAATCATAGAATCTCACGGTTGGAAGGGACGTCAGGAGGTCATCTAGTCCAACCCCCTGCTCAAAGCAGGACCAATCCCCAATTTTTGCCCCAGAGCCCTAAATGGCCCCCTCAAGGATTGAACTCACAACCCTGGGTTTAGCAGGCCAACGCTCAAACCACTGAGCTATCCCTCCCCCCAAATTTGTTGGGACAGCTGGAAATAAAAACATTCTAAGCTGGTCTAAGTGGATGATTACTTCACCCCTCAGAGCGAACAATACTGAGGCAAATCTGCTTTACGTGTGTAAGGACAGAGGGCCTCCGCTCCGAGTGATGTTCATGACGCGTGTGCTCAGTGTGGGTTAGTATCCAGTGCTACTGGTAATGTATTTTCTGTAGCATCTGAAACGCTCTGCCTCTTCTCTCTGCTGCTCTTACCTGGACCACCGTTTCTGGAATGCCAGTGCAGTACAATCTTCTCACTCCTGCTGCTCCAGTCTCCTCCTCTGGGCTGGTCCGAGACCTTCCTGAAGGAAGAGGACAAAGGAACCCTTCAGAAAGTTCATCTGCTGGGTAAATGTGTCCTGTTGGCAAGTGCCTGCTTTGTGTGGAAGTACTTACTGGTCATTGCAGCAGAGCAAAATCCAGCGAATTTAGACAGCGATTTAGAAACAAGCCTGGACCATGGAGGTGTCTGCACCAGGAGCTGGCTTCCTCCTCCATGTCTATGTGTTTAAAATTTGCTGATCTCATTGTAGTGATGCAAATCTTCTCTTTCCCTAGAGTCCAGCAGCAAAGCCATGAAAGCAGCAATCGGGGCAACTGTCGGAATAGGTAAGGGGCTAATTCAAAGCACTCAGTTCATCCAGAGTTTTTTGTGGCACAGCTTTTCCCCCTGCAGACAGTGCAGGTGTCATGCTGAGTGGTGGCAAAGAGACTCCAGATGAGTGAATATGCTGGCCTGTAGGGAGCAGGGACACCTCTTTGGCTGCTTGACTGTGTCCCAGTGAGTCGGCAGCGGCTCCAGAGGAAGAGTGGGGTCACTGGCCTGGGGAGCAGAAATCTGCATTTGAACTCATGTGTGTGCCCATGGGGGGCTGAGCCTAGTTTGCAGAACTGGACGGCTCTCCAGGCATGGGGTGTCCTAGCCCTGGTTGTTCCAGTGATCTGCCTTGCCTGGGATGACTCTCCCTGTAGCCCTTCCTGGGAGTCTAGGTCAGGGCATGCAGCTCTGTGGGAGCTGTGGGTGGGAGCTGGTTCATGGACGTTCTTCTGGCTGGAGCCAGTCGAAGGGCTTGTCGACACGTACACCGGTGCTGCTGTAGCACTTTCGTGAAGGTGCTGCTACACCAACAGGAGAGCTTCTCCCATTGCCGTAGTTTATCTGCCTCTGCGTCGATGGGAGACGCTCCCCTCTTGACGTAGTGCTGTCTACAGAGCTGGCGTTAGGGGGCAGCAAGCAGGGCAGTTGCCTGGGGCCCCACGCCACAGGGGCCCCCGCAAAGCTAAGTTACATGATCGGGTAACTTCATCCCCACATGGCAGAACTCGGGCTTCAGCTCCTTCGCTTCTGCCCAGGGCCCTAGCAAGTCTAATGCGGCCCTGGCTGTCTGCACTGGGGGGTTAGGTCAGCAGAACGACGTTGCTCAGGGTGTGAATTTTTCACGCCCCTAGGGGATGTAGTTATACCGATTGTAAGTATGTAGCATAGACCTGGCCTAACAGCCGATGCTGGGCTTAACACTGCAGTGTCTCTAATGCAGGAGTTGCAGTCATTGGGGCCCCAGTAGCAATCTGGGCAGCAGGCTTTACTGGAGCAGGCATTGCAGCTGGGTCAGTTGCTGCCAAGATGATGTCAGCAGCGGCCATAGCCAATGGAGGAGGAGTGGCTGCTGGGAGTCTTGTGTCAGCCCTGCAATCAGCTGGTAAGCCTACGGGGCACCAGGAGGTGGTGCCTCATTCAGACACGTGTCCGGTGCTCTCCTGCCTTGCGAACAACTCACCATGGAAAAGTGATCCTGCCACTTCCAGACAGGCTCTGATTTTCCTTTAGAAGGAAGAGCAACGTCTCTATATTGTTTGACCAAATGTGTTGCTAACTGACCTTGCAAACGTGACCTGCAGGGGCAGCACTGCATGCATTCAACAGTATGCTGGTGATGGTGGTGGTCTGGCTAGCTTGGGCCTGACCTCATCGAAATAAGTAGCATTAATCATGTTGTGTATTCAGTATCTTACCAAGTATAGCTTTTTAACTTCGGTTAAACTGTCAGGCCAGGCCCTGGTGCTCTGTGCCTTCCAGCATTTGCATCTAAAGGTGGAAGTCCCAATTACCATGGGGGTGGGATGGGAGGGAGGTGCTTCCTTGAATCCACAGCTCAAGTCATCAGAAATTAAGGCAAGGATGCTGTACGTGTCCCAACGTTGCATGAGCTATTGCACTGGAGTGCGTGCTCAGTTCACTGCAGGAACAAGAACTAACCCACATGTTTGGGTTTAGATGCTCAAAGGATTTATTTCCTCTAGGAAGGAGTTGTGAGGGGGAGAGATGAGAGCTAAAACCCTGGCGGGTTAGGAATAAATACAGTACTGGGTTCACCGTACCTCTGATCAGGGACTCATCCAATAATGGATGATGCAAGTGAGCCAAGGCAGAGGTGCACAGAACAACAGGTGTTCAACCCACAAGTGTCTTGCAGCTCTTGGTAAGAAAGAAGACTGTAGCCAGCAGCCTTAAAATAGCAGAGTCCATTATGTCAGTGCAGAAAGCGTTAAGGGCTCATTCTCAGATTTCACTGGCAGTCTATCCCTTATCCACAGAGGCCAGCGGCAGGGGTGAGCTGGTGGCTCTGGGCTAGATTCTATTCTCAGTCATGCTAGTGCAAGCCCAGAGTGACTCCACTGATCTCTGGAGTCTCTCTGGATTTACCCTACTGAGAGCAGGCGTCACTCCTCTAAGGGAGTCAACGGACTAGTGCAATGTAGTGATACTGACTAGCTGTTCCTCTGATTCTTTGCAGGTGCTGTAGGACTCTCACTAGGTGCTAAAGTTGGGCTGGGCACTGCACTCGGATCTGTAGGTGCAGCTGTTGGCTCCTGGTTCTCTAAGAATGAATGAAAGCCGTGCAAGCCCTGCTGGCCTCAGAAGTAGACACTGACCAGTCCTGGAAACCCTTAAACTGCAAAGCTGGGCCAGAACAGCATGTGGGGTCTGGCAGTTACTTCATTGTTGGCTGGGAAAAGCTACTGCAAACGTGTCACTTGTTCTGCCTTCTCTTTGACCGTTGTTGAGCCGCTCTGATTATGGTGCGGGAGGGGGGTCTGAAAACAATAAAGCTGGTTTTAAATGGACAAACTTGTTGGTTTGAAATTGATGTGGGGAGAGTCAAAACCCTTGGGAGCATCAGAGGTTGTGAAAGCCTCTCCAAGCGAGATGCTTATGGAGTGAATTCTGTGTCCCGTCCTGCCTGGGTGGCAGGTTGCTGTATCAGCTGATCCTCCCTGTATCTTTTCCCTGAAGCGCACATATGCCTGTCCCCGTGGGGTTTTTGAGAAGACACAATAGGCTGAATAGAGAAATCTCACACCAGACGCATTGTCTGCTCCTGAGTGTGGATGCTGCCAATCCCACCTGCCCAGGCTAAGTGACAACACAATCTCTAGCTAGCCCTATGCCTCGCTCTCAGCCAGGCCTTCAGTCGCCCTCCTGGGTTTAGGCCTTGCTATCAGTTTTACTCTCTGGCTGCAATTGAGTCAGCTATTTAACCCTCCTTCTGAAATGCTGATGACACTGTTCTTGTCAGTAGCCTGCGAAGATCAAATCAATCTGAGTGCCTGAAACCTGCTCCCAGCCCCTGTTAGACTGGCTGTAGATGTCCTGATTTTATAGGGACAGTCCCGATATTTGAGGCTTTGTCTGATATAGGCACCTATTACCCCCCAACCCCGTCCCGATTTTTCACACTTGCTGTCTGGGCACCCTAACTGGCTGAGCCAGAAGCCTCTAGCTTCTTGGGCATTGGCATGAGAGAAGAGACGCACTAGCCCCGTGGAGAAGAGATCTGATTCGAAGGCAGAAGTTAGTTCTGCGATGTAAGCAGCCCTTGCCAGCTGCGTTTATCTTGGCTGACGTGAGAACCCTTCCTCGGAAGCACAAACTGTGAGTTCCCTCCTGCAGCTGCCCAACTTGGCAAAAGAAACAGTAAAGTTACAATGGGTTCAGTGCTGAACACCGTGGAAGTGGATCCTTGCACACGGGGAGCTGGTGTCAATGACCAGCCACCGCCGCTTGCTTCGTTTTGGCTTCGTTCCCACTCGTCCGACAGCCCCACGCAGCAATGGGAGAAGGAGCTAGATTCCATCTCCACCTGGTGCATTGTCCACAGGCTTGCTTACTGAGCTCCAAACAGTTGCCTCTAGGAAACCCGCTGAAGACGGACAGCTGCCCAGGTGCCACGGAGGGCAGAATGCCGCCCGCAGCAGCAGCTGCTGGTGAGGAAGCCCAAGGCATCCCATCCAAAGCCGGTGAGGAGCGAATGCTGTTACGCTGGTGGGGCCTGTCTACACTGGCACGTTGCTGCGCAGTAAAGCAGCTGTCTGTGCTGTAACTCCCGAGGAAGAAGCGCCTGGCTCAGCCTCTCAATGCTAGTGCCTTGCCTTTGGCTGGCTTTAGTGCCCAATATACAGTGAGTTTTGGTTTCAGTGTAGATCCCAGTGGACAATTCCCTGCATCCCGCAACCTCGTTTAACTTGCTCCTATCCCTACCCTTTGGGGGTAGTTGCAGCAGAGAAACAAAGGGCTGACTGGACCTCAGACTGAGCTTCCCTCTCCCTCCCCCTCCAGCCCAGCCCCGTGGGCAGAGGGTCTGCTATGCGAGGACAGCTTCCAATCCAGAGCTGCCAAGCCACTAACCTGCCTTTTTACAAAGAGCCCCTTTTCCTGTCAGGGGAAGGGAGGGGGGGAAACACAATTATTCAGGGAAACTCGGGAAAGTTTCTGTTTTAATTCTGCTACGTTTCTCTTGAGGATCTCCAGTCAACTTGCAAACCAACGAAGGAAATCTCACCAAACCTCTCCCCGTGAGGCCGGGGAGGAGTCACACCAACATAGAATAATCTTTTGAAAAGGGTTTCAGGCCCTTGGTTATCCACCAGGAAGCAGCAAAAATAAATAAAGAGGCAGAATCGGAATGGCGTTTGCTCTGGGCCTCCTTTGGATAATGTTTGTCAGGCAGGCAGACCCATGAGCAGTACAGCAGGACCGGAAACTTTCAACAAAATGTTTTCCAATTGAAAAATGCCAGTTGGTCAAAAACACACCTTCTGCTGGGCAGGTTACTCAGTTCAGGGGGGAACTTCTGCTCTGCCAAAGACAACGCCCTTGGGATTGCCAATAGCCTGCTGGTTTGACACCTCCCCCGGGCTATGGGAGTCCTGGCTTCCAGGTCCTGCCGTGCCTCATTCCGAGCAGACAAACAGGTGAGCGCCCTGACCCCAGGGTTGTTCGGGAACACACACATGCTCAGGAAGGGTCTTATGCTAGTTATGAAGTGGAAATGTTGTTTTCTGGCCAGCCCTAGTCAGTAGGTGTGTTCATATTTCAAAAAACCCCAAACCCCCCTCCCCACCAAAACAAGCCACCACGCTGCACACGGGCTGGACAAGCATTAGACCAGGGGTTCTCAAACTGGGGGTCTGGACCCCTCAGGGGATTGTGAGGTTATTGCATGAGGGGTCACGAGCTGTCAGCCTCCACCCCAAACTCCACTTTGGCTCCAGCATTTATAATGGTGTTAAATATATAAACAAGTGTTTTTAATTCATAAGGGGTTCGCACTCAGAGGCTTGCTATGTGAAAGGGGTCACCAGTAAAAAAAGTTTGAGAGCCACTGCGTTAGACTCTCCCTCCAGGGCTGAAGTGTAAGGAAAGCGGGGGGAGGGGGAGGAAATGATCGGCGTACCTAAAAGCAGGTGCCATCTGGCTCTGAATCACAGGAGCTAGGGTTGGGGGCAGGGAGGGGGTTTGAGCACACTTTGGCTGCTCACAAGCGAATCCTCCCTAATCCTGTGTTTAAAAGGAAGCGAGCGGATCCTGGCATTTTCCCTGCCTTTGGGGTGGGCTGCGTGTCCTGTGGTCTAGACACACCCACGCAAAAGCTGGTTTACTGTATATAGCTGGGTCCAGCGCTCCCTATATATAGAGACATCCCTCAGAGGGTGGACCATTCTTCTGCCCCAAGGCTGAAGGTAAGTTGCTGCTCTGTTGATAAGAGAATTTTACCCTGCAATGGTGCTAAAAACAAACACATTGAAAATGACAGGAACCTGCAGCACCATAAATTTTACTCTCCCCCTCTCCCCCACCCCCATAACATAAGTAACATTTTTAACTTTGCCTGGGCTTCAGGTACCTTCTGATTAGAGTTGCAAGGGTTAGATTTTTATTGGTAAACGTGGATTGCTGCATACACACACACCCACAAAAGAATATTTCCAATAATTGAAGTTTATGGATAGGCAAAGTAAGACAAATGCTGCTGGAGAACTTAGAGTTTGAATGAAGGATATTTATTTACTTTGGATATTTGGATATGTGATGTTGACAATTCATCGTAAAGGTTATAAGGCGTTAACTTTTTGAATAACAAGGTCTTCTGCCATTAAATAATTATTCGCACACACCCTTACCCCGTTGCCTGCCCATCCCCAATAATTTCCTGCAACGGTGAAAATTTAAATCTATAAAAATGCTTAAACCCCACACTTTTGCACAACTGTGACCATTTAAATAGACACATTTTTAAAGACAACAGTATCTGTTAATTTATTTTAAAAAATGTAATTCTGCCAACCTTATCTCTGTGAGGCTCTCCCTGGAGCAGACAATATTTACAACAGATGTGGAAAGATGGCTTCCAACCAAGTAACTTCCCCATTAGCAAGAGCCTTTTTAATCTGATTTCTTTCCCGTGCGTAGCTGCACTTCTAATTAAGAAACCTAGTACAGTAGAACCTCCGAGTTAGGAGCTGACCAGTCAGCCACACACCTCATTTGGAACCAGAATCAGGCCGCAGCAGAGACAAACGAAAGCAAGTACAGCACAGTGCCGTGTTACATGTAAACTACTAAAAAAAAAAAGGGAAAGTTTAAAAGAAAAAGATTTGACAAGCTCAGGAAACTCTTTCTGTGCTTGTTTCATTTAAATTGAGATGGTTAAAAGCAGCAATTCTCTTCTGCATTGTGAAGTTTCAAAGCTGTATTAAGTCAGTGTTCAGTTGTAAACTTTTGAAAGACCAGCCATAACGTTTAGTTCAGCGTTACGAACATTTCAGCTTTAGGCACAACCTCCATTCCCGGCAGTTCGGAACTCTGAGGTTCTACTGTATTTTTTAAGTCCGAGTTTGCTTTTACTTTCGTTTCTCGTTTTTTTGTGTCTCACAGCTTGGGCTGGGAAATTGAAACCTAGGGATCCTCTTTCACCTGCTTGTCATCAGTGATTATGCAACCTTCTCTAATGCTCTTGAATTGTGAGGTTTGGGTTGGGTGGTTGTTTTTTTGGAGGAGGGGCAGGGAGAAGGGAAGGGTTGTCTTTGATTGTGGGCCAAATTTCAAGTGAGTACCCCTTGAAGAGCCCCCCGAGTCTAACTTTTCTGCAGAGAGCTTTGAGATTCTTAGTGGATGCATTTGAGTCGGTCTCAGACAATCTTCTGGAACCGGGTGGGGACAGTGAACAACACTGTTTTAAAAAATATTCTGGAAGGGTTCAAGGCAGGTGGCTCTGAAAGCTGTTTCCTTTGAGGCTCTCACTAATGTATAGCGGAAGGAGAGCAGGGATGGAGGAGGCTAGTACAGCAAAATTGCAGGGCAATTAGGGCACAGGTGGGCAACCTATGGCCCGCGGGCCAAATCCGTCAGCCGTTTTAAGCCGGCCCTCGAGCTCCCCCTGGGGAGCGGGGTCTGGGCTTGCTCTGCTCCAGCATTCCAGTCAGGGAGCAGAGTCGGGGCTGCTCCATGCGGCTCCCAGAAGCCGCAGCATGGCCCCCCTCTGGCTCCTATGCGCTCCAATGGCTCCCCTCCAGCACTCCAATGGGAGCTGCAGGGGCAGTGCCTGTGGATGGGGCAGCGTGCAGAGCCACCTGGCCATGTCTCTGCATAGGAGCTGGAGAAGGGACATGCTGCTGCTTCCGGGAACTTCTTGAGGTAAGTGCCACCCAGAGCCTGCACCCCTGAGCCTCTCCCCACACTCCAACCCCCTGCCCCAGCCCTGATTCCCCTCCCGCCCTCCGAACCCCTCAATCCCAGCCCAAAGCACCCTCCTGCACTCCAAACCTTTCATCCCCAGCCCTACCCAGAGCCTGCACCCCTTTCCACAGCCCAACCCCCTGTCCCGATCCTCCTCCCGCCCTCCAAACCCCTCGGTCCCAGCCCAGAGCACCCTCCTACACCCCAAACTCCTCATCCCCAGCCCCAGAGCCTGCACCCCCAGTCGGAGGGGAAATGTTCAGCAAGAATTTAAATTACAATCTGCCCAAGAATGAAAGGGGTGAGAGACAACCCCCTTAGCATGGCACAGGGAGGTCCTGCATGGGTGGGGACAGTCTGGGCAGAGAGCGAGGCTGGATGTGTGCTAGCACAGAGCCATGCATCCCGCACGTGCAATCGGAGGGGTGCTAAGCACTAACGAGAGCCGAGCGGTGGGGCTGGCTAGGAGGGCGATGAGGTTTGGCGAGACATCTTGCAGCTCAGCTGTGAGAATGGGTTACCCCTGGACACTAGCTCAGGCTGCATGTGGGTAAGGAGCTGAGGGCTAGTTAGTGACACTGGGGCATGTACAAACACCAGAAATTACACGTGTGCTGGCTTGTGCGGCCAGTGGTGTAGCCCCACACCCGTGGCACTGGCCCCCAGGGGCTCTATTTGGGAGGATGCTCAGAACCGGACTAACTGTACTTCCCACTTTCTGTGCAGGGCCACGTGACAGACTCAGAGCCACACGCAGCAAACATGCTTCGTAAGAGCCTTTTATTTACCTGTGCCTTGAACAAGAATTGCCCCGCGACGAAGTCACCACGCTGTGCTAGCAGCCAGCCACCCCTCGAAACCCAGAACAGGGGGAGGCCCTGGACACTTCCAGTGCAGCCCCAGTGCTCCCTTCCTGCAGTGGCGTGTGCGTGAGGAAGTGTCTGCCCGTGGTAGTGAAGAGAACAATTCAGAACTAGCCCCACTGGCTGGGTTCCTTCTACCTGGCCCTGGCCGTACTGAGGCTCATCACCACCATAGGGCAAACAGCCTCCCGAGTGGCCCTGGTCCCATGGGCGTCCGGGATGGGGCCAGGATGGGGTGGAGACTTCAGAGCCACTTCAGTTCTTCTTTTTTAAATGTTCCTTTTGCAACAGACTGGAGCATCCCCAAATCCCTTCCCTCTTGCTCTGCTATGCTGAGCCTCGGTTACATTGCGCTGAGGCTCTTCATGGCTTCCCCGGCCTTGGCTGCAGCCTCCTGGCCAGTGAGATGCTGCTTTACAGAGACAGGGAACCCATCAGGTAATTCCCCAGAGGCATCACTCTCCTTATCAAACACTTCACATTGGAAACAGGCCCTCCAGCTGCTTTAGATACAGAGGTTCGAATAAAAAAAATATCCTGGTGCTCACTAATGGCACCGACCTCCCCAGCTTTGCATGATTACATGTTTATAGCACGTGAATGTCTTTGCTGGGTCACTAACATCAGATTCTCATTCCCTAGACAGTCTTGTTACTTTGGTTGGAGCAGGAATTGGAGCAGGTAAGGGGCTAACCCATGGCACTGACTGGTTGACACTTGACATCTGTACTTATCAAAGACTTATTCGGCCAGGGACTCTCCTGGCTCACCAGCTGCCCCGGCAGTGCAGGGATCCCTCCTAGTGCGAATGAACCTCAGGAGAGTCAGGCATCCGACGTTATTGACCGGTGGGGAGCAAGAACTCTGCCCGTCGGCTTGACTTCTTCCCCAGCCCACATGAGACCGCAGGGTCGCCGTGGGAGCAGGGACAGGGGCTGGAGACAATCCCTTTCAAACCCTGCAAGCCCACCGTTCATTTTGCTGGTGTGAAAATGGAGAGCCTGTACCCACTGGGCTATACTGGGCCTAGGCCTTCCTTATACAGTACGTGCCCTTGGTGAGAGCTCCATCCCTAGCCATTGCCCTGGTGCTGTCCTTCCAGGGGCGACCGGCCCCAGAGGGGTATGGCAAGGCCTGTAGCATCAATGCACTCTGCTGAGCAGAGATAGGAAGGCAAGATGCTGTTCTGAGCTCCACTTGTGCACCCTGCTAGGGCTTGCTTTGCAGATTAGCGAAAGTTCAGTTCAGGGAGCGGTTCTCATATCACTCTGACCCTGTTGCCCTCCCTGGTTGCTAACCACACGATCCATTGGACCACCCAGGAGAGCAGCTGGGCGGGTGGATGGGTGCAGGTTCATGGAGGGTTGGCTCTGCTGCAGAAGCAATTGCTGTAGGAGCCTGGACTTTGCTTAACATCACTGTGTCATGAACGTAGGCGTGGCATTCGTTGGAATCCCAGTAGTAGTCGGGGCAGTCGGCTTTACTGGAGCAGGCATTGCAGCTGGGTCCATTGCTGCCAAGATGATGTCCGCAGCGGCCATAGCCAATGGAGGAGGGGTAGCCGCTGGGAGTGCTGTGGCAACCCTGCAATCCATTGGTAAGTAATGGGGAGCTAACCTGTCACTGAAATGCACGTGTGTCTGGTAGTGCACTCCTGCCCTATGAACAACTCTGCATGGAGAGAGTCTGGCATTTCTGCGGTGGCTCTGACTTCTCTCGCCGGTAATGAGGAATGAGTCTCTCCCCTGACTGGCCAAACCGGCTCCCCACAGAGCCTGCTAATAAACTGCTAAGCTCTTAGATGCGACATGCTCTAGCTTCTCTGTTCACTGGGTACCATCGCTCGCCTCCATTGCTGTAGAGGAACAGATGGGATCTTCAGAGGCGCTCAGCGTTCACTCACCTCACTCTGTTCTCGCTGGGGATGCGCCCCATTGACTTTAAGGGGAACAGTGTCAGTGCCCTGAGTGTTTGAAAATCCCACTCCTGTTCAAGGCCGCACCAACAAGGCTGGTCAGCAAAGTACAGAACCGGCCTCTTGGCAAAAGGGATTCTGCCAAGCAACAGTGTAACCTATTGCATCCATACAGAAAGCACAAAGAGTCATGACTTCTGTAGTGCCCGGACGTGGGAAGGGGATAACTGGCCTGCTGGTATAACGTCGTGATACTGACTAGCTGATTCTCTGTTTCCTCTCAGGTGCTGCAGGCCTCCCTGTAGCTGCCAAAGCTGCGATAGTAGGTGTCGGGGCAGCAGTCAGTGCCTTATTCTGAAAGGTCCAACGGCTCCTTTATGCTCTGGAAGACGCACTGACGCGTCCGCTGGCAGTTTCTCAATGGCACCATCAGGCTTATGCATCAAGTAGCAAGTTAGAGAAATGGCTCTGTAGTTGAATGCAAAAACAAGTGGCCTGTAGAAACAGCTCCCGCACATCTGTCGCTTGTTCTACCTTCTCCACAACAGACGTCAAGTTCTGTTGGGATTATGGCTGAATTAATGCTGTTGGCTGAAATGTGAGAAATCAATAAACTTTTGCAAATTTAAATGCCCTGAGTTGTTATGGTTGAAAATTGTTGATTGTGTGTCAGTGGAAAAATAGCTCACCGAATGTGCACACACACCTTCATGCCACTGGATTGCCAGGACCAAAGCAAAGTGTTGTCAAAGTGGAAAAAAGAGCTAGAAGCTCTAGACCTCTGCCAGAGATAGATCTATCCAGAGCCGGCTTTGCAATAAACTGGGGTTTAATCTTGTGGCCACTCAATGTGGCTATGGCTAGTCATTCCCAGCTCAATGGTGGGTTACTCAGTAGAGTATTGTTCCTTATTGTTTCTTGATGACTCAGCCCCAAGACATGCAATATGGTGAGATGGGAAAGCTCTAAGAAGAGCACCCCTGCTACTAGGGCCTCGTGGAGTGGATTGATGCAGCTGGTCCTCCAATCCCCCATTACTGTGACAGTCTCAAACCAGGATGAAGCCATTCTCTGTCTAGTCCAGGCATTAGAGTTACGTGGGTATTAAAATCAAACAGAAAACAGAGTTTTGGGCCATGTCACTAAAAATCCCTCCCCCCCCCCCCAATTATTCAGCTTTCAGCCTCTTGTGATGTCACCATTTCACTAGTTCACCTTGACCACTGAATCTTCTAGGCTAATGTAACAAGCAAAAAAACCCCAACCAAGCAGGATTTTAAACCACAGAGGTCCCCTCTATCCACTCTACAGCCGCCCAGAAGAGGGTGGAACCCCAGGGGGGCAGTTGTTTTGCAGCTTGTATCTACAGAACGTTTCTTGGGCAAGGAGATGGGGAGGTGGTGCCCCGCCCGGCTAGGATGTGGTTTACTGTCTTGGCACAGAAGGACTGTACCATTTGGGTCTGGATCACAAGGGGAGGCACTGCAAGTGGTTTTCTCTATTTGTGCCCTACAAATGTTGACATGCAAATCCTCCAGCGTCCGGGTGTCCGGCAGCAGGGAGGTGAAAGGGGAGCAGGGCGTGGGCTCTTGCCATCCCTGTTATTGGTGCAGGATGCTTCGTCCTTGCGACACACATACCCATGCAGTAGCAGACGCCTGGAAACTGGCTCCTGATACAGCTGCATTGCACAGCAATCAATTCATTCTGCTCACCGGGTGCTGGAGGTAAGTTGCTGCTCTGAGGGTAAGAGACCCTTCGTTCTAATAGCCCTGACCTACCACTTCTATCTCTGTCCAGGGCACGGGAATCTGCGTGCAGTGGGTGATGATTCAAGGAGAAGTGAGGGGATGCCTATAAATTACATAAAGCATTGTGGGGGTGGGGGTGGGGCTTAATTTTGCTTGTTTGCTTCAGGGTTACAAGGGGTGGATGGGTCAGTGGGTCTTGGCAAAAATCACCAAACTGTGTTATGTCGTTTATACACAATTCCTGAAAGACGAACTGCCGGGGAAGTGAATGATGCCTTTACATGAAATCCTACTTTAAGCACCCAGCATTCCTGATTTGGGCTTTGGAAGAAAAATTCTTTCAGGGTGAATAAAGTCCAACTTGGGCTGGAAAATAGAAACCTAAGAAATCAGTTTCGTTTCCTGTGTTGTTTGCGCACAAAGCTGTAAGCAGGCTTTCTGTTTGCGCCAATCAGCTTAGAGAAGCCCTGGGAACATGGTCCTGTTAGAGCTTGTGTAGCTACAGCCGAGAGGGGGGCAAATGCTTCTTCAAAGCTTCTGAATCTCCGTCTTCTACCAGCTTTTAGGGGAGAGGAGGTGGGTGAGGTAATAGCTCTTCCTGGACCAACTCCTGTTGGTGTGAGAGATGAGCTTTCAAGGCTCTTCGTCAGGTCTGGGACAGGGACTCCGGGTGTCACAGCTAAATGCAAGGTGGCACAGATTGTTTAGAATATGGAGTTGACACCTAGGCTACAGGACCAGTCCAGGTGATGTGGCCCCTTTAATGCCCCTGTGGCCGTAGGACAAAGGGGTGAGTGGGTTACCAATTGTTGTCATACGCCCGAAACCCACGTCTTTACGAAGCCCAAGATTTTTAGGGGCTAGCAAAATTATGAATGTAAGCTCCCAGGATTGTCTTTTGAGGGTGCCGGTTTCCTTTGAGGACAAGGCCTGAGCGTGAGAGCTCACAACAGAGTGAGCCTTTGGTGAGAAGCGTTCGCCCCCCGGGTGAGAGCACATTTTGTCTTTTATCATTTTCATGTGAGTCCATTCGAGAGCACAGCAATTGTCTGGCTTCACCCACCGAGGGACCAGCCGGGCTTTTATCCCAGCTGGCTCATTACATGGTTTTTAGAAGCCACATCCCAGCTTACACTGCAGCTGCTATAGAAAGGGAGGAATTTGCACACGCCAAAGGAAGGAGACAGGGACAAAGACAACCCTATGCTGAGGTGGTGGCAGTCCAGGCAGGGGAAGGGAAGAGCAGAAGAGGGGCTGGGCCGTGGTTGTTACCCTAGAATTTCTTGATGCGTGTGCAGCTCCCCAACAGAGCTGTGCTCCCCACACGTGCACTGGGCATGACTCCTTGCAGCTAGGAGTTCACTTGTCCGTGACAAGGTCCCACACCCTCCATGTGGGGCTCAGCTATGCAGGAGGAGGATGGGTTACCCCAGCTATTAGCGCAGGCTCCACAAAGGAAGAGGCCTGTGCTGAGGCTCTCTTGTGTTAGCGGCTCTGGGACACCTCCCCAGAGCTGCACTGGGCGTTGCTAGGAGGGAGTTGCCCTATGCTGTTGCCGACGTAACCCCAGGCCTTTGGCACCTGCCCGAGGCGTGGGGCGTGGGTGGAGTCTCAGGCCTGGTCTAAGCGTACTTTTGGCTTTTTGCTCAGGGCTGACGAAGCGGAGCTGCTATCCCAGTCATCAGGGCGTGTGGGTCAGAGTCTGAGTCATGGTCGGTAAGGTCCTTCTCTTTCACGAACTGAGCTTTGACCAGGAACGGTCTCCGTCACAGGCACCACGAATGCGTCAGGGTATCGTGCAGGCAGCCAGTAACCCCGCAAGCCCAGAACAGGGGTTCTTGCATCTGGCTCTGGCCCCTGTACGAGACCGGAAACTGGATGGAGATGGACCTCGGGTCTGATCCAGTTTGGCAATTCCTATGTACATGGGCAGGCCCGGGAAACTTGCTCTTCTAATGCAGCCCAGTGGTCTGTTCATACAGCGCGGCTTGCGTGAGGATCTGTTTGCCATTGAACTAGGGCAGAGAACGGCTTACTGGGACAAGCATTAGCTTGGAAAGACTGGGAGGGGGCCAGATTCTGGTGAGGTACTGCAGTGTAAATCGGGAGTCATTCCACTGATCTCACTGGTCCCTTGGTTCTCCTTTATCTGATCCTTTTAAAATATCCCTTTATTCCCTTTTCACTGCTGCGCCTACCCGGCCCCGAGGATCCCAGAAGCCATCTTCCCAGCGTTGCTGGCCTCACCGGGAGCTAGGGTGACCAGACGTCCTGATTTTATAGGGACAGTCCAGATTTTGGGGGCTTTGTCTTATATAGGCACCTATTACCCCCCACCCCCGGCCCGATTTTTCACACTCGCTGTCTGGTCACCCTACCAGGAGCCCTGGGGCTTGTCATTGCTCTTGAATCAAGAGAATGAGCGAGCCTTTCAGAGAGTGGAGCCCTGAGTACATAGCTCATCATCGAGTAGAAATGTTCAAAGATGACGGCAAAGTGGAATCCAGCATGTTTAGAGACAGGGAACGTTCAAACAAAATCCAGGTCACTCACGCTAACCAGCGGCACAGGCCTCTCCCCATTTCTATTCTTACCTGCTGATCGTCCGCTGAAGTCTTTGATGGCTCACTAGTATAAACATCTCCTTTCCTAGGATTTATCCCCATTGCTGTTGGAGCGACTGTTGGATTAGGTAAGTTGCAAGCTCAGGACAGTGGGTCAATATTGCAAAACACTTGAGATTGTAACTGAGATTTATTGCGCCTTGGGTTTACTTGGCTCATCTGCTCTCCCGAAGCACAGGGGTCTCGCCTACTGAGAACGTGTTGGCCCTTATGACCCGTGTGGAGCAGAATGCTGCGGCGCTTGGCTGTCTGATGCCTGCCCCAAGCCATGCGAAGCTGCAGGCGCTCACAGGAGAGCAGGGAGAGGGGCTGGAGACATAGGCGCCGACTCCGTGGGTGCGCCAGGGCTGCGGCACCCACGGGGAAAAATTAGTGGGTGCTCGGCACCCACCGGCAGCCAAGCTCCCTTCCCCCTACCCCACCTCCTCCTCCCCTGAGAGCGCCGTGTCCCCGCTCCTCCACCTACCTCCCAGCGCTGCCCGCCCGGCTGCCGCCAAACAGCTGTTTGGCCTCTCCGGGAGGGGAGGGAGGAGCGGGAAGGTGGCGCACTCAGGGGAGGAGGCAGGGAAGAGCTGGGGCAGGGGAGGGGATTTGGAGAGGGAGTCGGAATAGGGGCAGGGAGGGGGCGGAGTTGGGGTGGGGACTTTGGGGAACGGGTTGGAATGGGGGTAGGCAGGGGTGGGAGGGGGTGGGGCAGGGTCTCGTGGAAGGGGTGGAATCAGGGTGGGGGCTTGAAAATGTACAAGCCCTGTACTGAATTTTGCCACTGCAAAAATGGAGCCGTGGGTGGTGGTTCAGAGCATGAGCAATTGAAGCAGCGAGGGAGCCGGTCTGGGGGTGGCTCTGGGGACCGAAGCTGGAGACGCAGTGCTCTGGGATCCCATTGTGCAGCACTTTTTGTCATGCAGGAGTTGCCACCGTTGTTGTCCCAGCAGCGCTCGGGGCAGCAGGCTTTACTGGAGCAGGCATTGCAGTTGGGACACCTGCTGCCAAGATGATGTCAGCGGCGGCCGTAGCCAATGGAGGAGGGGTAGCCGCTGGGAGTGCTGTGGCAACCCTGCAATCCATAGGTAAGTCTAGCAGGCATTAGGAGCTGCGCTTCATTCATATGCATCAGTGTCTGATCTGGCAAACAATTCTGCAGTGAAAGATGATCTTAGTATTTCCACATTTGCTCTCACTTCTCTTGCATGTAAAGAACTGTCCCTCCACTGTCTTGGCAAATGAGCTCTGCTCCTCCCTGTTCGTATGGTCCTCCATGCTATCCTGTTATCAGTGGTCTCACTAGGGGGGACCTGGGCTCACTGCCTAACTAGCACTGGCCTTATCCTGCACTCACCTAGGATCCTGTTCACGATCTTCTTGCAAAGGGGAAACCGTCAGATACAGGACCTGTAGCTGCAAATGCTGTCAGGCAAGAGGTGGAATTCCACATTGCCATGTGGGGTGCTTCCTCAATCTCACAGCTCTAGCCAGCCAGGAGAAATTAAGCCAGGGACGCTAGCCTTGTCCCAACACCGAACCGGGTGTATGTGCAGTTACACTCGGCTGCCACTCCACTGCAGAGGAACACAAACAAGCAGATGCTTGAAAGAAAGTGTTTTGGTTTTCTAAGTGCCCAGGAGAAGGGAGTGAGGGGAAGGGGAAGAGATTAGAAAGTAGCTGCTGTTACTCATATAAATCCACAGAAGGCCCTTAAAGGCGATGGCAAAAGGAAGCCAGACGTGATTAACTCCACTCTAGCTGTGGACTGGGCTCACTCACTATTCTGCATTAGACATAAATGACCCGAGCTAGAGGAACGCAGATTCCAGTGTGTTCTGTGAAGACAGGGGAACAAAGCACACAGCTTTTCTTACTAGTCCTGGTGACGGCAGGCCGATTTAAGAACGTAATCCATTACATCCATGCCAAAAACGAAGGAGGGTTATTTGTTTTGTTGTGCCCCCAGTCAGACTGTGTCGGCAGGAGCTTTGCTGGAAATGGATGTACCACAGGCAGGGGTTAACTGGCCTGCTCAGAGAGCTCAGGAACTGGGGTAACATTTCCTCTGTTTCCTCTCAGGTGCTGCAGGACTTTCTCTTGCTACAAAAGGTATCCTGGCAGCTGCTGGGGGAGCGCTTGCATACTTCTTTCCAAAGTGAACGCTACGACTGCTCTTCCTCCTGCAGAAACAGCCACTGCAGCCTGCCGCTTGCTTCTTCTGCCTTCTCCACAAACAGCCTTTACAGTTGGTTTGGCTGGTGACTGAGTTATTCCTGCTGGCTGAAATGTGAGAAAACAATAAAAGCCTTTTGCTGGTTTAAATGTCGTTACAGAGCTGACAGCTGTTGAGTGTGTGGCAGAGTGGAAGCTGGCCACGGTGTTTGTGCATGTGTGACACACACACGCACCCGCTGAGTGTTGTCAAAGTGTGACCACAGCCACGATCAGTTGGAGTCTGCTCATGCCCAGCACCTTCCCAGAAGAGGGCGTTGCAGGGCATTTGGGGTTCCAGCTCGTGTCCATTCCTAACTCAGGGGCAGGGTGCTGGGGAGCACGATGCTACCTCTCTTTCCGGGCTCGTAGGGATCTTTTCTGTAGTCCAGCTGTGTGCAAAGCCCCAAAAGGGGAAAGCTCCAACAAGAACTAGTGTCTGCCAATAAGGCCCCTCTGGAGTGGAGATCACAAATGGTCCCCTGCGTCCAGGCCAGTGTGCTGGTGTCTCCAGCTAGCCCAATGGCACAAAAACTATTTCACATCCTGATTGCTGGGGGGCTGGAACAATGTGTAGCGTGGGGACGCTGAGAGCCATTGAACCAAACTGTAAACCCTGGATATGACGGAAACCACGTTAAGCCGGGGGGTGCACCTGCACCCCCTGCGCTCTTAATTCCAGCCCCTGTGCTGACCACTATTCACCTGCCGCCCCGTGGGAACAAAGCGTAATCTGATCATCAATTCTGGTCGTCTACATCTTGCGCGTTCCCTTGCTGCAGCTGAATCAGAAGCCGCTGCCTGACTTAGACCCCCCTTCGCTGAAATGCTGACACTACCGATCTTTGCGTGTAGCTGGACGAGATCGAACTGCCTGAGAGCTTAATGCTCATGTAAAACAGCTCCTAGTATCTGCAAAAAGAAAAGGAGGACTTGTGGCACCTTAGAGACTAACCAATTTATTTGAGCATGAGCTTTCGTGAGCTACAGCTCACTTCATCGGATGAAGTGAGCTGTAGCTCACGAAAGCTCATGCTCAAATAAATTGGTTAGTCTCTAAGGTGCCACAAGTCCTCCTTTTCTTTTTGCGGATACAGACTAACACGGCTGTTACTCTGACTCCTAGTATCTGTTACCTTGAGTTGAGCCAGTGCTTATTGGCTCAGCAAATACCAAAGACGCTAAGGAGCTGCTATGGGGAACCGGAGATCTGATGCAAAGGTAAAAACTAGTTCTACCATCATATAAAAATACTCTCCACCAGCTTTCTCAGAGAGAGATTAACCTACGCTAACGTGGTGACCATTAGCCTCCGGCACAGAGGCTGAGTTTGATCAGCTCAGGCAGCTGGCCCTGGTGGTGTGCACAGAAAAGTGAACGGTTACTGCAGGTTTTCGTAAACAAGGCCAGTTCAGTGGAGGGTGATGGGGTGTACCAACCCCACCCGGGGCCAGAAGGGGTTAGTGAGAGCCTGCAGGAGCTCAATCAACCCTGCCCTGCTACACCTGCCATGGTGTCAAGCCTGGAGGGAGGCATTAAAGGGCTGAACCTGGTGCAGGTGTGGCTGGCTATGAGGGAGAGCAGGTGCTTGGCTCTCACTCAAGCAGGGAAGCTTGGCCGGAGCCAGGAGCTGAGGTGACCTGCTGGCAGACAGGGTCTCCCTGAAGGTAGTTAGGCCTGCAACAGGGAGCCCAAGGCAATTGGGAAGGGAAGTGGCAGGGAGTGAGTCTGCCCAGGGCTGCATGCTGGGTCAGAGACTACCCTTCCAGAGAGAGAGAACTTCCCTCCTGCAGAATCAGCTGGCCAGCAGGAAGCTCTGCAGGGAGCCTGGGGAAGAGGCTTGGAGGGAGTGGCCCTGATACACCAAGAGTCTGGGAAAAGGCTGTGAGAGAGGCCCAAGACACAGCAACATAGGAAGAGATTCCACAGAGACAGCAAGAGGTCTGCGTAGTCAGGCCTTGGCTGCTGATTCAAGGGTCCCTATCCGCCCACTAAGTAAGGTGGAGCAGAAACCCCCCAACAAGGGGGGAGGACTGATGAAGTCCCCTGATGCTACGTGTAAGGACTAGTGAAACTGGAGTCAGACCCAAAGCCCATTGCGAGGTCGGTGGACTGCTTGTCGGACCATTGGTTTACCGTGGAAGGAGTGGGACTATGCGTGACCAGCCAGAGGGCCGAGCCGCAAGAAGAAGCAGACCAGGGCCCCAGTGCCTTCAGCAAGGGATGCAGAAGGAGAGCCTGTGTCCCATGAGCAGCTCCCTGGGGCTGGGCTGGCTGGTGAGTCACACTCGTACCTGCTGTTTTATCCAAACATGGCTCCCTTCCCCACCCTAGCTCCCGGTGTGAGGTCAGAGTCGCGTGCACTTGTTGTGGTGACCAAGTAGCTTTATGTGGCTTTTACGCTGAGCTCTGCATCCCCAGCCCAGCTGCAGATGCATGAGCAGGCTTCAGCTCCGTCTGGTGCGTCCTCAGCAGAACTGCGCACCAGGCTCCAGGCCTGCGTGCGACTGCAGAGGGGTCGCTGTGCGTGGAATTTGGCCTGTAAAACCTCTTGCAGGTGAAGGCATATAAGTAAAGCCCCCCAGCTCCACTCTCTGATCTGGGGGGGGGTTTGCAGGGCTGGAAGTTAGATAAAGGCATCTCTTTAACTTGCCGCCTGACCACATTTAGTCTGAGTCTGGTCAACTGACTACCTAGGACCCCAAAAGGCCAGTTTTGCAGAGTAACACCCCACTCGAAATCCCCTTTTTCCGTGTATAAAAGAAGAGCATTTTTCCCCTTGTTGCCTGTGGTTATTCTGTGGGTCAGTGGCTCCCGCTGCTCGCTGTTCTGTAACTAGCATTCCATGCAGTGACTTTAAAGATGCATTTCAAACAGCGAGCAAGCCAGCAGCTCTGCTGGGAGTCCACGCAAGGTTAGCCCCTGGCCTCCCATCCTTTAGCTCTTGCCGAGAGATCGAACATGCTGCCTCCACAGCACCCTGGATATTTGGGCTTTACTTCAGGCAGACTCCATCTATAGAGAGGGTCTCTGGTAAGCACCCTCCCCAAATACAGAGAAGTGACCAGTCAGCTGCCCTTCCCAAGGGAACTGATCGGTGTTCTGCAGCATCAGGAAACCGATCCGTCACCTGTCTACTCGTAAAGTATCGGAGCCTAGTTCTCCAATGCATGCACCAAGCTACCAGCCTGGGACCAGAACCAGATCCTCAGCTGGTGTAATCAGAAGTGAATGACAGCAGTCTGATCTACACCAGCTGAGGAGCTGGCCCATGCCATTTCATCTCTTTGACCTTTGATGGACAATGGTGCCTGGTGATAACCTGTGTTTAGGAAAGCAGGAACTACAGTTTTGGTGCAAAACCTTGTTACTTGCATTACTGCATACCGAACCCCTCTGTGCTAGGCACTGTACAAACAGAACACTGTGAGGGTCCCTGCCCCAGAGAGCAACAAGAGACAACAGGTGGGTACAGACAGATATGAGGAGATAATATTGGGCTGCATGATGAGCAGTGATCTCAGCACACCAGTGATTGAATTTAAGGGGTTTTTTCATAGGTGTCACAGAAGAGGAGAGTTTTAAGGGAGGAACTCAAGGTTGACAATGGTAGCGCTGTTTATATTCAGGAGGAGCAACTCCAAACCTGAGGGGCAGTGGGGGTCGGGGGGGGGGGTGGAAGTACAAAGGGGCTTGTTTGAAAATGTAACAAATGGGCAACGGAGGCAGAGCTGACATCCCTGTAGCAAAGGCCTGATGACGAGTGGGATGGGGAGAGACTGTCAAGGGCTTGAAAGGGAAGACAAGTAGCTTATGGTGGGGGGGGGGGGAAGGGTTTGAGAGAAGGATGTTCTTTAAATGCATATATGTTAATCGCTGCTATTTAATGGCCGAGCATTGCAATGATGGGGGAACCCTGCCCTGTCTCACTTCAGAGCTGAGGGAGAAGTATCAGGGCCTCCTGCGTGCGCTCAAAGCTGGTTTGTGGCCAGTGAGAGATTCTCTCTCCCACACAGTTGCTAATATTTGCATAAGTCTTGGTTGCATTTTGTGCCCCAAGTGTGGAAACATGCTGACTCAAACTACTCCCCTGATTAATTCCAGTGGAGTCCAGCAAGGTCATGCCGGCACTTTCTGAAGGGATCCAGGGTTTCCTTCTGCTGGCAGCGCTCCCCTCTGGAGGATGAGAGGGGGTGGTGAGAGCAGAGAGCCCAGCACCTGTTCAGGCTTTAAGACCAGCGTTGCTCAGAGACACCGCTCGACTGTCCCTCGTTTTACGGGATGTCGCTTGTTTGGTTTTTTTGTCAAATTACTCCATGCAGAGTTGGTGTGTTCTCACTCTTAGCACTGAAAGTTATTTGCGTTCTGCCCTGTAGAATCATGAGACGGCTGGAGGTGGCAATAGCCCTTCCTGTAAAGGAAGGCATCCCCACCGCGCTTTGAGGGTCCTGCATGGATACATTTTCATGTCTCTCTCATGGGGTCTGTCATTCACTGTGTCCCACATTTGCTTACACACAAGCCAGTTACCCAGCCAAGAGGGCCAGCAGCATGACACCTCCCCAACCTGCTATTCATCCTTTACTTCACTGTGTGTGACCAATTCACTTTTAAAAAGTTTGATGCCAACTTTCAGAGAGTCACAAAGCTACCCCAAGTAACTGGAGCTATTTTAAAACAAGGGAAATTGTGGGGTGTGTGTTTTTCTGAATATACAGCTTTGCATGATTGTGTGAAAATGGAACATCTGTTCTTTACCATAATTTATTCAAAAACAGGAGGAGGACAATAGTTAACTGGTGGCCAGATGCCAGGAATCCCCTAATCTGCTCTAATCCATGAGTTCAGCCCATAGCCCACTGTTTCTGCCGGAGAATCTCCACTCTTCTGATTTGGAAGCAGCAGCCGTCAGCCTAGTGCTTTACCTACGTGTTTCAAAACCACCAAAAAGTCAAACTCTGTTCTTTACACCTTACAATACCCAGCAGGGTTTACCCAGTGATGGCTCCATAAAGCGCCCTACGCGCCAGGGATAGACGTAGGAGCAATAGAATGAGCCTAACTCTCCCTTAATTTCAATATCCAGAAAATCTTCTCCACGGAGAGAGAATAGCCTAGGACCTAGTCTCCTCCTGCTCTTCGAGACGATCAGCCCCTCAAGCCTCACCCAGTACCCTGGAGAGACCACACAGCTTCCCCAGGTCTCACTGCTCACTACACCTACAGAGGCCGCTACCCAAGTTAAAGGCTGACTTAGTGCAGCCGGTTGTACAGTTAGGTGTGTAGAGAGCCAGGGGACAGACTGATGGCACAGGGCAGTCGGCACTGAGGTTATTTTGGGTCACTTGCATTAGGGCAGCTCTTAGATGATTCCAAACAGAGATCAGGGCCCCACAGTGCTTGGCACTGTACGGACATAACGGAAAGGCAGGTCCTGGCCCAAACAGCTTATTTAGAATCCAGCCTGCGTCAGCACTGACCAGAAGTCATTATCGGCAGTCTCTGAGCAATGAGCTAACAAGATCAGGAGGTTCCTGATGCACAGATGTCCACAAGAGTTAGTCTCTGGGACCCCAGAGGGGCAGGACAGAGCAGGGGGACTGTCACTTTACCATGGGCTTGGATTAGGGTGGCTGCCGATTTAAAGCTTTACGGCACTCCCAGCCACTCATGGTAAACTGGCCCGTGGGTGCATACTATACTGCATTCAAGAGGGCAGCTGAGTTTAGCCCGCTCCTGCAGCAGTGCTGGGAAGGCCTATAGCTCATTGCCAGTGTTGCCTTCTTTCACGCCCTATAAACAAGCCTGCACATCAGCTTATTCCCTTCTCACCCCGACCCCTTATTGTCGGACTCCTTGCCATGGAGACAAGTCTGAGATGGAAGGGAGTGAAGGGGCAGTAGTTTTGTTCTGCAAACAAGTGGTGGGTGGGTGTAAAAATATATATAAAAAGGCTTGGGGAACCTTCCCACATTTTCATCGGAAGGTACTTTGCTCACTCATTCATCTCCCCCCACCCTTTTTAATTCTTAAAAAGACAGCCTTTCAGCCAGCCTTAGGATGCTAACAACGCAGTACTGGCTCACTCAGCTCTCAAGCGACCCTCCAAAATCAAAGAACAACCTTGCAGACCAGCTCTGTTACGGCAGCAAACTGGTACGGGACCAGATTTCAATGCTAAACTTCTAGATGACGCCTGTAGAAGACAACTTCTCATTGGTCAATGTGCTGATCCATGGTAGCATGATAGTCTGATGCAGAGAAAAAACAAGTTTACTTCCAGACTCCACAGCTCTGGGGGGGTTAAAAGGACCCCAGGTTCCTCTCCAGCAACCCCAGGCTGCAACCCCCTGCCTCTGTGTGGGATACACCTCATCTTTATTACCCTGTTGGCTTTCACCCCAACAGTAGAGAGCACATGGGTTCCCGTCTGAGCCTTGTTGCACAGTTAAGCATATTCACATGACACCTGATGTAAAGAATCTCCAAGCAGGACAATCTTACCTCACCCTGTTCACCCAAGCCCAGGCAGTTTCCCTGGGCTATGCAAGCGGCAGGTCCAGCGTGTCAGGCTAGCAGTAGGGTCTCTCCAGCGCGCCTGCTGGCTTGACCTTCATATTGGCAAAGGTCACCTTTACCAAGCAGCAAAATATTTACAGGCTGCAGAATATAAAGTTCTCCCTTTGTTACTGTTCCTACAAATGGCTGACCTCCCCCTGAAACCTCCTCTGAGCACCTCCAAAGCTCACACGCTAATATAAGGCACCTGGTGGAGAAGTAAAGCACCTAAGCACCATATAGAAACTAATTCCTTTCAGGTGGGCTTAAGAAAAGGCTCTTTCCTCTTTTCCTAACCAGACTAAGTCAACATAGGGCTGACGTACAAATGAATGTTAACTTGTACAGAGCACTCTCCATGCAACCTCTATACGCTAATTCGGGAGTGGTCTGCATGAGTCCATCAGACCCAGCTTTGGGGGTAGAATGGGTAGGGAGAGATGGGTGGCTGGACACACGTTAAACATGCAGGATAAATGGGGAAGAATACTTGGGGCCAGGTTCTGCACTTAGTTACACCAGTGTAAATCCTGAATGCCTCAGGATTCACACTGGTGTAAGAGCAGAATCTGACCAGCCCTTTGTCTCCACACACACAGATGAGACACCGACAAAGATGTAGGTAGTTTTATTATAAACAGTGTTTAATTCAAATTGTACAGGGTGACAGATGACCGACTGGACTGATACGTGAAATGAGAACTTTTTATCAGAACGATATAAAAAAAACCCCCCACAAATGCAGTAGGTGCTTAATACACACACACACACACACACACACACACACACACACACTTAAACCTGCCACTTTCTCCAAAACCTCCCCACCCCACTGTGATTCCTCAGAACATAGCCACTATGCACACAGATAGCAAAGACCAACTGTTGGTTATTTAAAAAAAAAAAATCATTGCAATAATATGGACCAGCCCAAGAACTTGTGTGGATTTATCATTTGTTAATTGACTAAACGCTTTGTTATAAAGGAAGTAGACTAATGCTTAAATCCTATTTGTATATAATTAAGGCCCTGACTCTGTAAACGCTTATGCACATGCTCAACTTCAAGCACAAGAATAGTCTCATTCATATCTAGGGTTCTATTCACAAGTTTAAAGTTAAGGCCGTGAGTATCTCTGGGATTTGAGCCTAAATCGTGGGGAAAAGAAAAATATCATTGCAAGAGCAACAATAAAAATGTACTACCTCGAATGGATTTGCTAAAGTATCTTAAATTCTTTTTATATTAATGTGAGACTTTTCCCTGGGGCCGAAAAACGTCCCTTGTGTTCCCTTTGAAATAGAGTTCAGAGTAGTTTCTCTTCCTTTGCACCAATACTGATGCCCTCCCTTATGTCCAGGTGTAGCAAGCACAGGGTTTTTCTTTAAACCCCCCCCCCAAAACTCCACTTTTTTGTATTTTGAAGCATTTATAAAAAGGGAGCCTTATCCAGTGTTATACACTTATACTACATTAGTGTACAAGGCTTTCTGTTTCTAACATTTGTATTCCAGTTACTAGATCTTCTACAATAAACTACCTAGGATAAATGCGTTAACCAAGGGGGTTGGTCATCGAGCTGCCTTTCCCATAGTTTTGCTACGACCTTTTCAAACCGCATGCCGTTGTTTTTAATAAAAGTCTTGGTTTAACCTTTTCTGTCTCCTTAAGTGAACACCAGCTGTTAATGCTTATGTCTGGCTCCCTTAAAATGACGCTACAAAGATACCAAAAAAATCATACAGAGCTTCCATAACTTGTCTTGATATATTTGGCTTCATAAGAACCCAGGTTACAGCTTTGGAAGTGGGTCTAAAATATCTGGTCACTCTTTGGTCTACCTAGAGGAAACCCATGTGGTTCAGTAGTTTATCACTAAACAGTATTAGTGCAATATTTAGTGCTTAAAAAAAAAATGGGTGTGTGTGTAAATACTACACATACTCTCTCACAGAAAAGCTTCAAAAACAGACTCCGAGAAACTGCTGAGCTTGAATTAATATGCAAACTAGATCCCATTAACTTGGGTTTGAATAGAGACTGGGAGTGGCTGGGTCATTACACGTATTGAATCTATTTCCCCATGTTAAGTATCCTCACACCTTCTTGTCAACAGTCTAAATGGGCTAGCTTGATTATCACTACAAAAGTTTTTTTTCTCCAGCTGATAATAGCTCATCTTAATTAATTAGCCTCTGACTCCACCTTTTCATGTTCTCTGTATGTGTGTATATATCTTCTTCTTCTATGTTCCATTCTGTGCATCCGATGAAGTGGGCTGTAGCCCATAAAAGCTTATGGTCAAATAAATTGGTTAGTCTCTAAGGTGCCACAAGTCCTCCTTTTCTTTTTGTGGATACAGACTAACACGGCTGCTACTCTGAAATCTCTCAGGACAGTTATTTGGTGTGGCAAATGTTAACTGCACTATTATAAATTTATCTCTTTGTCTAAACAGAAATGTGACCAGTGGTGTATCGTTTCTCTTACCTTTTCCGGCACTTAGTCGTGTTCAGCAAGTTTAAATTGAACAGTCATTCGACTTTAAGATGCTTTCTGTGAACGAGGAAGGGTTGCTAGTAGGCTGCAAATATACCACTTAGGTCCCAATCCTGCAACCACTTATACACATGCTTACGTGTACTCATGTGGGTCAGTACGGGACTATTCATGTGTTTCAGGTTAAGTACATGCAAGTTTTGGCTGAATCAGGGCCTTAAAAACACTCCCACTCGCCTCCCACACCCAATGTATCTAAATACAAAGGAGAAATGTGGATCTAATTAGAAAAACTGGAGAATTTCACTGTACCTATTAGAGGGCATACACCGCATTTTGGATTGGTTTTTTTTTCCCCCCCCCCAGCTAAAGTGATGTGAACATAAGAACAGCCACACTGGGTCAGACCAAAGGTCCATCTAGCCCAGTCTCCCGTCTTCTGACAGTGGCTAATGGCAGGTGCCCCACAGGGAGTGAACAGAACAGGTCATCCTCAAGTGATCCATCCCCTGTCGCTGGTTCCCAGCTTCTGGCAAACAGCTAAATGATCAGGATAAACTGTAGCTGTGGATTTTCAGGGGCAACAGCTAAACTAAGTTGTCCTGTACCAAGGAATCGAGCTGGCTGTTAAGGATTATTACATGACATTCATAGCAGCAGACGGGTAATGCCAGTTGTGCTCTCACACAGCAACTGCACTTATATCCTCAGCAACTTTATTTTTACCGTTACCATCAAGCAAAGTGATGGATGGCTTATTACTATGGCAGGTCGCCTGGTTCTTTTGTAAATCTGTCCACATAAGTAGCGTAAAGATCCCCAAAGCCTTCAGGGGCAGACGTTACAAATTGTTCTAATAGGATGTATATGAAAATGCTCTTGTAAAGCAGGGAAATAGAAAAGGAAAACTAGGACTTGGGCTTAGTGGCACATAGTTATAGAAGAATAGGGGGATAAAGTGACCTTTTCCCCCCCGCAGCTTTTGCTGGTGTGTGCCACAACTCTGTATAATTATGGTAGCACTCAGACATCAACCAGGATGGGGTCCCATTGTGCTAGGTCCTGTACAAAACACACAGGAAAACATGGTCCTTGCCCTGAAGAGCTTAAACTTTGGATTTTTTAAAAATAAAAACAGGTTACAAGGCATAAGCTTTAAATTGGTATCCTGCCATTATTTGCGAAACAAGGATTTAACCTTTCAGACAGGTTGAAAAATGTTTAGTCATTTTTCCAGAATACAGATATTGCTGATCAACAAAGAACATCCTTACCTGGCCAGCCCATCTGGCGAGGGAATAACCTGTCCTTTAGGTGTCACACATTTAACTACACCAATCTCCACTTTTTTAAAAAGCTGATTTTTAGGAGAGGTTTTTATTCACTATCTACCCATTTAGGCCTTTTAAAGTAATACTTTACAGTTGCATAGCACCTTTCAGAGGACTGCAAGACACTTTACAGAATTTAATCTCATAACACCCATGAGGTAGGAAAGTATATCCAATTTACAGATGGGGAAACTGAGGTACAGAGGGGCAAGTGACTCAAATAAGGCTTTCAGCTACACTACAGGAGTAGTTTTTATAATGTATGTTAGATCTAGGGCTACATGATGAGCCAATTGCATTGCTGGGAATAGAACGGAGGAGTCCTGTCTCAATCCTTTTGTCTAACATCTAAAGAATTTAGTTAAGGACACTAGCTGCCCAACAGATCCAGACTGTGCCCTTTGGTGTATTCTGGTTGTTAGGGTTATAAACACATATAGGAAATACTAAAATGTGAAGCAGTTCCACCCAAGATAGTCTGTTCATTTGTGGATAAGCAATGAGAGCCATCCATTCCATACCCAATCCAGCTGCTGGACACAGATCGTCTGGTCACCAAGAATGCAGACTGGATTCTGGTCAATGAAATGGACTGTACCTTTATGATCTGATTATAAATTTTTTAAAACTTGACCACTTTTCAAGAGCTGCCCTCTGCATTTTATTTTTTACCCCCCTCCCCCCCCCAGTCAAGAGTGAGGTTGGGAAATTCCAGTTGTTAAACACAAACCTCCACCAATTAGCGCTGAAAATCTTTAGCTGAATGTTACCATCTTATCGGTGTTTAAGAACTAGGCATCAGAGAATCCAAGGGGTCTGGATTTTATGAAACCGTTAAAACTTTTAAAACCGTTCTACAATTTTTCAGCATGTTGGGGCAGATCTAGAACTGGTATAAATAAGTGTAGTTCTGTTGATTTCAATAGATGTGGCCTCTAACTTTTATAAATTAAAAAAAAATAATCGCTGGCCAGAACACCATCATAGCCCTCTTCCTCAAATCTAAATAGCAAAAAAACATATTAGACAGAGCTTGGACTTCTCAACCTATGAACGTCTAAATTAGGGCTACCATAGACTTGTCCCATCTCTGCTATAAGTGCATACGTGCATCGTGTGGTTGATTAGGTTGGACCTTCTTTGAAGAAGAAACATTGCATGCAGAATGATGGGACGCATACACCTTAAGCCCATCTAACATTATTCACCTGCTATACAAAAATCACCTGTCCGCATAAACTGACTCCAAAGCCAAACATGACAAAGTATTTGCAATGCAGAGCTCTTGGGAACACAGTGCAGCAGCTGCAGGTTCTCCACTTTTATTTAAATATTCCATTACCCCTTGGCAAGTGCAAAAGAACTTCCTTCTAAGGCAACACAAAAACACCCAAAGAGCATTAAGAGACTTTTTGTTGAAAATAACACACAAGATTTTATGCATGCTCAACCAGACACTGTGGGCTTGGGGAGAATTGCTGGGTGAAATTCTATGGGCTGTGTTAAAGCAGATGGTCAGACTAGATCAGAGATTGGCAACCTTTGACATGTGGTAAGCCCTCTGACGGGCCGCGGGCCAAAGGTTGCTGATCCCTGGACTAGATGATCATCACGTTCCCTTTTAGATTATCATCTCTGAGATTTACAGCTGGCAATCCCAGCTTTAAAAGCCAACTACTCCAAACAGTCATAAATCCAACCCTATTGTGCACAAAACATGTGTACCCTCCGTTTTCCAGGTCAATTTTCCCTGAGCAAAAATATATGACTATTTCTGGTACATGTATGGCTAGGGCTAATTCATGGACGGGCTTTCCTTGGCTTTACTGAGCTACAGATGGTTCTCAAGGTACTGACCATAACAGACTAAGGGATTGCAATTGTGTAAAATCTCATCTTGCTCGGTCATCTTTCAAGGCATCTATGAGCAGGGACATAAAATGGCAATAGACTGCTTATCTTTGGATATACCTACAATTAAACAGCCGCAATGCTTCAGTGTAGACATAGGTAATCCACCTCTCTGAGACGCAGTGGCTTGGTTGACAGAAGAATTCTTCTGCCACTCCAGAGCTCTCTATGGCAGGGGTAGGTCAGTTTAACAATCTCTCGCGGGGGTGTGGATTTTTCACAACCCTGAGAAAGACATCGCTATGCCAGTGTAAGTTCCCAATGTAGATGAGCCCTGACAAGTGCAAATTTTACTCCAGTGGTAATACTTGTGTAATGCAAGCAGGCTTTGGCTCTAAAGTTGCAGCTCTTAAGGGCAAAACTGGATTCCATGATTCAGCTTTACTACTGCAGAAGAAAGGTAAAACTCTCATCCACGGTACATGAAATAAGAAACCAGCAGGTGGTCTGCCACTTGAGAACTGAGAAAAGACTGATTCATGTTGCTCTCTGGACAAATGATGCAATTTACAACTAGAGAAGGATTTGGCAGGCTTTGACTGTTTGTAAGGATTTGTCCTGGAAATTAAAAAGTTTTGCGACTTCAAAAAAGATTTACAGTGGGCTGGTCTACGCTGGGAATTTACATTGGCATACCTACGGCTCTCAAAATCCACACCTCTGAGCAATGTAACTTAATCCCCAAGGTGTAACAGTGCTAGGTTGATGGAAGAATTTTTCTGTTGACCTAGCTACTGCCTCTCTACTTATGAAGGGAGAGCCCCTCCCATCAGCGTAGGTAGTGTCTAACTGCACGGCTGGTGCCACTGCAGTGGTTGAGGTGTATATACCCAGTATATACGGTGAAGATAGGTAGATTCTATCAGTTCTCTGCTACTTGTCTGCTAAGTTGGCTGCTCAAAACTACCTGCTTCTTTCAGGCCTGCAAACGAGCCTGCAGAGATGTTCCCTTCTGCTTGGAACGTACTGCAGAGCAGCAGCTACGCAGGAGAGGAGAGCAAATCCAGATTCTGAATCCACTGGATTGATCAAGAACGTTAAATAAGAGAACACACAAAGCACCAAGAGAATGCAACCATGCTTTGTTGAGGCCAGCCAAACTCCAAATGCCCTCATTTTACACATAAAGCATGGAGACTGAAGATGAAAAGAGGAGCACAGTATACAAGGTCTTATACACAGTAGCTGTTTTGTAAGGCAACAGTTCATAACCCTGGCTGTAAAGCTCCCTCAGTACTGCTTGGCCATTATATTACTGTACCCTTAGGAAGTAAGAAACCGATACCACTGATGCCATTTTATTTTAAGCTTGTGAGGCGACATTACTGAACTGGAGCCTGTTGCCAGATGCATGCAGATTTTTTTAGATCAGTGACTAATGAGGTCAATGGAATAATTAATGCAACATGCATCTTTCCTTTGTGCTGGATTCTGAAGTCAAGGGAAGCTGATGGAGATCAGCACATACAGTGTGCTCAGCATATTTCAGGATACATCTCACTAGAAAATATCAGAATTGTGCAGAGGACAACCAGGCCCCAAAAAGGCATTTTTAAAATCTTTGCAAAATGGACAGTCTCAAATTACTGGCTCTGGCTGTAATTCACTATGTAATATACTCTGTAATATGGAACCAGGCAGCCTGGCTTCCAGGCCCTCAAGCTAAACAATCTTAACAGCTATGCTGTCCTATCTGTGCCCAGAAAAGAAACACTTGAAAATCGTGTCATTGGGTTAGGAGGCCTAAAAATAAGCAAAGAAACCCTACTGGCAGAAAGCAGCACCTTCTGTTTGTCCTGCTTGCATTCACCACTGTCCTTTCTTTGCCACGTGCAGACTAAAAAAGTTATTTATTTTCTCCTTAAATAGAACATTTCAAGTTACGAGCAGTATTGCCTGGGCAGCAAGCAATACAGATAGAACTATTTATAATAAAAATAAAGTAAGAGTTTCAGGAAACCCAGTAACTTTGAAACTGTGTGTAGTTAATATCTCTTGAACTCTTCGAGGCAACAGGTCTTGCCCCAGTGTTGAGTCCAATCAAAATGACCACAGATCTGAGAGGCTGAGGCAGCACTGGAATATCAAGGAAATGCATATTGTCTCTTACAAAGAGCCACCAAGCAGAAGTTGTTACACTGGGAAAAACTAAACTACGGTCCTGTTAATGGGACAAAAAGAACCAAAACGGCAATGAACTGTTTATCATATAAAAAATTAAATAAAAAGACAAATACAACATTCATCAACATTGCTGTCAGTCAGTTAAGCTAAAGTGGTATAGATTTGTTTGCTAAGAGGATATGAGGGGTAATTATTTTTCATTCCAAGAACCTGGAACAAACTGACATCCTGTAGTTCCATAGACAGCCAAGAGTGAGGTTCTCCAGAGCCAGAAAGAAAAATGAGTAAGTCACCCATCATATTACAAAGATACGATTTTATTCTACGGGAATATTTCTGTAACTTCTATCCAGGGAAAAGCAGAAATTTTTGTTTAAAAACAAACCTAACAGGATGTCTTGACTGTTTCCCTTGCTTATTCATTGAAAAAATTTCACACAACTCCCTAATAGAAAGGGGGGGGAAAAAACAACCTGACAAAGACATTATAGCTGCCCTCATGAGCAATGTCCAAGAATTACAATAATTCATGGATATCTCCTGTGATGTGAGGTTCTGGGTAGACCTGCATGCAACTGAGACACTTTTGTTCTGTTTTTTCGGGGCAATGGGGTTGTGGGTTTTTGTTTTTTCCAACCATACAGTATCTGTTGTCGTCAGTTAAAGGCATGGGGATATTTTTTCTTCTTGAAAAAACATCAGCTGTCCGAACACAAACTGTGTGTTTGCTATCTACCTACTTTTAATATTACTATAGGGAGAAGGTTAGTATTTAAACACTGTAAAATTAATGTAATTGAGATCATTAAGCCTCCAAGTCTCTGGGTAGTTTATTGGTAGGGTAATAACGGCCAGGGTATTTTCCCCCACAGCTTTAGGACAAGATGTGAAATAAACAGTCTCCCATCAGAAATGACAGACACAGATGGACTTGGATCATACAGAATCAGGGGCAGGTTTACTTTTCACACAGTTTTCTGTATTAAAAAATACATCAGTGAAATCCGTTACAGGCAGGGACAGGACTACCGAGTACACAACGTCAATAGACTACTTTCCAATTTTATTGTTTAAATTACCTTTGTTACTGCTAAAAGTAAAGAAAATTAAAAAAACAAATTTAATTCAAGGCTGTTGATTTTCAACTCCTGAAACTGCAGTGAGAGGGTCAGATATCAAAACCCCTGCTACAGAAGTTGGGCAACTGGCTGCAACTACTGATTTAAAAAAAAAAAAAAAAAAAAAAAGTACAATTCTCTTTAAAAATAGTCTTGTATTTATGACCTGTCGTCCTCAGAAATGAGCATCTTAAGCTTAAGAAAATGGAGAGACAGATGTTATCTAATCAGTGTCCTGTCCTCTGGATACAGTATGGGAGATTCCCCTTTTAAAAGATACAGTAACAGCCAAGCCATTGAAAAAAATATTTCAATTTCCAACACTATCACTAAATTTCTTTGGGTGGGGTGGGGTAAAAAAACACACAAGGTACTTTTCTACCACAGTTCTGTTGTCAAAAGTAATACTGCACATGTTGCAAGGGTGGAAAGAGTATCTTCACTTTGAAATGACAAGGCCCTCCAGACTTGCACGGTATAAAAACAAAGAATTAGGGGGGAATGGGAGAAAAAGGGAAGGAAAGCTGCCGTATGACAAAAAAAAAAAAACCCAAACCAAAACAACTCCCTCCAAAACAACTATTTTTGCGCACCACAGCATTTGCTAGATTACATCAACAGATTGCAGAGGCTATTCAGGGGATTTTCTGCACATAGCCCTAGACTCTCGCTCTCCTATATGTATTCCAGAGATTTTTTGTCCCATAACGTGATTGCTCTGATGCTTGACTTACAGCATCTCCCGCACATCAGAGATCCAACAGAGTCGTAGTTACTAGCATGGACTAAGAGCTAGACTCTGGGGTCATGTGACTGTTTGAACGCAGCCCAGGTAGTCGTCCACTAGGGTAGTAATCTGGCAGATATAACATTGACTTCTGGCTTAATATCTTTCTTAATCTTTGATCCCAGTAAAAAATAAAATAAAACTAAAAAAGTGTGTGTATACATAACGGAAGGTGTCTATTTGTCTAGACCTCACTGCACTTTGTCTCCTGTCCACATGGAGATCTCTAGGATCTCCACAGGCTCTTTGGCAGCAATGGCTGCCAGCCATTGGGCTGCAAAGTCATGTGAGCCACAGTCTAGTTCTCTATGCCCATGGTTACTATGGTAGAATTTATACAACAGTTTGCTTAAAAATATTTCACAATTTTGTTTTAATCCCAAACAAATGAAGGATTTATGCACCGCTTGAACAGGTTAATTAATCTTGAGTTTGTTTAGAGGATTTATCACTGCATTGGACACGGGCGTTTCTTGCAGCTTAAAGTAGTTTGCTTCCTTCTGATTCCAGTTTGCACATCCATTGTGGTTCAAAATATGCCTGTGTAGTGATGTTAACTTGGCTTATTTGATACACAACGTTTTCTGAAGGCTGGATGTGTTCACAGTTTGGTACTTGCAACGGGTATTGAAAGGAAAATACCCCACTTCAGTTAGTCTGACAATTCAATATCAGAGTCCTCTGATCTGACTTTGGCAAGTTCTTCGTGTACCTCCCTCACCATAAGAATACGTGTTAACATGATGTCCAAGGTCCCGGGGTCTATTGGCAACGTGGAGTACCACATAGGGCTATTAGGTACACAAGACCGCTCAGGTTGAAGGTAAAACACATCACTTCTCTGCTTCACGCTTTCAGAACTGTTAGTGTAAAGAAAGGAAGACTGTATATCAGAAGGCAGCTTTATCAATCCTGTTTACAACACAGTTCAAGACACAAAGGGAAAGTATCTCAGCCCTATTACCTGATGTTACCTTGAGACGGAATCACTACAATTTAAACAGTAAAATTTGGATCTCCATTCTAGTGACTCAATCTCCGCCCTTCACTGCAGTGAGCTGACAATCCGTCTCCAGTTTAAAGGGCATTAGCTGTTTATAGAACCAAACAGAATAGCTGCGTCTCCTTATGGAGCTGGTTCTTCAGTTGCAGTTTCATCCCATTACATGATATCACCGTCTTAACATAATTAACGTTCAATCTCTGAATAAAACTGGTTCTCGTGTTCTAGGCAACATGGGAGCTCCTGTAAGTATATGCAGACTAACTGCATTACTGATATTTCCCAGGACACTGGATAACTTTTGAAGCCTTCTTTGGGATACTGAGGGTACCAGAGCCTAGCCTGCCTGTTAGTGATAGCAGAATGGTGAACCCATTCACTTGAAAGACTGGCCTTCAGAATCGGAGAGTGCCTTGCAGTCTTGCCTAGCAAGAAGAGTAAAGCCCTCAGCAGAAAGGATTCTGCTCCCTGCTGGGCTTTACAATTGTCACATTAAAATCCAGAAAGTGAAAGAGGCTTTTCACTGCCACTTCTGCAGAGGCTGAACTATGATGTCATATGAGGTGGTGCAGCAAATGTGTGATAGCTCAGAATGACACCTTCTGACAGTATGCGAGTGAACACAAGGAATGTGCGAAAGGAGAAGGGAGTGGAGAGGGTTGCTGGACATAGCTTTGCCTGAGCAGGGCTATTTTGCACTAATTTGGCTGTGTGTGTGTGTTTCAAATAATGATTTACAGGGCTATTAGCGGGCACTAATGAGATGTCGCTCTCTGGCATGTATGTTCTTTTGAGAGAGAATAATACTGAACTCCATTGCTCAATGATCTTAAGTGGAGAGTGGGGGAGAGACTGAATGATTTATATGTTCATCCTTGTTCTGCAGCTTCCTTTGTGACTCCTGGAGTAAAGTTAATCTCATCTTTCAGCAAGTAAATGTCAGCATCTCTAGTTTACTTCATCAGACGCATGCAGTGGAAAACGTATTTTCCACTGCATGCATCGGATGAAGTGAGCTGTAGCTCACGAAAGCTTATGCTCAAATAAATTTGTAAGTCTCTAAGGTGCTACAAGTACTCCTTTTCTTTTTGCAGATACACACTAACACGGCTGCTACTCTGAAACATCTCTTGCTGTTACCTCTAAATCATACTTTTCCACCCTGCTTTATGAGGAAAGTGCTACTGAGATGCTGCTTATCTTGAGCAACAGATTACTGCATTGTAGAGCTTGGCTCTACTTCTTGGAGCAAGGGGCCAAATTACAGTCATTCTGCAGGGTCCAGGATCCGTGAGCGTGAGGGCAAAGGAATGGCAGGGGTTACTGCATCTTCCTCTGCCCCTCTCCTCCACCCAGCCCGGGGAACTCTTGGAAAAGTTAATGCAAACCACAGCTGTATTACCATGTGACAGCATTTCCCCATCACTGGTTGAACCTCGGGGAACCTGGCTCCATTTGAGCTGTGATGTTGTTGAGGAGGAGTAGGGAGCCTCCGAGCCTGTGCAGAGGCAAAGGGCTGGGTGACCCTGGTCCTGAGGAACTCGATAGGGATTTGGGGATGGATCATTTCCTTGCTTCTTTGCAGGGTAACTGAATGCGTGGAACCCCCTTCTTGTGCGGTGTTTGGAGAAAACTCCCCAAGAGGAGCCGCAGAGTTGCCCTACCCCACCACAAGTTTCCTTGCAGGAGGACACAATCTGGTCCAAGTATAATCCAAAATTAGGCTGTGCCAATCACTCACCATTTTGACAAGTAAAACTCATAGAGTCGGACTGGACATCTCAGAGGGTTATCTGTGTTTTCAGCCATTTCCACTGCTGTTGGAACCTCCTCGTCCTCACTCCGTTTCCTTTTTCCTACAGATAACTTATCTGGATACAGGAAAATGACACCACATGAGCTCAGTGGAGAACAGTCCTCCTCTGTGAGAGTAAGCTGAAGCTGTTTGGTTTAGTTCTGCACCCTGATGGGGCTTTGAGCAGCGCATACATGACGTGCTGTTTGATAGGATCGCTTTTCACGCAAACTGACACTGCCAAGTCAAACACTGGAAACAACTTTGTCAAATGAATGCCATCACTTGTGTCGCTGACAGTTAAAAAGGAGCCCAACATAATAGAAAGGATCTGTTTCTACACAGATTTAAATGCTGGATCAGGATAATGTAATGGCTTAAAAAATATTTAGTTTCACCTTGTTAATGCTGGTTTATAGGGACTGATAAGAGCCCTTGCCCCCATCCACAGCTCAAGTGCTAGAACACCATCGTACCAGTGCACGGTCATCCTCGGTGTGCCCGTTCCCCATCTACCTCAGAGTGTGTACATCCTTTCAAAGACAGATCCACTTACCAGCCACTATCCTTTTCTCCCCCATCTCCTTCTGCTGCACCTTCAGAGCAGACACCCCCCACTGCTTTTAATAGTAGTTATATAAAAATGAAATAAAGATCTACCACGCAGTATATCTTGCTTATGCAAATGACCTTTGCCAGGACACAGAATGAATTTTGGATAAGTTCCGAAACGAAGGATACGTCTCTGTGTACAGCACTGCAGTAGTGTACCTGTATCTATACAGCTGCGGCACATGTGGTGAAGATGCTCGATGCCGATGGAAGAGAGCTCTCCCACCAACCTAAGTGTTCGTATAAACAGTGCTATGTCGCTGTAACTTATGTTGCTCAGGGGGGTGGAATATTCACACCCCTGAGCAACTAAGTTTTGCCAACATAGGCTGTAGTGTAGACATAGCCTAAGACATAGTGGCTCAATTCTGTATGGACTTGTAACACTATTGGAATCCATGGAGCTACACATGGTGTAAGTCAATGTAGAAATTGGCCCAGTATCCTCCAGAGCCCATCGAACAATCAGACCAGACATATTACAAAATACCTCCCCTGTGAAAGATGCTATTAATAATAAAATGGCATAATAGCAGAAACCACCTGACAGGCATTTAAAAAGGACTTTGTGGTCACTCATTTAGAAAATAAGTGGTGCATGTTATCAATCTTATCAAGGACTTCAACTCTAGGAGGGAAAAGTAGACGTGTTACTCCCCTCCTGGAGAAGTTAAGAAGACCTAGCACCAAGCAAAAGCAGACCAACAATAGCAGCTATCTTAATAGAGAGAATTCATATCTTATCAAAATTCACTAAAGTAGCCAGTAGCTTGATGATCCTGCTTGCTGTCCTTACAAAGTCTCTGATCAGTGGCAGTCAGCATGCTTCCACCAAGTTTTCAATTCACAAACAAGTCAAACATCACCGTCCCACCAACAGCTCCTCTCCCAGGGCTCATTGCCACCCCTCACAGAATCGGATTTAGCTTTAGCATTTCCCAGCTTACCCATGAGCTGTTAAACCACTACTGCAGCGAAGGAAAGCTGCATTCTCTCTCTATGTCTGGGGCCTGCAAAAGGACAGTTTCCACTCCCTCCTCCTGCATTTCATGTGTGTCAACAGCTCTGGCTGGCTTGGCTTTATGTGTCCTCCAGCTGCTCTGTCTTAGGCCTGCTCCAGTGTGATAGGGTGTGCATACTACAAAGCAGATCCTAACTAAGCAGACTAACTTCAAGTGCCCCTGACTTCAATGGGGGTTAAAGGTGCTCAGCACCTTAAGGAGCCTGGTCCTTCGTGCTATCAGCTCTTCAGGAAGGGAATGAATCTTATTCTAGGTTTGAATTGCTGGATGTGCTTTTGCTGCTCTAAAAATGATTAGTGAAAAGCTGTCAAATATTCTGGGCATCTCATTCACAGGTTTCTATCAGCTGTCGGGGCTCATACAGAATTTTGGTTTAAACCCAGCTGGAAGTCAAAAAGAAAAGGGGGGGGAGGACAAGGGGAGGGAAGTTAAAGTATCAGCAGAATCCCAAATATTAGTAAATGTGCAAAATGCACGTCTACATTTTTTCCCCCATTTTAAAATGAAGCATTGGCAATGGTGCTGGGGCTACGAAAATCCAAATTAAAACCACTCAAGTCATTAGAAAGCAGCAACACACCTGATTCTACCTCTTGTTTTTGAAAAGGTGGGAAAAAACGCAGGTACGTCATCTTGGTGTTGTATTTCAGAGTCCGGGTGCGTCTCATAACGTGGGCAAAGGACAGCTTCAGATGCTCACTGACATTCTTTAGTTGGAAGTATTTGGTATTGAAGAACAGAAGTGTGTTCAGTAAGACTATAGGGGAATATGCACCCAGCTGTTTACATTCCCATAAATGTTCCTCTTCAATTCTCGAGAACATGTAACCTGAGGATAATGGGTAAAGGAAAAGGAAAAATCAGCTCTTTACTAAACAACCATCTCATTGTAAGGGCAACTCTCTGCTCTCAGATATGAGTAAGCAGCTTCAGCAGTGACCTGGGGGCACAATGTGATCCCTGAAGATTTTCATAGGTTTAAGGAAAGCAATAAACCCCTGTTGGATGGGGGAGGAGTTACATGAAAAAGGCAGGTCCTGCCAGACAAATTATAATATAAATCAAATCCTCCCAGACAACCTGATGCATCAATGACCTGTACATCAGGTCGAACTCAGACCTACAGTAAGTAGATTTAACTTGACTGAAATCAACAGAACTGCATACACTTACACAAGGGATAAACATGACCCATCAAGCATGAGGAAGACCACGCTATTGATCAGTGAGACTTTTCAAAAGCAAATGGAAATAAGGGTCTAAAGCAGCCATTATTTATCTCAGTAAGACCTCAGCACAGGTTCATGTTATGTAGCCCAATCAACTCCTTACACATTAACACTTCTTGGGCGTGGAGCATGGATAGTGACGTGATACCTCCATTTGGAGATACACTGCTGTGACATAGTGAACTTGAGAGCAGGTAAAGAAAAGGAATTTATGGAGGTTAATCACAGATGTCAGGTTTCAGAGTAGCAGCCGTGTTAGTCTGTATTCACAAAAAGAAAAGGAGTACTTGTGGCACCTTAGAGACTAACAAATTTATCTGAGCATAAGGTTTCGTGAGCTACAGCTCACTTCATCGGATGCATTCAGTTTTTTCCACTGAATGCATCCGATGAAATGGGTTTTAGCCCACGAAACCTTATGCTCAGATAAATTTGTTAGTCTCTAAGGTGCCACAAGTACTCCTTTTCTAATCACAGATGTGTTAGGCAACCAGAGGTCTTGGTGGACGTAGAACCATGTAAATGCATGGGTTTTCTTTTGTTTTTTATTAAAAGAAATACACAGAAAGATGGTCATGGATCCAGGTATGCAGTCACCACAATCACTAAAGGTTCTTTGGTACCCTGAAACCAAGCTCCTCTATCCAAATTACAGTGTTAAAAAAAAAAAGCGTTCAGCTGTTTTAGTTGTATTTATAAAATTACCACCTTTGTCTCATTCAGCACCCCTCAAGTATACCAACCAGCCAACTCTGCAGGAAACAGAGGGAGGATTTATAACAAGACTTTGAAAGCCTCCCATGAAAGATGCTAGATGAAGAGCATTCAAAAATTAATTCATGAAGCTCCAAGACATATGGCTAAGAGAAGCGTTATACCCATTTTACAGAGGCATAACCTGAGGCAGAGAGATGGTTAAGTGTGTCTTGCTAAAGGTCCCATAGTAAGTAAGTGGCAGAGTTGAATATGGAATCCAGGATTCCCGTCTCTCACAAATGACTACATGTTGTGGAGAGGGGAGGAGGATAGCACCTCACAGTACAGATCACGCACCTAATCATGGTAGACTTAATGGAGTAGTTCAGTGCTGCTGTTCTTTCGCCCCAGCACTCTTCAGATGACATGTACTGGAAGGAGCACCCTTGAGAACTCATTCATTTATAAAGATGGGTTTCACTGTCATGCATGTATATAAAAACAACACAATATGAAAAATAATTGTCCTACCATTTGGAAGTATTGTAGGTTCCCAGATTTTCAATAGTTTTGTAAGTTCAATCATAAACCTGGAATAGGGCTCGGTAAATATGTTATCTATTCTACCATTCTCAAACAGGTACTACAAGAGAAAAGAAAGGAAGAGATACAATTCATAGTTACATAGAAGAGTGCTGACAGGTTACTGGGTGTCAGATTTATTTTGGTTCTCTCCTACGGTATTTCTCTTTGCCTTCCTTTTACAATTACGCTAAAAATGAATGTGCATTTCCAAATGTGTTATGTTCCAAATCACTTTACTGGCTTCCCAGGTATGATAAACACAGGGACAGTGGCCTCTCTTATTAAATGGGAGATGCAGGCACAAATTATTATTAATGCGCAGATCTAGAGCACTGTTCTGAAAATTTACCATCCTTGAACACAACAAAATACATCCCCAAATATGGCTCTGTCTACAGATGCCAGCGTAATAATTTCAGCCCCTCTTTCTAATAAACTGGGCTTAAATATGCTAACACAGTGTCTCTTGCCAACACAGACAGCACCTAAGCCTACAAAGGGCACAACCACAGACTTATTATGATGTCACAGGCAGGCTTGTTCTCAGTAATCTTTGGGGGTGGGGGGGGAAAGAGTTCAATCTTCATCATGAAAGTATTGTCCTTTAATGGCTAATGGACTACGATACAAACATTCTATTGCAGTTTGGAAAAAAAAAAAAGTTAGCCTGAAAAAGAAATGCAATCCAAAGAAATTTCTGATGCTTCCTGGATGCTGGTCACAGGCAAACCAAATTTATAGCTCTTCTTCCATTTTGTCAAGCATGTCTGGTGAAAAACGTTAAGGTGACAAGTCAACCAACCAACCAAATGAGGTTTAATGCCCAGGAAAGCATTTGATCCTAAATCTCTGAATGGTTACTGGAGAGAGTGAACAAATATGCTACCTAAGGAAAAACTGGCCCCACCCTGAACTGAGTCAGTTTGCATTTTGAAGAGCTAGTTATAAGGTTCTGGGGGTTTTTTGTCATTGTTTCAGCTTACGGTAAACAAGCAGGCCACAATAACTAGTTACATTTTTTGTTCCTATTGGTTAATTCTAATTTTATTGTTCTCATGATATTATTTCTTTAAGCGGTATATCTGTGATAACTAACTGCCTAGCAATGGCAGTCCAAGACTTTTTCCAGATATGCTTAACCACTCATGATAGGGCCTGCCCTGGCTGCCAGACAGGTTTTTGAGGTATGTATGAGGGATTAAGAATAAGCCTTAAAAATGGGGTAACCAAGTGGCCCTCATCTCCAAAATAAAATCCCAAAAGCCAACAATTACTATAGACACTACATTAAAAAACATCTTATTTACATACTTGGCAATGCAGTGGTTCAATGAGTTACCTGCTGAATTCCAAGGCACAAGTATAAGATGCTGTCGGGATCATATTTTTCACCGTTTGGTCTCCGCACCTCTTGGATAAACTGGCACAAGCCAAAACTCAGCTCAGCAAAAGTGCATGAGAGAATATCCTCCTTGAGTTTCACAGGTCGAACTGTGGGGAATAGAAGTACAGGAGACATAAGACCCCATTCTGCAGGTCCATCCTTCTGTACTTCCTGGTCCCGTACATCACATGAGCAGAGTTGTTACAACATCCATCTCCGACACACAACTCATCTCACGTCTAAAATAACAGTTCATCACTTTCCCATGTTAGTTAACAATTATGATGCAGTTGTTGTTTTCTGAGTATTTAGTAACAACCTTAACTGCCACCATATGTAACCAATACAAATTTTAACTGAGCAATAAGAAAATGGGTACTTAAACTAAGCAAGACTGTATAGTAGTGTGATCACTGAACCCAAGAAATAGTGACTTATACTTTAGGCTGGCAGTGTAGGTTTCATAAATCAATTTCATTTCTATAGCTGGATTCAGGGGAATCTTGAGTGGGAGAATGATCTTGAGCATTTCCTAGCAGCTCCGGAAATGAATTGGGTGCAGTATGTTTGACTCCTTTACTTAAAGGGAGGAAGGAATTAAGAGTTTAAAGGGTCAGGATATGGAGAGTGGGAAGAAGAGCAAACATAAGAGTTGGTTCCAGAATAAATGGTCAGAGAACTCTGAGCGAATGCACTGGGCTTGCTCCCTCCATCCCATAGGCAAGTTGCTTCTGCAGACTAGACAGAAAGCCTTTGTGGGGTAAGTTTTGGTATGGAGGCGGCTCCTGGGAGTATGCAGGAAGATGAGTGGAGTTCCCTCACCCGCAAAACATAGGATAGACAAAAACTGAATGGATTGCATTTCTGTGGGAACCTACAACCAGCTGTTCTTATATAACAAAAAAATTCCAAAGGAGCAGGGGAAAGAGTTCTCTTCCTAATCCGAAGATTTTTCCTTTCTGATATAAACCCCTCCCATTCTGTTTCAGAAACTTTTTTTTTTTTAATTTATTTCCCCAAAAGTATTTTAAAATCTATCCGTTTGTTCTCTTCCCTGCAACCAAACCCCTCCACAACTCCCAACTACTATTTCTAAATTAATGGATTTATTAATCCAGTTCGCCTCAGAAAGCATGCCCATAAAACTCTTGGTGTATTCCTAGGTCAGACTAGGGAAGAGGGAAAGGGAAGCAGTGGCATTGGACTCAGCCTCTGCCAGAACCCCAGAATTACTGGATGCTTCTGCTAAAAATCATCACCAGTGAAAATGTTAACAATGTTGACATTTCAGACATCATTATTAGGCTCTAGAGCCAACGTACCAGTGGTATAAAAGGAATGCTTCGTGCCTTTCTGAGCTGTAGCATAGCATTGGGAAACATTTGGAAGATTTTCTATGCAACTGTAAGGGCAAGAAATGAAGGGTCTGATTCTCTGCTTCATCATTCACTATAAAACCAGTGAAGAGTTACAAAACTGGCATATGAATACTTAAATTCTGGAGAAACAGATGGGGACAACACAAAGGTCAGTACAGGGTCATACCCTGTGCTAGCTCAATCAGAACCCTGCACCTCTATAAACACACCTGTGCTTCAAATCAAGTACAAATGTGCATAAAATGAACACTTGTAGGGACATGAGTGATTGTAATATTTATACTGTTCAACTTCCAAATTTCGAGTCCTGCTTCGATAGGTGACATAATAGATTAAAAGCAACAGACAAAAAAGATGCTTTAAAAAAAAAAAAAAATCAATAGCCATGAAACTTGAGACCCGTTTCCTAAAATCCTTACTCCTAAAATCCTTATTCATAGGGACCTGGGCCTCAGTATCAATGGCACGCCTCTAACTCCATCTTGAAAGCTACGTCACAACAGGTGCCCTCCAACTAGCAGGTTTTGCTTCAACAGAAACAAGTTTACCTCCAAATTTTAGTTCCCCTTGGTCTTCCTGTGCATTCTTCCATTGGACCCAATTCCTCCAGGCATTTACCCCATACATGTACTTCAGGGTCATCCCAGAAACAGAGCAGCCTGGATAGGAACCCTGCATAAGATTCCGAGGCTCCACAGAAACTATGGACTTCTTCCTCCCCTGCAGGAAATCCAAAAAAGCTCATATAACACTGTCCAATTATGGACCCCTTTTAACCTGATCTCACAGGAAAAGTGCATTACGCTTTGACCAGCTAGAAAACGCTTACACTCCTGAAGCTCCTGTTATAACAGAGTGTCAGAGGACTTCATAAAAGAGTGGAGAAATATTAACTTCATTTTAAAGAAGGGACAACTAAGGCACAGGGAGGTTCTGCACACACAGCAAGTCAACGACAGAGACAAAACATAGGTCTCCTTGCTTCTAGTCTCTTGCCCTAATCACTGGACAGCAATGCCACAGCCCATGATTAAAATGCATAAACGAGTACAACTTGATAGTTTTCTGTGCATTATTATACAAATAAAAATATAGGCTCCAAAAAAGTTGCTTTTAAATGCTACACACTCTTTAAATGCTACCCTATAAAAAGAACACTGATTCCTCCTAACAAAAATACCTAATTTTATAGAATAAACATAAAATGTAGATAAAATATTTCCAATCCTGATCTTTGTTTCCTTATTTTGTGTTTGTTCAAACTCACGAGAAGTAAATATGTATGTAAGATTAGCACCTTAGATACATGGAGTTTTTAATATGAATGAAGGATGCTTTCTTACCCGTCTTTTTGGCTGTGGGAAGCCATCTCTATGTCTCCGCCTTGCTCGTGAACGTGAGTGGAGACCCAGTCCTTTACTGAGTGGGTCAAATGAGTCTAAAGTCAAAACAACATCAGCACAAGTTAAATTAATTATATGATTTAACGGGGCCATCTAGAAATGAGAGTTTCAGACATTACGAAGTATCTTAAAATTCGAGATGCCACATCTGGATATTCCTGTTGCATTACCACTGGATAGTTAAGCAGTGGTATTAAGTTGTAAAGCAGCTCTGTCGAGGTTGTCAGCTAGAAGGAAGCTCGGAGATGGAGGACTCCTATGTAAGGGACATGGAATTCTCAGGGTAGGGGGAAAAGCCCCAACATACTGATGTGCTTCTCTACATAAGAAACTGATATCCTTTGTACTCATGAAAGACTCATTAAGACTCCCACCAGGACAGAGAGGTGTCAAATTCACAAGCAGTCAACGAAGAGTAACCACTATTCTCTATCAAATCCTCTAAATGATGTCTTTTTAAAGTGTAAGCAAACATGTGCTCTATGTTATAGGGTCCAAGTATCTCTATTAGAGAAGATGTATTGCAGCTTTAACAACATGCATTTGTACTGAGTAACAAACATAAGCCCTTCGTGGGCAAATTAACTTCTTGCATTAAAGATAACGGAAGGCTAGTTCCCAGCAAATCATGTAGATTTTTTTTTAAATACGTGACAGTGCATTTTTCTACATGTTACACAAACCTGAGGGAAAGTCTGCCTCCAGGTCCTGCTCCATGTCCCCTTTAGAGAACTGCCTCAGCTCGGGGTCTGGATCCTGCATGGCATTTGATCGTAAGGCATAGTGATTCAGCTCGTCCTCCCAGCTGTGTGGAGTTGACACTGCTTCCGATTCTAGGTCTCCACTGTAGGTGCTGCCTTGATCTGCAATTAAGAGGACCCATGTACAAAATGCACCGAAAGGAAAAAGAGATGTACAGTAGGACCCAAGTCCTCTCTGCAAATGAAATACCAACCTTTCTCAAATATCTTAGGGTCCAGGAACAGCTCATGCTCAGATGTTTGGGATCCTTAAGAGAAAAAAAAATACAACTACAATTCGTATGGACATGAAGTATTTTACTTATTTAAAACAGCAGCTGAAATGCAGAATTTCTTAGCTCATATAATTGATCCAAAAGGTCAGGAGACTAACTGGTCAATCTTGGGCAAAGAATAGTGCGGGCAGATGCTGTGCAGATTCTATACTCCCCACTATAGCTCTACTAATACACCTTAACCTGGACTCCAGTCATCTCATGGAAAAATAAACCCAACCCCCCCATCATTCACACACCATTTTCTTAATTTTTTTCCTCACCTCACTATTTACTGGGGTCATTTGCAGACAAACAGGATCTTTGTTTTGTCTTTTCAGGTTGCTTCCCATCTTTCATAAGGGGAGATTCCCCCTTCTCCCCCCAATCCCGTCTACAGTCCAGTCGATGAAAACCCGACTTAGACAGCTGGGAAACTCTTGGGTGGCATTACCAGCTCTATGCTACTCTCCTGGTGCACACCGCCTGAAAATGCACAAAGTTCTGGGGCAACAGCTCCGCACCCCCTGGGGTCTCTTACTGCCAATGCAAGTGAGACCAGCCCCTGGCTTCCCCCAGGATCAGGGAAGTGTAAAAATGCCACGTCGCCACCTCTGGCCCCCTGTACCTCCTCTGGTCCTTTGACAAGTACAGCTCAACCAGACCCAAGGTTCTAGCCCATAAACCCCTGAAAAAATCACATGTGGCTACTTGTGAGTGAGGGGATCAGGACCTGCAATGGGAACCGAGCAGCAACCGTAAATGAATTTTAAAGAGAAAACAAACAAACATGCCCTCAAAATAAACAACAAAAAAACAGGCGACAGGATATGGAAGCAAAATTATTTCTAAATGGACTATGTGTTTAAAGTATTCAAGAAAGCATCCTGGCTTTAAGAGACGGGTAACCAAAATCCCTTATGGAGGAAGACCATTTTCACTGCATTTGCCCGTGGGAAAATAAAATAGCAGCTTGCTGATGGGGCAAAAGGAAGGCTTATCACAGCATGAGGCAGGGGCATCTGGTCCAATGCAGGCAAAGCTGACATCTACCTACCTTTCACAGAAATCCTTCCTTTAATATCCTTTTTAAAATGATCACATACCTCCATGAGAGTGCGTTTTTTCCTTCTCTTCATCTTCTGCAATCATTTCTGCCATTTGAAGGAGATCAGCCTCAAATGGATTTGTGGGAATCTTCTCCTTGATGTCCTGAATAGTCTCTATGATCTTATCGGCATTGTCCAGAGTAGTTGGGATAAGCATGGGAACTGGAACCTAAACACACACAGGAAAGTTTAGATTTCCGAGCAATGACTTGTTTTGTTGTACATGAAGTAGTTTTTTTGTGTACCAAATGCATTGAAGAGGATCCAGCTATTTTTCTTCCTCTGGCTCTTAGTCTGTGTTGCCCCTTTAGTCTATCTGCAGATGGGACAACTTGCTGTATCTCTGCAATAACCGGAACGATTCCTTTTACCACCACCTCTTTCCCCTACTGCCCAGCTTTATGACCCTGCAAAATGACCAAAACAAATCAAGCGGAAGAGGACTGGATGGGATGAACACATGGCCTTTGTGGCACTTCCAGCCTCTGAAAACTCTGGGACCTAGACCCCAGGATCTGAATCTGAACCCAAGATTCTCACATTGGATTAGCCTATGCTAACTCTTTTCCTAAAAGGATGTTTACAGTATTTACATTGCTAGAGGTTCTGAAAGCACCCTGGGACAGTAGCAGAAACGCTACATAAGCGGGTATTTGGTTATAGATAAGAGAGACTCAGGCCGAAGATTTTAGGAAATCTCTCTCTAATTCAAATCTTTTGATAATGAAGTTGGGACCCCAGGGTTATAATTTAAGGTACAGTAGCAGAGGAGCTCTTTGAGGATGGGTATTAAATTTTAAGTGACCTCTAAGGCAATGGGAGATGACTATAGCTCTTGCAACCATCTTTTCCCCCTGAATACTGCCTACTGGGATGTGTTTAGACAGAGTAAGAACAAATATAACCCTCACTGTTCTTTGTTCTAGCGAGACCAATCTGTAAACTGCAGGCCATAGAACATAACCATGAGTTGTCGGATGAACTGAAGGGTAACTTACAGGTACTGGGACCCCAAGTGGAACTGGCGTATACTGGGTGAAGAGGTGAAGGGGCACGGGCACAAACACTGGTACAGGAACAGGCACCACAAGGATTTGGGGTCGAACTTCATCTTCCTCTGTCATATTTAAAAAAAAAAAAAAAAAAAAAAAGTGGTTTGGTTCCCAGAGGCAAGGGAGCGTCTGACAACTCAGTAATATCTCAGAGTGGTCCATGGAGAATTATTATTAATAATTCCATTAACAGCGACTTCTGCTTGTAGCTCTCCATGCACAACCTTGTACGTTCATCCCAGTGACTGACACGTCTACACAGCTGTGCGCACACCTCCTGCCCCTAGCTCTTAACAGAGGATTACATGCCAGGTAATAAGACAGATTTACCTGAAACAGGACAGGATTCCTGTCAAGACAGATAAATGTATGTATCATAGAAAGTCAAGGGCTATGACTTAGACCACTCTTCACCGGACTAGCTTCCACCCCCTTTGTATGGCAAGGGCTAAATCCTGGTCACAAAGGGTCAAATGGGAGTTTTACGATTGATTTCACTTGAATTGGAATGTAGCCTTAAAACGTTTAGGGCAAGTATTCAAATTTGCCAAATTTGTGCCTGTGTCTGCATCAGTAAAAGCCAGCATTTTATTGAAAAACTGCACCTACACATGCCAGGTGGATTATTCCATAACTAACTATTTAATTCACCCACACTGGGTTTGACACTCCACTCTTTTTATGGACTTACTCTAGCAAATCCCCTGCATCTTCCTTGGAAGTGACATTTAACTTTAGTGCTGTTATTAGAAACTGTTAGGTGTACAATTCAGATGTAAACAATACTGTGACCATATACATGAACAATTGCGGAGAAAGGTATTTCATACGCTGTTCTATCAGAAGAAGGATGATTGAAATGAATACTAGACTGCGCGATCTTGTGTCTTGTACTCAAATTGGGAGCCAAAAACTCCTTAATTCTAATCCTAGAGCAACACAAGGTCCCTCTGTAGCCTTCAGCATGTCTCTTGACCTCCCTGCTTCACTTTCCATGTCTATAACATGATGATAGCACCCTTGTGAAAGTTAGAGCTGATTCCAAGGTGCATTCCACATGCAGTTTTCATGGACTTCAAGAAATGCAGATGGAGATTCTTATATAGTTATAACAGAAAATGATGCTTAAAAGCACTATGCAATCAAGCAAAACCCTTTTATTTTAATATTAGAAATCCTTGTCACACACACTGTTACTCATTCACCTGCAATACAGGCCTTTTTTTTAAAAAGGAAGGCAATCTGACACGTACCAGTCTGGCATTCCTTATTCTGGGTATGAGGTTTGCAAGACGTGGCCTTGGTCTGGGTGATCGGCTTGCACAATAATGCTTTGTTTTTTAAAAGCCTTGGAGGTTGTGATGGTGGTAGTTTCAGGGCGTCTGTCTGAGTACTAGCCTGGTTTTAAATACAGAAAAGAAAGTATGTTAAGTTCAATACATTTGGCTATGGTATTTTGTTACAATATGAGATACAAGCCTCCTGCAATATAAGACAGATATAATTTAAAAAATGGAGAATTTGGTATGCAACATGCTTTACTGTTAAAGTGTGATGACCACAAAAAATTTTCAAAAATGGTATCTTATTTGCTCCTCGTGTGTCTTTACATCTCTCTCTTATTTCTGTCAGTGAAGCAAAGGGTGTTTTGTTTATTGCTGTCAACACTGCTGAGAATAAACCTGCAAGAGTGTCTTGTTTTAGATAACAAATAACGCTGGCTAAGTTCTGATTTGAAACCTTAACTGTTTAACAAATATCTAAGACCCAGAAAGAACACAGCTTAGTTTTCAGATGCCATGTGGGGAATGCAATTAGAAATATCCCATCAGCTAGGCAAACTCATGTGAAGTCACTAAAAGGGAAAAAATATAAAAGTAGAACACACCAACCCCGTCAATCTTAGGATCACTTTTTTGACTGTAAGCAGACTGATTAGTTTTGTTTCTAATTTCCTGCACACTGTGCTGAATATCTCTCTCTTTCATCATCTATTCCAATAGCATGATCAGATTACAGTAGAGACTCCACTGGGGGGGAACATATATTTGCATTAATGGGCATATTTTAGTTTAGAACATCAAATCAGCAGTTTACCCGTGTACACCAGAAGAAAGACTTCTCTGTGCAGCACAAATTCTAGCTATCTATGAAGATGTTAACACGTTGGACGTATTTTGAATCTCAGTCACTGTCAGAAAAAAGATCAGTTTAAATAACTGCTGTAACACTACATATGGAACAGAGATATCTGATGTTTGGATAATGTCTCTAACAAATTAGTGTGTCTGAGCAAAGCGGGGGGAGGGGGAGCAGGAGGAAGCGTAAAGGTTCTTTTGCAAAAAACTTACATCTCCAATGATCTTTGCTGTCACAGTAGGAACTGCACCTGTTAATTAGAACAGCATAAACTTAATTTCTGTGTTGCCTAACAGCAAGGCCCTCTTCCTACAGAGGTCAAGTCTTAATCCCCACTGGGCCCAATTCTCTGTTGAATTTAATTAACATTATAGTTATTTACACCTGTGCAAAGTGAATGTGAAACCCTCGCCATTCTAATTTGGTAGCATTTTACATTTGCTCTGCAGTGGTGTAAGTGAAGGCACAAAGTGCAGGGCAATGAAGAATTGGGCCTGTTATCTTCAATGGGAGCAGGACCTAATGCTGCCTATCAGATCTATGAGCAACCAAAATATAAGCCCAAGAAAAAAAGATATAAAGACTTTGAAATTGAGTATTGAGGAATTCTACCTTGTAAGACGTTGTTGGAATTAACCGTGGGCTGGGCAGCAGGGGCACTTGCTAGGGATACCACGTTTGCTATAACTGGAGTTGAATCCTTCCTTAGAGAAGGAGGGCCTGATGAAGACGTTGGTGTCATGGAAAGGTTTGCTGTTTAGAAAAAGCAGAAGAAATATAGTGTAAGCATTAATATTACTGATAACAGGGCGTATTCATAGCTAGTCTAACATATGATGCAAGACCCACCCTCCACTCCAATATATACACTCTTATAGTTAAAAGCTTGTGTAAGTGTCAACTGCAGGTTTTCAATTTAGATTAAAAAAAATCTGTTTCTTTAAATTCCATATGCAAACCATGCTACCCAATCAGTAGGACATCTCAGATGTTCATCACAGCATGAAAGGACGTTTCTATTTGTATTATTATGTTTTATTACATAAGTGCCATGGGGCCAACTGAGAACGGGACCGCACTGTGCTAGGCACTGTACAAACTGTAGTATAAGAGACAGTCCATGCCCCAAAATCCTTATAATCTAAACAACTCAGGCGAATTGTAACCATGCCCTACAAGACTCTTCACTATCAAAGGTTTGTTTAAGTCCTTGACATTCATAATCCCCATGTTTACCATATTTCACAAAAGGTACTGTTCCCAGGAGTCTCTGGTACTAATCCGGACATGAGGCCAGATTTTCAGAAGTACTGCACACCTGTAGCACTTCTGTTTCAGATGAAGTTGCAGGTACCCTGAACTTCTGAAAATCAGGGCCATGGTACCTATCCCTATCCTTACTACTTAAAACACACTAACTGACAAACTTTACACTACACCAGGAGTGTCAAATGTTTTAGTGACGGTGTGAGAGTATAAATTAAATTACTGAGTTACATATTACCCTCAATCCACAGCAAAAGTCCCACTGCTATCAATAGGAGATCTGCACAAGGATCAAGGGTAGAATATGGCCTGGAAGCATACAATATGCTTTAATATTATTTATTATTTGGTGAGTAATTTACAGTGTTGCAGTCACTATCATTCACTGGCAGAATATGCCCCTCTTTAGGACCACTACTATTTCTCCCCTTTGTTTCTCTTCCTCTTCCTGTCTTCCTCCCCTCTAACACTTCATTCCCTACAGCAACTCACAGTTCCTATTCCTTTGGGATGAACTTTCACCCTCCTTCCCATTCCATCTGCTCAAATAATCAGTGAGGAATAGCTACAGCTTACATCAAGCTTAACACTAATATTTTAAGAGTCAACACCTAACGAAACTGGAGCTCGGAGTCATTGTTTCAAAATGCCTGCACATTTGGGAAGACAACCCAGCACTGGTTAAACTGAGTTCACATTTGAAAGTTTGTCTTCACAATCATGAGGTTTACAAATGTATTTTTTCTAATTAATACGTAGATTCTGCCAAATATGATGCTGCCATGTGGGCCGCTTCAAGAAAACCAGGTGCCTGATATCTCTTCAACAGACATTACTCTAATCGAATGTGCTTTTGCAAACAGTGACACTCAAAAAGTAATTTTTTATTTGTCTCGTTTTCTCTACATTGAGCATTTATGTCTACTTAACACGTAGAGAAATCTTGTTTCTCCGCTACAGAGGATTCAAGTAACAAGAGGCAGAAAAGCCCTATATCAGTGTTTCTCAACCTGAGTGAGGAGGGATCACAAGTGCAAGGCCAGCATTAGGGGGTGGCAAGCAGGGCACTTGCCTGGGGCCTCATGCCACAGGGGGGCCCGTGAAGCTAAGTTATATGCTTCAGCCCCGGGCAGCAGGGCTCAGGCTTTGGCTTAGTAGAGAGGTAAAAAATTTATTTATTTATTTATTTTAAAGACCAAAGCAGGTTGCCAGCACAGAAAGGTTGAGAAACATGGCCCTGTATCATAGAATCATTGGTTTAGAAGGGACTGCTAGGGTCTAGTCTAACCCCCTGCCAAGATGCGGGATATACCTGAGTCCATCCAATGGCTATTCTCTCAGTAGGGGGTGTGTGCGTACATTATTTATGAAAAGATCCACTGAACTGAATTTCCCCCGAAATGTACATACTGCATTATCCAAAGCAATTGTTCTGTTCTTATGTTCTAATTCACATCCTATTTTACCTGTGTTGTTCTGAGGTGGGGGTTCAGACACAGTTTGCTGATTACAGAACATCAAAATACAAAGCAGGTTGCAAAAATGTTTGATCTCCCCTTGCCATTTCATAGACTCACTGAGTTTACCTTGTCTTTTACAACCATCACACTTTGCCATCTAAAAAAAAAACAGCACAGGGAAAAAAATTAAAAAAAACTCAAATACCAGGATAACAATGCATGCATATAAGTGACCCCCTTCCCACCTACCTCCAAAAAAACTTTTCAGCTTATATGCTGGTACTTTTATAATGGCTGCAACATTTATTGGCACTGCCACAAAACAGCCTAAGGAATGAGAGCATTATATGGTGTTCTCCTGCGAGGTTCCTTTATATGTAGAACTGGTGTTCACAACTTGTGGGGGGTCGGAGGCATTCAAAGCCACAAAGGGAACCTGGCACCCAACTCCCCTTTCTGCCTTTGGCTATCTCCCCTGCAAAGCCTAGGAGCAGCACCAAAGCCAATAAACAGGATTTTATAATTAAAGAGGCACAGGGTGGTGAGCTGAGTGTGCCCCAGAGTGAGTCAGAGAACAAGCAGGGCTGAAGACCCAAATAACCTGACTAATTCTGACAGTAAATGAAAAACACCAAAGAACAAAGACTTCTTTTTCATTCAGCTCCCACAGATATGCACGATTTTAACGGAAGCAGAGGTCCACTGTAGACAGTTTCACGCAGCTCTTGGGCTTCAGAAGTTCTTTTGTTATGGCATTTAAATTTCAGAAAGTGACGCATGAAAGCTACTTACCTGATAAAACAAAACCGTAAATTTAGACATGCATTCTTCTGAGCAGAACTCCTCCATCTTCCCCCCAAAGTGATTCTGGACCAGTTTGGGGGAAGCCTGTAAACAGTAACTGCACATTTTACAGTGGTTTCCCCAACGTTTAGCCAAGTCGTGTTTATAGAGCAGTTTACAACCTAAGACATCAAAGGAAGAACAAAAAAAAATTTTTTTTATATCAAATTAAGGTGTTTATTTAGTTCTTGCAGTTAATTGTGACTTTTATGATCAATTTTAATAAATTATCGTAAAGTATGGTAAAGACCTAGGAAGGTTAACAGATGAGATTTCTCATTTTCTTGCCCTAATTTTATGGCAGGATGCTTTCTGATAGGATTTACCTGACACACAGGCCTGCCTTTTCTTACCTTCACTACAGAATGGCTTGTCTATTCCTGAGAATCGCACTGTCTCCTTGATAATCTTCTCAATTTTGCAATATGCACACATTGCCATTACACTACTTCTCTTCTTATATTCATCACAGCAGGTCTTTCCACAAAACTGAAACATTTTACCCTGTAATTACATGAGAATAATTCAATTATGCAAAATCTTGTTTTCCCTCCAAAACCAGTATTTTTAAATAGTTAAAAAACAAAACAAAAAAAAACATGTAAGGTATTTCTAGTGCTGGTGAAAGTCACCATTTGATAATGCTGCAGAATAAAGTCCGCAGAACAGGTGCAGCACAAGGTGGGAGTGGAAAGGTTCCCACAGATGCACCCATCAATGTTCTTCACTCCTGATCAAAGGGATCATCTCTAGAGGCAAGAAGGAAAGCTGCCTACATAGTCATTTAATCCTTTGCCTTTCTTCTGAGGCAATCAAAAAGGAAGCAAATCAATGCCAATTTTGATGGTGGTTTTGCTGTACCGAACCTACTACCCAAATCCCAGGATAGCTGGCCATAGCAAGACACCAAAGGACTATTGTCAGGTTATTGCCCCTTGTTAGGGTTTTGTGTCCGTTTCTGATTCAGAAAGATCTGCATGCAAAGCTCTAATCTTTATTACCTTGTAGTCAAGCAGTTCAGGTTTGGTTGCAAACAGTCGGTTACAGTGCTGACACTTGAGTTTCACAACAGTGCGGGCAAAAGTGACTTGCTGGGACTGAGCAGCGAGCCTCTGGAGACCAGCTGCAGCTGAGCTGCTCATGGAACTGGGGGAGACAGTCGAGGTAGTGCCACCTGATGCTGATACCGTTGCCCCAGAGGGAATGCTTACAATGACTTGACCCTGCGACAGGGGCACCACAGAGGAGTTCATTCCTGCAGGCTTGTTGAACAAGTTCTGTTGGAAAGCAATTGAGGAAGGTATATTTTGCAACAGGAAACCCATGTCTTGGAGATTATAGCACTAGTCTGCCATTCTATTAATTGAACTTTGAAAGAAAGTCTAGACATGATACCTGAAAAGCTACAACACAGCTGTAACTGCAGAAATTGCGTATACTCCCATCTGACATAGCCAGGTGATACTGAGGGATTGCTGAAGTTTTACAGCTGTTACACTGAACTTGGACACCTGATGGAAAAACAATGAAAAAAGAAAACCTAGTGAATAAACCCATGATTAAAAGCATTGCAAATGGCTTTATGCTGTGCGTACAAAAAAACACCAAGCATTCTGAATGACAAAGTTAGATATATCTAAGAAAGAATATGACCAACATCCTATAGAAAAAGCAGCAGCCAGAGTAGATTGAGCACTTTATGATATGTTGGCATGAGCACTGCAATGGTGGTACATAGGTTCCTGCATCGTACTTTATTGTTAATTAATGCTCACAGTATTGCTGGCAGGTCAGTAAACATTTGCCCATTTTACAAGAGAAGCATCAGAGGGACAGAAGCTAAAGCCAAAGGGGGAATGAGTGTCAATCTGGAATGTTAAAATGCAAAAGTTCCGAGGCCCTCACCTGTCATTTGTGACACGTAAAACCCTCAACCCTTTTACAACAAAAAATAAAAATACAAAACCTGCTGTTTAAACAATAATACATTTGAAGGGTATGGCAGAAACATGATGACCTATGTACAAGATACAGGAAGCAGAGTACTAGAGTGATTAAAGTCTTCCCAGTGCTTTTGACTATATGAAAAGCTATAATTTTTTAAAATTATAATTGTAGTACTGGAACACAGTGTATGCAGAATGCGAAAGAATGTATGTTCCTTGATAAAATCCCATGGTAACTGGCTGAGAAAGAACTTGGCCTGCAAAGAACTGGAGTGTTTTACAAACAAAGGCCCACAAACAAACCAACAAATCATGCACTGGTCATCACCTCAGAACCATCATTTATGCACAATTTCATCGCAATTGTAGGCATGCCCATGACAAAACGGTGCACTAGAGTAGTGCACCCTGCCACTCACACCACACCTGTCTGTTTCATGCTTGTGAAGAGGAAGTACATTAAGATTTACAGGTATCTTCCTGCTCTCTGAAGTCATAGGAAATTCTGCACAGGTTGTTATTCTAGCAGACAGGGAACAGGATGTGAATTCGATATCAACACAGCAGATAGATCCACTTTTAGAGCTATCAGCATTCAAAGCATGCAAGTAAGTTTACACCCAAGTACATAAAAAGAAAAAGAGGTAGTAAACTAATAGTTGATAAAACTTTAGCTTCTATTCTTTTTTCCTGGCAAAATAAGATAATATTTAAACTGGAAGCACTATAAAGTTAATAGTTGTGTATACAACAAGGAAAAAACATAGCTCTTATTTCAGCCTATTACTCTAATGATTTTTTAAGCTTTGTTTTCAGGATGAACTAAATTTGATCTAAACTAGATGGAACTACGGATGTAAAACAAAAACAAAGGAATACAGTTACCTGCAGATGTAACCATTTTAACTCTGTAGGCTGACAAGCAGTTAACAGAGCAAAAGAGTTCGGTCTTTCCTAAATTATTTGTGCTCTCTATCATCTCAGCTGAAGATCTCAAAGACTTGCACAGTGCACAGGGTGTGATTTTTGCTGATTTCTGTGGAAAGAATAAAATAAGTCATTCATTTGAAGCTTAAAATTGGTATCAAACCTGCACATTAATCACTCTAGTACATAAAATATGAGAGCCAGTGTATGTGAAGTTTGATTTCTTATGAAGTTATTGCAGTGTTTATTACTTACAATGCATTTCTTCACTGTAACCTTATGCTCCCTCATGTTTGTTTGTACTCCTTGTTTTATGTCTAGGTTGTAAGCCCCTAGCATAATAGTTCTGGGGCCTCTAGCCACTGCTGCAACACCAACAATTCCATTCATCTAGTAGCTTTTGTTGGAGTGTCTCAAATATTTTACTAACGTTAACTTTCAACACACCAGTGAAGTAGGTACGCAATATTGCCATTTTTGCAGATGGAAAGACGAAGGCACAGACAGGTGAAGTTACTTGCCATGGGACACAGTCAGTGGCAGGGCTGAGACTAGAGTCAACTACCATCTCCTATCCTTAAAAATGCATTTTGTTCTGTAATCAAGTAATATCGGAATTTTGTGGAAGAACATAAGGGAAAGATAGACTATATACAATGTAAGCATTTAAACTATCAAAGACAAGCAGTTGGTTAGAACTGGTTTATCAGTTGCGATAAATATATTTTGGGCATAAGTTATATACAAGCAATAAAAGATTTATTAACCTTTCATTTTCTTTTTTTTATAAGCTTTGTAAATATTATGGTGGTGCCAGTAAGGTCTCCATAGTTAAGGTTATACTGAGATTCGTACAAACAGAACTAAAATCCCTTTTTTCACTGTTTAATTAATTTGGTTTCTTAATTTGTCCCAACAGCTCTTCGGAAGACAATTTAATTTTCCAGGTCATTTTCTGGATGACATGTTCCTACTTTTCCAGAACAAACACTTAAAAAAAAATCATTTTGAAATTCATCCCCTTTTTCTGACTTATGTAATCTGAATAACGGAACCGCAGGCTCTTCAAATTACATACTGCATGCTTACTCTAGCTACAGTTGAGGGAATTTTTTTCTAAAATAATTAATTTTTTTAGATGCTATTTGTCATAACATTTTTGTTTTAATTATAAATCAAAAGCTCGTGTCTTTAAGAGGTACCATTATAATATCAGAGGTAAAGATAAATGAATAGGGAGATATGAATGACCCTATCATTGTCCCCTCCCACATTCCCCTTCACCCAACTCCCTTTACACAGTCATCTCTCCACTCCCACTGGCTCCCCACAACACTGCTTTCTGGAGTTGGAGGAACAGAAGAGGAGAGTGGGGATGTGGGTTTGTTAGAGATGTGAGGGCGCAGAGGGACATCTAAGTCCCACCACTGATTTGCAACTGTACAAGCTGTACAACTACATTGTGTTAAAAATTTCTTCTAAAAAGGAGAGGGGAGATAAAAAATTAAGAGGAAGGAAAAAAAAAAAAAAGAGGGAGGATGCAAGTGACCAAAACTTAAAATATGCTCAGCCATAGACTGAATTTCTTAAAGTCCTGGGAGAAGGAGAGGGGGGAGGGATTATTTGCATCGTTTGCAGGAACAGAACCTAAGAAATAAAAGAATAAAAAAAGGAAGGCTGGAGGCTGACATTAGTAGAGGACACAGTTACAGTTGTGTGGGTGCCTTTACTATACATTTCTTTAAATTGTTTGATTGCTTAAGTTTAGCCTTAACTAGTTTTTTGGAGTCACATTCCTTTTTTGGGGATAAAAACATTCTTGTGATTTTGTACCCTTCAATTATTGATATATACTCTCAAAATGTAACACCAGGTTAATGGAGATTTTTCTCTGGAAATGTCAAAACAAAATATATACCAGTGATACTGAAACAATTATTTCATAGAGCTAATGGCTTTTAGCTGTAGAGCTATAAAATATTCACTATTCACACTGGAAAGCAACAATTAGCCAGCTATTATTAAAAAAAAAAAGTTAGTTAAAAGGATCAGAAAGGGCAGTGAATTAAGCAGGGTTGGGAAGAGAGGAAACAAAGCCCCTCAACTCACTGTCATATGAAAATGTTTGAGATACATGTTTGTAACTCATTTATGCAGTACAAATGGGTTTCTCCGATGAGACACAACATAAAACTTAAATTTGAAATCATTCTTTCCTAGATTTCTACTGCATAAAGACACATATTTCTCCCTTTTCCCAGTTCCTTTCCATCTAAGACCTGTTCCTTGCTCTTTCATCCAGGTTTAGGCTACAATTTTCAGCAGTGATCATTGTTTTTGAAGGTACATTTTTGCATCTGCACATCAATTACCTGCAGATACAAATGCCACCATTTAATCAGCCAAGTACCTGATTTGCAGGCAGAGTCAAGTATCTTGACATCTTAATGGTGATACCTGAATGGACAATGCAAAAATGGAGGTTACATTTAAAATATCAGGGCCTTATTATTTATCTTCTATACAGTGCTACAAATCTACAGGGCACCATATTGTGGTAGGTAGGTGTCAAACAGGTAACTGGTCCCTACACTTAAGGACTTACAAGCTAAAGACAACAAAACAAGGGGGATAGCCATTAGAGCTTGAGTGTTCAACATAGGGTTCTCTTAGAGACAGGCTTGAGATATAGTTTGGATGTCAATTTGAATTTCTCCAAAGTTGGTGATGTCTGGATATGAGATTTTGGTTCAGGTCTATTTCTAGTTTATCAGAGGTGGAGTCAGAGGAAGCTTAGCATCTGCTGGTAGCCGTTCTAGGCATGCAAGGTAGCATGAAAAAAGGTATGGAGACAAAGTGACATGTTTGAGCAGAGCTTGAGAAATTAAAGGGCAGAGATGTATTCAGGACAGAGTTAATGAGAACTGAAGCCTTCAGTTGGTCTATTCTAAAGTCTACACTTATCAATTAAAGTAACTTCTCAATCGATGGGGCACATGAAGTTTTAGAAGTATCAAAAAAAAAGTACCTGTTTGTACCCGGTAACACATGTTGAACTGCAGAACTTCTTTGACTGTCCTTCTATTTGAAGAACGTGGCATTGGCCAGAGCCACTGTAACAGTAGCCCCCGCAATTCTCACAGCAGTTCATAGTCAAGTTATTAGCAGAACGGAACTTGGAGAAGCAGGCATCACTGCAGAGTTTGTGTACAACATTCTGATAATTCACTTCATGTCTAATCTAAAAGAATAAAAAGGTAAAATAGTTAGTGTCTGAGATATTAAACTGTTCTGATCTGCAGGAAATTCAAACTAGAAAGTAGAAGTTACATATGAATTACCACTGCATTCTTCTGGCACATGCTGCACTTGGTTGAAATGCTGTTAGTATGAATAGTAACAACAGGTTTCCTTTTCAATTCATATGTAGAAAGACATGACTGGCTGCAGAAATCCTTGCTGGAGTTTGTATTGTCAAACTGCGCAGTGATCACATCCTTTGGATTTAGGATCTCTCTATTTAAATTAAAAAAAAAAAAAAAAAAAAAAAGACCAGCTTGATACATCTGTGGCCCTTGGCAGACCAAACGCATTCTCTGTAATAGCAGTAGTAAGAGAGTGTGACAGTCTCTCACTCCCATGGGCTTTATTTCAATACAGTAGCCTTTCTCAACTATAAAACCCGCAGAATACACTGAGACAAACTTCTTTGTTTAAAAATCTTACTCTCAAGGCGGGTTGTGTTTTTGCTCTTGTTGTGACTGCTTTACACATTAACTTAGACAAACCAGTTTGCTTACATGTCACTAAGTAACTCTGCTTTAAAATGTAGTATGGAAAATAAGGTGATGTAGACTGAGAAAGAGCAAGAGAAACATTTGTCAGAAACTTCAGAAAGCAGGATACCTAAATTAAATTCAGAAGAGAGTTCCTTTAACAAGGAAAATACTCATCAAAGGGGAAAAACAACAACAAAATACAACTCCTGATCACTGTGAAGCCTGTGATGGCTTGACCAGTGCTGTTCCAATCCTTCCTTTTTTCACCTTTTGTGCTGCTCTATTTGATTCTTAACCACTGAATTTGACAGAGACGAGTTAGTTTTTCCTCTTATTTCCTGCCCTGCCTGCCCTCTTAATTACTGCAACTCTTTTGGCTAAAATGCTTTAAAATTCTTAAAGAGCAAATCTTCTATGCCAATGCTCTTGATGGAAGGCTTCTGACAGTAAAATAAAGTTTAAAATAACACTGCACTTATTGCAGATGAGAACTACTTTTCTGAACACAAATATGAACAGCAGACAACTGAAAATTGTTGTATGTTCTCAGTAATGCATTAAACATACCAACATAACAAATTGCTGACCTTGTAAATCTGAAGGTAACAAATCTGTTATTGAGGAAGTCACAGTAATATAAACAAAGTAGCATTCATTATGAAAAGTGACTTTTGTAACTAAAAATACCACATATGAATAACTCTCCTTGATAATCAGATCCTGCCACAATTAGGCTCAGAGGCTATTCATTTGCCTCAGATTATGGTATATATTAGATATTGATGAAAGCTTGAACAGCTACACCCAAAATTTCTCTTGGTTTAGTTTGGAGATAAGGACACAAAAGAAGATATGGTTTATAGGCATTAAAACTGCTTCTGTAGCAGTAGACAACAAATCCTGGTTCAATGCTACTTTCTTATTCAGAACAGGTTTTTCAAATTATGCCTATAAAGGGCAAAGTTTCTTTCTCCATACCTGACAGGAGTTGTGAGCATCTGATTTAGGTCATGATATCCCCATAACCAGAAACTTATTTCATGCTCAATAATTTCATTTCTTCAACTCAGCAAGGGTTAGATATTATATAATGAAGTGCCACCTGCGTGCTCTCAGGTGGCTTCTTTGGTCAAAAACTTAAGGGACAAAACATAACCTTGCAAAGTGGAGAGATTACCCCTATTGCTAAGTTCGATAAATAGCTTAGAGAGCTAGAATTTGTAGGGAATCTCATGAAATACAAGCTATCAATTACATTCAACTACTAAACTTGATTTTACTTCATTGACTTTAGTAATTTAATTGTTTTAAGTTGAAGAGCATCTGTTAAATGCATTCTCAAAATATATTTAAAACTTGAAGAAATCTAATTTTGTATATGATTATTTTTAGAATGGGGGAAGGGGACCAAGTACCTTTTGAGAGGCAAACTTTTATTTCCTGTTGATTTTAACTGGAAAAAAAGAAGGTGTGCATATCAGGGTAAGCGTTTTAAAAAATATATGTAGTTGCATACAACAGCCCATTTGCAGTGACAGAAAACCCAGTTCACACTACCATTTGCAGACAGCTCAATCAGCAGAGGCAGAGAATGAAATGTATTTCTGAAAGGAAAGACTGGTGGTAGAAGTGGATACTGGGGGGCCAGAGGAGGAAGGAGAAGATGTAAAATAGTGATCCCTAACAAGCTAACTTTTCTTCACAAACAAAGCCTTTAATTATTCATCTGAATTTTAGTTATTACTAGAACTAGCTAGAACACTGCTTTACTTTGAGCAGCTTGAGCACGTCTTCTTTGTAGAAGCTGGTGGACGAGAAGCTGGAACAGTGTATCCAGTGAGGCACAGTGTGGAGCAGAAGAGCTGAGTAGAGCCTTTCCTCTGGTACGCCGTTTGTCCCTTCTGGAGGATTTTTTTACAGCCAGAACAGGAAACCCGAATGGCTGTGGTTGGAACTGAAGGCAGCATTTTACTCATGCCAGAGGATGCCACAGCAGGCTGGAAACCTGATGTCAACTGTGGAGCTAGAAAAACAAGAGGAAATATATATTAACAGCCAGTATGTACTGGGTGAAATTCACCCTGTGCAGAAGGCCAGCCTCTGCATTTGAGGGACTAACTGGGATTTCAGTAATGCACAAGCTTTGTCCATACATACGTATATATGCGCCTTGTGCTGGCCTTCTGCACAGGAGCAAATTCCACCCATTGTTATAATTAAATACATACTTTTACATCCCTTCCAGATTTAATTCTCTCTTGGGTTCTGAAATACAAGCGTTTTGTAGGTTCCAACTGAAGAGTGTCCAGAGTGTCTAGAAGCTCAACCAGACTTCATTTCTGCTGCAGTTAGATAGCAAATGAAAAGCATGCTAACCCACGGGGTCATTTTTTGAAGTTGAAACATGTGGAAGATTTAATTACATTTGGTCTTTCCTGTTCCTTACCAAGAGGACTGCCACTGACTGAAAATACAGCACTGATCTTCAGCTCCCCTTCCTGAGTTTTTGGCTGCTGGCCGTACTCCTGAACAAAGGGAAAAGGAGACCAAATAAACAAACCTAACAAAAAGTGACATTAAAACAAATGAAAGGACATCAATTCCTTCATAATGTGCTACTAAATACAAGATCCAAGAAACCAAAACAAATGAGAACTCTTCATAAACTTCTATGTCAAAAATCAAGGGCCAGAGACATACCAGACATTGTTGCATACAAAAACCATATATATACCCACTGCCTTCTCAAAGCTCACATTGGTGTACGCAAATTGTGTAGTGCTGTGTGGAGATTTCATAGCATGAATTGTACGTCCCCTTCCTCAGTTATATTTTCAAGACACTTTGATGGCCAAGTCTTAAAACAAATCCATGTTTCTCCCCAAATAATTAGCAGTTATTAGAGAGCTTTTCAGTTACAAAGCATGTTGCAACGTATTGTTCTTGCCCTTGCCTTGTAAAATAGAGGCAAGTATAGTCCTCAATTTACATATGAGAAAACAGAGATTATGGACATGAGGAAGTCACTTAAAGAGAGTAGATGTCGGAACTAAAATGAGGTGTTCCTGTCTTCTATTCAGACCATGCACCCCTACTTGCTCTCTCCAGACATTTAAACCAAACAGCAGCCACCACCCAGAAGCAAGGCACATTCTATATGCAGATTCTAAAGTCTAAAACAATAGTTTCATGGAACTATATAAATGTTTAAACAATTTTCAAAACACACAACACATTCAATGTTCTATAAAGCAATCTACAAGGCAGATAAAGTTTATCCTATTTCCAGGCATGTGGGGGCAGTAAAATCCACATACTGTGTATAATGTCAAGCTTTATAATATTTCTATTGGGGATGGAGGAGAATTCCAAACTTCTTTACTAAGACAACTGAGTTACGTCTCTTAGAATTTCCCACAAGAACACCCAGGGATACTAGTTCCCTTTGGGAACTGATGGACTGCAACATTTAAAGGTTCTTCTCTTTTTAAAGTGAAGTTTTATCTGTGTGCACCAGAACAGAGCTTTTTTTTTTTTTTTTTTACTATTAAAAAAAAACAACTGTAAAACAACTGAAAACCACTACAACTTTTAAGGTTTACAAATCAGCTGTAAACAGACATTTTAACAACTTTAATTATAGTGTTAGCTGCAGGCACTGTTGGTAATGGGAACAGGATCACATCCTGATGTCCATCATGCATGATTAGGTTCTTAGAGAGCAAAATTTCAAAGCAATACAATTGAGCTAAAAATTAGAAAGCATCAGCCTTGAAAATCACTTGCAGCAAAGTCTGCTGTGTATTTCAGATTGAAGAAAAAACACATTCCCAATTTAACAAAGCCAAATTAAGAAAATCCTCACCAGCTTCCACATCCTCAGTAACAAATAAAGATGAATACTATAGCGTTCTTTTACCCAAGTGATTTCTGTGTCTAAGAATTTAAACTTCATATATCTTAGTTTCCAAGTCTTCACTGACATTGATCAATATGACCTTTGATAAGCAAAGGATATCCTGCATTAAGTTCTGCTTTCATAGCCAAACCCATACAGCCTGAAATAAGAATCTGCAAATTATTACACACAAGAATGAATGTTTAAATTACAGTGAACAAAATAAATAAAAAATAAATCAATGTTGTATTCTCCAACCAAACACTGACACAGATACCAACTAGCAAGTCCTAGAGTAAACGAGATTCATGAAATATTTTGTCAAATAATTTGGAATAATACATACACTTGAGAAAAAAAATAATCGCAAAATGTTCATGAACTTTGCACAAACAAAATGAGGTGAAATTTGAATGAACAGTTGTTACAAATGATATTTCCAGCTTTAACCAGTACACAGGAAACTTTTTCTTTACATTTATCTATGAATAACATCTTTGTTCACTTGGACCCAGAAGGCACCATAGTTCAAGTTTATAAAGATTTTCAAAGAAAAATAAATGGAAAGACTAAAAGGGGCAGATACAGAAGAAAGAGTACAAAAAGGTACAGAAAGAACAAAACAAAAAAATCCACCACTAAACAAAACCACCAAAACACAGGCAGCAGTGTCAATAGTGTCAGTATTTACAAATCCTAACTTTGTTCTCCACTTACCTAGAGAAGAATTATTCTCACACACACACACACACACTCTTTTTAAAAGCCTTAGGCAAACACTAATTACCCTATGAGGATGATATTATACCCATATTAGGAATGAGGAAGACTGAGGCATTGTCAAATCAAATGATTTGCTTAAGGCCACAAAACAATCAAGTGACAAAGATAGGTTAGAACTTTTAAAATCCTGCCCATGCCCCCCTGCCACCACATTCAATCCACTAGCCCAGTGGTGCCCAACTTATTACACAGGAGGGCCACATAAACCTAACCACAATCTTGTGTGGGAGGCCAAACAGATTCTACATATTTTAATAAGATTTAAACTCACCTGTACTGATTTATATTTTAAGTTCAGTTTGTTTCGTATGTATTTAGATAGATCAGTGGTTCCCAGACTTGTTCCGCCGCTTGTGCAGGGAAAGCCCCTGGCGGGCCGGGCCGGGCTGTTTACCTGCCGTGTCCGCAGGTTCGGCCGATCGCGGTTCCCAGTGGCCGCGATTCGTTGCTTCAGGCGCAGCAGCGAACCGCAGCCAGTGGGCGCCGCAATCAGCCGAACCTGTGGACGTGGCAGGTAAACCGGCCCGGCTCGGCCCGCCACGGGCTTTCCCTGCACCAGCAACGGAACAAGTTTGGGAACCACTGAGAACGACAATACTGTATATAGAAACAACCTATTCATATATTTGTGTAAACTAAAATGATGACAAAACGCTAATGAATCGGCCATTAGTATATTGTGCTGAAGCAGGCTGCGGGCCTTAGGAAATGCACTGGTGGGTCGTGTATGGCCCACAGGCCATCGGTTGGGCACCACTGCATTAGACCAATGGTTCTCAACCTTAGAATCATTCAACGTTTTTCCGTATGGTCACAAAAATTTCTATAAAGAAGTTCAAGAAAGCATTTAAGCATACACTTAAATGTTCCTATAACTAAAGTCAAGTCAATGGGAGTTAAGCATGTGACTAATTGCTTTTGTGAATCAAGGCCTCTACGGCTACGTCTACGCAGGGATAAAAGACCCAGGGCACAGCTGCAGCTGGCCTGGGCTCATCGGACTCAGGCTCTGGGGCTGAAAATACTACTATGTAGATGTTTGGGGTCAGGCCCCACAAGCCTGAGCCAGCTGATCTGGGCCACCCACAGGTTTTTTATCCCCATGTAGACAATCCCTAAGCTCTATTTCCAAAAAATTGTTTCTAGCCTTTATGCTTATGAAGGTAATCTTTCGGATGTAAACAGCAGATGTAGTCTATTTTTATTTACTGCTAAGGTGTGACAATTCACAAAATAGTCAATAAAAACCATGAATTATACTTTAGATTTTTTAAACATGACATTGCCATGGGCTGGACCGAAGTGTCTACTTTAGCCACAAATGACATCATAAACTTATATGCAGTGGTATGTTTTTAAAAAATTATGTATTACAGCATTTTTGTTTTTACCTAACAAACAGTATGAAACATTCTGGGATACGGGGTCATGGGAGGAAAAAAGTTGCTTGGTTTTGGGATTGGGGCTAGTAAAAGATAGAGAATCCCTGCACTAAGATGTACTGCCTGTAGGACTAAGCTTCAACCAACAACCAAGTGCAAGATTTAATTCATATCCAGTTTACAGGACTGGATATAAGAAACCAGAATATAAAAAGTAGTGGCAGCCTTACCTCAGAATTATCAGGTTCATCTTTAATTTTGTCTAACAGTCCCTGCTGTGGTGCCATCGCTTTATCATATTCATCATCCAAAGGCTCTTCCTTAATTCTAATATTTGATGCAAAGGAATTCCCCAGCTCCTGACCAATGGATTCCTTACTCGCAAACAGGTAGCTAGACTCCTGAAGCACAGTAATATGAAAAAGAATTACACAATATCCAATGTTTAGATGACCATTTCCTGTATGTCTGTAACTATTCCCTTCCCTCTTCAAATACTTTGGCTCTTGTGAACAAAGCAACAGACACTTAAAACCAGCAGGCTCTACAAATGTAGGATGAAATCACGGCCTCGCTGAAGTCAATGGTAAAACTCCCACAGACTTCAGTAGGGTCAGGATTTCATCTATTAAGCAGTTTTTCCGCATAAGAACGGCAGTACTCGGTCAGACCAAAGGTCCATCAGCCCAGTACCCTCTCCTCCGACAGCGGACAATGCCAGGTGAGCCAGAGGAAACGAACAGAACAGGTAATCATTAAGTGATCCATTCCATCGCCAGTCCCAGCTTCGAGCAAACGGCACGGGGCACTGCAGAAGAGCTCACCAAACAGGGACCACTTGTTTAGTAGTTGGTCTCTAAATGATGTGTACAGCAACTTTACTATCAAGGGCCCCCATCCAAAGAGGGTGGGAAAAATTAAAATAATCTGCATTTGATCTTTCAAAGTAGTAAAAATGTATATGGAGACAAACTGCAGATATTTTTTAAAAATTCAGTTTTAAAGTTACACTCACACATAAAACAGTTATTTTGAAATACCCAAAACAAATACATTTTGCTATACCAAAAAAAACCCCTGAGAGATCCATAACTTACCCTGAAGTTAGTTTCTGGAATCTGTGGTGCTAACTGTGTCCGTAACGTTTCTTCTACTTGATTAGTAACTGGGGAAAATGTATATTAAAGTGAATACAATTCTTAGACAAAACTGCTTCAAATCTGTCTTGGGTCTCTGAATATCTCCAATGTATTATAATCAAACTTCTCCTTCTCTTCCTTCCCAAAGCAGGTCAAATATAATGCTCAAACAGAATTAAGATTTTTGTTCTTCTATTAGACAATTTATTTCCCCACATCAGTGAAATGGTCATAAAATTCTGAATTCTCCCTGTGGGTTATTTGCATCTGAATGAACTCTGAGGATCCTGCCATGTTTCTGCATTTACATTTATATCTGGCTATTGGTTTTTTCAAAACAAGGAAACAAAAACAACTCATCTATTTCTTGCTTTTCTGCCCCTTTCCCTCACTCCATAAGTACTAGCAGCTAATACATGATGAGATGTATTCAGTGCATGCTCTTCGTAAAATGTTCAAAGATACTGCATTTCTTACATAAGTCTAGCAAGTTTGTGAACATTTATTATAGTTGTCACAGTTAGTGGCCACTTTACTCAAGGTTGCAAAAAGAGTTTCTGAGAGTTTCAACTTTAAGCTCATCATAATTTTCCAAAATATGCCCGTCTGGGACAGAAATATTTTGTGATTCAGACATAAACTGAGATTGTAAGACATTGATTTTAAAATACTTGTAGAGTTACAAGCCTTTGAAAATGCAGGATTGGGTATGCACAGCAGTAAATACCCAAGATGTAAATTGTGCAGAACACTAAAAGGCAGCAATCAGAAACCTCTCATTCCAGGACCAGTCCTACAGCCTACTTTCTCCCCATCCCCAGAGATTTCTGAACATGATTAGATCATATGTTAATTCAGCTTGTTTTGTTACTGTCAAGCTTTGCATCCCACACTGTACTGAGGGTTCCAGAGCCTGGGAAGTTTGAAATAGGTGCATGGGTAGCAGGACCACTAGACCACTTTCAGGCTCCCTTGACTGAGGAGAGGATCCCCAGGCATCCCTTTGGCTCTGTCCATGATGGTTGGAGAGAGAGTCCAAGAAGCAAATTCCTTGTTCCAGTAGAGAGTGTGTCTCAAAGCTGCTCTCTAGCTGACTTCTTGAAGGCACTAGTGTAGCTCTAATAAACCTTCCCCCATTGCCACTATGAAAGGCACATTCCTTGAATGGCACACATATTAATAGCATGCATTTCACAGAAGTATCAGTGCATT